>NC_142516.1:190969500-191670500 GCF_057876585.1 Rhinolophus sinicus | reverse complement strand
CTGCTCTGAGCAACCACATCATGCTCGATGTTACCAGGCCGCTGCGGCCAGGATTTACTGGGATCCGCCAGATTCAAACAACAAGCAACCCTATGTCACTGCCCTGTCCCAAGGGTCCTAGTTCCTGAGTTCATTTCCATTACAGTTACTACACCAAAAAGGGCCCAGTCAGGATAAGGGGTACCACTCTAGGTTTCAAAGAGAGGACATTTAATGTAGGTTCTCGTTGACCAAGTTGTAAGGACTAGAAAACTGAAGGGTGAAAGATGGACTTTAAGGAGAGAAATAAATACCGAAAAAAAATTAGTTATTTGAGGTATACAGGGAAGATAAAAGATCTCAGAACTGAAGGGACAAGACTTGGAAAGAAACAAAAAATAGAGTATAGTCCCAGCTCTCCATTGGCTTTTAAAAGAGATCTTGCTTTAGCAAACACTGAGACTGAGACTGGCATGCAACCTAAGAAAAGTCCCAATAAGCATGGAGAAGATTGGGGCTGTAAAGAGCCAGAAATGTAGGGAGAGGGAGTCTGTGACTTGTGACCGACAGAAAAGTGTAGCTGATGAACTACTGTGTTTCCTGGGTGGAGATGGAGGGCAGCGTATGTTCTCTCTCTCTCAACCTCTCTGTCTAGTTCTATATCTTTCTGTGAACCATTAAGCAGACATAACATTTTCTCAAGTGTATACTAGTCTCTGTAAAAAAAAAAAAAAATATTTTTTTCTCACAATAACTGTACCTATGAATGCAATTTTATTAAAATGTATTCAAATGTTTGAATTATGAAGGCTTTCCCCCAAACCCTGGTATTTATAATTGATGTGTTGGCTTAAGTCATTTTGTAGGTCACAGAAGTTGCAGACTTAACTTTATAATATTTACTGCTCTGATAGTAGATAAGCTCAGTTTGAACTATTTTAAACTAAAATTGAATTTTATCAACTAATTCCTGAGATTTTAATCTCGCCTATACATTTTTCACGTCCCAACAAGTATCAGCCATAAAAATATGTAAAAAGAAAATGAAGAAAATGATTTAGTGGCAACACCAGTTAATTTGGCAATTATCACATGGCGATAGGAAATAACGTATTTTATTAAAATGTATTAGGTGTTTATTATTTCTTGTGGACAGAAGATATTTTGCTTTGAAATAAATCACATTGGGAATTGTATGAAATTTACAAGAGTAAACCATTTTCAGTGATATGTATCATGTATAAATATTACATATATGTAATTTATATATCAAATCCAATTCCTAGAAAAGCAAAAGAAGGACTTTTTAAGAGAATTTTCAGATATGCTAACTCTTGTGTTAACCAGAGGAAAAACCTTATTTTAAGAGGATTCATTTTCTAAGGTTACTTCAAAGTGTGCTACTTATTTGCTAACCTGATTTCCAGTTATATTTTAAGCTATTGAGAGGGTTTTACTGTATTTGCAAATACTGTTTTCTCTATACCTGCTGGTTTTTGGCATAATTGTATGACTTATTTATGCAAAATAAATTCACATCAGTTCAAAAGATAGATAAATAGGGCCATATTAAGTCAAGTGACCAAGATTTAAGGGACTAAAATAATAACATAAGAGGAAAGGTCTAAACTAGAGCAGATTCAAAGGATGATAAAACAGTCTATTGAAAAAAGAACCCAATTTCTGCAGGTATTTGAGGGGCTATGAAGTAAAAGCGAACTGATCTCTACACTTTATGATACACATGGGGTAATATGTGGAGGTGACATGGGCTTAGATTTAGAATCAGTATAAGAACCAATTAGTAAGAGTACAGATCAAGAGGGAAGGACTCTTCTGAAATGGCAGACAGAGACTATAATGAATCCTTCCTCCATTTCTTTCACTAACATCCAAAAATTGCCAATGCTTGATAATATAGAATAAAAATGTACTGTAAGGACATCTTGCCAAATGCCCAGGGATACGGGTAGAAAAGAAATCACGGTTGATAGCTTGGGTTCCATGTTTCTTCCATGAACTGCTGAAACCCTGCAGAGGCAAAGGGGGCGCTTCTGTGCAGGAATGCTGCCAAAGCCCATCCCAGAGCTTCCAGGACCCATCCCTGGTCTTCCAGGGCTGCTGGTGCAGAAAGGGTGCCTGTCCCAGGTCAACATCGATGCAAGACAGAAACCCCCATGAGGAAAGCAAAAATAGGATCGTCCCCAAGAAATAAAAAACTTATGAATGAGAAATCAAAATGAGCATCTTCAAAAGTTCAAATAGCTTTAAAGCACAAAAAAACAAACACAAGATCAAAGTAGTTTAAGAATTAAGAGGGGCCTGGTGGCTCAGGTGGTTGGAGCGCCGTGCTCCTAAGAGCGAGGTCACCGGTTGGATTCCCACATGGGCCAGTGAGATGCACCCTTTAGAGCTAAGATTGTGAACAACAGCTCTCCCTGGAGCTGGGCTGCTGTGAGCAGCTGGAGGTTGGCGTGAGCTGCGGGCTGCCGTGTGCACCCAGGGGCTGCTGTGAGCCACCTACTGACCTACAACTGGTGACGGACTGCCTCAGCTGGGGGAGGAGGGCAAAGCTCATAACACCAGCATGGCTCAGGGAGCTGTGTCCTACACAACTAGACTGAGAAACAATGGCTTGAACCTGAGTGGGGGAGGAAGCAGAAGAAAGGGGGGAAAAAAGAATTAAGTGGAAAATATAAAAACTGCTTTGGAGATGAGAAATGAAATCATTGAAATTAACAACTCAACAAATGGTTTAAAGTGTGGACCAAAAATTGCTATCAGAAAGCATCAGCAATTTGTAAGATAGTGAAGAATGAATAAATAAATAAATAAGTAAATAAATAAGTGTATGTGGATGATGGAAATACAGAAAATAGGGAATTTATATAAAGGCATAGCAAGGATAAAACAAGAAATCTCATATATGTTTTATGAGAACTCTAGACTATTTGAGGAAAGGTAATATTAAAAAATACACTATATGGTAATTGTTCAGAAATGGAGAAAGTTCTCATATTGAAAGTTCTACAGAGTCCAAAATAGGATACACAAGCAAAAAAAAAAAAAAAAAAAAAATCCACTTTGAGAATCATTTTACTGATATTACTGAATACCAAAGACAAGGGTGAAAAAATCCCCATACATACACACATACATACACACACACAAACACACTGTAAGCATCTAACACACATACAAAAATTAGACTAACACTAGACTTCTCATCCAAGCATTATGTAACAATACAAAGGAAAAATGTGACAGACTCCATTATTTGCTAACCATCCCTTTCCAAATTCTTTGGGAAGAATTCATTTCTTATCCTAAACTAGACACATAAGAACTAAAAAAATATTATGTACAAATGCCATTTGAAGGCTAATAAATGATCAACTTTAACTACAAGGAAATCAAACCCAGAAGGAAGTAGTATAAAAAGTACTTTTGAGCAAAGAAATAAAGAAATTAATAAAAGTGTTTATTAAATTTATCTAGTGTATACTTTTTTAAAAGGTGCAAAAGAGAGATATTTAAAAAGATTTATGCAATGTTATATGTCAATTATATCTTAATAAACCTAGAAAAAATACAAATAAAACAAAATCAAGATAAAACTATAACGCCAGAAAAATATGGTTGATGACAGTAAGGAGATAAAGTATTAACGCATTTTTAATTTCTTGTATTGCTGGAAGAAGAGGAATTAGGTTAAGTGTGACGTATACAGGATGCTGAAAGTATACAGGATGTCATTGAACAGAAATGGATGCATTATTCTAGAGGACACTTAGAACACTGATTAAAGTTGACAATAGAGGCCACAGTAGAAGTCTCGATATATTCAAAGTAATCAATGCAATATGGATAAAATTCTCCGATTACAATTCAGTTACATTTTAAGTGAACAATTAATATACAATTGAAAGCCACATTACTATTAGGAACTGAAAAATAGACTTGTAAACATACCAGGGGTTATTGTAATAAAGTGTGAGATTCCATTTTTCATTTTGACGGCTGATCGATCGCTGGTCATCCACACCCCTGCCTCTGACCTGGCCCCACACGGAGTAGCTGCCCTACTTCCACTCAGGCGGGAGGTCCAATCTACGCCAGCTCTCCCCATTCCTGGGAACCTAACACTGCTCTACAAAACAAAGTCTATTTGAAAAACAAGTCATGTTATGAGAGATACATAGGCATAAACACTGGAAGGCATAAAACCAAGAAGTAGAATTACATTAAAACTAAGATATTGGTGACGTACGTAGGGGAACTGAAGCATTTGGGAGGTTTGCACGATGCTGTTTGTGTTCTCTGTCTTGATCTGACGGGTCTGCGTATTTATTTTGCAATTCATTAAGCTACAGGTTTTATAATCCATTCATCTTCACATTTAGATTTAGTATGTTCTATATGTTTATTATATATTATATGGATATTAAAAGTCTGCATGCAAACACATGTGAGTCATCAATCAAGTGTTTAGTCACACTTGCCTCAACAAAATAATTTGATTTATTCCAACGTAGGCATCCTCTTCCAGAGAACAGTCCTATATTTAACATTGGGCGAGACCCAATTTGTATTCTAAAGTGGACGTAGCTCTGTTTGAAATTAAAAGCCAAGTGTTAAACAATGAATTACTACCAAAACTAAACTGAAAAACATCAACTATAGAGAACTTAGAACATGAATTTTATATGTTTACAATTACAGTAATTTGAGCTTCAAATGTAAAGTTAAAGTCTTCATCTTAAAGGAAGTGTGACATATTCATTGTGTCATTTTTAAAAGAAAAATATTACAAAATTTCTGTTTTGTCATTGTGTACTGTGTTGCCTTCACCCAAACACATGAATACACAGAGGCATTCAAATACTGTGTTATGTCGCACACAGTAGGTGGTAAATAAGTGTTCGCTATGCTTGTCATAGTGCCCTTAGGTCACAGGACTTTACTCACATGCCACACAGTCCCTTTGAAATTCATTTTGTTGATGCATACAAACAACTGTTTCTTTGTTCAAAAAAATAATCTTTTTGAGTTAAGAAAAAAGGAACAAAGGAACAATTTTTGCTGTCATTAATTTGAAGAACTCATTGCTACTTTTTCCAGACATACTCAGGTAACCGTTGAAAATGAGATGGGATTCCTTTATAAACTCATGCGTTTGATCTATGAAACTCTAACATGACAATTGAATTTTCATTGTTCTAATTGTCTCGATTTTAATGCAAATGTGGAGATTTTTGAGGAGTGACGTGTTGCCCAGGTGAGGCTTACAGAAAACTTGCCTGCAGCACTCGGATCCTGACCCGAAGGCCTCCTTTGCCAGCTTCCTGACTGAAGACTGATTTGCAGCCTCAGTCAGCGCTGTCTCAGGAAGGATGTGTAGAGTGTGTTACCGTGTTACTCACAAATCCTGAAATCTCCAACTTTTAAAATACATTTATGATGAATCTCGTTTTATTCTACTTTTAAACCCTCGTAAACCTCATTTATTTTTTGTTTTTTTGAATTTTTAATTAGGGAATAAATGTACAAATAACAATTTTAAAGGTAAATTCTGTCATATAATGATAGCTATTAAAAGCAGCAAAATTCTCCAAATGTGCTTTTCCCCCCTTATAATCTTTTAAAGCAGTTACACGACACATTCCGAATTCCTCAAGATCCCTTTGCCAAATACTTGCGCCTTTGAATGTGAGAACAGCGAGGTAATTGTAAGATGAAACGGATCTGTAATTTGGGGTTCAAATGTGATATTGGTTTCTCAGTTTTGTGATTATTCTCATTTAAGTTCTGCTGGTATTGTTGCGGTGTCTTCTGCGCCCATTGTGTCTTCCAAACAAGGAAGCATTCCTGCTGTAACAGCAAACACTCAGACGCTGGACGCAAAACAGCATTAGGTGCCCCTCCCCCCCAAGAAGGAACGAAACGTATGATGTCACTGCTCTGGAATAAGTCATTTTAAGCTGTATGAGCCTTGCTATTGGCTCCTGTATTTTAGGAATTCAGATACACACAGGCATGCATAAAACTGATTTTTCTGCATATATGTAAAAGCTGTATAGGAATGCTTCTGTGTATCTGTAGCATGTCATCGTAATGGGCCAATAATTTAATAACTAGGTCAACATTTGGGATTTGTACTGTAATGGGAAATACAATTTAGTGTCATGTGAAAATCCAAGTGACATTTTCAAAGAGAAAGCCATTTGTATTTTTCATAACTGGGAAAATATGAAATAATTTTAAGTAGTCACTCCTGATGCTGAGTGAAGAATATATGTATATTTAATTATATATAAATTAACAATATATAAAGATATTTAGTTATTGAATTTTATTGTGATTTTTTTTTTTGCTAATCAACTATTTTATACAATATTTGATAGATTCCCATTATGAAAAGACCCTGTGAAGGTAGTAAATTAAAGAAAAATATTTTTCCATTTATAAAGTAGCCTAATCTGGCATTTATTTTTTCTTCATCTTGGAAATTAAGGCACTTGCCGATTTGTTTGTGATCTATGAGTTTTCTGATACCTAAAGAATTCAATTAGAGATAGACGTGTCTGGGACTTTTGGTTTCTGAGTGACGACAGTTCCCTCAGCTGAGCTGAGCTTTCCCAGTTGGAAGTGTGTCCTAGGGCCTAGGAGTCCCCCTGGAGGGACCCCATCCTCAGGGCCTGTTATTGAAGGGACGCCAGGGACCAGCCAGAGCTGAGCCTTTCAAGGAGCCCCCACCCCCACTGCATCCTCAGAGAAGGAAGTGGGGAGGCCAGAATCACAGAGACGCAAGGGTGAGCTCCTTGGCCATACAGTCAAGGCAGTTAGGAAACACTGTGTTTGCTTGTATGTCAAAGAGAAGAATGCTAAAATCCCAAGAAATACACCCTAACAAATGCCTGTGATCCTCTCAGGACTGGTGCCCGCTGGTAAGGACCCAGCGAGTGGACTTGCCATCATCGGATGTAGTTTGGAGCATAACCTAGGAAGATAAACCAGGCAGCAGTGTCCCTAAGCCAGCTCTGATATGCTGAGGCTCACCGACAGTGGAATGTGGCATTTGTGTAACGCGCTGTAATCACGTAGGTGCTAATAGCAAATTTACTGTTTTATTTATACATTGTTCCATCCATCCATCCATCCATCCATCCATCCATCCATCCATCCATCCATCCATCCATCTGCCCACCATCCATTTATGGTGATAATGAAATCCTGGGGATTTGGCCTTGAGGAGGCGGTTGAGGATTTCATGTCCGAATGCGGAAATAGTGCCAACTCGTGGTCACTGAAAGTGCAGCGCGCGCCCCTGACCACTGAGCGGCAGTGGCCGGTCAATTCTATTAAGGAATAGAGTGGCTCACAAACAGTCATCCGATGCGTGTTGGGGAAAATTGACCTCAAACAACCCCCCTCCCTGGGCGTAGTGGTTTTCCGTCAGGAACTGGCGGTCTGGGTCCACTTGACACAACGCTCCAAGAACTGGAACAGAGACCGCAACGATCAACGTCAGGGAGACTATTTCAGGGCGTTTCACCAGGAATTCCGTTCTTTTTGGAGGCCTAAGAAGGCATCACTCTGGCGTCTCCAACCAGCTTGGCGCTCACCATTGTCCCCACGGAGCTATCCACGACACACACCACTGTGAGCGTGCATGTCCTGCGCACATGTCCCTCCTGGCGTGTCCAGGTGTCTCTTCCGAGACGCACTCAGTGCTGCACTCAGTTGTCACCCGCGCCAGCGCACGTCCTTACAGAGCTGCCGTAGCTCACACTGACCCTGGCGACCAGGTCCCGCCCGAGACTGGAGCCCGTGAGACTGGAGCCCGTCGGCGCCCAGGTTCCGGAAAGCCAGGGGACACACTGCCACCCTCCTCTGCTTCTCCCCAACTGCCCAGACGTGCGCATGCACTGGCCGCAAATCCCCAACAGACGTGTTCATCTAAGTGACTATGACAGGATGAGAGTTCTGAGGCTCTTAGCCTAAAACGTATTTGCATTACCTGCAGAGGGAACCCCCTTTAATTTGGCTGACACTGACTTGACTCCACTAGAAAATAACCTTTTGTCTCAGTAATTGAGTTATCGCTACAGTGGACAGGTCGATAGAACAAATATTGCTAAGAAATGTAACTTTCCATTGATTCGTTCGTGAGTAGACTCAACAAGTATGTACATAAACCTGGCAAAAATCCATTCTTCGCTTTCTGAATCAAAACATGTTATTGGAATAGGGCAGGATTAATCCTTAGTTTTTGCATTAGGCACAGGAACCTGCTAAAAAGAGAAATATAACTTAAAGAGTAACTTTACATAAAGAAGTTTGAAAAGAAAATCAATGACAGACAAATCAGTGAGGTTAATAATAGCAACTATTTTAATGGAATTTCTTTAATTTCCCACCAGTATTATACTTTGTCTATCATGTTATCAACATTTAATTTTCTTGATGCATTGGTTTTTTTCTACATACTCTTCAAATCATTCAACAGACATTGATGGAACACCTCCTAGGCATTAAGCAATATCATAAGCACCAATCAACTGTATTTTTATTGACCTCATTTCTCATTTTCTCCAGAACCCAAGCACCTTTCTTATTTAAACTTTTCTGCTTCAAATGTGAAATAACCATGAATGAGTTTTTCAGTCCCCAAAATGACTGAAATGCCTACAACAATGTATTTATGGAGTCAATAATCTTGAATTTTTAACCAAAAAAATTTTAATGCCACTATGAAATATAGTTCTAAATGTTACACAAGGTAAATAAGCTATTACACAACCAGATTTTCTCACATTTGACCTAGTGGCTTTATTACACTGTATTCTGAGTCCACACAACTAACACATTCTTCGCTGTATTTACTGCACCAAGGTAAAATTGAGCTTATGTTAAAAAACAAAAAGATATCACATAAAAGTAAAGAAGAGAGAGATCTGCACATTTGGAGATTAACCAAAATAACCACTGAATCCGTTATTTTAGAGAAGAGCACGTATGTAATCTGAAGTGCTCTGCCAGTTACGAGCTATGTTACTTCAAGTCATTCCCCCCTTGGTTCAGTTTCCTTGTGTGCAAAATAAAGACATTATTCCTACTTCCAGGTTTAGCTCATGATTATATAAATGCATTAAATTGAAATTATTGTATGAGATATGACCAAAAAATATGGCAATATTTAAACTAGAAAAACATTACACTAAAAGCCACATTGCCATTAATCCCACTCAGAACACTCCCCCTTGCTTCAGACACATTTATCCCATCATTCTTGCCACTTCCTAAAGCAATTCTGGAAGTCCTCTTTCCTGACTGTCTTTAATTGTGCTGTCATGGCTGCTTCGATGTCCTGAATCGATTCAAAACATTTACCCTTCATGGCCATTTTGACTTTGGGGAGGAGCCAGAAGTCTCACGGTGCCAGATCCGGTGAATAAGGTGCATGAGGACACACTGTAATGCTTTTATTTGACAGAAATTGCCATAGCAGAAGCGATGTGTGGCATGGCACGTTGTCTATGATGGAGAATGAATCTATTTGCCCATTTCATGGTAACGTAATGTTCGTGATGCATGATTTACAGCACACTTTAAAACACCCCGTCTCTCAACTGTAGCTCACACCCAATTGACTGCACTGAACAAGTTGAAACTTGTCACACACTGTTATTAAGGTTCGATG
This sequence comes from Rhinolophus sinicus, assembly GCF_057876585.1. Classification (NCBI taxonomy): domain Eukaryota; kingdom Metazoa; phylum Chordata; class Mammalia; order Chiroptera; family Rhinolophidae; genus Rhinolophus; species Rhinolophus sinicus. The sequence goes on along the minus strand of NC_142516.1, from coordinate 191,660,818 downwards.
TGCCACTTCCTGTATTGAAGATCCTGCCTTTCTGTTGAATGGCACTCGGCAGCAGCATTCACTGTATGTTTTGATCACAGCTCGTGTGTCAAGGACTATCTTAAAATATTTTGATGCTGTTTTGTTATAAAATACCTTACTGAAAATCATAAATCCTTAAGAATTCTCAGTGGAGAAAATGATCTATTAATTTTACTTTGAATGGTATTACTATTATTCCAATGGATGAAAACAACTCTTGGGCATTTTTTATCACACCACCTCCATGGAGCCACCAGGGGTCTCTTGATGTTAGAAATTATACCAACGGTCAAAATCCTGGTGCCTGTAAGTGCTGGGAGCTGAAGAATATCGGCACTGACTAGTCTCATGAAAACCAAGTGTGGGCTCTGGGAACAAGTGGTCCAACATCGGCCGACAGTGGCTCACCCACAGTGGTTGCTTGATGTGCAGACCACAGCAGCCACGATGGTGAAGCTACGTGAGAGCAGTGTGTGTTCCTCCTGTCATCTCCTCAACAGTGGAAACTAGTCATTACCAGCCCTGCGCTGAGAAACGGTACTTGACTTTAAGACAGAAATCCTGAAACAGTTTTATTTGACATGGGGTTGAGTCATCGTAGATAATTTTATTTTCCTTTGAAAATGCCATTTTCCTATGTATTGAATGTTATATTACATTCATTTCAAATTGAGAGTTGTATTTCTGTGTATTTGTGATGAGTTTTCTGAAAGATGTAATGACCAAAGCACATTTTATGATAGTATTAAAATTACTAGATCAGGTTTTAAATATGACCTGGACTTAAAGAAGTGTACTTATTTTGAAAAATTGCTGAATACACCAGCTCTGAAAGTATTTGATGCTTAAATCTCATAGCTTTCTTCATAGATCAGCACAATTGCCACTTTTCCAACTATGGGTCCCTAACGACTCAAATAAATCTTGTGCTCTTCCTTTTATTAATTCATACATTTTTAAAAAACAGGGCTTTAATGGGTGACAAGTATTTGTTTTGGAAGAGAGGAGAATTTGTATAGCACAGGATAAGTAACGCGAGTTAAATCTGTACATCATACGTATAATTGGAAGCACAGGGAAATGCTTAAAATGATGCTGGAGAGAGGTGGGAAGGGAAAGAGCTGACTGCTAATTTCAGTGTTGCTCCTAGTAGAGAGCTGTAAACATCAACAACAGTAATAAGAGCAATAATAAACCAAAGCAGAGGGCATTATGTGTAACATATAAAGGTATTAGTGTAAGAGTAACTAGTGGAACAAAAACACATAGATTATGTTTAGGATGCGTGAAATAAATGACAGCAATGATACAAAAGACAGGAAGGAGGAAATAAGAATATCTCATTATTATAGGGTATGTGCACTACCTATGGAGTAGCATAGTGTTATTCAGATTGGACCTGTATTAGTGTAAATGTATAGGGTACTACTAAAAAAGTGAAAATAGAAGCAGAATTGATATACTAAAAAAGTAGAGAAAGTGAAATCAAATTTGACTGGCTCAATTAAAACCACAAAAGGCAGAACAAGTGTGGAGACAAAAACAGAATCAAACAGCAAGGGCAATGAATAGAAAAGAAGCAGTTTATAGATGTCAACCCAGGTATGTCAGTCATGACTTTGAACATTGTGCCCGGGTAGGTCAGTCTCCCTCGGTCTACGGAGATGATGTGGTCACACTGCAAAGGTGGTCCTCCTCGGGACCCACACCCACCACCTCCCCTCAAGAGACGTGACTAGACTCAAGTCCTAACAGGCACCAGAAGATGAAATCCAAGGTGTGACCTGTGACGAGGTCACAAAATTTTCTTGATTTTGACAGAAACCTGGAGAACACATGTAACAATGGATCTTAAGTGTAAAATATTAGGGCCGAAGGAATATAAAGTTGGACCAGGCAATGTTTTTTGATATTGGCCCATTAAGCAGATGTTGATTCAATGTGTTGAGCGGTTAGGAAAAGCTATGACTGTTTTGCTGGCTGGCTAAAATATATACACAAAGTTGGCCTGTGTCAAACAAAATTTGAAAAGCTAGAATCACCCGGATATAACTTGAAGGCATGACCATGTTGCAGGAACAAAGACCGTGATACAAAACGTGAGTGTGGATTATACCTGTGTTTGCAAGTGGCGTTATTAGTTTTCTATTACTGTGTAATTGATTGCCACACACCTAAATGGCTTAGGACAACAGACACGCGTGCTCACCAGTCCTACAGGTGGGCACGCCACGTGGCATGGCTGGGTTCTCTGCTTCCTGATTAAATCCTGACAGTCACGGGGACTCAGATGTGGCCCTCCATAGCCATCTTACTGGTGCACGTACTGCCGGTAAAGTCCTTAAGAACAGCCAGAAGGTGACAGAAAATGACAGGGACACCAGACAGAAGATAATCAGTAATAGAGAACCACCTAGAGATAAAACCCCAGAGTTCATTTACTAACTGGCGTTGACTTGTGGTCTTGGGAAGACCGTGGGACTCAGTAAACTCAGGTCCTTTACGTATTAAAAGAGAAGTGATATTAATGTCTCCTTGCATCGTAGAATTTTTGTTTGTATGATTTACGATTTGAAAACATTTTTCAAATGCTCATGATTTATGGATGTGACTTATTATTTAAAACTGCAAACTCTGGATGTCAGAGATGTTTGTGAACATTCTGATTCACGCATTTCTCAAGAAGTTATCTTAGCAGTGCCATGCGAATATTTTACATATGCAAATATATGTGTTGCATTTAACCATTTTAAGTTTCAATGCTAACTTGCTATGTAAGTATGCTCATGGGGACATACAGAGCATTAAAGCGACGGATTTTTCCCTCATCTACACTGTCCTCCTTTTCCTCCTCCATCTTCTTCTCCCCTAGAAGAAAATGTCCATTCTCTCTAACATCAGTAAGATTTGACAGAGTTTTTATTAAAACAGTCCAAAACTATTGGGGAAGATTGTGTGAAATCAGAATTCGGGCAGTTTCCCGTGCACATAAGACAGTTTCCCACCTGGGGTGCCCTTGCTTTTCCAGGGAGCATCTGACGATGTCTGGAGGCATTTCTGGTTGTCCCCATGGGGTGGGTGACTAGTGGCCTCCAGGGACAATGAAGCACAGGTAACTCCTCAGGACAAAGAATTCTCTGGCCCAAGACTTCAGTATTCCTGAGACTAAGATTGAGAAATGCTGTGATATGATTCAGTAAATGTGGATTATAATAAGCAAGATTGAAAATACTAGATCTAATCCATAACAGTGATATAATTTCAACTAAACCACATGATATTGATCAAAGAATAAGAATGGAAAACTACCAAAGCTGCGGACATTGAGCCAAACAAGGTGGCTGCGATGGCCAAGGGTGGCAAATGCTCCCCAGCCTTGTTACAGCAGCAAGTATTCGTGGTAGTTAGAACTCAGGCTACTTAAAATTGCAGTGATCATCATCCTGGTGACAAGGACGAAAGGAAATGCCCCTCCCATTCAGGGTTTACTGTGTCTGAGCATTCCAGTTTGGGAAAGAGCTCTGCTGACTCCCATTCACCTTAACTCCTCCTTAAGAAGCACGTCACATTGCTGCACGTTAAGCCCCAAGCTGATGGCAGACGTGAGAGTGTTATTAGAAAATGCACTCCACTGGGGCAATCGCCATATGCATTAATTCAGGGCATGGAGATTCAAAAACAGTGAGGGGTGTGTGGTTGATAGCTGCCTGCCCAGAAGGACTGAATAAATTATAAGTCATTACATAAATCCGAGAGTGTGTTCTGGAGCCACCCAGGTGACTTGATTTCAACAATACAGAGCTCCTTTATCATGGTAAATATTTCCATATCCTAATTCAGTGTGCATGTTTCAAGAAAAATGACAGAATGCTAAGCATCGAAGGAAGCTTTTAGGTCATATGAACCACCTCTTTTCCTTAGAAAGTAAAGACTCCCAAGGCCAAGAGAGAATATATGACTTGTTCAAAGTGAGAGCTATTTGGTGGCTGATAAGTCAGCCAGAGCTGCTTGCCACAAATTCTCTAGCCATATCCTGTTCAGTAGCTGACTCCCCCACCACCCTGACCGCTGTTAGCTGCCCCCTGCAGGAGTATAGAGCTCTGCCTCCAGCCATCGCTCCTTTTGGGGAGGGGGAATGGCTCAAGGTTCTGCCTGCGAGGATGACTCCCCTTCCTCTGTTTTCAGGGCTTTCCATTTGCTCCTTCTCAGGAAATGCCAGCTGTCACACGGAGCTCTCTTTAAAATAAAACAGAAAAGACCTAAATTTGTTCTCTCCAGTGTTTTTAACTTCTTGTAAGGTCAAAGATAGGATATGAATTGAGAAAAGGGAGCTAAATTGTCAGAAATAAGAGCAAAGTACATCTGGAGACTTGCTCACAGAGCTTCCTGTGCCTTCAGAGGCTGCCGAAACCTGACCTGGCCTACGGCACTTCAGTAGACACACACTGTGTGTTTAAAGCACAGATGGACCCAGCGTTGCAGTGGTGTTGTGCTTTCTTTCCTTTCTCTGTACCACTCATGGCAAACTTCTTTAAACTGCCTCAAATGTGGCTTGAATTCCCTCGTCTTCAGAACTTTAACCATATTCCGCTCCTTGAAACATGCTTCTCTTCCCAGTCCTCCAGCAGTACCTGCTCAGGTGGGCGTGGTGTGCTCGGGTGGGCGTGGTGTACTTGGGTGGGCGTGGTGTGCTCTGGTGGGCGTGGTGTGCTAGGGTGGGCGTGGTGTGCTAGGGTGGGCGTGGTGTGCTCGAGTGGGCGTGGTGTGCTCGGGTGGGCGTGGTATAACCACCAAAGCTAGTCGTGTGTTGCTCTGTGATTTCACAGAATTGGGTGTTTACTCCTTGATATATCACACTTATAGTTATGTTTTCAAATTTTTATACCTCCTCAAAGAGATGGTAACTTCTTAAGAGCTGAGATGGTAGTTGTTTTTTTCTTATGTCTGCATACACTTGGCACACTATCATATGATATATATCATAGTATATAGATGGTGGAAATGAAGTAGTTGAATGAATAATTGGATAATTAAAAATCTCTTAAAACTTATTTGATTGAGATACTTTCCTGAAGCCTTTTCAAAACCAGAGACATGCCCAAAATTCCTATATGCCCAGACACAGGAGGAAATTTATGGAATAATCCACATAGAAGCTATTTTAAGTAAGCATTTCTTTGCAACACAATCAAAACCTTTACTCCTCAATCATTTGTTTAAATCAATGAAGTGGCAAATTTAAAAGAAAGTCTCTAAAACCATAGCATTGCTGGTGAAGAAACTCTACAAATTTAAAGCTGCAAAGTCTGTAATTTGGAGACTAAACTTTGAAATATTATGAAGAGTCTCATGACTCCGTGGAATTGTTATGGACAAGTCAAATAGGAACTGACCAGGAGTCAATTGGCGTAAGACCTGAAGGAAGGAGAAGAAAATTTGAATCTAAAGAATAGAGGTTCCCTAACAAGAGGATCTGTGCAGCATGATACAGTGGACAAAAGGATGGACTAGTTTTCAATCTATGTTCAAACAGTTTACCAGTTACTATGTGACAAGCTATATAATCTCTTTAAGATGAGATATTCTCATTGATAAATTTGAGACAATGATACATATGGCTAAGATTGTTTAGAAGACACAATAAACTTACCTCTATACACTGTATGGTACGTGGTAGACAGCCAGTAATGGAAGCTCCCTGCCTCCTATGCCTTCCCCACTGAATAGTTCACTAATAACAGTGCAGAAAGACTGCTAGTTAACTTTGGGCATACTCTAATTATAAATCTACATTTCTGTTTTTACGTATACATGTTTAATATTTGTATAATTAACTATATGATTGTTAGCTCAGTGCTTCTCAACTAACCCTTGTATATCATTGTAAAGTACATTGACAATAGAATAAAAACGTCTGGTTACCTAAATAGGTGGTTTCAACCGTAATTTGCGGTCACCCTTTATGGAATGGCCTCAACTTGTTCTTGCTATGATGCACGATCTCTTGAAGTTTTTCTTGTTTGTTTTTCCCCCCAAGGGTATTGTAACAGTTATATAAGATGTCGGAGGAGTAGTGGCTTGGGGGGAAGGGGGGTTATCACTTTGCGAGGGGTGTAACTGTCCAACGATTATGTTGCTTTGTACACCTGAAACTAATAAAAAAAATTGGTTGTTTGTTTTTGAGGTATCAAATAAAATAGTGTTCCTCAGTGGCAAAAAACATATGAAGCCACCTTACTTAAAACAATGTATCCCCTTGACTAAGTAAGTGGCAAATAAAATATATTTACTGCAAAGAATCATGTTTTACAAGTTTAACTTTCACATAGCATCTACATGAAATAAGTTGTATTTTGGAAAACCTACCATATTCTAAACAACAGACCATTATTCCTGAAAACAAGGAAATTTTTGTCATAAAAACTCAGAGTCAAGTAAAATATATTTGAAATGACTCATACACATAACAGGAATCTTTCCACTTAGAAATACTAGCATTAAGTAATCTTCACAAGCTATTTCTGATCTAAAATAAATAAATTAAAAGAAACTTTTTAGAAATAAATTACCCAGAGTCTCCTTCTACCCAGTTCTCCTTCTATCACCATATATTTGATCCATTTTACCAGAGGACTGACTCTGGGTGGTGAACAAACAATGTGATATATAGATCATGTATCACAGAATTGTACACTGATACCTATGTAACTTTACTAACTAATGTCACCCAACAACTTTAATTAAAATAAGAAAGAAGAAATTATCCAGTTGGACTCATAGTGAGATAAACTGGATTTTTAAATAAGAAATTGATTTTTAAGGTAATATTCCAGAATTATTTATTATTTTAGTGGTGACAGAAATCGCATAGTTCTATTTAAAACCAGTTATTAAAATCACACAAGCAGAATTAGAATAAAGATATCTTGATATCTACTATCACATAACAAGGAGTTTCTCTGCTCAATGTGAGAAAACTCTGTCTTCATTGTAAAAGGCAGGTGTAGGTCAGGGAAATAAAGCAAGTGTATGTTATAACATTTCTAAAGACAGTCTTGGGTTATTGTCTTGCCCCAGACAAGCTGCAACAAACAACTGTTATCATAATCATTCTGATGGAGATTCTACACATAGAACACAAAATAAGGAGCTCCAAACTCCTCAGGGCTTATACAGTTCAACCCTGGGAGACGGTGTCCCAACTATCATGGAATTACCAGTTTTCTAAATGGACTCAACGTTTGTTCCCATGGCAGTTCTTCTTTGACAAAATGCAATTCATACAGTTTTGGCTTTTCTTTCTGTATTGGTTCCTTTATCTGAAAGAGCACCTTCCTGATGCCTGGGACAGAGAAGACAGTGAAGAAATCATAGTCTCCTTGTCTCTCTGAGATGGTGTCATGAACTAATTGGTGGCCCTAGATTTGTGCAAAGACAACATAAACTCCAAAATCGTCTTTGATAGTGAAATGTCGTCGTAAGAACCAGGTGTTCTCGTCTGCTGGGTAGAGAATATTGTAGTTTTGGAAATATATATACAATTTTACCAAGAGAATATTGTGATATAAGCATTCATTCATCCAATAAATATCTATTGAGCAATACTGCCAATTTGACATTATGCCAATGGCTTGGGAACAAAATGCAATAAGACTTCATCTTGCCATTGGGAGTCTTGCACAACGTGGAGAATGACTAGGAAAGTGAGTCTCATTTCAGATTCTCGGTATTAATCAATAGCAAGGCATATTTACTGAGGTCATGATAACCAAGAACACAGAGGGAAGAGCCTCAGGCCTCGATGATTATGGGGAGACCTATACAAGATGCGTTTTCACATACGAAATTTGTTTTTTTTCTATTAAGCACCAGGAAAAATCATAGTAAAAATAAAATCATGGGGTACTGGAAAAGCAGAGCCACTACTATTATCCCCAAGATGGCATGCCCGGTAGTGCCCTGTAATCCAGCCTTCCTGACTCCATCCTTACCCACTTCCCACCCCCACCGACTGCCCCCAGGACCACCTCCAAACTCAACTGCTGGTGTTCAGTTCTTAGTCTGGAGAACCCCGAACCAGGCAGACTCAAGGGTGAACCTCAGTGTTAAAAGGGCGGATCCATAAAAAAAAAAAAAAGAGAAAAAGACAGAAACGATCCAAGATGGCAGAATAAATAAAAGCTGTGCTTGCCTCATCCCATGAACATATCAAAATTACAACTAAATTACAGAACAACCAAAATGGAGAACCATCTGAAGTCTAGCTGAGAAGTTTTATTACTAAGGATATAAAGAAGCCACATTGAGGCTGCTGGGGGGGTGGAGATGCAGAATGGGCCCCACGCCTGTGTGGTGAATGAGAATCAGGTGGGGTATCTCAGCCACAGAGGTTCCCCCCAGAGGAGCGATAGACCCCAGCCCCCACCAGGCTCCCCAACCCAGAGTACTGGTGCTGGAAGAGGAGCCCCCACAACACCTGGCTGTGAAAAACAGTGGGGATTCCCACTGTCTGGGTGGGAAGGAAGGTGGCAGGAAACCCAGACGTCCTCTTAAAGGGCCCGCGCACAGATTCACTCTCTGGCAGACACTCACCTTGCGCTCCAGTGGAGGGATGGTGAGTTGGGCATGTCAGAGGCGTATGGTGGGCAGATTGAGGTGTGTACCTTCTGGGCAAGGCTGGAGGACAGTTGGTATTTCTCTGTGTGGGGTCCTGCTCCCATGTAGCTGTGAAACCTGCAGGTGGGCGCCATCTTTAATATGTTGATCCCACCCCCACATGGCCAAATCTGGATCTGATTGGCCTGGTGAGCTCTGCCGCTCTGCCCTGCTAACTCACGGGACCCTGCCCCACCCAACTCCCCCAGGCACTTTCTGGGTGATTAGCCAGCCCCACCCAGATTGCAACCTTTCTTAGAAAACTAATGGAGTCTGAAAGCCCCAGACAGGCAGCAACTGGCCTCAGTGTGTCCTGAGACTTTTGCTGAGTAGCTCCAGGCCCAGCACTGGCACCAAACCAGAATCTACATTAACCTGGTGATCACAACTCTTCCCACGCTAGTGACTCCTTGAGACCCTGCCTCACCCAACTCCATACCACCCGAGGTTTTATCAGTGGCTGAACAGTAAGGGAGCCGGCAGGTGGCAGCAGGCCTCTGGGTGTCCTGGCTTTTGTGGAGCTACCCAAGGACCAGTACTGGTGGCAGCCGTCCTCGGTTCACAGTGTGGCCTCTCCCACGTACCTCCAGGTCCAGCATAGGCAGCGAACAACCACGGATCACTTTGTATCTCCTATCAGGTAGTCCCCAGCTGGTCACAGGCAGTGGGTGACCTGAGCCTGCACCAAAGCCCCTCCCAAGAGGCCCCAGAACCAACATACTTGGAGGTTGGCTTTAGACAAGAGCACAGCACCCCCCAATTAGCCCCACAATAGCATTCACAAAGGGTGGTCTCAACAGGCACCACAGCCCCGTAGGGCAATTCCTGCACAGTGGGTTAAGCCCCTGCAAGCTGTGGACGTGGCCAAACCCCACAGCAATCAGCCTGCGGGCCAAACCCACCCATGAGGTGCCAACAGCAATCAAGTCTCAACTACAACAGGAGGAAACACACAACTCACACAAAATAGTCACAGGGATGTAAAGTACAGCACAGGGAATATAGTCAATAATATGGTAATAACTATGTATAGTGCAGGTGGGTACTAGACTAGTCAGGGGATCACTATTTAAGTTATGCAAATGTCTAACCACTATGCTGTATGCCTGAAATCAATATTAAATAATATTGAATGTCAATCGTAACTGAAAAATTTTTAAAAAGGGGAAAATGTGAAGGGGAATAAGACGTTCAAATCTCCAGGTATCACAGATAAGTCACGAGATGTAATGTACAGCGCAGGGAACCTAGTCAGTAATATTATGATAGCGTGATACCGCGTCAGATGGTTGCTGGTCTTACAGTGATCACTTCTTTAGGTAAATAAATGTTGAATAACTGTTGTATACACCTGAAACTGATACAATGTTGTATGTTAGCTACATTTTTAAATAAAAATCTTAAAAAAAAGGGCGGGTCCGTTTACTCAGAGTACGTGGGAGGCACCAGGACCTGTGCCCTGTTGTCACCATGTTTCTTGGGATCTCTGCCCTCTGTCCTTGCTAGGAGTGCAGGGCGTGTTGTGAGCAGGGGACGTTCTCAGGGTGCTCCGTTCTGCCTTCTTCATGTCCCCAGCCCTCCTCCGTGCTGCAGGGTTCTCCTTCTCCCTCTGACCTTGCCTTCACCTGCGTCAAAGACCAGCAATGGCGGATGCTCTGAGAGGGAAGGGCAGTTTGAGGCAGTGATGGCCATTGCAGTAGGGGAGTCCAGACAACTGAACTCAGCTGGATTTGTGCAGAGGCCACAGAGCGTTGTCAAGAGAGAATGAGGGGTGAAGAGGTGGGGAGAGTGTGCTCAGTAGTCAGGGAGTGAACGAGTGAGGGGAGGCTGGTCCCTGGGGACCCGTCTGGGTTTGGAAGTTGGGCCCCCACCACCCACAGAGGCTGTGAGACTGGCCTTGTCCTCGTGTGTGGCTGGGACACACAGTGAATCCCCAGGCAGCCTGAGCTTGTCAGTGTCATCGGGACGCGGCCATGAGCTGCTTGAAACCATGTCAGTGTCTGTTCAAGCCCCCAGGCTGGCATCACCTGTGAGGCAGCTGCAATTCAAAGGCCTGTCTCCTCTCTTTCCACTTTCCTGACTCTTTTCTGTTTATCCCGCAGTTTCTACAAACCTGTAGAATATGGCCCTGGGCAAACGTTTGTGGGAAACTTTGTTTTGGAGTCACATAAGCTTGGGGACAGGATCACACCGTCTTCGACTTTTACCAGCGATGGAGAAGACAGGCTTGGTGTTGGGAGCGCTCCCAGGGGACACTGGAAACCGGTCCACCATCAGTGTCCAGCAGGACGTGTCGCCGTCTCCACCGTCAGCGCTGTGTTTCTGTCTGAGTACATCAGAGTTTGCACTTGTGTGGCCGTGCGGACTCCAGGATGCTGTTCGCAAACTGCAGCATCAGTCAACACCTTTTCACATCATCAGACAAGTGTCCTCATCGTGTCGGACATTTCGGTCCAAGGAACTTTAGGAGCGTATAGGTTTTAAGCAGAGACAACAAGGAGACGTTTTTCTGTTTGAAGCCTATTTGCACCAATCTGGGCCATAAACCACAGCGCTGGGTACAGGCACCGCGGATATTACTGATGCCACTTCCTTTTAAGCTGTGGCTGTCGTTCGGTGTGGTGCAAGCTGATGTAGAAGGAAGATTAGCTTTTGCGATAATCAAAACCTCCAGAAGGTTTAAGCAGTGCTATTGGAAAATCATCGAATCCAATAACCTAATTTTGCATATCCAGGCAGGGAAAGAGAAGTTTCTCTCAAAGGTGCTGTGTAAATCCAAGTCAACGTGCTCGACGTCAGTGTGAAGTATAGACGAGACTGCCGATAGTTCCATCGTGCTTTCAACAGATAGTGATAGTTCTCACTGGGATCATTTGACAAAGAAATGGATTTTCTTATTATTGACAAGACAGGAGGGAATTTGACTTTTTTAAAAAAAATGCAACTCTGGCAATGAAACATAATTTAAAGCATTCAAAAGTCCCCATTTGACAAATTGCATTTTAATGGGAGACAGCATATGAGAAAAACAGGTTGATAATGAGTTTTGATCATAAGCTACCCAGTGGGGAACATCTGGAAATCCTCCCCGCACATCACTCAGCTGTTCACGGAGATCCCGGGGTTTCTGCCACGTGCTTTGAACTGTATTGCAGGGTTCTGTTGTTGTTCTAGGGCAGATTTTCATTTTTATGGTTTTCAGTGAAAACAGCAAATGAGCCACTGGCTTTAAATTCCATCTGTATTACCAGTATGGTCATTATCTAGTGTTTTATTTATAATAGTCCATTTTAAATAATTTAGTTTTTCATCAGAAATACCCAAGAAATAAGACCCTCCTCCAAAACAAAACAATACAGAACAAAACTGACCAAGTAATTATGATCAGTTCAAATGCATAGATTCACTCTACTGAGGCATTTTCCGTTCCTCCCAGTTGTTGAATGTTGATAAAAGTCGTCTGCGTTGGAGTTGTTGTTATCTTTACCCGTCAGATGCTGGGCTCAGAACATACTTCTTCTCTTGACATCTTTATTAGGGTACTACTGATACACTAAAACAGCGCACGTGTTTAATTCATGCGGTTTGATGAGTTGGGCTGAGCATCTCCACCGGTGACTCCATCAGCACCATCAAGGCGATAGACCCATTCATCACCTCCAAAAATTGCCTCCTGCCTTTTTTTTTAAAGACTCTTGGTTGCCTAGCTTCAAGGGCAGGGCAAGGACTTCCCAGCTTTGCAAGTGGCAACATCAGGACAAGTGAGAGGCTCCTGCATGTATGTTATGTTCTCGCTGGCTCTTCTCCTGCCTTTCCTGTGTGCCCACTGGACCGGATCTCAGATGCCATGCAGACTTTGCCCCTTGGAGGTGCCATCTCTCTTCCATCCCCTCCTTGAACTGGGCTCTGGAGTCACCTGTGCCCTCTCCTGCCCCAAGGTGCAGAGCCATTGCTTACAGGACCCTGGCCCGCTGCCTGACAAACCCTCCATTTTTCCCTTCACGTTTTGTTAAATTTTGATCCCTCCTTTCATCAAAGTCGCTGTCTCCAAGAACCTTTTCCTAATTATTGTGGACATAGTTTGATCTCTGCTTGGCTAAACCAGAAAATATTTATTGTACATTCATATTATGAACTATTTTATAAATATGTAATTTTGAGTGTGTGTGTGTGTGTGTGTGTGTGTAGTGGTGTGAGATAAAGTAATGATAGTAAAATTCCTGTAGACCAGAAACCAGATTACAAAATACAATATTACAAAAGAGAATACTACCAATACTTTAAGAATCCTAAGTCCATGCTGCTTACGCTGTTTATTCCTTTTAAAATATATGTGGGCCATGAGATTGTAAATACTTGCAGGTCATAAAAATCTTCAGCCCAGAATGCCTAGTATGTACCGGTCCCTCAGAAAAATACTTGCTGGTTTATTTATATGACTTACGCACTCACCGTATTTACACATCTTTGTCTAGAATTACTTGGTTTAGTCTTGCCTAAAATTTCAGTTTACCTTGACCTCAACCCTCTATTTTATGTTAATAACTGCTTCCCAAGGTCACCGTTGCTTTAGAAAAGCAAACACAGCCATGTCCAACTCTTCTATTAAAAACTCTCCACATTACTGTCCCCAAATTTCTGACCCCAACCTTCCCTTCTGAGCAGACCCTACCCTCCCTGCCATTGGCTGAGCCCTCTGTCTCTGTCTCCCCATCATCAGGCAAACATTCCTAGAGCACATTTCCTTCCTGGACCCAGCCCTCCTGCCCTGGCTGAGGTTGCCTGCCCCCCCCTTACAGGAGGCCATCTTGATCACTCTACTAACAGGAAACCCACTTGTAATGCACCCTGTGCCGCTCCCCACCCTCCTCCCTCCTCTTCTTCCTCTACTTTTACATGTAGCATTTATCATCATGCAACATTCTAAAACATGCACAATTTCCTAATTTATTTTTTTATTTCCTATCTCCCCCAAAAGAATGAAATTTTCTGTTTTACTTACTGCTCTATTCCCAGATCTAAAAAAGTACCTGGCACGTGATAGCACAAAATCAATTATTTTTGAATTAATTGTCTAAATACCAAAATGTGACTAGACAATTTAAGAATCTCATTAATTAAGTGCCTTTCCTCTTACAGCACAAACAGCTTGCATTGGCTGGCTGATAGGCAATATGCAGTTTAGCGACTTGTCCCAGCTGTTCTAATTATTGTATTAAGTAGTTATCCCAAAGGGTATAATAAATTGTTAATACTTAGTTTTCCTATGAATACACTCTAAAATAATAGTTTTGTTTTGTATGTAAGGAAATTCAAAAATATTCAGCCTATTTACAGACTTTGATATGTTTTGTGTATGTGGTTGGAAGAGTGACTTATCCCCAGTACTGAAAGAATTTTGATGTGAACAGCACATAATGAACATTAATACAAATGAAAGAAACAAAAGGCTGTTAAATATTAGACCTTGCTGACTGCTTCTCGGTCTCTCTTACACGATTCGGTGAATCCATAGTCACTTCCTCACTCTGCCATCCACACTCATAGGACAAAAGGGAAGAAGACATGTGGTTGTGTCCTGACTACGCAGTGCAGGCGGAAGGTAAAGGTATGCAGCTCTAGCTCTGTGCTCTGTTTACCAGAGCAGTTTGATGAAACAAGGAGAGATTGAGCAAATCATGACTGGGGGCAGGAGCCAGACCGGCTTTCTCTGGAGACCTGGAACGTGCACTGTGTGTCCTGGGAGGGAGCTGCTCCAAACAGGGAGCAGAGCTGAGAAATGGCACTGAGACAACAGAATCTCTTCCAGGGGAGGGAAAGGGGTCGTGGGGACAGCTGGACCAGAGCCAAAGCTCTTTTGTGGATGTGGAGGGCAAGGTGACCCAGAGGAAGGGCAGAGTGAGTAAGAGAGATATTTTGTTGGACTAAAGTCATTACTTAATTAAGCAATGTTCTTTCAGATAATAATGTCTCCCTATTATTTCTATTCAGTCAGTGAGGTAAACAACATAATTTACATGGCCGTTCCCAACAGTTAAAAATGATAGACAGATGACAGATGATTACACACAGATGCACAGACACACAGGTATACATAGATAAATACATTGACACATATTATATACATAAAATAAATATACATAAAATATGGAAACTGTCATGATTGGACAGTAAGATTTTGTTGAAAGTACAATGTTGCTCTTGGTTCCTTTTCAACTTTGTTAAAATTAAGGAAGGAAGGTAAGCTGGACAATGATTTAATAAATAAAGGAGGTTTAAGAAGTAATTCCCCACCCCCCAAAAAACCCCACCACCAACAAAAAAACAGGTTCAGTTGCTTGCACAGGCAATTTCAGAGGCAAAAAAATCAGAAGTTGAGTTAATTTTAAAGAAAATGATACGGCTACACCTAGCAGGCTTGGTATGCAAAGCCCGGGGGCAGACAAGGGCGTGGGGGGAAACGCTGAAAAGTCCTGCGGCCCACAAGGCTGCTCCCACCCCCACCCACTGTCGTGGGCTAGAAAGGAAAACAGATACAAGCGTGGCCTCCACCGCGGTGAAGGGGATTCCTCCCGGAAGGAAGAATGCGGTAACTTCCACTGTCCAGCCCGGGGCTCAGAATCTCCACCAGCCCTCAGCAGCACCGATGGCTGCATCCTACCCCCACCCTTCTCTCAGGATTTGTTTTTAGTTGACATTATCCACATTCCATTCCACCACTGTCTAGTCGGCGCTTAGGTGGACAGACTGCTGTGCGGAGGGTGCTTGAGCAGACCACAGGCCATGAAACTGGCCAGAGGCTTTGGACTCTGGGTTCTGCGACAGGACGGGGTTTGGAACAGTCCCCAGAGAGGGTGTGAGTGTGAGTGTGTAGGTGTGTGTGTGTGTGTGTGAGTGCGTGAGTGTGTGAGTGTGGGAGTGTGTTCTGCTTGCTATCTACAGGGGGCCAGTGCCCCAGGGCAGACAGCTGCGGAAGACTACTTGTTCCTCACCCGTTCTCCCCTGGAAAGGCTGTCATGTACTTTCAGATGGCCGCATGATCACCCTGCTGGTGGTTATGTCCCCAATCCCCTTTGCAGGTCAGTGATGTGACATGGGAGGCATGGCCAACAGGAAGGAGAGGTGCTCCCTCCAGCTGATGTCTTCCGACGTTGGCTGTGTGTTCCTCCATCCTTTTTTTCCTCTCTTTCCCACATTCAGGAGGAGATAAGGTGGAAGCAAATTGGCTGTGAGCCTGGCAACAGGGATAACACTCAATGGATGACAGAGCTGCATGTGGCAAGAATTCTGCGTTACATGAAATTGAACTTCTCAGATCTCCCCACTGGCAACTGCAAACGACTTAGGGAAAAAACCATTAGATACTGCCTCCTTCATTTTTTTTTTCCTGTGGAAAGCTACGTTAGCACACCTAATGACTAAAATCTGTTTGCTTTCGTAAAGCCTTGCAATTAGTGAGTTGAAAGCTGACTTCCTGCAGTGTGGCCAGTGACATCAATGACACAACAGCAGCTTTCATACTACTGCTGACAAACGTGTTTACCTCCTCTGGTGACTTGCAATAGAGATTTCCTAATAAGCGATTTGAAATAAGATCAAAACCAGAGGAATTAATAGAAATTTCTCACATACTCATTTCCCTTCACTTGTGTAGAAATGACCTCCAAATAAATAATTGTGTGTCTTTTATTTCAGCACTCCCCTCACATTGCATTTTTTTTCCCCACAGAGAATTGATCTGGTCATTGAAAAGGTTAGCTAACCCTTGGAAGAAATTCCGCGGTTCGTTATTAATTCATGCAAAAGTGGGCCGAGGGGCCCCTCAGACTAGACAAGATCTCGCTAAGGAGGGTGCTGACCTGACCCTCGTTAACTAGGCTTTTCATTTCCTCCCCTTTTCTCCTCACACTTAGAAGGACTCCTCTGTTACTTTTGTTACTCATTGTCCCGTATATTCCTTTATGCTGGAAAGGTGTAATTTTGTTTTGCTTTGGTAACGGTCAACATAATAAAAATATTTATATAAGGAATTTAAGGTCATTCTCACAGTTCTTGAGCAGTTGGGACAAGTGAAAATTGAAAATATTTTTTCCACTGTTCATAGAACCTATTAAGAAAATGAAACAAATGTTTATTTGCATCCATCATAACCAATCAGTCCAACAAAAGGGCATGTCTGTGGAGGGCTGTGTTCAGGCCAAATGAAATTCTATTAAACCGGGGCTTAAATTAGGTTTGTTGTGTTTGCTTCCTTTTTCCTGATTCTGCTGGAGGTGTGGGCTGGACAGGTGCTGGTTTTGGGACAAGGACAAGGGGCTCTGAGTCCCTCTGGCCTCCATGGGACACCCCTCACATCAGTGCTCCCTGCAGGAGGAAAGATGTGTTTGGGGGAGCTATTTCTAAGAAAGATTTGTCTGAGCCTTTTATAACATTGTGGCACCTGCACAGAATAAAATCCTAAGAACTGACTCTTTAATGAAGTAACCTGGCCACAATTCAGCTTAAACGCCTTTATAATAGCTAAGTTCTTGATAATTTCCCATAATTCCCTATCAGGTTACTCTCAAGTCATCTCAAAGGTTGGTGATCTTATCTAACAACCCATCCCTTCATTACATACACCAAATCAACTGAGAGTCAATTCATTTTATTGCTGCGGCTGTCATCACCATCATTATCGTCTGGCTTACTGTCACTCAGGGCCAGTGGACCCTCCACCAGCCGTGTGGCTTGCTGTGCCCACAGTGCTGCCCCTCTAACCACGGCCAGTTCTGCTGACCGTATAGTAGCTCACTCCTTCTGTGCTCACCGTGGGGCTGCGGCAACACAGACTCCGCACCCTACCTGGTGATCGCATTTTAAACAGAGACCTCAGGTGTCTGAGGTCAGGTTCAAACTCCTTTTAAACTGAGAATTCCTGGATTATCAAGTTCTAGGTCATCTCAGACAGTAGTACAGCAAGACTGACTTCATTCCATGAGGTCGAAGAATAAATCATTAGAATTACCTGGTCGGAAGGAGGCAGCGGTAAACAGGGGCCATCGCATGTGCTGCGTGTGTGTGGTTTTCACCCAGTGTCAACGCAGAACTCTGGGCACGGAGAAAACGGGTCATGCAGCAACTGGGGCCCTTAGATGTGGACGGCGAGTGGGGGGGTCCTACTGCTGCAGCCTGGAAAGATCTGTAGGCATTCTCTCAAATAAGCGAGGCTCCTGGAAAGTGGGTCAGGAAGACCTGGGTCCTGTGAATGCTCCTTCGTGCCCTCGCACAGAATGCCTACATTGAGAAGTACCGTTCTTACCCAAACCTCACGCGTTCTCTTGGTGTTATTCACACAGTGATTGGCCTAATGATACCGACCCATCGGCTCTAACTCTCCCCACAGAAGCCCTGCAGCTGTGAAGCATGAGGAACAGAAGCAGCACAGCTGGCCCAGAGCTGGACCTGAGACAGTGTCTTCTTGTTTCTGTTGCTGCTGTTAGCATTGCCTTCAGGTCAGAAAATGCTCACAAAAGGGAAACGCTATGAAAACAGGATGGAGACCCACTAGATGTAGGTTCTGGTCCAAATTCAGTCACAAATTATTAAATCCCCTCATTGTGCCTCAATTTCCCCACTCCTTGGACACGCTTGTAATGGTGCACACTTCTGTGTGCAGAATCTCTGATTCTTATGAAGGAAAACTCTTTTAGAAAGAAATACAATAAAATTACAATTGACCAGGGTACGCATTTGTTTGCGGCGGCTGCTGTAATGAGGGACCAACTGAGTGGCTCAAACAGCAGAACTTTATTTTCTCAGGATTTTGGACGTCAGAAGTCTGACACCCAGGTGTCACTGGCTGATTCCTTCTGAGGCCGTGAGGGGGTGAGGGGTGTGCTCCAGGCCCCTCCCACCCCCGGTCGTCCGCTGGCACCTGTAGCGTTCCTTGGCTTGGAGAATCATCACCCCAGCTCTACCTTGTCTTCGCATGGCGTTGTCGCTGTGTGTCCGGGCCCAGACCTCCTTTCACAAAAGGACACTAGTTACATTTCATGGCTCCACCACGACCACATCCTAACTGACTTCACCTACAGCGACCTCGTTTCCAAATAAGGCCCGTCCTCAGGTGCTGGGGGTAAGCGCCTCAGCACATGGATTTTAAGGGACCATTTTCAACCCCTCACAACCACATAAGTTAAAGTTTTTAAACTTTTCTGTTTTTGTTTGTTCATTTGTTTCTAGTATAGGGATCATTACATTTTTTGAACATGATTTTACTTAAACAAAACGAGTATTCTTCTAATGAAAATTAATTTTCTTCCAGTGAAAATTAATTCCCCTTATTTCTCAAAAGCAACTTTTTGTGGATGATCAAAAACTCTTTTCCTCCTTCATTTATAGTTTAATACCACATTTCCCCGAAAATAAGACCTAGCCAGACCATCAGCTCTAATGCGTCTTTTGTAGCAAACATTAATATAAGACCTGGTCTTATTTTAATATAATATAAGACCAGGTCTTAAATAATATAACATAAAACCCGGTCTTATTTTAATATAATATAAGACCGGGTCTTATATTAATTTTTGCTCCAAAAGATGCATTAGAGCTGATGGTCTGGCCAGGTCTTATTTTCAGAGAAACATGGTATAATTTCCAAAGATTTTGAAAAATGTAATGTTTGTTTTTCACAGCAAGGTGAAAAATAGACCTTTGACAGATTTCACCAGGTTTCACCTGCAGGCCATGTATGCTTTAATGATTACAGCTCTGGGTTGTTTTGCTCTGCACTCAGAGTGAAACCTTGGAGGAGAATGCAGACATAACGAGGGCACATCGATTGAATAGATTTGGTTCATGAAACTATTTCGTTATGAACCATGATTTTTAATAACATATATATTCACTGTACAGCTTCTTTCAGAAAACAAAGGCACTAAATATGTGTATTTTCTGTTTGTTAAATTAGGGAATGGAAGGAATGACTCACCTGGAATAGCTAAAATCATCTGCAAGTATCTAGAAACAGTGTGATTTTTTTACACCTGCATGAAAGGAGGGAAGTTTAGCTCCCACCCTCTCCATGATATCTTTCCCAGACCATGTAAACTGGACAGCTCTACCTTCTCACAAATTAGGTGTTCAATAAATATTTCTACCTGTAATTAACTATTTACATTTTTATAATTTTAATTCTAGGTAGAAAACTATTCTTGGGATATTTCTTTGACCAAATGTTATTTAAAAACTACATTCATGAAGAGATTTTAATTAATTATATGAATGAACACTTACATAACACTGAAGGAGGGAAGAAAACATATCGTTGTAGTAAGGTTATAACCACTTAAAGAGACTGAATTTTACTTTACAGGGAAGCCTGCCAGACAGCTCTCAAACAGCAGCTACCTATCAAATTATTAACAGTGATTGACTCCAGATTGTGGTACCATAGAAATGTTTTGTTTGATTCATTACGTTTTTATTTCTTTGCAAATGTTCTTCCATATACTGTGTTCTATAAATTATATTACATAGAGGCAAAATACTGTTTTAAAGGATAAAACAGAAAACAATCAGAAAAAGAAGGGCAGGCTGGAAAATTCTGCAGTGTCCTCTTCATTTACGTTAAGTGAGCAGGACAGTGCTAAAAAAAAAGGTTTGCAGGATGTGACACCGACCACATAAGTCAGAGAAGGAAGTGGTCGATTATGGTTTCTGGGGATGGTTAAAGCATCTCCCATCTCCCAAGGTCCTTCACAGTGACCTCGGGACTCCTCCAGTCAAGAAGTGAGGGCTGCATCTCTTCCCTTGGATGTGGGAGAGAGGGCTGGTGGATCTTGTGAAGGGATAAAGGTGACAGTGCAGGAATCTTGAACCTGTGAAGGGACAGGTGATACAACTTCCACCTGTTTCCTGGAATGCCAGAACTTGGGCTGAAAGCCAGCATGTAAGACAGACAACTGTTCTGAGACCACCAGTTTGAGGAAGCTGAGGCACGTGTAAAGGCAGGCAGGCTGTTCTGGAGCCCCCCTGACCCTGTGCCTGTGGATGAGTGCAGCTCCCAGCCTTGGGTCTTCTTGGGTCTGAGCCCCTATGCAATGTGAAACTGGAATGAGCCACCCCATTGTGACCTTGGACTGACACACAGGACCATGAGCATGGTCAGTAGCTGCTGTTTTATTCCAGTAATTTGGGGGTGTTGCCTTACACAGAAATATTACCAGAACATAAAGTTCAAGATGGATTAGGAAAAGGGAATTCATTAGTTGATACAACTCACGTATCTTGAAGCTCAATTTCAGTGTGTCCCTTCCATAGCCAAACTCCAGAGCTTCCCTCTCAATCCATGTCTTCTGTCTTTTCTTCTATTGAGACACTTCCACACAGACCAGCTACTGGTCATCAGACGTGACAAACCGTTCTCTATGAAGCTCACACAATACCCAGTAAATTACAAATGGCTCTCGATTTTATCTTCGAACTTTCTAATGGACTCTATTCTCTCCATTTCCACAGACTAGTCAACAAACTGTTAACAACATTCATCTCTGCACGGCTATTCCACAACCCCTAACTTGGATTACTCTTTCCTCTTGCCATCCTCCACATCAAAATGAAAAACTTAGCATTTTATGTTCTCTGTTCTCCTCCTACCACTCTGATGGGTCACCAAGTTCAGACTAAAATCTTCAGCAAGTCCCGCAAACTCAAAGCGCCCCGCCAGCCTCACCCCTCCTACTGCGTCTCCTGGCTCGGCCCACTACGGTGCTCCTCTCTGCTTCCTGCACCGGTCACAACATTTCCTACCCTAGGGTCTTGCACGAGCTGTTGTTTTTTTTTTTTCTGGAATGTTCACCCCCCCCCCCACAGTCTACTCTTTGACCTACAGAGGTAGAACCAATCTTTCACATCTCAAGTTCTATCAGTTGCTTTGAGAAGACTGAAAACATCTCACTGAGCTTAAATGAGAACAAAGTAATGCCTCATTTACAGAAGCCAAAATTTAATGAAACATGATAAATATACCTTCTTCTACAAAAGACGACTTTTCTTATGAAAAAGAAAAGGTGTATTGACATATACATTGAACCCACAAAAGAATGCAGTTATTTTAGAGTCAATCAGATAACAAGGAGTGACAAGTCTGATTGGCTTGCACAAGGAGAAGCATCTTTCATAAATATTTAATATCCATGTGGACCAGACCCTTTTCTTTGAGTCGCATAAGTGCTGTGATGGAAGTCACCGAGATGACCTTCTAATGTTGAAAGAGGGACATGCGAATTTCCTACGTGACAACACCTTCTTTCTGGAGGCTGCCTACTTCCCCAGTGACTTTCACATCTGCCAGCTTCTTCTTGTTCACAAAGAGCTGAAGGGTTTTAGTATGAGAAACAGAAGCAAACCCTGGTGCACAGTGAGAGTTCTACCGGAGTCGACTGGTGACAGAGCAGAAGGTAGACGTCCGCACCATCGCACCTGCCGTGTAATGTCAGATTCTACGGGCTTTCGTGTGCAAAATGACCTGTTTGTGCACAAAGCGGGGTTGGTATTTTTATAGACGCTATGTCATTTCATTATCACAGAGCCGGCGACACTGGTGGTGTAAAGCCTACGTGTGGGCTCCATTCTGTTATTTGGTGCATGCTTGTCAGTCTCTTCCTGAGTGGGATGTGCAGTCCAGGAGACACAACGGGAAATTATTTCTTCACTGAACTTAAGGTCGGACAACATCGAGGCATATCCATCAAAACAAGCGTGCTAAGGACTAGAACACAGGGTCTAGAGTGTAATTATTAACTACGGCTTCACAGGTTTCTGATATCAGTCACCACGCCAAGGAAAGTGTGGACGTGGGGAAAGCCTTAGACAACGCTGTAACCAACCTGACTGGCCTCGGCGGAGCGCGCGTCTTCTTTCCTTCTTTCCACCTTGGGCTCTGGCCCTCCGTGCCTCATGCAGCCCTCGTTCTGCCCAGGTCTCTATGCGGGGGCACGTCCTCCACCGGGGCGCTGTGACAACGTGCAGGATCATTTCAGCTCACGGTCACGATCGCAGGTATGTTTTCACTGTGTTATTTAAAAAGGCTTTGCTTACTTATGTACACAGGGGTATGTTGACTGCCTATTTTACCTACTTCTCACACAGAGAGGGACACACATGCAGCATGTACTCCTTCTGCTTTGGTTTTCACTTCTGCTTACATCCAGGGCGTCCTTTTTCTGCTCACCTGAGGTGAGGAAAGTGACCACGTGGCACTGCACAGCACTGGGAACGGTCACGTGCAGCCTGGCCTGGTTCCACAACCACCACCAGCGGTGGTCACCTCACCCGACAGCAGCAGAAGTGTCGCTGTTTATCGGGACTACCGAGGAGCACAATTGCACACACTACAACTTGTTACACGACAGTGCATGATTCCCCTTGAAGATGGTCACGCGTGCGATGCCCCTAACGTGGGCATGTTCCCCAATATTTATCACCTTGTACTGCTTCTCTGTTTGATGGTCCACAGAAGTTCACAGAGGGGAGCCTGACCTTTCTGAGAACTCAGGTACACTGAACTCTCGTCCCTTTTAATCAGCGCACCCAACGCATAGCTACCAAGTTCTAGCCTCACCTGTGCTCCTCTGATGATGTTCTTCCCATTCCAACCAGCCTGAGCACCTGCAATTAGTTATCCCTCTGAGTTAGACAAGAATGCAAATTATATTTTTGTATATTTACTGTTTTGTTTCATTTAATCATTTTATTTAATAAACATTTATTTATGTTTTCTGTGTGTGAAAAGCTTTTTGCTGAATGCCGTGGGAGATCAGCGGTAGCAATGACAACATTTTACCCTTCCATTAGAAGACTTTTCTGTGTAGAGACATGTTTACTTTTATCCTTGTGTGCAAAACATACAAGTTAGTTTAAAAGTGAATGAATGATTCAATGTGGATACACCTGGAAGTCATTATGCTGAGCGAAAAACAGCCAGACATGAAAGGATACATACTGTATGACTTTGCTTATGTGAGGTTCCCAGAATGATCAGCTACGTAGAGATGCAAAGTAGAGTAGAACTTTCTAGAAGCTGGGGGAGGGGAGGTAGGTAGTTACTATTTAGTGGGTATGGCACTTCTGTTAATGGATAGTGGTGATAATTGCATGACATTTGAATGTACTCATATCACTCAATAATATACCTAAAATGGTTAGATGACAAATTTCATGTTCTATATATTTTATTAAATATAAAAATTCCCTCCCAAAATGATGCAGGGGGTAAAATGAGGGAAAAAGTAACTGTACTTCAGCCAGCCCCTCGAACACGTGCTGTTCCGTATGTGTCAGTAACGAGTTTAGGCCCCACAGAGTCTTTTTCCCCCCATTAGATAATGGACATGAAAAGAAAAGAAAACAAAACAAAAACAAAGAAAAAAGATCCACAGTGTTCCAAAAGCTTTCTTATAATGAGAAAGTTTTTGTGGGAAGTAGACTCACCCTTTGAGATTTTATTTCCTTTGTGTTAACAGATTTATAATAGATCGCTCTGGGGTTATTGTTTTGCTTATATAATAAAGATGCTTGTCTTATGTGATGAACTGGTGTTTCTCTTGAGGTGACAATTCCCTTTATTTGTAGCAGAGAAATACATGTTTGTAGAAGGGAGACATTTTGCGGGAATTGAGTTAAAACTAGTCCAAAGCTCAAGTCTTCGAATACTGACCTGTTATGACAAAGTCTGAGGAAATCCACCCCAAGCATCATTTCTGCCTTTCTCATTAGACCCAGAGGAAACAAGGCTTATTTATCTACTGAAACACTGAGCGACACTGACTGCTGAGAACTTTGAAATGTAAGGAGTAGATAACACGCTACAATTTTACATACTTTGAAATAGTCCTTCAACTAACTTAAAAGAGGGTTACGAATACTGAGGGTGAGGAGTTTCTTACCCTGATAAGCATTATAAGGTCTTATAAACATTAGCAGTCCATGCCATAGGGGCGGGGGGGGGGGGGGGGATGTGAGCAAGACCATTGGATCATGGAGGCCAGCCATTTCCTGACAATGTAATGGTTGTTCTCCGATAAAACACCCAGGTATTAGTTTCCAATCAGTAGAAGCCCCAAGAACACTTGGCTAAAGGAGGGGCAGACACAAGTAAATCTGTGTCACATGCTTTATGTGTTTCATTCTTTGTGGTCCTCGCAGTCACTTTCCAAGGTGGGTGGTTACCGCACCTTACTGAAAGAGAAACGGGTTCCCTTACCTGTGGATGAAGACATGGAGGTCCTCCTTCTGGTATCGACCTGAGAGGTCAGCATCCGGCTCTGGTGCCTTTCCACTTTCTGAACAGAGACTGAAGACAGGAAAGGAATCACCCAGCTGGCTCTCCCTAGGGGTGTGTGTGTGTGTTGTGTGCGCGCGCGTTACCTACAGTAGAAGTCAGAGACTGGATTAGAGAGATGGTCTCTTATCACCTTAGCCAACGGTAATAGCAAGATCTAGGGACAGTATAAATGTGACAATATTTAATCACTAAAGAAAACTTTTCAACATGAATAGTTGCTATTTTGTGTTGTTTCCATTTCAACTCCATGCTTATACTTTGGAATATTTTTAGCTGACATTTTACCCCCCCCCCCCATTTTTGTGGAACTGTCTAGCTAAGTTTGTGATAAGACTTAGGGTGAAACTGAGTTCTCCAGGATGTCCCCTTATGAAGTGAAATCATTTTAAGAAGGTAGATGTTTGGAAAAGATAAACAATCTATCCTGAGCATATGTGTGACTACCAGGAGTGTATTTAAGAGGCACAGCACACCTCCAGATGTTTGTGTAAACTCAACAAGGCAAGCAGTGAGCTGCCTTGGGTAGAAGCTTATCTGACCTCTGGGAATCAATAGGTCAATAGAACAGTCTTTAGGGCTTGGATACAAACAGGATTGTCCTGTCAGAAACAGCGCCGTTCTCTCGGAAGGCTTCCCGGGCCATACCTCACCATAATCCTCTTCATTCTTAGTCCATCACTGAGCACTACACCTGGGAGTTACTTTCCTCTTACACATCAGTCGTCTTAGAAATGGATGTACCAGACTTTGAAAGGTCTATAGAAAAAGACAAATCTTTCCATTTGTTAAACTTTTCCACCCACCATCAAGTGTTATAAATTCCAAAAAAGTAGAATTTATTATTAGGTACGGCCTTGCCACAATTACAAGAAATTTATTCTGTAAATTATGAGAATTGCCAAAAGTTTGTTAGTTTTGTTTTGCTTTTGCTATTTTCTGAACCTACACAATGGAACATTACAACATTTCATCAAGTAAACTTTAACTTAATCTAAAACCTTAACATTCTTATATTCTCTCATATTCTGACAAGATGGGGAAAGAGAGCTTTTAAAATACTAATTTTCAGATGTGAAGTACATTGAACGGCTGGGACTCACAGAGGAAGACATATTTACAGCCCACAATTTTGACAGGAAGCAGTGTTTGCTCATTTGGTTCCCATCGTATCGTTGCGTTACAAATGACATGGCGATAATGAATCCTATCGTTTGCACTGTAATGATGGGACGTGGCGAATAATGAGAAGGCAGCTTCTCTACTGAATGAGGACGTGTTACGGCTTAGCTGTGGCTGGAGAGAGCAGTCAGCAATTGC
Source organism: Rhinolophus sinicus (assembly GCF_057876585.1). Classification (NCBI taxonomy): domain Eukaryota; kingdom Metazoa; phylum Chordata; class Mammalia; order Chiroptera; family Rhinolophidae; genus Rhinolophus; species Rhinolophus sinicus. Next base: position 191,634,498 of record NC_142516.1, on the reverse strand, counting down.
TGGCTGTAGATGTCCAACAAGCAGGCTGGGAATCGGGTTGTAGAGGTTAGACCCCGGCTTACAAGGCCGTGTCTCCCACTCCTTACATAGCGTTGACATTGTGAAACAAAGACAATTTAAACATAGATAGAAAATAAGTCAAAAGCTCAATGACACCCTGAACTAAATGCTGTGTCTTCATTAACATGGATGCCCACGTTGCCTAATTATGCCCGTGAAGCGGGAAACGTGTGTAATTATCACAAGCACTCAGAGCTTTCCCTTCGGTGGTTGATTTACAGGGCATTCACTCAGAAAATGAGTGAGCACCTGTTGGGGCAGCGCTGTGCCTGCCACTGGGAATAGCCAAGTGCACGGGACAAGTTTCCCCCTCCAAGAAGTCACTGGAAGGAGAGGAGCTAGAGAAGTAGATGGTCATTTTAGTATTCGGTTGGTGCAAAAGTAATTGCGGCTTTTGCAACTGTTTTCAACCTTTCAAACTGTACTTACGTGTGCACCACCCCAATAGAGTGAGATGATGAGATGAGTACCTGATAAACGTTAGCCAAGGCCCGCTGACCGTGTGCGCACTGGCTGCAGGGGAAGTGATGCTGGGTCAACGTAACGACCACGAAGGACGGGCTTCGGCACCACGCAGCAGCTTGAACCCACTTCTGAAAACTCTGCGGAGCAAGAAGTGAAACTGTCAACCTTGTGAACATCAGAATCATTATCTGGAGCGCGCGTCATGGGCAAATTACAGATTACAAGGTAGTCTTCATGTGAACAATCTATTCTGAATGAAATCCCAGCAAAAACAAAAGACGGTGGATAATCTGAAGAGCAGAAATCAGTGTGATGGTCAAGTGTGAAGTCTAAGTTACTAGTTAGGAGAGCTGGGGCGATGCGAAACGGGAACAGTGAACAGAGTAACAAGCGAGAGATACTAAAGTTCCAGTGAACACAGTCTCAAGAAGAGGAAGTCAGGGGAACTTTCCGAGACGAAGGCTGATAGGAACCACCAAAGCATGTGCAGGACCTGGGTCAGAGGAGAACACGGATAGGAACTGTCCTGAGATGGAGTTTGTTTGAGCCTATATCCTTCTGGGAGACATGGCATCTCTTTTTACAGGTGTGCCTACCACTATTTTAAAGATAGGATTGAGTGACATGATAAGATTATATAAACTGTTTATGATCAAGGTATATCCATACATCATAGTGAAAAGCGAACTTTAAGACATCAAGTCCACTTTTAGATGAAGGATGTTAAAATGCATGCAGTAAAGGCTCATTGTATGTAGGACAGAGCTAGCTGTGAATGCATCTAACATTTTATTCTGATAGATTCTCGTTCTTAAAAACCCAGAAGCTTTTTCTTCCTTTTTAGAAGAGTTTAATTATGCAAAGAATCCTTAAACAATTACATAGAGTTGTTTTCTCACTCTATGTTGACTTGGCCGGTGTCTCTACTGTGTGGTAATAGTATTTTGTCTGCCTCTGTGATGCAGTCCTAGTTCTTCCTGCTTTAACATTTGGTCTTGCAGACCGTGTGCTGGAGATGCAGTGATGGGGGTCGGGGCCAGGCGGGGAGAGGTGGAACACGGGGGTGGAGACAGGATTCTCACTCATGGAGAAACTGTGGTGGGTGACCAACACATGATGCTCATTGAACTCCCGGGGATATTTGTATATCCCACCCCACTGCCTAACTACTTCAGAGTCAAATACATGTATAATCTTTTGTGCGAGTGGTTGATGGTCGGATTCTCTTCCTACTGCCACCATCTTCGGCCCAGTATTTAAAACAAAAATACATAAACAAGCATCAGATGTTTCAATTTTCCTAAAATATATTACTTTTAACACTAGAATATTAGACTCTATGATGAATGTACATTTTTTCCAGCTTTATTTAAACATAATTGACATATAACACTGTGCAAGTTTAAGGTGTGTGATACAACCATTTGAAACACGGATCTATTCTAAAACGATTCTCACGGGAAGGTTGGCTAGCACACCCTCCCCCTCACATGATTCCCATTTTGTTGTTCTGGTGAGAATATTAAAGGTTTACTCTCGTGGCACCTTTCAGGTGTACAATATAATATGTCAACTATTGTCCCCATGTTGTGCCTTAGGTCCCTGGAACTCATTATGAACTGGAACTTGTACCCTTTGACCAGCATCTCCCCATTTCCCTCCCTCAGCCTCTGGCAGCCACCATTCTACTCTCTGCGTCCATGAGTTCAGTTTTGGTTTTTTCAGATTCCATATAAAAAAGTGAGTGAGATAATACAGTGTTCGTTTCACTCTGTCTGACCGATCTCACTCGCCTTAATGTCTTTCTAAATCCATCCATGTTGCCACAAATGGCAATATTTTTTTCTTCTTATGGCTGAATAATATTCCGTGTGTACCACATTTTCTTTATCCATCCATCTGCGGCAGCTGCTAGACGGCTTCCATGCCTTGGCTATTGTGGATAACACTGCAGGGAGGATGGGTGCAGCCAGGAGCTCCTGTGCTCGGGGCCCTTCCAGACCTCCCCCTGTCCACCTCTTCTTCTGGCCGTTCATCTGTGTCTTCTGCTATCCTTTCTAATAAACCAGTGAGTGTTTTCCTGAGTTCTGTGACCCATTCCAGCAAACCATGGGACCTGAGGAAGTAGTTATGGAACGCTGATTTACAGTCACCAGAAAGTCAGGTGGCATTCTGGACGGACGATTGGCACCTGAAATGAGAGTTTCGTGGGACTGAGCCCTTGACCTGTGGTTTCTGATGCTAAGTCCCAGTAGATGGTGTCAGAACTGAAAGGAATTGTAGGTCAAGGACACCCAGCTGGTGTCTGGGAATTGCTTGGTATGTAAAAAAACGCTGCTATGTTTGTTGACCAGAAGTGAGGCAGTGCACATACAGAGTATTCTGTGAGTAAAGAAGAAACAGGGCGTTTTTCCAAGACAGTGATATTTACAGAAAATATTAAAATGCAGTCACCAGAAATTTAGAAACTTGACATTTCAAAAACCAAATGCTACAGCAAACCAAATTTGAAAGACATGAAAAGACAACATAAATGTAAGCTTGGGATGAAAGGTACATTCTTTGATTTTGAAACATTCCAAATATAGAGGCTGGATATTGCTTGGATGCTGTCCAAGACCTGACACGAATGGAGAAGAAGAGAGCCCTGGCTCACAGACTCTTACTTTACGGAAAAAGCATCCTTGTCTAATCATTACAATCGTCCATAAAGCGAGAGCATGGTTTTACTCTTTTCCTGTTTGCTGACAAAACAGAAGGCGTTCTATTGTATCTGGAGCTATTACTGGCAGTGATAAATTGAAAATTAATCCAAAACATGACTCTGTTTAAATTTACAATGGCCCCAGAAGTTCGTATACTTGGGAGATGACCACACAGATCTCCAGACACCTAGTGTTTTCATCTTGTCCCACATCAAACGTCAATAACATAAATTACAGAGTTGCCAAAGCTAGAAGAAGAAAAAAAGATTAAGTACGTTTTACATTCCATATTCAATTATGTAAAACAAAGAGGCCCAGCATCCGTTGAGATCTTCTTGAATGTTTAATGAAAAGTAAGTTTATTTTTACAAGACAGAAACATCTTACTTTCAGCATAAAAATTCATGATTTAGACAGACAGGAGTGAGGAAATCGTGTCATGAATATTCATTGTAACATTAATGTTTGCAAAAACTATTCATAAATTGGAAAATGGTCGTAATTCAAAATTAAAGTGCTGCATTAGGGTACACCGTGAAATATACAGCCTCAAATTCACAGATTTTGCCTGAGTCATAGAAGCTGAATATTTGTATATGATTTAATTTTTAAAGTTGTCCCTTAAAGTTACATAAAATGTAGCCCCATATCCACCCAAACCCACCCAAAGCCTTTCTTTTTTTCAACCTAAACTCAAGTTGAATCCCATATATTGTATTGTTTATAATAGGGATCTTATAACATTATAAGGTTATCATAGCATTTATAAATTTATTTTGAAATATGTTTTGAAAAAAAAAAACCACCTACAAAATAGAAACAAACAAACAAAAATGCATGAAAGTGTTTCGAGGGCAAGCCCTCTCTCCAGTGGCTGGTGTCACACTGAGGAGGAGAGAGAAGGCAAGACAGGAGCACGTGTTCTCCTGCAGGGGGCGAGATGACACACCAGACATGAGGACAGCTTGATACGGAACAAAAACTTGGGGGAAAAGAGTCAAAGATACATTGATTCATAGAAAAATAATAAATAACTTAAAACTTCAAAGCCTCTCACCTAAAGAATATGATAAAGAGGAAGATTTCCAATTGCAGCCAAATGGAGTAAAAGGCAGCACCTTCCACAACTAGGAAGTGAACACTCTATGACATGTCTTTGCAAACCATGGACAGCAGACACACAGCTCAGGCCTCTGACCCCTGACAGTGACGTGAGCCCTAAGTCACCCTGGCTTTCTGCCAGGCAGCACATGCCAAACTGTGGAAGACACAGGTGGGTGGCAAAGTGGGGAAAGCACGTCACTGAATTTAGGGGACAGTTGAGTCGCAGAGACTGATGTAGCTGGTGGTTGCTGAGCAGAGTTCCGGAGGGACAGTAATTCCTAGAGCTTCAGGGTCTGTATGAGGCCTCACTGAGTGTTTGCTGAATGTAAAATACACGTATGGAGAGTGACGCTCATGAGTGTGCAGGCCGCTGGGGGGCTGTGTGAGGAACAGTTCTCACAGTTCACCCAAGCCTGGGGATCACTTGAGTGTGCACCAGCCAGGACGCAGAACTGCACTGAAATGTCCCTGTCACTTCCTGGCCCCAGAACTTCCGATCCATGTAAGCAGACCCTCTGGACCTGGCTCTCTGATTTCAGGGTGGTGTTTTCTGTGTGACCTCAGTTCTCTGACAGGTGTAAGAAAATACATTGATTTTCAGTTTGCCCAGCTTTTTCTTGTTGCAACCTCCAAGCTTTCAACACAGATGAGCTAAATCTAAAAGTCCTTAATCGCTTTTTGATTTTAAAAAAAGTCTGAAAAATACTATTCTCTGAAAATTTGTTTGACTCTGTCCTGTTGCTTACTACAAAATCAATGTGTCTTTTTTTTTTTTTAGTCCTTTCAATTATTTTTCTCTGATTGCTTCTAGGATCTTCTTGTCCGTGTTCATTTGCAGTTGAACGGCGATTTATCATCTGAAGGCAGATTTCCAAATCAAGAAAATCATGCTGAGAATTACCAAAGGAATGACTATAGGATTTTATTTGCTTTGCTTTTGATGGAAATTTTAATAGTTCCAAGCTTTACAGGAAGACTTTGCCAGTCATTAGGAATAATGACATTTTAATGGTGGTCATTTCATGTCATTTCCTGGCATCCAGGTCTCATTCTTCTGATCATAGTAATTTAGTGTGACGTGAGGGAGTCTTCTCTGCCCCCTGGCATGCAGTCCTGTTAGAGTACCTTGGCAGGTGGCTCTCTACCTGGAAAGACGCTGGCACCTGGCTCAGACAATGACCATCTCTCCCTGGCATTTCACTGCAGAACCAAGTGCCATTACAGCCTAAACCTGTTGCCAAGTGGTCCCCACGGGACTGCCCTGTGGGAAGGTTCATTAGCTTTTCTTCTCTGGGCTCGAGAGCTGTTTGTTTCCTGAGCTGCCTGGGACCTACAGGTCCTGCACTGTTGTTGTTCTTGCTGTTTCTGTGATCTCTCCATCCAATAAATTACTCGACCAACGTGTTACCTCCTAGTGTAGCCTGATGTTTGACATCTGTCATCTAAAGCCTAACACCTGCCGGTGGTGCCGTGAGCATCGCCCCAGGACCACTGATGTTCGCAGCTGGGGTCTCAGGCGGGCACTTGTGTTTTCACTCCCTCAGCCTGCTGGAGCACCTAGCCGTGTCTCTCCTGCATTGCCCTCTTACCAATGCAGGAGCCTAAAAACACCCCTCCCCAGTTCTTCAGGGGTTCATTTTCCACTGAGCTCATAAACACTCACATGAGCCTTCAGACACTGACTTTACTCTTCAAACTATCCAAGCAAAACTGAAAACCTGCTAAAACACTAACTGAAAAACTGAAACACACACTCATCCTCCTCAATTTGTTTGCTTCTGCTGAATCTTTGTTATGCGACGTTTTAGATAAGCCACTTGAGTTCCTTAGTCTTAAGTTTCTGAAAATGTTTGGTCCATTTTGTTCCCAGCTCCACACTGGACACTTGTCTCTAACACAACTGCCCTTCACAAGCAAACATCATATTGAGGGTTAAGAAAAGCCACCCCACAAACTCCATCAGCCACAAAACTGGCTCAGATGCTCCTCCAGGCGTCCTCTGGCTACCATTTTGGATTTTACACCGTTTCAGTGTCAGTGATTACTTTACTTTGATTACTGCACAAGAGCTTTGCGTCTTGCTTGCTCTCCTTCCTTCTATAATTGAGCTTAGGAACCCCAGATCTCTTCACTGTAAGACTGATGTAGGCCACTGCATCTGATAACTGCCCCAGATGCTCGTGGCACCCGTGTGGGCCTTTCCTGGGCGCACAGTGGGGCCTGGGCCATTGAAAGCCTGAATGCAGCCCCACCCCACTCTACCTGTAGTGGAATCAGACAGTTACCTCTTCTGTTCAAATAGAAATCATACCACCTGACCTCCCTCCTTTTACTGAGGACTAATAGTCATCCTAACATTGAAAACACTTTGAAAAATGAAAAGATTGGATCATACGTAAAACTATAATTATCATACCATTAATGAAATAGAAGCAAAATTTAAAGTTTTAACATAAAATGTAACATGGCATTCTCTAGGATCTGTGACTAAATTACTTTGTCAATAGATAAGTGAGCCACCACTATAAGCCAGCCATGCGGATAGGCTCAGGATATAGAGAGATAAAGAAAATAAGCATTTACTCTTGAGAAATCCACAGTCTCCTGGTAGAGGAGAAGAGGAATTTTCAAAGACAAAAAAGTCATAGTCTATAATATTCAAACTTAGAAAGAAAAACACACCCTGAAATTCCACATCATCAACATAAACCTTTAAAAATATCCATGAAAAATGTAAACTTTGAAAACAAAAGAATTTCCAGAAATGGTAATAGCTCCTTAAAACAATACATTATCATGATGAGACTAGATACTTACTAAAAGGTAGCCTTGAAAGAAAAAGGCTTCTATTTGAACACACACACACACAGTGGTGTAATTATCCTACTTCACATAGAATTACATTAGACCATTTTGATGTGTCTAATCATAGCAAACACTTATTGATAAGCAAAATCAAGTTGGGATTTTTTTTCTTTAAATTTAGCTGAAGTTTTTGTTTTTGTAAGTCCTTAAGAATCTAAATTTACGTTGCTGTGGGTATTGAAGCTGCTTTCAATAAATCATAATAGTGAAAAAATTGATCGCACCAGAGATTGATTTTGTGGGCAACTTCCATTTTTCTCTCAGACATGTTATTTTGAGGGCCAATACATTTTACCGTACACAAATATGTGGTAGTTTTAAACTCTATGAGTCAAAATGGATTTTTATCAACCTTGTCAATATCATTTCTGTCACAAGTACATTTTGAACAACAAAGTACAAAACACTTTGAATAGATATGGTTAAAACAAAAATAGCTTATTCTAACTGCAAGTATGTAAAAGTCTAATATATTTACTTTAACCAATAACTATAGAGTAATTTTTTACTTTTATACATTGACAATATTTAGGGAAAAATTTAATTCCCTGGAAATATATGAATTGTAAATACACTTAGAAAAGTGCTGAATTAAATGATCTATTTAGCTAGCATACTATTTTTAACATGGTTTTTCTTTACATTCTTTTAGCGGTTCAATTTATGCAAACAGATTTGCTTCACTTATGTCTATGCCTAATCCTTTATTTCAGTATTATTATAAATTAATAGAATTCTATAAATATGCTACGTAGGTGACCATAAGTTAATATATGTTGGAGAACACTGAATATAGGACAAGCAAGCATATTGAAAGGAGACTATCCAACAAAATTTAGAGGCAATAGAGGAGTAGTATTTAGGTTCAACAGGCTCCAGAATCCACTGTCGATTCAAAACCCAGCTATATAATGTAGGGCCAAGTAAGTAATCCCTTTATATCTCAGTTCATTCGTTTGTAAGATGTACAACTAATGGTCTACAGTCATGCATCAATTAATGATGTTCTGGCCAATGATGGAGTTCATGTATGATGGTGGTCCTATAAGGTTATAGTGGAACTGAAAAATTCCTATCACCTGGTGACATCACAGAAGTGGCAGTGGAAGACAGTGCTGGTGACAACCCTGAGCCTGTGGAGGCCAAGGCAAATGTGTGTGTTTGTGTCTTAGTTTTTAACAAAAAGTTTAAAAAGTAAAAATAGTTAAAAGTTTTTAAAATAGAAAAAAGCTTATAGAATAAGGACATGAAAAAAACATTTTTGTACAGCTGTAAAATGTGTGTATTTTAAGCTAAGTGTTATTACAAAAGAGTCAAAACTTTGAAATATTCAAAAGAGTGTAAAGTAAAAATGAACAGTAAGCTAAGGTTAATTATTGAAAAAATGAATGTTTTTATGCATTTAGTGCAGCCTGAGTGTGCAGTGTGTGTGACGTCTGCAGTGGCGCCCAGCCACGTCCTAGGCCGTCACCTCCTCTCACTCACTGACTCACCCAGAGCAGCGTCCGATCCTGCCGGCTCCGCTCATGGTGGGGGCCCTGTGCAGCTGTACCGTTTTTATCTACTATACTGCATTTTACTGTGCCTTTTCTATGCCTTTTATATTTAGACACAGAAACACTCACCACAGTGTTACAGTTGCTACAGTATGCAGTCCAGTGACATGCTGTACAGGCGTGTCACACGCCCAGGAGCAGAGGCTGTGCCACAGCCTGGGTGTGCAGAAAGTGACGCCATGGAGGTTTGTGTAAGTGCCGTCATGCGGCCCTTACCAGTTGGGGACACGTCCTGAGAAATGCGTCATCCTGTGACTGTGTCACGGTGCGGTGATCACAGAGGCACTTCCACGGTGAACACGAGACGCAGGAGGGTGTTGCCAGCACGACAGGGATACTGTCCCCCCGCAAACACATTTATAAGTAAAACGAGCACCCTCTGAGCGATAAACGCGTAAGACAGCTGACCCTGGAACAACACCCGTCTGAACGGTGCGGTTCCACTTACGCGTGGCCCTTTCTCAGCACACAGTCAGCCCTCCGCATCCCCAGGCTCAGCGTCCTCGGATTCCACCCGAAGGCAGATTGAAACCAGCACCTGACCTGCCGCTGGAAATCCGCGCCGTGTGCGCGCGTGGGGAGGGCGGGTGACTGCACGCATGGATCTCGCCGTTTTGCACAGGGACTGGAGCGGCCGGCCTTCTGGTGTCTGAGGGGTCCCGGAACCAATCCCCCCAGATACCCAGGGGCAGCGGTCGTAGACCTTTCGGGGAGTCAAAAGTTGTACGTAAATTTTCCACCATGTGGGGGCCAGCGCCCCGACTCTGACATTGTGCGACAGTCGATGTAAATAGACACGTGCACCGGTGACATAGTGTCACCATTTTGACTGTTCCGTACTGTACGTGTGTACGCGTCAGACTCTCAGGCGACAGGCAGCACAGCAGGTTGGTTGACACCAGCGTCACCACAGACGTGAGCAATGCGCTGCTCTGCCACGTTATCGCGGCTGCGACGGCGGGAGGCGACGGGAATTTTGAGGTCCAGGACACTGTCATGGGACCACCGTCACATACGCGGTCTACCATTGACCGAAACGTCCTTAGGCAGCGTATCACCGCATTTAACCAGAAAATCATAATTTCAGAAAGATTCTTTGAAATAATTTAAATATTTTATTTTAATATTTCTTTTATACAGATTATTCAAAATATGAAAATAAGTCCTATTTAGTACCTAGAGCACGGAAATATAATAGAGTTCAAAAGGCGCTGCAAACACACCGCCACCCCCAGCGCTCACCCCTGCGCCGACCGGCCTGCTGCACCGCGGAGGAAACAGTCAGACGATTGCAGAGCAGCAGCCCTCGGAGGAAGAAGCCCCGCCGTCAGCGGGCCTGCAGGGAGGGGGATGGGAAAGGCGAATGCAGGGAGGGGTGCCCGGCTGCGGCTGCGGCTGCGTGGGGTGCAGCCCTGGTGTAAGCGGCACCCTGTGCTCTGTGACGAACCCCAGGCAGGAGCAGGAGGTCACTGGGCAAGCAGTCCTGGAATCATGCCAATCAGCGGTCAGCTGCCACGGGCGGCCGGTGGACTCGGAACCAAAAGCTTAGACTAGGCCTTCCCAGGCCAGTGCAACGTCAGGGCTCAGCCACCAAACTCACTGCAGGTGAAGTTAGGGAGGGGGTGTCTGGGATAAAGAACACGTTCAAGGGCGTGGGTCTGGAAAGCGCAGGACAGAGAGGTGTTTGAAAGGTCACCTGACATCAGTCCCCCTGGTGCCCAATGAAGGCTAAAGAAACACTTTCATTTTTTTTTCACAGAAGACATGAAAAAAGAACGATTTTTCAGGTATTAAGTATTATACTTCTTTCTATTCAGAAAACAGACTTTTGGGTAAGAAAAGATGTCTAATTATGGTCTGATCAATAACAACACATTTTAGAAGTCTTTGTAAAGGTGAAGCACTCTTACGCATTTTGCAAACCTTTTTTCATTTATTCCTCCCAACAAGCCTATTAAAAAGCAGCTACTGTTATTCCAGTTTTTGTTTAAGACTGTGTTATGCCAGGTCTCTGGTCCCGCTCCCCACATAAGAACGCAGGACATGGTGAGGCCAGAAAGGAACACCCACGGAGCCATGGATGGCGGGTTCATACCGCTATATTCTCGCTGGTGGCTGGGTTGGAGACACAGGAAGCAGGAGCCAGAGGATCCGCAATCCACCTTCCGCTTCTCTGCCAACCAACCAACCCCTTTGCCAGCATAGCCATGGCAGTTATATTAGTGACTAATGGCTAACTGGTTACAGCGGATGGGCATCTGATTGCAGCTGACAGCCATCTACTACCCAAGCCAGCACCTTTCCACCTGAGGCCGAGAGCCTGGAAACTGCTCTCTGGGATTCTGCAGTATATGGTGAGGGGCTGTGTTTACATTCCCAACGACAGACATTTTTGTTGAAAAGGACACCATAATCCCACTACAATAAAATTTAATTCTTCTAAAATGTATTTAGATTGTTAATGTTTCTGAGTTATTTCTAAACATGACTTACAGTCAGGCGTGTCGTGCAGAGTGTCATGCGTGGTCTCTGGTCCTGCTTCCCACATAAGAACGCAGGACATGGTGTGGCCAAAAAGGACCACCCACGGAGCCATAGATAGGGGAGTCATACTGCTATAGTCTCACTGGCGGCTGGGTTGGAGACACAGGAAGCAGGAGCCACACTATCCGCAACCTGCTGTCCACTTCTCTCTGCCAACCAACCTCACTTGCTGACTGCAATCCGCTCTTGCTAGCTCAGCCACCATCTTCTTGCTAGCCCCCATTTTTCTGCTAGCGTAGCCACAGCAGTTATATCAGTGGCCAATGGCTCACTGGTTACAGCTGACAGCCAACTAGCCACAGCTGATGGCCATCCAATCACAGTTGATGGCCATTTACTACCTGAGCCAGCACCTTTCTATGTGAGGCCGAGAGCCTAGAAACTGCACTCCTGGCTCTGTCCCCACAAGGAGCCAAATATCTTTATGCATATTTATTAAATATAATTTTGAGCAAAACGTTTTGATTTGAAAATAAAATCTTAACATGAAAAATATATTTTATAAATGTATTCTATAAAATAAAAATCAAATGAATAAATATGTTAAATTTTAAAAAGGATATTTTTAAGTAATAGGCAAAAGCAAGAAAAAGCAAATCAAGGAGAAACAGAACTCCATAATAATGGAGATTGATGGTTGGCAAAAAGCAAGCCGTCACTGGCAATACCCACTGTTTATGACAGTTATGAATAAGGACAGTCACGCTGTTTCGGTGGGAGTTTAAATTGTTGCTAAAGCACAGCGTGACAGTACCTTTTGTCCTAATTAAGCTTTTCATTTCAAGATAATTGTATAATCACATTCAGTTGAAAGAATTAATATGTAGAGATTTTGTGTTCTTTACCCGTTTCCCCCCCAATAGTAACATCTTGCAAATCTTTAGAACGATAGCACTGGGTTATTAATGACACAGTCTAAAAACAACATTTTCATGACCAACTTCTCTCCCCTCCACCACCTACTCCTTAAACCCTGGCAGGGGCTCAATCTGCTCTCCATTTGCATAATGTTGTCATTCAAGGATGTTAATGGGATCAGAAGGCCTGTGCCATTTTGGGATTTTTGTTTGTTTATTTGTTTGGGTTTTTTTCCTTTATATCACTAAGCAGTATTTCATAAAATAAATATACAAACGTTTGTTTAACCATTTGTCATTGAAAGACAATTGGGTTGTTTCCAGTTTTTGGCTATTGTGAACAAAGCTTCCATAAATATTTGTGCAGAGTTTTTGTGTATCAGTCCACAATTCTCTGAGGGGAAAAAACATAGGTAGATATGTTGGGTCATATGACAATTGCACAATGTGTTTGTTTGTTTTTAAATGGCCACACTTTCCACAGTGTCTGTGTCATTTTTGATCCCCAGTGTTTCTGAGATCCATTGTCTGCACACTGACCAGCATTTGGTGTTGTCACTATTTTTTATTTCAGCCATTCTGACAGGTGTGTAGTAATTTCCTATGATGTTTTTAATTTGTATTCCCTAATGATTGATGAGATTGAACACATTTTCTTGTACTTATTTATCATTTGGGTAAAATGTCTCTTTATGTCTCTTACCTATTTCCTAATTGGATTTTGTTTTTCTGTTGAGTTTTGAGATTTTTCATATACACTAGCTGTTAGGCCTGTGTCAGACATATGGTTTGCAAATAATTTGTCCCACCTCTCCCCTAGATTCCAAATATTTTCTTTTTTTTCTAAAAGTTGTATATTTTCTAAAAGTTGTTCATTTAAGACTGTGTCCATTTTGAGTTATGGGGAAGGGATTAAGAAATACAAGTTGGAGCTCAGCGGCATCTCAGCTCAAGGTGCTGTGTGCAATTTTAGTCGCAGGGGGCGCTGCCTACCACCTCTTGCGGGACTCGAGGAATTGAACAGCACCCTCCACAACTAAGATTGAAAGGACAACAACTTGACTTGGAAAAAAGTCCTGGAAGTACACACTGTTCCCCAATAAAAAGTCCTGTTCCCCTTCCCCAATAAAATCTTAAAAAAAAAAAAAAGAAGAAGTACAAGTTGGTCGTTACAAAGTAGTCATGGGGATGTAGGGTATAGCATAAGGAATATAGTCAATAATATTGTAATAAATATGTATGACATAATATTGTAATAAATATGTATGACAATAAACTTATTATATTGTGAGATGGGTACTGGATTTGTTGGGGTGATCGATGGGAGGGAGTTGGGGGCAGGGTGAAAAGGTGAAGGGATTTTTCACACACACATTCAGGGCCCCTCCCAACTGGCAACCATCAATATGTTCTCTATTTATGAGTGTGTTTCTGTTTTGTTTGTTTGTTAGTTTTATTCTTTAGATTCCACATATAAGCGAAATCACATTGCATCTGTCTTTCTCTGTCTGACATACTTCACTCAGCACAATAGCCTCCAGGTCCATCCATGCCGCCGCAGATGGCAGAACCCATTCCCTTCCCTGGCTGAGCAATATTCCATTGTATATATGTACCATCTCCTCTTATCCATTGCTCCATCGACGGACATGCCGGCTGCCTCCACATCTTGACCATTGTAATCAGTGCTGCAATGAACATATAGAGGCACATGTCCCCTCAAAGCAGTGTTTTGGGTTTCTTCATATAAATACCCAGAAGTGGGATTATTGGGTCCTTCTTTGTCTCCTGTTAAACCTTTGTTTTAAAGTCTATTTTATCTGGTGTAAGTATTGCTAGCCCAGCTTATTTTTGTTTGCTTTTTTATTTCCATTTTCGTGAAATAACATTTTCCATCCCTTTACTTTCAGTCTGTGCGTCCCTTTTGATCTAAGGTGAGTATCTGGTAGGCATCATATGTGAAGTTTCTACTCCACTTGGCCCTCCTGTGTCTTTTGATCTGTTATAGTTGAGCTTTGATTGCTATTGGCATATCACTTGGTGGGGATGACCCTCACACTGATTGGCTGTGGGATTTGGCCATGTCCACAGCTTACAGGCTGCTGAGTGGAGGGCTTGCTCCACTGAGTGGGAGTGGCCGCAGCAAGCTCTGGTGACTGTTGAGATCACCATTTGTGTATGGCGCTTTTGGGGCTAATTGGGTGGTGTTCTGTTATGCTGTGAAGCCAACCTCCAAGAATGTTAGTTCTGGGGCCTCTTGAGAGGGGCTCTGGTGCAGACCCAGGTCTGCCACTTCCTGTGACTGGCCAGAGACTACCTGGTAGGAGCTACAAAATGATTGGCAATTGTTCGCTGCCTGTGCTAAACCTGGAGGCATGTGGGAGAGGCCACGCTGCAAACAGAGGACAGCTGCCACCAGTACTGAGCCTGGGGTAGCTCCGCAAAATGCCAGGACTTGCAGAGGCCTGCTGCTACCTACTGGCTCCGTTAAGGTTCAGCCACTGATAAAACCTCCTGCGATATGGAGTTGGGTGAGGCAGGGTCTCAGCGAGTCACTAGAGTGGGAATAGTTGTGGTCACCAGGTTATGTAGATTCTGGTTTGGTGCCAGTGCTGAGCCTGGAGCTACTCAACAATTTCAGAGCACATTGAGGCCAATCACTGCCTGGCTGGGGCTTGCAGACTCTCATAGTTTTCCAAGTAAGGTTGCAATGAGGACAGGGCTGGCTGCTCACAGAGGAAGTGCCTCTGGCATTGGGGAGTTAGGTGGAGCAGGTCCCAGTGAGTCAGCTGGGTGGACCTGTGGAGCTCACCAGGCCAATCAGATTCAGATTTGGCCATAAGCGTAGGGGGCGGGCTCAACACAGGAAAGATGGCGCCTGCCTGCCGACTGCAGGGCTGCATGGGAGAGGGACCCCACACAATACCGAGTCTCCTCCAGCTTTTGCCCTGAAGCCACACACCTCAGTCTCTCCTCGTATGTCTCCTACAGTTCCCGGAGGCACTGTGTCTTCGCTGGAGCCCAAGGTGAGTACTTGCGAACGAGCAAATCTGTGTGCAGTTCCTTTAAGAGGACACCTAGGTGTCCTGCCGCCGACCGTCCCACCAAGAGGGTGAGAATCCCCACTGTTTTTCACAGCCAGATGTTTTTAGGGCTCCTCTTCCCAGCACCAGTGCTCCGGGCTGGGGAGGCCAGTGTGAGTCTGGGGCCTGTCTCCCCCAGGGGGAAGCTCTGTGGCCGAGATATCCCACCTGATTCTCCCTCACCACACACAGGTGTGCGGCCCGGTGCGCATCTCTGCCCTCATACCAGCCTCATCGAGGCTGCTGCTTTATATCCTTAGGTATAAAACTTCTGTTCATCTAGACGTCAGATGGTTCTCCAGGTTGATTCTTCTATAATTTAGTTGTAATTTTGATGCATTCATGGATGGAAGCAGGCGCAGTGTTTATCTACTCTGCCATCTCGGATCTGCTCTTCTGCAGCCTTACTGAACTCACTTATTGACCCTCGGAGATTTTGTTCTTGTTTTCGTTTGTATATTTCTCAGGAACACTGGGGCTGCCAAAAAATGTACACAAGTGGACCCATTAGTCATGTTGCTCAAGCAGTAGTTTGCCATAATCAGAAGTGTCTGGACACTGATGGGAACCACTTTGAGCACCTCTTGTAATTGCAGAAGTCAAACGTGACTTGGATTCATCTTTTGTTCTCAGTATATATTGAGTATTACAATTAATAGTTTTTTCCTTTCTTAAAATGTGTGTACATGTTTTGCACCCTCTGTATATGTAGACAATCTTCTATGTAAACACAATTGAAAATTTTCTACTTCTATTTTCTATTAGGATTTTTTTATTCCTATTTTTATTGGAGTTTTCTATGTAGACGTATTTGCAAATAGTGCTGATTTTAATTGCTTCCTTCCTGATATGTAATTAATTTATTTCCTTTTCTTGCCTTGTTGAACTGGCTAGAACTTCCAAGACTAAGCAAAATAACAGTTGAGAGTTGATACCCTTGCCTGGTCCCTAACCTGAAGTGGAAAGCATTTACTCTCCCGCATTTGAGTATAAGTTAGCTGTAGGTTTTGTAGAGGCTCTTTTTCAAGTTAAAGAAACTTCCCTCTTAATATTTTTTTCTGAGAATTTTTATCATAAATGAGTGTTGGCATGCATCAAATGCCTTTTCTGCATTAATTGATACGATCATGTGACTTTTCTTTTTTAGCCTGTTTAGTGAATTACATTGAATGCTTTAACCTTGCATCTCTGGAATAAACCACACTTGGTTATGGTGTTCTTTTCATATATTCCTGAATTTTGATTGTTAATATTAAAAATATTTTGCATATATATTCATGAGGGATATTACACTGTAGTTTTACTTTTCATACTTTGGTTTTGGTGTCTGGGTAACTTTAACTCCATAACATGAAATGAGAAATGTTCTGGCCTCTTCTATTATATAGAAGAGATTGTATAGAATTACTATTAATCTTTCATTAAATTTTTGGTAGTATTTTCCATTGAAATTATCTGGGCCTGAAGATTTATCTTATTGTAGTTTTTAAATTACAAATCAATTAAAAAAAATTATAGGGCTACTTATATTATCTACTTCATATTAGATGAATTGGGATAAAATTCGTGTTTCGCAAGAAATTAGTCCATTTCATCTAAGTTGGCAAATGTATTTGTTCAGAGTTGATCATAGAATATACTCCATTATTATCCTTTTGAATTCCTTGTAGTAGTAACTTGTTTCTTCTCTTCCTTTCATTTTATGTCTAGAGTTTTGTTCCATTTATTGATCTTACCAAAGAAGAAACTATTTTATTTTTCTCTATCATTTTCTGTTATCAATTTCATTGATTTGCTTTTTTGCTTTTTGTTTTCCAATTACGGCTTCTTTGTGTTTCTTTTGCACTTCCAGATTCTTGAAGTGATATGACTGATTTCAGACTTTTCCTCTTCTAATGTCTGCATTCAATGCTACACGTAGTGCCTTACGTTTTCCTTTTGGGACTGCTTTCTCTGTGTTCCACAAGTTTTAATACTTTGTATTTTCACTTTTCATTTAGTTCAGTGCATTTTTAAATTTACCTTGAGATTTCCTCTTTAACCTATGGATTATTTAGATTCTGGTAAGGAATCTATTGTCATTTGAATTGTTTTTCACCTATTGAAAAAATAAAGTGATTTTCTCTGGTTGCTTTCAAGATTTTTTCATTTTTCTTTGGTTTTCAAAAATCTCATTATGATGTCTTGGTGTGGATTTCTTGGGCTTTATCATGTTTGAGGTTTGCTCAGCTTTTGAATCTGTATGCTTATATAGCTCATCAAATTTGGGAAGTTTTCAGCCATTATTGTTTCAAGTACTTTTTAGGTGCACCGTCTGTTTCTCTTCTTCTTGGACTTCTATGGTACACATTTTACACCTTTCTAAATAGTCTCACGTGTTCCTGTTTTCTCTCTGTTGTTCAAATTAGGTTACGTGTGTTGTTCTATGTTCCAGTTCACTGATTCTTTCCTCTGTCCCTTCATTTCTGATTTTGAGCTCATCCACTGAGCTTTAATTTTGATTATTCTGTTTTCCACATCTAATTTTTCCATTGGTTCTTTATGTTTCTTTGCTGAGACAATTTCGTTGTTCAAGTTTTCTATTTTTCATTTGTTAGAAGTGTATTTTTTGTAATAACTAGTTGAAGCATTTTTTTCATGACTATTTTAAAGTCTCTGTTAGATAATTCCAACATCTCTCTCATCATGATATCATCATATATTAATTGTGCTTTTTTTTAACTCAGTTTCAGATCTTCCTGGTTCTTTATATAAAGATTTTAATTGAATCTTGGACACGTTAAAATGTTGTCAGGAGGTCTGTAGCTTATTAAAGTCTCCTGTTTTAGCTGGCTTCTCTGACTCTGTCCTTGTGGGTGTGGACAGCCCACCTCTTTACTGTTCAGTAGACGTGGAAGACCAGGTTCCACACTGAGTTTCCATTGGCATCTACCGTGTTTTCCTGAAAATAAGACCGGGTTTTATATTAATTTTTGCTCCAAAAGACACATTAGGGCGTATTTTCAGGGGATATCTTATTTTTTATGTACAACAATTTACATTTATTCAAATACACTCATGTCATCTTCTTCTGGAACATCGTCATAGCGTACTAAATGCGTCCATCTGACTGATGATCTTAACTGGGGTTTATTTTCGGGGTAGGCCTTATTCTTGGGGAAACACAGTCAGACATGCATATCTCATGCCTGCTGTGGGGCTGGGCATGGCAGCTGCCAACGTGGTCTCGACTGGCACTGATGGGAGCTGTCTTGTGATTGCTGGGTCATTCTGAAAGTCCTGTGTCTCCAGCGCCATTCCAGTGGGAAGGGGGAAGCTTCCTGTTACTGCCAGGTGGGCTAGGAGTCCAGTTGCTCCATCTGCTCTCCACTGCCTCCATGGGGTGTGGGGTCATTTCCAGCTGCTGGAGTGAAAGCTGCAGCTCCCACTGGCTACGACATGGCTCTCCCTGCGTGTGGGGCTCCTCATTGCAGCTCCCCAGGTAGGGCTGCAGGTGTTCCGTGTGGGCTTGGCTGTCTGGGTGGCCTGGGGCACAGAGATTGCTCTGCAGTGTTCGCTGGAGTAGGGCCATTGTTATGTAAATGTTTCCTATTTTTCTAAAATGCTCTTTTCATTTTCCTTTGGATAGAGAGGTGGGGCTCTGGTTGGGACATGTTTCCTGTACTTCTCAGCACTTCTGGGCTGATGGCTTCTTCACCTCCAAGTATTGGATGTAAGAGGCAAAAAGAAAACCCAGGGAACTCACTACCATTCGTTGCTTGGGTCCTGAGATTCGTAGGTGGTCTGCCTTCTCTTCAGCTTTCAGAGTCTTCTTATGTTTGTTTATATATAATGTACAGGGTTTTCAGTTGTACCTTGTAGAAAAACTAGAGAAAAGTACAGCTACTCCATCTTCCTGAAAGTGGAAGTAGAGAGTATTTACTTGCAAACAAAAGTATCCACATATTTTTGGCCCCCAAACTCCATTTCCTGAAATATAATGTGAGAAAAAAATATGATATATGCACAGAATGTTCACAGATGGTTCATTATTTTAATAATGGGACAAGTTAAAAATAAACAAGTAGCAATAGTAACAGATGGGTTACATATACATATAGCAGAATTCAACGCAACTGTGTAAAACGATGCTGTAATTCTGTGTTTTTCACGTCATATAGAAACATATTCAGAATATATTATTGAGTGACTAATAAGCCGATTACAAACGATGCACAGAATGGGCTCCGTTATAGAAAATCACGTGAGATGTATGTGAATAAGCGTGCAAATAATTTTGCATTATTTATGTGTGGAGATCTTCCTTAATGAAGTTCTCTGTCTGCTCTGCAGCTACACCTGAACAGGAGCTAAACTTGGCTGCAGAGAAAGGACGAGATTTTCTGTACCTTGTGCATCTGGAACTCCACGCACCTCATGTCGGCTCCCAGCCCTGCCTGGCACTCGCGTTACCATCACCTACTCACTTTATGCTCATCCTCACGTTAATTTATGCATTTTTCAATGACGGTGTTTACCTCTGTTTTCTCTCTTCATTCTCAGCTGTTGGCTTTGCTTCTGAGTTCTCTCTGAAAAGGAACAAACTTTCTTCAGTTCTCATCATCAGGTCTCCCAGTGTGCCCACACGGCCTCCCCCGTCACGATGACTGCTAGTGTTCCGCAATCATTTTCTCCACAGAAGCCTGTGTTCTTTCATCTGTTCCAGAAATTGCTCGTTTTCCTTTTGTTTCCCTATCTCTGTTGGAACAATTCCTTCCATAACTGATTGTCCTGATTTCAAAAATCTTCATTCTGCCCAAGTCCTCAAGAGTTATGTACCACAGTCTCCACGTGTTCACTTTTCATTTTCTCCTGACCTTTGCCAGTCACACTTTCATACCCACAGCCACTAGCAAACATTTTCAGCCAACAATCTGAACAATCTCTGCACATCCGGTCATCAGAGTGCAAATGGCCAGTGTCCTTTCTTCTCGGGAACTGTGCGTCCACGTTACATCAGAGCTTGACTGGCTCCAAAGCTCCCCTCTTGTTCTCCTTCTAAACTTGGCTTTCCAGAGGGTCCACATGCCTGGTTTTCTTCTTCCCGCACTGGTTGTCTTTCTCAGTGGGTTTTCATGGACTCAACTCCTTTTCTCAGTTTCTAGATGGTGACGTTTCCCAGGGACCACGCTTCAGAAGTCCTCTGCTCTCTGTCTCGGCTCAGTTTCTAGAAGAGCTTATCTGGGCCTGGAGTCTTTCTTCTGGATCCATGGCCCCAGACTTTCAGTGATGAAATTATGCAGGTGCCGGCAAAGCTCAGAGTTGTCTAGTGTGATCAGAGATAGCTGGTTTGTGACATCAGTGTCACCTGAAACAAGCAGACTTGAGCACATTTCCGCTCCTCCCACACTTCTTCCGTCAGTGAAGATGGCCCCTTCCTTGATCTCAGCAGGGCTGCAGACAGTTAAAACAATGAGCTCATGCCTGATCCCCAAACAAACCCTTCTGTGCCATCAGAAGTTAGAGTTTTTCCATGAACTACTCAGCTAGCAAGCCCACGCATGGCGTACCGTCTTATTTCAGACAGTAGCATTGGCTGCAATAAAAATCCGCTTCTCAGTAAATAGAACTTCTTTTTGTTTTTTCCTTTCAAATATTTAATCATCATGAATCAAACTGAATTATTCATAATTCTTAAAACAACATAATGTTGGGGCATGTGTTTTATAACTTAAAGCAGCAATTTAGATGGAAAGAAAATGCTTTTCTTTATTCTTCATTTTAGCATGTAAGTGAGCAATTAATCTCCGTTTGAGTTTATATGACTGTTTAGCAGTAATGCTTTTCCATCCACTTACAATTTAATTCAACGTGCATTCTGTAATGTTTATTTTTACTTTTTTTTTTTCCATTAGAAATGTAGCCCCTGGGTAAAATAAAGGAAGTGATCACTTTTGTCAAAATGTGGCAAGACTGTAGCTCAGGGCTTTTGAAGGAGGTTTCGTCAGGTCTATGTGTCTTCTACCCCAACCATTCCTTTGCCTACCCCGACTCACTGTTAGGCTTCTAACATTAACAGGTTTCGGAGACATGGTGCTATAAATGAGATGCATTACTGGAAAAATATGCACAAGTGAAAAGCTCATAAATGTCCCCTTTGCCACACCGCCATTTATGACAGTGCAAAGGGATGGTGGTCATGCACATCTGGCCATTAGTCACAGGCCCTCTTAACTCAGCATAACGGGAATCCCAGCTTTGATGGCAGGCGCTTTCTGTGGGGGCGCCATGCACAGCAGACATGTCTACCTACTGTCACCGCCGTGTCCACCCCCATCCTCAAACCCCTTTAGGAAGGGCTCCAGGACGCTCATGCATTTAGATTGCTTTGTGGATAAACTGCGTGTGAGGGAGCATCTGGGTTTCCCATTTTTGCCATTTATGAGAGTTGAAAAGTGAGTTTGTGACTACAGATGTGTGGACAAATAATTTCATAATGAGTTTTTCATAGTGTGACTTAGCATGTATTTATATTGTCCTACAAGTTACCTGGCCCCTATGCAAATGTGATTCGGATCTCAAATGAATGAACTATGAAGCTTTTCTATAAAGAAGGACATGAGAACAATAAAAAGTAATATATTACTACTATCAATATTAATGTTGACTAAGATTCCACCTTGGTAAAGATAATGCGTGAACCTCACTGACTGGGTTGAAATAGGCTAAGGTGTGAAATAGGAAAGTGTATGTAACTATTTTCTGTTGTGCTGCTAGAATCTTCCTACCTTATTTGGAACCCATCATCTTCACTAGTAAAAAAAAGAAACACATTGTTGTCCTGTGTCGGAGTTTGAAGTCCCAGAAATCAGTTTGTGACATGGAGGTTATTGTGCAAAGGGGTATTAGTCTGTGCTTTTGGTAAGCGGTGCCCATGACAGCCTTCATTCGCATCACCACGCTCTTGTCATGTGACCATCATGGCAGGTCAGGCAGCCAATGAGAAAGGTTGGGTGCTGTCAGGTGACCAACGCATCGTGTCCCTCATTGTCTGGTGATTCTCCTGGGTGGGAGCTTTCTGTGGGGGCACATGCAATGCCGAGATTGCTACCGTCGTGTCTGCTTCCGTATGTGCACCCTCATGCCCACACCGAGACTTCCTGTCCCCAACCTTCCCATCAGCCTCCTTGCCAGTCCTCTGACCACCAGCCAAGCCACTCAGTGCTGTTTGTGTTTATGTTAATGTCTTGCCAAGTCATGTAGCTAAGTTAGTGTAGATCACAGAATACATTTGAGAAAAACTTGGTATCTTAAGAGCTTAAGACGTCATTGCGATGCTTTTAACTAGGTTGTCAATTTGAAAGACACAAATAGTTTGCAAAATAATATAATAAATGCTTAAAAACATCATGAAATATATAAATATTTAAGATTAAAGCATTCATGTAAGGCAAGATATTCATTCTCATTAGGAAGAAACGCATTGAAATCTCTTTTCTCTGAATTTCCCAATGATGGGAAAAGAATTCCTCAGATATGTGGTTCATCAGCATTAATTTCTCTAGAAAATCCTTGTGAACAGCATGCAATTCTGAACCTGTAAACATATGCGTATCATTTTTTCCATAAATTAGTAGACATAGCCCCTAAGAAATGAATTTTTTTAAATGTAAACTACTCATGTATTCCTATTGGAAAAACAACAGGGATGGGCGTGTGGAACCCCTTATTCCAAAAAGACGCCTTCAAACTACATTTCAAAAACCAAATAAGCCAGTAAAGCCTGGGGAGGTTTTATTTACCACTGTTTTGGGAAGAGAGTTTGTGATTTTCAGTACAACACCTGACAAATGCTCTCCAGGTTGCGGTTGTGGCCCTGCGTCAGGCTTCATGGTGGTTTCCACAGCAGGGCCACTGTTTACGTTAGAACAAGAACTTCTGCTTTATCGCTTTTCCTGGTAGCGATAAAGAAACACGTTATTTTATGAAATAAATTTATAATTCAGCAATATTCAATGGAAGGAGTTTACATAAAGACACTCAAAATAATATTTCTTTTGCTCAATGTTTAGAATGTAAATAATCAAGAATCCTTGTGGTACTAAAATATTCTCACATATACAAGAAATCGCAGCTTTTCTTGGAAACACCTGCCGTCTCATTGGACACCTCTGGTTATTTCGTTAGAAATAGTGGAGCAAGTCTGGTCCATCCAGGTCTTTGTTCTGCTGAGTGACTTTACAAACAAGACAGTCCTTTGTATGGATTCCAGACGTATACCTCAATGCTTTCTTTCAAGAATACCAGACCCTGATAATAACCTTAATGGACATTATAAGTTTTCCTTTGGATATAGAGTGGATAGCAGGCAGCTTTGTAGAGAGGGAGTGGAGACAATATTTTTAACCTTAAATTTTCTAGTTTTTCTTGAATGTGGTTCCCAAAGGGAAACATACATATCACAACAAAGCAGGCGAAAACAAACAAACAAACAAACAAACAAAAAATTCACACACAGAAAGATTTAATTGCAGGGTATTCACCACTGCCTCCAGGTATGTTTGCAATAGAGTATTAATGATTGGGTAAGAGACATGGGCAAGAAATACTCACTGTTGCCTAAGGAACAATAAAGGTCATGGAAACCTGCCTTTATCCAGCTGGGGGAATCACCAGTGGGTGCGTTTTTATGCACTTGCATCCATCTTTACGCATTGCTATGTAGACATGTATTACAAGATCGCAGAAATGATATAGTGCAGGAGAGGTGAGACCTTGGAACCAGAAGAATGGACGTTAGGGTCTCAGGGCCCTGAATGGACTGAAGTCCAGTTTTCTGCTAGTTTTGGGCGTTTCCTGGGATGCGATTTGTGCTGTTACTGACACACACACCCTGTGCTTCAGGACGCTGTTTTCTTCATCTAAAACTCGAGACATACTCTGCGTTAATAGATATAATCCTCTGCTGTATGACTGATCTTCAGACTTTAGAACCTGACTCACAAATGTTTCTTTCTCCTTCCTCACTGTATGGCGGAAGCCAAATATCTGTAAGTCCTTAAACCATTCTTCAAAGGACAGGACGTAGTACAAGCTGCAACATTGGGTCTGATTCCTCGTCCCCAGGGACTTGGTGCCCAGTGCTGGGGGTACTGGCAGCTTTGACCTCTCAGCCCCTGCAGAGTTTGCTGTAACTCCCAAGATGAGGCCTGTTCCCAAAGCAGTTCACGTCTGCTCTGCCTCAATGTGGAAACAGAGGCGTGGCTATTCTGCCCCGTGGGGGGATTTCAAAAGGCTGTTATAGTTCCAGAATTTCCCATGGGGCTGCTCACAGTTATTGGACCTGAATCCTAGCTTGACTTCTGCTGCTGCCTCCAGGGTACCTGAACCCCAGAGAGTTACAGCTGTGGTTAATAAGTGTGGTGCCCCTACGTGCCAAAGAGATGGGCCACAGCTTGGGTGATGTTACATTTTTAGCCAACATCGGTACATTATTATTATTTGAGTAGAAGGAGCGGTGACATAGGCTCAGATCTTAGTTTGGCCACATTCTAGGTGCCATTACTGTTAAGTAATGATTATGATTAGTAATGCCTGTCATTTACAAGGATGTTCACTCTTGGGGTTGTACATTCTGTAGGTTTGGACAAATGTAACATGGCATATGTTGCCATATAGTATCTACAGAGTTCTTTCACTGCCCTGAAAATCCTTGCAATTTCCCTGTTCATCCCTTCCCTGTGCCTTCAAACTCCTGGCAACCATTGATCTGTTTACTGTCCCCATAGTTGTGCCTTTCCCAGAATGTCACAGATTTGGAATCATACAGTACACAGCCTTTTCAGATTGGCTTCCCTCACTCAGTCATATGCATTTCAGGTTCCTGCTCCTTTCCTGTCTTGATAGCTCATTTTTTTAGCATTGAAAAATATTTTATTGTCTGGATGTTTATCTTTAAATGGTGTGGCACATGTGAAATAATGATATAATTAAAAGGTAATAAAGGATCCTAGCAAAACCCAGAAAATCCACTCTTAACAAAAACATAACCCATGAGGGAAAAAAAAAAAAAATTAAACCTCTCTGATTGATTTATTCTAGAGATTAAGTTTAAATAATTTCATTTAATAAAACAGGAACTACAAAGATGAGAAAACACAACTACTGAAATCAGAGAACACAAAGCTAAGGAAACAAGATCAAAGCAGCATCATTATAGAACTCGTAAGTCAATTAATTAGAAAAAACAGACCGCGTAATATATGCAGCTGATGATTGAATTATTAATAAATGGGAAAAGTTTGGGGCCATCACGGTGAATGCAGAGAAAAAGCCAAATAAATTAGAGCATGGATAGGAAAGGTCGAGAGTTGACTTGTAGAAGAGTGTAAAATTATTTTCCTAAAATAAAGAACGAAATAAATATTTCAGTTTGGTTATGCAAAGATTAACATTGAAGGAAAACCATGGTTATGAAAATTCCATACAGAATTACAAACTCCAAAACATATCTCAGTATTTCGAGAATAAAAATATATCAGGCCTCCCTGATATGTGCCCACATTTGGGGAGGGAGGAATCAGCTGGGGCTCAGACTGCTACCGTGTTGCTTTCAATGTGATTAAAAGTTGAATTTTGGCAAATTCTGGGAAGTGTTTTTGAAGTGAGCAGCCTGCCCGCCGCTCCCCTCCCCACCCCACCGCGGGGGCACCCCGAGCAGGGCATCCTGATCAGGGACGGACGCCACGGGTGGGGACCGCGCCTGTGGGTGCCGTGAAGCAGCGGTGCAGCCCCGGCAGGCGAGGTGTGGTACCTGCCCGCCCCACCCCAGTCGGAACAGCTTAACTCTTGTAAATCACAATAAAGAGCGTGATAAGCGGAAGGTGAATGTGAGCCTCCCGCAGGACAGTGACACGGAGCCGTATTCAGACGCCCGCGCGAGACTCGCAGGGCTGCGTTGGAAGGAGCTGCACTGACAGGTGGAAAGGGGGCCAGAGACCCGAGCCGTAAGCTAGTCAAGGACCGGGGGCAGGAACTAGGAGACGGAGGTGGGTGCGAGAAGTGGGTTAATCCAGGAGGTTCTTGGAGCTGATGCAAAGAGTCTTGATGATTAATGGCTCAGGTGTGTGGAAGGAGAGAGGGAATAAAATAGTCCCCAAGATGTTAGCATAGATCACCGGGCAGTGAGGTGGTTATGAAACTTGTTAATATGGTTGGCAACAGTGGATCAGGTTTGGAAAGGAGACAACATAGCCTATTGCGCAACTTCAGTCTGAGACGTGCGAGCCTGTGTGATCGGCAGGTGGACGGGGACATGCGGCCCGGGAGAGACCGGAGCTGTGCGCGGGGGGCGGCCGCCTTGTGCACACGCAGCGCGGAGGCTGCGAGGGAGGGGGCGGTTCGGGGCGTGATGTGTGTCTGGTGTGTGCACACATACATATGTAAATATAAATATAAATATGGTGCCAAAAATGTACACACGTTTTAAGAAAGGAAAAAACTGTATTAAAATTGTAATACAATGAGTGACACTAGCATTCATTCATTAACACCATCTTTTGAGCGAACGTCATACTACACATTGCTACCGTAATTCAATTCAACTTTGAAAAGTAATGCATAGATCACACCTCTTAAAATGTGTACATTTTTTTGGCACTATATATATATATATATATATATATATATATATATATATATGGGTGTGTGTGTGTGTGTGTGTGTGTGAGTGTGTGTGTACATATATATGTATATGTATATATGGAGAGAGAGAGAGAGAGACAGACAGACAGACAGACAGACAAACTGGGGCATAAGTCTGGTGACTGTAAATTCTTGACACACAGTTGGCAGAAGACAGTCCCACAAGGTAAATGAAGGACGCAGGCCTGGCGAAGCTGGAGGCAGCCAGGCTGTTGGTTGTCCTGGAAGCCGAGGGCGAGAATGGCTTTGAACGTTGGAGCAATTAAGAGAGCTCAGTGATGATCCCGGTGAGAGCAATTTCTGCGAAATGGTGGAGACAGAGCCAGGCTGCAGTTGGTTCATAACTGTGTGAAATGAACACGAAGACACTGAATGTTAACAATATTTAAGGAGTTTGGTTTTAGAGATAAAAGTAAAGACAGCTTTTGGAGTGGGAGCGGGAACTGAATGTAGTTCAGAAAAGGGTTTTCTTTTTTTTTTCTCTCTCTCTGTTCTTTTCTTTCAAGAAGAGATACAATGGAGTTGGTTTAAAACTCGATTGAAAGGATCCATACAAAGGGAGAGGGAAGAAATGGAAATTAAAGAGAATAGGGTATAATAAATTATCGTCTGCCATAAAACACTGTATCCTACTTTCAACTAGTATGATTGGAACTACATCTTACATAGTTGGCAAATATAGGATTCCTATAAGAAAAGCTGAACAATTAAATGTATTAATGTTTTTTTAAATCCCATAGAAATATTCTAAGGCATGAGAGTCCATTTTTTTAATATGTGCAATCACATGACATAGAAATAGGAAATAAATTGTAAAACGACAATGGTAAAGAATTATGTTACATTGTTGGTCTTCAAGGTAATAGCATTGAAAAATGATATAGTTTTAGGTTGTAATTACAATTTCATTACAGTTGTAATTATAACAGTCCCCAGTTGGGACTGAAACAACTAAGACATTGGATAGTTTTTTTTTTTTTTTTTTTTTTTTTAAGTCTGAAACCTCCCAGGTATCGTTTAAATTTCCAAAAGAGATAGACTGTTTCTCAGCCAGGGAATATAAGTTTCAGCAGGAGCACTCGGACGAGTCTGCAGCTTGCTGATAAGAAGTTCCACAGGGCAGCACACTGCAAGTGGTTCCAGGGAATGTGAATGGCTTAAACGGAACACAATATCGAATCTCGAGATATGTCAGCACAGCATAAGAAAATTATTTTAGAATGTATATGCAGAGGGTTTTAGGAACTCAGGTTGGTGTAATAGGGGAACTAACAAAATTCGGGAATGTAGGATAAGGTTCAAGTATCTTAAAGTGGTTCCTCTATTGTCCAAATATTACCATTGTTGTAAAATAACTTGAAGCAGTAACGTGACTGTGAAATTGAAAGTGAAATCTAGTCTTTCCTTTTTATAAAGTAAATATATTCAGTAAGGTCTATTTAACAACGTGAGGAGTGAGTTCTTGGGGAAAGGAAGATGTTTGGGTTACAGAGAAGATGGTGTTATTGAAACCATTCTAGTTTTAAATTGCAATTACTCAACTGGCACGTGTAATCTACATTTGTTCATGGCTTCCTGGGTGGACGTGTAAACAACACTTGAGTAGAATGCAGTCTTGACCTATTTAAATGTCCGGGATGACTAATAGTTGAGAGATGCTTCAACTAAGTCTCAGGAATTTACTCTGGATACTAAGCTGCTGAAATGTAGACGGGTCTAGAAATAGTAGCTTTGTGAAGGAAGGTGGCTGATTATTAGTTATTATCAGGGTAAAATCTATCTCACTTTCCCATTCTTCACATTTATATCCAAGTGTATATACCTACATGAAAAGATATTCTATGTTATTTCTGAAAATGCTAGTTTTAAGACCTAATTTGTGAACACAGACATACAAATTTTACTTGTTAAATGACGTCATCGGGAATGGGGGAGTACGGGCCTGTGAAAATTCTCTCCTTCGTAAAAGACTTGAGGACACTGGCAAAGGCTGACAGAACTATTTCAGGTATCTGAAAATTGAGCAAAAGCTTGCTGTATGTGGGGAATTTTTGTTTTTCGAAAAGAACACATGAATTTCTGTAAATTGAGTTTTACAGCATTTTAACTTGATTTATTCCCACTCCCCACCCCCAGCAAAGGTTCTGCAATTATAATGAAATTCAGGAAACTGCCTGAAGGCTCCCTTGAAAACTCTCTGTCCAGGTGTCAATCATTTGACCTGACAGCTTCCCCCAGTGTGAAGAGCCTTTCCTTCAAGAGCATTGTTCCAGACAAGTAACAGCAATGGTTCAACACTGCAGCTGCCTGACCCTAAGGTAACAGCTGGGAGCACAGACAAAGCCAACGTAGAACTTAAAAGGAAACGCTAAGGGATGGGATGTCAGTGGGTATTTGGAAAGTTCTGGCACCTACCTGGGAATCTGCGGCCATGTGCACGCTCAAGGCTGTGCACTCCCTCAGGGGTGACCTGAGAGTACCCCGACCTCTCATCTCTGGCTGAACTTGAGGGCTGCACAAGTGGCGGGTGATGGCCAAGGGCACAGACTAGATTGGAAGACAAAGCTGATAGACAGACCAAATGGAAGTTTTATAATGATAGAAGGCTCAATCATTCACATAGATATAACAAACATATGTGCAGCACTGAGAGGGAAATGTATCGTTACAAACAACTCTACTACAAATAAGGAAGAGCTCAAATCAATAAGAGAACCTTCCATCTTAAGAAACTAGAAAAGAAGAACCACCAAAAACCAAAACAAGTAGAAGGAGGGTTAGAAGTGCAAATTCTGAGGCCGCACCCCAGACCGCTGACCTCAGCCTCTCAGGTTGGGGGTGGGCTCAGCAACTTGTGTGTTAGCAAGCCCTCCTGGTGACGCTGTCACCTACACATGAGAAGCCTATTCTAAAGGGACAATGTCAGTTGTTTTAGCAGACTTAACTCATTCCACCCTTAGCATAGCACTGTGAATGGGGCAACAGGTGTTTTAGAGTTTTCAATATGTAAATGAGGAACTGAGCTCTGTGTCTTGGTGATGTGCCCAGATGGACCGGCTGGGATTTGGGCTGAAACTGTATCTCCTGGGCGGTTGTCCTCTAGTTGTGAATCAAGGGCTTCTAGGCAGATGCTGCACAACTCTCACTGACCGTGGCACAGTCCCTTCATCACCCAGTGTCCCACATGTCCTGGGTCATTCTGTAAATTTTTTTTTTTTTTTTTTCATTCTGTAAATTCTGGATGCATGAGTTTTAGTCTAATAAGTATGTTTCCTCGGGAAAGGAACTGATACATGGCAGATTCATAGATACCTGTAAGATATTAAATTACTACATTGGAGATATTGAATTTTGATTAGAAACTGCAAACCTTCCTAAATAAGTTCCTATTATTACTTTTCCTTGTGATTGCATGTATTAGCATAGCAGTTTTAAACAAACTCAACACTCAGTTGCTTAAAAAACACAGATCTTTTTCTTTTACTCTCAAGGCAGGGTCCAGAAGAAGGTATTCAGGCTATAGATTTACTCTCTGGGTTCAATGCAGTTTCTCTAAAAACTCTCAGCAACTTCCAGCCAGTAGAAGGAGGAAGAGGCAGGTCACATATGTACATTCCTTTATTATTATTCTGTTTCAAATCCATTGTCACATGGCCACACCCAGTTGCCACACAGACCAGGAAAATGTGGGTATGTCTTTAGCTCAAACTGAGAGGGGTGGATGCTAGTGGAAATGCAGCAGTAGAAACACACAGCTTGTATTTCTAGTTTAAATTAATTGTCTCACTGCAATTCCATACCTGCCTCTTTTCCCCCCATGCCAATAGAAGTCAGTGTTATGCTTGTGTACTGCCTCACAGCTCCCTTCCCAGGATTCAAGGGAGTGAAAAAAATCATAAGTTCCGACTTGCAAAGAAGAACAGAAATTCTTTAATCCATCTGCCTCATCATAGGTGAAAATACTCACTGACAAGCGGGAGGGGACATGGATGAAGTTTAGTCAGTTGACAGCAGAGGTGGGTTCACGTCTCTGTCACCTGCCTTCCAGGACTGTGTTTTTTTCTGCTGCCCATGACGCCATTTCAGAAATAAGGCTTTCAGAATGTTCAAAAATGTTCTATGGAGTCTTTGTGTGTGTGTGTGTGTGATGAGAGCAGATAAGGGAAGTAATTGTAAAACATAGTGTATAAGGGGATTAAAGGCCATCGATTTCAGAAAATAAAGCAGAGCGCGTGGTTTAATATACTCTGCAGTTCATGTGGAAGCCCTTGGAAGCGATTCTCCGTCCCACTACATCTTCAGGGAAAAGTTCACAGTGCCTGTTGAAAAGGTCACTTGTACAATTGTTGCACTGTTTTGGCTGAATCGAGAAGACATTTTTAGCAGTGACACTGCACCTCACAGTTTCATGTGCTCACACAATTAGATGGTAATTAACGTAAATTATAATTTCTGTGTTGGTTTTTCTCTTTGCCTAAAATGCTCCTTTTTGTAGCAGAAACATTGCCATCTAGTCCAAAGCTCCACAATCTTTCTATTGGATTTTAGCAGTTGTTCCCTCACTGGTCTTGCTTTTCCTTGGCTTTTCATGGTCTGTTCTCCCAGGTTATCTGTCATGATTGTATAAACAAGGAAATCACAGGATGTACTCGTATATGCCCCCTTTGCTGGAAATCCTCCAGCGCCTTTTCCTCTATCTGGGAAAGGAAGGAGACTTATCCCACATTGTGACCTTAGTTTTCCACCCACGATAACTGAAGTGTATCCACACAAAGACAGGTATGTGAATGTTCACAGCAACCTTAGGATTAAAGCTCCCAAATGGATACAACGCAAACATCCATCAACTAGTGAAAAGAAACATTACGGCCTATTCATAAAGCGTAATGTTACTCAGCAATAAAAATAAACTATGATTCGTGCTATAGCTAAGATGTATCTCAAACACCTCTTGGCAGGTGAAAGAAACCAGACACAGCATATGATTCAAGTTACAGGAAGTTCTGAAAAGGCGAAGCTATAATGACAGAGAGCAGATAAGAGGTTTCAAGGGGGCCGGTGTGGGGGCGGGGCTAATGGAAGAGGCACAGGGAGGAACTTTTTGGGGTCATGGAAATCTTCTAAGACACTATTTTAGCGGTGGTGACATACCCGCATACGTTTACAAACTCACTGAAATGTACACTTCAAATGGTTAATTTTGTTGTACTCTACGTCACTGAATCTGATGAAAGGGGAGCCCTCCCTCCCCCGCCAGCACTTCTCCTACCTGGTGCTGGACCCTCTGCATGGCACCTGCGCTGAGACCCCGGCTCTCACCATCTCAGTTTCTCCTGTGGAAACAGCCTGTTCTCTGCGCGTCTGGGCAGACTTCAGCTGTCTCCTCAGTTCTCTTCACTCCTTCTAGTCTCAGCACTGAGCAGAAACTGCTGTCCCTGTTTGACTTCACGTACACAGCTTGTCTTTGGGCCACACGCGTTACACTGCGAGCGTCCAGGCAACAGGGTGGCTGAATCTCCCTTATCCTCAGTAAAGAAGCCAGACACAGAGGACCTGTATGGGGAGCCTTACGTTGGTGGCATTCTGGACAAGACAAAGTACAGGGATGGCAACCAGACCAGGGCCTGCCAGGGGCTGGGATGAAGGGAGAGGAGGGCTGCACGCACGAGGGGACATTTGTGTGTTGGTAGTTCCGTGACTACTTGTATTTGTCAAAACTCATCAAGATTTACCGCTGAATTTTATTTCATGTACAATAAAAGGTGATTTTTTTTTTTAATGTAAGTGCTCAGTGAGTACTTTTTAAAGTAGGGCTTAATGGGCCTTACTTACATGTGTAGCTTTGTAATCATTCTTAAAATGTACGACTTTGAAATGACCTTCACCTGCATGCATTTTCAGATGATTTAAGACGGTCACTATCACAAAGGTCACTTACCGTCGGCTTAGAAAATGATGGTGGTGCCAGAGCCAGGTTCTGCCAAAGAGGCACCATCTGTGCACGAGTGTCCTCCGTCCTGTGCTCTGAAGCACTGTCCTCACAGTGGTCGCTTCAGGCTGCCGGCATCACAGAAAATGGGGCAGATCACTTAAACATCCGCGTTCTCAGGCTGTTGCTCAGCGATAAAACCCCAGTCGCTGATGGGCTCTAGATCTCTGCATATTAAACGAGCATCCCCAGTTCCCTGAGGATCATGAACGTTTGAAAACCACTGGGCTGGGCAAAGTCTGTAAGTAGTAGTCTAGTTACTAAACTTACGCTTTAATGGCCACACGACGTAGATCCTGGTAGGAAGAGAGAATGGAAGGGACACCTACGAGTCAGGTTCTCTGCGCCCTGTGGGCCGGCTCTGCTCTGGCACCAGTTAGCTATGTGACCTCAGTGAACTGACTTATCGTCTCTGTACGGCATCGTGGCCACTTCTGAGGATCAAAGCCGAGTTCTGTGAACATCTCTAATCGCCTTTGTGACTATTATTTTCACACTTGTAGGTCAAAAACTGTCTACCAACTCTGAAAGCTAAGTCACACAAGTATTTTACTATGATTTTCTGTAGTAAATGAAAAATAACATAAACTGTCATTATATCAATACTTTGAGGCAATGTTGAAATAATAACAGTAACCTCAGTCCTCTTTAAACTCTAAGTTTTGGGGGTTTGTTTGTTTTTCGTTTAAATCATCTCAATCATTATTGCCACTCTTGTTAAAAATTGTTCTTAGGGATAATCAAATAATCTTAATTTGAATTTATTTAAAAAATTTTGTTCTGGAAGGTGACATTTCAGAGGGGCGATACATTGATACATCTGGAAATTATTTAAATGTGCTCTAGAAGTGTGTTACAGGTTAACTTGAAGTAGTGACATCTAGTGTCCACTTGGCTAAAATGCAGAAGAACTGCAGGAAAAAAACAGCAATCTAGACAAGAGCTATTTTACCGTGGAATCATAATACAATTTTGAGGAGAAATCAAGTTCTTCATATTGTTTCTTTTGGGATATAATTTGTCTGTTGTATTTTGCAATTGAATAAAAAAGTTACACTCAGTTTACTTTATCCCTTATATTTCATATTGAAATTCCAACATTTGTTTCCTACAAAATTTAACGGGCTCGGTCATTCAAAATTTTGTTTTATTCTGTTCCATCCAGTTCACCCCCTCCCTACTGATCAGAATGAACTTCCCAGAACGTTTATTCTATTTGCTCATCTATGAACGGCCTGTGTACTCACCTGGCACATGTGGTGAGCATCACAGACCCTTCCCAGCAGTCGTCTGCTTTCCCGCCCCACCCCTTCTGTCTGCAGACCTAGGAGAAGTAGAACTGAACCCAATATGTCCTGTTTGGATATTTGTTTCCAACTCTGGCTTTGAGCAGGTCCTGTTAGTGCCCACATGGATATTTTGTTTAACCCGTACAAGGGACACACCTGAAATTATTAACCCCCATTCTGTTTCTCTCACAAAAGATAGTATCTCATCTTTGCATTAAAATATGCAGGTGTATTCCTGCTTTTTGAAAGCTCATGTAACATGACTTCATTTTGACCTTGGTTGGGAATACA
The DNA here is from genome assembly GCF_057876585.1 of Rhinolophus sinicus. Classification (NCBI taxonomy): domain Eukaryota; kingdom Metazoa; phylum Chordata; class Mammalia; order Chiroptera; family Rhinolophidae; genus Rhinolophus; species Rhinolophus sinicus. The sequence continues at coordinate 191,600,008 of NC_142516.1, read as the reverse complement.
GGGATGTGGAGAGCCAACTTAGGTTATATGTGGATTTGTGAGTGTGTGTGGGAGGGGTGGGGTGGGAGACGGTCAGTGTCCCTAACTCCTGAGTTGTTCAAGGGTCAAATACATTTCAAAAACCTGAAAGAGGTGTACCGTCTTTCATCTAGCAAACAACTTGAAAGATTTTATTATGGAGAGAAAAAATAAACATATATGTATTCTTATTATTTGTGGTTATGTTCTATAAAGTTGTCACAAACACAGAATGAGTGAGTGTGAACTGATGCTCCTAGGGGAAATCTGGGGTTTAGTTCCTACGAGCCTCTGCTCCCAGCATTTTCATCACATAATATATGATTTTGCTTTATGTGTGTTTCCATCATTTAATATGTATTGTTGATTTATTAACATTGAACTCATAGCTAATACCCTGCAATTCACGTCTGAACACAGCTTACGTATCATGTACTTTCTCTGTGAGGATGTCACAGCCCCTTGCAATTAGGGTCACCAGGCAGCACATCAAATAGGCTTAGGGTCATTTGAAACAGTGAAATTGCCAAGAAACAGCACAAAATTGAGAAAAAAAAACTTAGAGAATTTGTTGACCCAATAAAACCATAAAACTAGCTTCTTTTCCTAGGAGATCTCATTTATTCTTCCCTCTCTGACACTCAGAGAGATTACAAACATTGTGCAAACAGCCAAATAGCAGAGCCAGCAGCAATCCAGGACATCTGGCTCTGAAGCATAGATCCACCTTGGAATCTTGGGACAAGTAGAAACTTGACAGACATGCAGAAGAAAACACAAATGAATTAACCTCATTTGCTAAAAGGAGATTACATGAAATGCTATATAGAATACCAGCATATTTGTACCTGAAACATATTGGCAAGAAAACTGTTACATCTGTCTAAATGTTTCAATCTTTGATGTGTTCTACATTGAAACAATTTCACCCACAATTTTTTATACTCCGAAAATTTACCTAAGAGATTGGTGATCTGTTTGGATTAGCATGTGCTCAGTTCTCTAGGATATTGCAGGGTCCGTAGATATGTATTTCATTCATTGTCCCTTCTCCGATGTGACAAACTGACTGCCATCGTATTGATTAGAATATCTCCGTCCCTGGAATCTCCTTCAGAGATTCCATCCTCTTATATTCTTTAAAGTCCCTTAATGTCCACAGAATGACATCGCTTGTACTCAGTGCCATCTGGCCCGGGAGACAGGGAAGCGTGTGACACCGGCCGCGGGCAGGTAGCACACACATCCTTCCAGACTGTGAGGTAGGAGAATGCCTCCCCAGCGCGGTCATGTTACAGGTGACTCCCACACTTTTTCCCTTAGTAGGACATCTATCAAGTTCATTAACGTGTGTGCATTTCTCCTCTTATATAGAAAATGTGAATTTGTTTAAACACTGAACTGTTTAAGTGGTAACAAATCAAAACAGTGAATTCAGCACATCAAGATGTAAAATGAGAAAGTTCAGGTCAGAAAACCGCAGGAGGATGCGGGTAGGTGCTGCCAATCCTTTCAGGAATCAGGAAAGTCACTCGCTGACCCTGCACTGTTTTCCCTTCATAAACCTGCTGACTTGGCTTTTTGTTGAGTCTTTCTTCTCTGGCTGCAAACCCAACCTTGGTTTGGAAACAGAAGTGCTGTTGAGACAGCTCGTATCAGGAGAGTGCGGCGGCTGTTCTCCCCATGGCGCTGACTGACCTCCCTCCCCGCACGGATGGGCCTGTGACCCGCGGCTGCAAGTGCCCTCCGGCTGCTGCCCCCTCGTAAGCGCCATCAAATGGCAGAAGAAGCCAACCGCTGGCCTGTCGGTTATTCCGCTGCAGTTTCCTCTGAGTCTGATGCTCAGCCAGTTTCTTCTGCAAGTAGTGATGTGAGGAACGCACATGAGTAATTCTGTCTGGAGGCGGAAACAATGAGGACGGCTTTTTACTCTTTGCCTCTACTTGGTCAGAGGTGAGTTTCTCTGAGACTTTTCCCGAGGAGCCGGTGTGGCGCAGCTGTGATGGTCCAGACTGTGTCACCCGCTCTGGGGTGTAAACGAGGCCGGGCTGCCTCGTCCCCGTATTTGGAAACTGTCACTTCAAGTGTGCCATGAAGCCTGGCAGCAGCTTAATGTGCGGAGGCCTCAGGTTTCCAGGTACTGGGGGCACGTCTTCCTGGTGCCGTTGAAAGGACCCCCTTTCATCAAACCGGCATCTTACCAACGTGCTTGGGGACTGTTTCTCCTACTCCTGTTTATGGGTTGATTCCTTAGTTACACACTTCCATAGGTTTTAGCTCAGAACTTGGTGACCTTTGCTCCAAGGTCATAGCCAGCCCTTGGGAGGGCGCCAGAGGAAGTCAGGTCACCGGGCACATGTCTCTCCCCGTAGCCCTCGCGGGGCTCACACAGCTCGGCCAAGAGGCTGGGCGGTTCCACTGTGTGCCTTGGGGACGGTGCAGAATGGAGAGGGTGGACAGGCCTGCAGCTGGAGGGGCTCCTGGAAGGGACCCAGTCCTTGGGAAGAATACTCGGAACCCAAACAGGGAGGAATACAGGTCACCAAGTCTGGGCAGCACGTGACAGCTGATATTCTCCCAGAGGGCGTTTTCCCCTTCAGTCATGGAAAAGCCCTGGAAAGCAGGACGGGTGTCTGCCAACAGGAAAGGCGGGGCCTCTGGTCTGTGAGTGTAGGTCCACGGGGCCCTGCGAGGAGGCCCAGTAGCTTTTACGGTTCATCTGTCAGTGCATTTGGCCTGTTCAGACTAAAATCCCTTCCTTTCTTCTTGTGCTGTCACTCCTTTGCTTAAAAGCCCAGGCGGTGGGGGCTGACCCCGCCGCCCCCAGCGGAATTCACAAAGGTTTGGGGAACCTGGGTTGAGACATAGGCTGCTCAAGCATTGCTTGTTCCCAAATATAATGACTAAATTAGGCACCGCCCTAATGAATAAAGGAAATTCTCCTGGGAATTAGGGATACCCCCAACCCCATCATTAACCTTGTATGATTTTAGACAAAACAGTTAACCTCTGTTGTCTCAGACTTAGAAACACATGATGTGGAAGATCCAGTCCAAAGAGAATAGGACAACTCATTCTTGTAAAATACAAAAACATAAAATTTCACCTTTAAATAATACAACTTACTGTTCTGAATAAGTGGCCTCACTTTGCCCAAACTCCGTGCCATCCTCTAAGAATTTTGGAAAGATTATCAGGTCCTCTTTCTCCAAAGCCAGGAGCCCTGGGAAGTTGTTGCGCCCGGTTGCAGGCGCCTGTCCTGGGAGCAGCCGCAGCCTTGCACACGCACAGCAGCAAGCTGTGTGGGCTCCAGGGCGTAAGGGACTTAATGAGGTCTACACCTAGGGTGCCCGCTTCTCTGGAAAGCCTCACGTCTCGGCTGCTCCTTCTGGGCATGGAGCCCTTAGTTAGGAGTTGGATGTGGCGCGTGGCTAAGCGCTTTACCTGTGACCGCCTCCCAGTCTTCCCTGCGAGGCCCACGGCACCAGTGGCGTCATAACACCTCCTTCTGCTCTTTACTTTGCCCTGTTTCTTTCTTCGCATCTGAACAGGAAATAAAACTGTAGCACAAAAAATCAATCAAATATTATTTGCATTCTGGGATCCTCATTACCAGCACCAACTCATTGCTTCCTTCACAAGAGCGCGTCCCTGCCCCCCACTTTCCCCATCAGATTTATCAGGCCATTGTTATGTCATAATTTCTGGACCTTTGGACAGTCAAGTTGAAAAAAATTGTTCTTTCCTTCCCATCTGCATGGCACTGTGTTCTTATGTCTTTGTGCCTTGGGTTCTGAATCTGCATGAGACAGTTTCTTAAGGGTGTATTTGATTCACTTATCTTGATAGTTCACTTCCCTGGACACTGAAGATTAATACAGGCACAAAAATCTTAATTTTTTGTTTTTATTTTTATTTGTAATGAGAGTTCAAAATTGTGGATCAATACCATGTTTCTCTGAAAATAAAACCTAGCCAAACCATCAGCTCTAATGTGTCATTTGGAGCAAAAAATAATATCAGACCCAGTCTTATTTTAATAAAATAAGCTTATATTATTAAAATAAGCTTTAATATAATATGCTTATATTAAAATAAGACTGGGTCTTATATAATATGAGATGATATAATATGCTATGATATGATACCAGGTCTTGCATAATTTTATATAAGACCACGTCTTATATTACTTTTTGCTTTAAAAGGTGCATTAGAGCTGATGGTCTGGCTAGGTCTTATTTTCGGGGAAACACAGTAGGAACATAGAAACAAGACGAGGGTTTAGTACGTAAGGAGTACACCAGTAGACTGGAGGTGAGAATTCATGTAGGTAGGGAATTAAATTGTATTTGGGTCTACAAATTAGGGTTTTAAATGTCAAAATAAAGACTTTTTAAGCCAGTGCACTAATCTCTAGAATTTATACTATTGCAGGCAACTCAACAAATTACAAATAATTGTTTTGCTGCAGTGAATAAAAAAGTAATAACATGGTCCTCCAAGTAATTTAGTAATTACTTCACATTTATTTTTGGTGTAGATGAAATAATTATGGAACATTGGGAAGACAAGCTGTGATTTAATTTTTTGCATCTATTTTCTTACAGTGTTTTAATGTTAGATTGTTGTAGGTGTTACTGACATGCTTGGAAAGGTTTGCACTCAGGGGAGTTTTGGTGTGTGTGTATGGAGGCATGACCATCACTTTAATCCAGACCTAGAATATTTCCATCCCTTCAAGAAATTCTCGTATGCCTCCTGCGATGTATCCCCTCTCTGCACCCCAGGCCCTTGCAACAACTAATCTGATCCCTGTCCTTACAGCTGTGCCTTATCAGGACGTGACATATGGAATGTGACAGACATATGCCATCTTCCCCTTAGCAGGCGTCTGCGGCCAGTCCGTGCTGTACTCTCTACTGCTGACCAATTCCCTGCACAGTGGGCCTCAACCTGCTAATACACTCCAGAGTCTGTACATTCAATTTTTTTCCCTCCATATTTCACGAGTGAGAATAAAATAGTATAAATATGGGCATACAAATCGCTGTGGACCATGTTTTTATTTCCCTTGGGTAAATGTCCAGGAGGAGAATTGCTAATTTCATCAAGAGCTGCCAGACTGTTTTCCAGCATGGCAACCATTTGCATCTCACCAGGAATGGATGAGAGTTCCAGTTCCTCCAAGTCTAACGTGTGTATATATATATATATATATATATATATATATATACACACACACATATATATATGTATGTATGTATATGTATGTATGTATATGTATATATGTATATATATACACACACACACGTATGTATATGTATATATGCATGTAGTGATCAAAAAATATGGTGAATGTTTAAATAAAAAAATTATTGCAGTAAAAGACACATTGCCATTAATCCCCCTCAGAATGCTCCCCCTCACTTCGAACACACTTATCACATCGTTCTTGCCACTTTCTGAAGCAGTTCTGGATGTTCTCTTTCGTGAGTGTCTGCTTCATCCTCCATCATGACAATGCTCCGTGTCACACATCACTTCTGGTATGGCAATTTCTGTCAAATACCGACATTACAGTGTGTCCTCATCCACCTTATTCACTGGATCTGGTGCTATGTGACTTCTGGCTCTTTCCCAAAGTCAACATGACCATGAAAGGAAAATGTTTTAAATCAATTCAGGACATTGATGCAGCCATGACAGTGCAACTAAAGATACAAAAGAAGACTTCCAGCACTGCTTCAGAAAGTGGCAAGAACGATGGGATATATAGATATAAAGATACAGATATATAGATATATAGATATCTTTACGTATATCTATACACAGATATAGATACAGGTGCATATATATAGATGTAGACATACAGATGGATATATAGATGTATATATATGGATATACATGGATATACGATACAGATAGCTATAGATACAAAAATAACAGTATCTGTCCAGCACCAACACCACATTGTCTCAGTTAGGATATTGTTATTATTATATTACATCTTAAAATGGGGCTATCTTGGCTATTTCAGAGTGTTTACTTTTCCATATAAGTTTTACAATGTGCTTGTCATTTGCTCAAAATGTCTGCTGAACAGTTGATTAGGATTGGGGAAGCATGGACCAACTTGGGGGTCATTGCATTGTGAGCAGAGTCTTCAAATCCATGAAGAAAGTGTATTCTGAATTTATTTCTACCTTATTTAATGTCTCATCAATATTTTGTGATGTTCAGCAGATGACCCTCATATATGCTTATTTACATTTATCTCTATGCACTTCATGTTTTTTGATTATATGGTGTGCATTATTTTTTAGATTCAATATCAAAATGTTTATTACCAGTATATACATAGAACGTGCTCTTTGTTTAAAATCCTGCAACCTCACTAAACTCATTGATTAATTCTAGCACATATTTTGCAGATCCCTTGGGATTTTCTATATTAAGACAAATAGGTTATTTCTGAATAAAGTCTATTTTATGTATCCTTTTATAACTCAAATACTTTTGTCTGTTTTTCTTTATTTTATTGGCTGAAACATCTGATACAATGTTCAATGGATGTGGTGAGAGTACACACCCTTGAGACTCCCAGTCTCAGGGGAAACCTTTCAGTCCTTCACTGTTCAATATGATACTAGTGTGGATTTTGTGTGGATACATTGAACAATTTGGGCTCATTCCCTAAGACTTTTATATGAGTGGGTATTGGTTTTATTAAGAGCTTTTCAGGATCTATTGAGATGATTATATATATAATAAACTTATGTTGAATTTGTTAATGTGGTGGGAAATATCAGTTAGTTTTTGAATGTTGAAAAAAAGGTCACCCTTCTGGAATAAACTTCCAACTCATCATGATTTAATATCTAGTTTATATATTGCAGGATTTGATTTGGTAATCTTAAGGATTTTGCATATATTCATGAGGGAAATTAACTGAAGTATTTGTTCCTTGTAATATCTCGGTCTGGTTTTGATATAAGTGTAATTCTGGCCTCACAAAATTAGTTGCAAAATGTTCCCTCTACTCCTGTTTTTCTGAAAAAGTTTCTGTAGAATTGGTATTATTTACCCCTAAGTCATTGGTATTAATCACCAGCTAAGCCATCTCTCTAGAGTTTACTTTGAAAGAAGGTTTTTCACTAAAAGTTTTTGGATTTGATAAATACAGGATTATTTGGGTTATTCCTTCTTGAACAAGCTTGGGTAGATTGTGTCTTTACAGGAATTTGTTCATTTGCTTACAATATTCTATTACCGTTTTAATGTCTATAGGGAGCCTAGGGCTGACTTACCTTTGAAGCTGATATTGGTAATTTGCATCTCCTACCTTTTTTCCTATTAGACTAACCAGCTTTTGTTTTTATTGACTTCCCTATGGTTTTTCTCATTTGATTTAATTGATTTCTGCTCTTCTTGGCTTTTCTATATCTAGTTTCACAATATAGGAGGTTACACTATCGAGTCAGATTTTCCTTCTTTGTAATTGTGATGTTTAATTTTGTATGTCAGTTTGACTAGCTCCCAGGTGCGCAGGTGTCTGGATAACCATGATTTCTGGGTGTCTGTGAGGGTGTCTCTGGATGCAATCAGCATTTGAATCAGTGTACTGAAAGTGCTTTGCCCTCTCTGCTGGGGGTGGGCATCCTCCAATTCTGTGAGGTTTGAATAGAACAAAGACACAGGAAGGAAGGAGGCAGGCCTCCCTGCCTGGCTTCCTGACTGGGCCTTGAGCAACTCTTGCCGCCTTCTCCTGGTTCTCAGGCCTTCGGTCCTAGACTGGGTCCCACCTCCAGCTCTCCGTGGCCTGCAGTTCGCAGACGGCAGACCTGGGACTTCTCAGCCTCCGTAGTATGTGAGCCAATTATTTATATGAAGTCTCTTCATACGTTTCTCCCATTGGTTCCATTTATCTAGAGAATGCTGACTAATAATCACACAAGCACTTAATGTTGTAAATTTCCCTCTATGCACTGCATTGTGTACCTAAAAATTGATAATTTGTGTTTTAATTTTTATTCAATTTTATTCAACTCAAAATATTTTCTAGCATACTTTGTGCTGTTTAATTTACAAATAGTTGGTGATATTCCAGATATCTTCCTGTAACTGACTCCTAATTTCATTCTTTTTGGACAAAGACTGTACATGACATATTTCATTTTTCCTATTGTGGTAAAAGGTCAATACACCCTTAAAACAAAGTGTGTGCCCTGCTCTTGTTCAGTAATCATTTCTGAGGGTCAATTAGGAGAAGTGCATTAATGAAATTATTCAGACTGATCTTCTGTCTGTTTGTCTGTTAATTACTGAGAGCAGTCTGTTTTCCCCAATTATAATTATAGATCTATCCCTCTCGATTTCTGTTCTATTAGTTTTTGCTTTGATTATTTAAGGCTGTGTTTAGTGCTTTCCATTTAGAATTGCTGTCTTCTCGGTCCTGTTGTCTCCATCCTGACAGAGTACACTCCACACCCCTGACGCGGCCTGTTCTGTTTTGTCTCCTGTTAGTACAGCCACCCCCGCTTTCTTTTGATTAGTGTTCACATGCAGTATTTTTTGTACATTTATTTCTCACATGTCTACATATTTACTATAATGTGAATCTCACACAGGCAGCAAATAATTAGATACCACATTTTCACTCAAACTGACAATCTCTGCCTTTTAACTGATATGCTTTGGCCATTTAAAATTAATGTAATTATTGATATAGTTGGATATAAATCTACTACCTTGCTTGCTGCTTTCAATTCTTCCCATCTCTCTCTTTTTTTAATCCTTTTTTCCCTTTTCCCTGACTTCTGCATATGTACACATTTTTTCATAATTTTATTTTATCTCCTTAACCTCCAAAGTTAAAGGCTGAGGATGATAGACAGACAAAAACTCATCAGGGGAAAGAGGTTGCTATTGGGAGTAAGCGTTATGTCACAGCCTGTCATGACACCATGCAGAAATCCTGATCAGGATATGGGACTTTGCATAATTTATAATAAGTAACCACAGCTGCCAGTCACACCCAACGCTTAGTGAGTGTGGTATGTGGCTGACAAGTGAAATTCAACAAACCCTCTGGACCTCATTCTGTTAGAACAGAGTCATAGCTAAGTGAGATGTTAGGAACCAGCTCAAGTCCCAACGCCTATATGAAGCTTTCCCAGATTCTGCTGTGAACACTGACTTTACTTTGCGTCTGGAAGTCCAGGCTGTCCATCTGGCCTTGCCACCACCTCTGCTTCTGTCAAGGTGCTTTTGCAGAAGTTACATCGCAACTCACCTACTGCATTGCAGGTACACACACATTCAGTCAAGCATTCTTTTAATTTAATTTATTTTTAATAGAAGCAAGTTCCATGTGGACTTACTGCCCCCCCCCCCAAAAAAAAACACAAAAGTGTAGTGATCTTTTCTTTAAACTTTACCTAAATGCTCATACAATGGGATTTGAGGTGTTTATTGAATGAATAGTTTTATGCATTCAGCAGACACAGGTCCTATACTAGACAAAGAGAAGAATTAAATGGATTACATAACTTCAAGAGATATTTAATCTTTTTGTCTTTCTCCTCTCTCTCTCTGGACAGACAGACAGCCAGACAGGCAGGCAGACAGATGGCAGGTACATAGGTAGGTAGATAGGTAGATAGATAGGTAGATAGTAGGTAGATAACTTGAAATCACCAAATGACCGCGAGCTTTTTAGTAGAGGATCACAACATTCCATCAGGGTTGCATCAGTGCTCCTTTAACGTAGTCAGTTTCTCAAATCGTGACACTGTAGGTGCAGATCTCGACTAGAGAACCTGATGAGTGTGTGCACGTGTCAGAGTATCCAGCACATATGTGCAGAGTATTCAGATGAGTCACTGTGCTTCCTCATGTCACATAGTAAAGGAGTGGACAGATGCGAAGTACTAATTCAATGCATCAGATCCTTTTTGATTAGTGCCTCTATGCTGAAGTCAATCATAATACTATATTAAATTAGGTAGGGAAACCTAATGTGTATTATTACATTTCACCATCAAGAAATAGTATGAAAAAGCGAATACTACACAGAAAAAAAGAGGAAAATGTTGTAAAAGTGTTTCCTAACACACTCTTTCTTAGCATTTATACATGAGACAAAATGGAATCTGGAAATAAACATCCCCTATTTCTGGCAATAGGTCTGAAAACCATACCAGAAATATTAAGAGATGTAATTGATGAAATACGAGTGAGGAAAACCTAATCTAACTGGATGTGATAGATATACACACACATTTGCCCTTAACATCCTTCACCTGGTGTGCTTGGTGTTATAAAATTTTTCCTATTAATACATCATGGAGATGAAATATGTGATGGTATGACTACTATATTTCAACTGAAATGAGAGTTTTAATAAGGATGTAAGACTTGCTTCAATTTTTCAGAGACGTCAGTGGTAATGGTATCTTTTCTCTACAGAACTCAATATTTTTAATACCTAAGCTCAATATTTTAAAGGCATTTCTCAAATGGATTAAAGTGAAAAGAACACGTAAACATAACTTGACAACTAGAATAAAAACCTAATTTCACAAAAAATAAATTAAAATTTAGAGACTTGATTGGCCCAAAGACACCAAACTACTTATTGTCAGAGCTAAAGAACCACACTGCAAATATAAAGCAGCACAGAATTTAGAGGATGCAAGAGACCATTCTCATGTGTGGTGCAAACAAGTATTTATTGGGGTAGTAAACCTCATGGTTATAAGTGGGCTTTAAAAAAAATTTGCTGTGTAAAGGATTTTCACACAAGTGCTTGATCTACTGGAAATTACTAAAATCCTCTGCCAGTAAACGGACACAAATAGAGCCTTGTCTTTGTTTGCACAATGCAGGGATCAGTACTGCGTCTCAGACTGAGTTTTGCCCAAGGACACCTGCGGAGTAATTGCTTATCCTGGACCTTCTTAAAAACTGGCAGTCTGTGTTGATGATTAGCTGCCATTCTAATGTGGTAGAGATTGTCACCCACAATTCGTGAAGTGCAGGAAAGTGTCGTTCAGCTTGGAGGAAATATTGCAGCAGGCTCCCCGACACTAGATTCTCATTAACTTTCTCAACTAGCAAGTGCACAGATGTCTGCAGGTTTCTCTCCCATCCTCACTAACAAGTCTTCCTAAGCCCTCTATGAAATGTGCCCATTCCTGGTGCTCAGGCCCGCTCCATCTGCGATCTGTAATGGGCAGTATCAAAGGCGTCCTGTAAGGCGTAAAGATGATCAAATTCCTGCGCTCTAGGTTAGAAGTCAGCAAATTACCAGGCAGTCTTGCTTCCTTTTTTTGTAAATACAGTTTTATTAGAGCACAGCTGAACGCACTCATTGCCTATGGCTGTTTTGTAGCTATAACAACAGAGTTGACTAGTGGGGACAGAGGTGGCCTGGATGCAGAGCTAAACTCCATGTAATCCGATGCCCTGACGAGGAGTCCATGGACGGCCCACCTGGACAGTGACGTGGAGCAGAAGCATGGCACCGCCCTGGGCACAACAGGGCGGTGCTCCCTTGTCTGGGGACTACCCAAAGACTCTGCCTGGTGGTGCTTGCAGAGTTGTCCAGAGGCAAAGAGCGGCCTTTGTCACAGTGGAGACTCCATGCCAAGTGCCAGGAGCTGTGCTGATTTGCTTCAGTAACGTTCTCTGATGGAATGTTTTGCAGCTGAAGTTGAAACAGTGGCCATTTAAGCTTCCAGTAGCTCACGGTCGTCTCCGTACCTAACGACCTTTTGCCCTAGCCTACGAGGTGGAGAGGCAGAGAGGCCCCCGCACTGCGTTTACTAAATACTGAGGCTGGCGCCCATCTCCACAGGTCCCCAAGGATGAGACGTTCAATCAGCTTGCACTTAGCTTTCCTCTCTCGTAGCCATCACTCCGTGACCGTGACCAAGGCCAGCGCTCTGCCTGCGATGGGTCAAACACTGTGGAAATTACACATGAGGGTCTTCACAGCTGCTCGGAGCCCTGGGGCGTGACCTTGGGCCCAATTCCCGTTTACTGCGTAACCCCTTCAGCTGGAGTCCTCAGTTTGACTTTGAAACCCTGGAACCATGGCATGAATTATACTCACTTCAAGTCCCCAGAGAAACCTACATCCGTGACTAGGGTAACTGCACAGGGTGGAAGAAGATGTGCCTGGGCCTTTCAGGGACACTAGGTACAGTGGTACCTCGGTTTTCTAATGTAATCCGTTCCTGAAGACCATTCAAGTTCTGAAACATTCGAAAACAGCCGACAGCTAGGCCTCAGGATCTTGCACTCAGCGGAAGCCGTGTGACATGTTTGACTTCTGAGTTGTGTTGGAAAACCGAAGCATTTTCTTCCGGGTTTACAGTGTTTGTAAATCGAAATGTTCGCCAATGGAGATGTTCGAAAACTGAGGTACCACTGTATTTGAAACAAGTTGATATTTATTTCAAACTAGGGAATAACAGCAGTCAGAGCTAAATGGAAAGCTGCCCTAAGTCTATGATCGCAGTGGTCCCAGCAGGATGAAGAAGCATTATGTCCCAGTCACCGCAGGCCTATCGGCGAGGCCACCCCACGCTGTGGGCTACCTGAGTTCCATTGCGCAGCAGGAGGCAGCTCTAACACTCGCTGAGGACCATGAACCTAATGGGGACAACCCCAGAATCCCATCTTTTAACCTGTTTCCTTCCTAGCACAACTCCTGGCACCCGTGCTGTGTTGGTGTTCAGTTACGAAAATGGAGAATACATGAAATCATTCAAACGCAGGGAATTAATACAAGGACTTGTTTCGAGAGGTGTTAGAAAGTGAAAAGGCCTGAAAAAGGGAATCACTGAGATAACCCAAAACAATAACTGCTGGACGTAGCTATCATGGCTAATGTTTAAGGGGAACGTTGGGGCTCCGGAAACCTGAGTGCAAAGGAGAGGCTCGTGCAGACTTGCTGTTCACCCTCCTGTGGGGCGTGGGATGACCCAGTTCTTCCTGCAGCTCCAAGAACATGAAGGAGAAGCCATGATACGGACAGGCAGGTGTCTGGGCTGAGCCCTGAGACCTCCACGGGGTCTCGGACCTGTAAGCTGACCGATTCCAGGATGGTCCAAAGGAGCTGCGTTCCGAAAACAGCTGCTACCATTGGTGCCTGTGGCTCCTCGTGGGACCAGGGTACAGAAACAGGGCTGTGAGAAAGATGGCATCTCCTTCCCTCTGCCTGCCACGTCCTTCCTGTGACAGAACCTAGCAAGGAGCCATCTGAGGAAGTCACGAGGAGATGCGGTTTGCAGCATTCACGCGGCAGCAGCACCTGGAACTCTTGGAGCCCCTCTCCATGGGCACCCAAGTCATGGTTTAGAAGCTGCTCTGGCTGTTTCATGGAGAAAGACCAGGCCACTGAGGGCAACATGGAAGAAAGGAGACCACTCCTGCAACTGCTGCAGTTAGGACTCAGGCGATTTAAGGGAGAAAGCTGGTGGAGAAGGCTGAAACTTTGGAATGTGTTTTATAAAATCATGTAGACAAATGGCCAGCAAGGTTCTAAAACAGAAGCTAAGCTCTGGTCAGCACCCTGCCAACCACCAGACGTGAGAGTGAGGACATCCTAGACCAACTGCCATCAGACACCTCACCGGCTGACCACACTTATGAGCAAACCCACAAGAGATCGGCCCAGCCTTTGCAGACCAGAAGAAGCATCTGATCAACCCACAGAACATACTGATAACTGATACACTGTCTCCATTCAAGACCATGGACCAGAATCCAGGGGTGTGTGTGTGTGTCGTGGGGGTGGAGCAAAGGATTCTGATTAAAGTGCCATTAGATTTACCCAAATTAACAAATGACTGGAGGAGGTTAAAACAAAAAAAGGAAGAGACATCCAATGACCAATATATTTGTGGAGAAAAATTCAGCACCACTCTATAGTAACTAATTGCAGTGTGACGCTGTGTGAGGCTGAAGGGGCGTGGGACATTTACGTTTGCTGAAAGGAATATGCATTCACATAACCTGGTGTGCATTTTGGAAACATACATCAAGGTCTTAAGAAAAATGTAATTTGCACATCTAGGAGCCTATGCTAAGGAAAGAAGCAATGGAATTTCCAAGAGTATAATTACAAGGAGTTCATTCATGTGTTTCTCCATTAGGGAAGTGTCGGAAATGAAATGAAGGCTAGCCAGGAAAGGACAGATTAAATAAAACTTGCCAAATCTACACAACAGAATGCTATTCAATCATTACAATCTTTTTGTTGTAGGAAGTACTTAATAAAATATAAATATGCTTGAGATATATTAAATAAAACAGAGGTTTAAAATAAAACACTGTGCTCAAATGTCAGATGTGTATTATTGCCCCAAATTACCATTCAGAGAGTTGTCTGTCGATTCCATTTAAAAACTCCTCATGTGTGTGCTGCTCTGCCAGTCACGTCAACATTTTCAAGTACCATCTGGGAAAAATGCATTATTATGAACAGTGCAGATTTAGGTGTTTCTGGAGGTTAGGGGACAGAAACACACACACACACACACACACACACACACACACACACACACACACAGTGAAAACAAATGTAACAGATTTGTAAGTATTCCTGGTTGTATGACCTCTCATTAAATAGCACTCAATGTCATTGTAAACAAGCCTTTGAAACCCTCCTTCACAGGCAGAATGGCAGTTGATTGCCCTGAATAGGTCGTGAGGCCATGAGTGTGTCTACAGTGGAGTGATAGCAAGTAGGTGCGAATGCTACATGAGTGGGTCCTTTTGAGTTCAGATAAAATTTCCAGTGACAGCATCTTATGCATTCAAAAGTTTTATATTTTAAACGTTTTAATAGGTATGAAGATGATGTATTCTGGAAGACCAAGTTAGGTGACTCAAAAACTATATGTCAAGGTGATGAATGCACAAATATCAAAAATGCATAAGGAGATATTGAATAAATTGTCTCATGAAACCTCAAGGGTGGAAACATTTAATTTTTATACATTTTTTATTTCATATAATGTGACTTAATTTATGTATGGGTAACTACATTAAACGTTAAATACTGTAAGTAGACACTTGACTATGTCTGCTGTGTGTACATGTTTATGTATTTAAGTTGCCCATCATACTGGTAGTTTTGGATATATTCTTTGGAGGAGGTGGAAGAGGTTGAAAACCAGTGTGTGAGTGGAGATGTGATGGCAGCATCAGGCCCAACATTAGAGGAAGCACGCCTTACTATCTCTCTGGCTGGCTGTATGAGCCAGGGTTCTCTGGAGAAACGGAACCAATAGGGTTTGTACATTTAGAGACACATTTATTTTAATGAATTGGTTCACAGGGTTATGTAAGTACAAGTCTGCAACCTGCAGAACAGGCTGCAGTCAGACACCCAAGGAAGACTTGAAGCTCAAGTCCGAAGCCAGTCTACTGGCAGCGTTTCTTCTTGCTCCAGATCTGTCTTTTTGTTCTAGTGAGGTCTTCAACGGATTGGATGAGGCCCACCCACATTAGAAAGAGCAATCTGCTTTACTCCTAACCAATACATTTCAATGTTAATCTCATCCAAAGCACCCTCACAGAAACACCCAGAATGTTTGACCAAATATCCAGGTATCATGGCTTAGCCATGTGGACACATAAAGTTAACCATCACATTATCACAATAGGATCTATTATAACTCTCAAAACTCAACAGGAAAAAGCAAACAACCCAATAAAAAAAATAGCAAAATATATGGACAGAAATTTCACTGAAGCATATGTACAAGTGACAAATAAGCACGTGGAAACATATGTGACCTATTGGGGAAATGTAAACTAGAACCTCCAATGAGCATCATTACATATATATCATGCTAGTTGAAAAAAAAAAAAAAAAGAAAAAGAAAGAGTTGGTACTCTAAATGTTGTCAAGCACGCTGTAAAACTGGAAAATGGATCACTCATACATTGCTGGTGTAAATATAAATTGAAATAGCCACTCCGGAAACAGTCGGCAGTTTTTCTTTATAAACTAAACATGAAGCTATCATATGACCCAGCAGTCACATTGTTGGACATTAATGCTAAATAAATAAAAACTTACATTCATTACAACTCAATAGAAAAAAGCCCAAATTCTGGTTTAAAAATGGGCAGAGGATCTAAAGAGACATTTTCCCTAAGAAGCCCTACATATGACCCATCAGGGAAATGCAAATTGAAATCACAGTGAGATCGTTCCTCATACTTGGCAGAATGGCCGTAATCAAACAGACAAGAATTAAGTGTTCTAAAAGATACTATGCAGTGTAATGTCAAATGGTCTACTACCTAAGCTTTCTTATAGGATTCTTATGGTTTCAGGTCTTACATTTAAATCTTTAATCTAAGTTTATGTTTGTATATGGTGTAAGAGAGTGAAGTTTCTTTTTTTTCTCATGGATCTGTCCTGCTTTCCCAACACCACTTGTTGAAGGAGAGGCTGTCTTTACCCCACTGTATATTCTTGCCTCCTTTTTCATAGGTTAATTGATCATATAGGCATGCGTTTGTTTCTGGAGTCTCTATTTTGTAAAGATGATGTGGTACATTTATACAATGGAATGTTACTCACCTGGAAAAAAGAATGAAATCTTGCCATTTACAACAACATGGATGGATCTATAGGGTGTTACGCTGAGTGGAGTAAGTCAGACAGAAAAAGACAAATACCATATGATTTCACTTATATGTGAAATCTAAAAAAAAACAAAACAAAATAAATGAACCATCAAAACAAAACAAACTCATAGATACAGGAAAAAAATGCGTAATTGCCAGATGGAAGAGGGGTTGGGGGATGGGTGGAAAAGGTGAAGGGATTAAGAAGCACAAATTGCCAGTTATAAAACTAGTCATGGGCTGTAAAGTACAGCATAGGGAATATAGTCGGTAGTATTGTAATAACTATGAATGGTGCCAGGTGGGCAGCTGACCTATTGGGGTGATCACTTCATAAGGTATGTAAATGTCTAATCACTATTTTGTACACCTGAAACTTGTATAATAGTGTATGTCGACTGTAATTGAAAACTTAAAAAAAATCAAAGTAACCATTGGAAAAAAGTAACCTTCCTAAATACCAAAAGAAAAAACATGACCAAACAGACAAAAATGGTGGCTCATGTGAAATATAAGAAATGACAAGGTGAAAATAATATAGAAATTTGAGATCAGACGGATCACTTTGTAAGTGTTTCAGGCTGCTCTTCATGAAATGGAAGTGGTTTACTAGGGAAATGCTCCCCGTCCACACCATTTAGGAAAGAAGACAAGCAAGAAAGAGGACAAAAGGTCATGAAAGGTATAAAGTTAAATCCAAGCAGAGTGAAAGCGACCCAAGTAGGCCAGAGAGAGCCCTCCACTACAGACCTTGGAGCGAGCTTTTGGGGGTCAACCATGTGGAATCCAGGGGCATGGCGAACCCAGTCCCTAAGGAGGAACGGGGTTGAGTTCCTGTGATGCTCTACACATGTGTGGACAGTTAGCGCAAGAACCGCCTCCTTGTGAAGAAATCACGTATCACCTCCAAGTAGAAGTCGAACTTTCTCCTGGATGCTTCCAAATTGTATTAAATGTGTGAATAAATTTCACCATATCTGTATATTTCAAGAGATAAAAACATATGCGTATCTCCATAGGTGATAAAATCAACTTCCTCAATCCCAACACTTAATTTGCTTAAAATGTTCAATGAAATAAAAATTGAAGAATACTGTCATTACACATTAATAGAAATTTATCTCAGTCTTAAAGCACGAGTCTTACTTAGTGGGACTAGAGCCATTCCTAAAAACAAAAGGAAAAGAAAAAAGAAAAACAATGCAAAGATACCTACCCTCACTCCTGTTTAACATATAGGAAGTATTAAAATGGTGGGATGCGTTTTGTGAATGCACTTAAAAAGAAGGTTAACAGATAGAAAGTCCAATAATAGGCCACGTGCCTTGCTGACAAGCACTTGAAATCAAAGAGCAAAGTACCTAAAAAAAAAAAAAAAAAAAAAAAAAAGGTAAATTCAGATGTGTTTAAAAATTGAGACTGTATAAAATACAATAAGAAAAACAATAAGTATAACTTGAATGAAAAATATGCTGAGAGAACTCAAAATAAAAATTGAAAATGGATAGAAAATGTTTTCAAAATTTAATACTTTCTAATTCCTTGTATTTTAGTACTTTTAAAAAACACTTTCCTTATGAAGTACTACACAAAATGCAACAAAAGGTGGGCAATATAATAAATTACAGGCAGCAAATACACTAGCGTAATCACCATCTAGGGAAGAAACGAAGTTGCCAGCAACACATACGACCATCGTGTTTCCTCCTTGAACCACTGCCTTCTCATATTCCCTTAAAAGAACTATGGTTTTAAAAGTATTTACTTGCATTTTCATTTTTTCTTTCTAAACTCAAAGCCCTAAACATGATAGATTTGTTGTCTATTTTAAATTTTGTCCTTATCTGAAGGGAATTATGCAGATTGTATTTATTCATGCCTGGTTTCTCTTGTGGAGCATTGTATGAGTTTAGGTTCAAACATGTTATTGCATGTACCCCCAATTAATCTATGTCACTGTACACATTCCATTGTGTGAATGTACAACAAATCATTTTTCCACTCTACCGTTGATGGCCATTTGTCCCTTCTGTTACACAACAGTTCTGCATATCACACCTCCACACCTTATCTCCTACACCTTGGCTGTTTTTTCCATCCTTCTGTGTCTCCACGTGTGATGCTGGGTATTTCCTTCTCACCAACCTCCAGTTCAGTAATTCTCTCCCAGCAGTATCTAATCTACTACGAAACCCTCACTGAGATCGTATTTTTAAGTTATTGTTTTTCAGTGTTAGAATTTCTATTTGGTTCTCTCTTTTTGTCAGTTAATTCTGAGTTAAATTTTGTCTTTCATTTCTTTGAACATATTAAGCATATTCGTGGGTATAATGAAGTCTGTCCAAGAAATTCATGATTTGGGTTGCCTGTCAGTTTATTGTTATTGTGTTATCATTTTAGTTATTTATTTTTTTGAAATTTCAATCAGATCACAGTTCCTGAGTGTCTGGTTATTTTTTAATTGAGAGCACTTCGTTGTGTATAAAATTTTTAGTGATAAATTGAGGTATAGGGAAATATTATCCTTCTCGAAGAAGGATAAAATTGTGACTCTCTGAAACACAAGGATAAGAGGTGGGGCCCATCACGATTAGGGACCACAGTGGGGAGGGACACTGGAAGGAGCCAATTCAACAGTGAATTAACCTATCTCTCCACCTCTCTTCGTTTCTCTGCTATTGTCTGTCATTAAAAGAAGGCTTAGAGAGCTCAGATAATTATCACCAATTATTTTAATAAACAATGACAGAATGACATATTGTGTTGCATGTGTGTAAGTCAGAGGCTAACTCCCAATGTAACCATGTGGGACATGCATGTGAATAATGAATGCATTTTGATTACTTATAATTTTATAATTTTATATTAAAAGTCACTCATGCATTTGAAGTAACCTTAAAAGAATATTTTCAATTAAATTAGGAAATATTTTCACATTTGTTATTGTGTAATTTGCTATTGAATTTATCTCATAATATAATATATCCTATTAGCTATTACTCAAACATAAATTGTGACTACGTGATTTTAGAATGCTGTTAAAAGGACAAGTGGTTGTTTCCATGCCTTGGCTACTATAAATGAAGCTACAACGAACATTGGAGCACATATATCTTTATGGATAAATGTTTTCAGATATTTTGGGTAGATACCCACGAGAGGGATTGCTGGGTCATATGGTAATTTCATTCTTAATTTTTTGAGGAACCTGCACACTGCCTTCCATAGCAGCTGCACCAGTCTGCATTCCCACCAACAGTGTATGAGGGTTCCTTTTTCTCCACACTTGTAACTATTTGTCTTGTTGATGATAGCCATTCTGACTGGGGTGAGGTGATATCTCATTGTGGTTTTAATTTGCATTTCTCTGATGATTAGTGATGTTGAGCATCTTTTCATATGTCTATTTGCCGTTTGTATGTCCTCTTTGGAGAAATGTCTCTTCAGGTCCTCTACCCATTTTTCAATTGGGTTGTTTGTCTTTTTGTTGTTGAGTTGCATGAGTTCCTTATATGCTTTGGATATTAGTCCCTTATCAGAGGTGTTTGCAAGTATCTTCTCCCATTCGGTTGGTTGCCTCTTTGTTTTGTCAATGGTTCCTTTTGCTGTGCAGAATCTTTTTAGTTTGATATAGTTCCATTCATTTATTTTAGCTTTTACTTCCCTTGCCTTTGAAGTCAAATTCATAAAATGCTCTTTGAACCTAAGGTCCCTAAGTTTAGTACCTATGTTTTCTCTTATGCAGTTTATTGTTTCAGGTCTTATGTTTAGGTCTTCAATCCATTTTGAGTTAATTTTGGTACATGGTGACAGATAGCAGTCCAGTTTCATTCTTTTGCAACATGTCCTCTGATAGATGATTGGATAAAGAAGATGTGGTATACATACACAATGGAATACTATTCTGCCATAAAAAAGATGAAATAGTGCCATTTATTATTACATGGATGGATCTTGAGATTTTTATGCTAAGCGAAATAAGTCAGACAGAAAAAGTCGAGAACCATGTGATTTAACTAATATGTGGTATATAAAACTGAAAACAAAGGAACAAGACAAACAAATGAAGAAACAAAAACTCATAGACACAGACATTAGTTTAGTGGTTACCAGAGGGTAAAGGGGGTGTGGTGTGGTAGATGAGGGTAAGGGAGATTGAATATATGGTGATGGAAGGAGAACTGACTCTGGGTGGTGAACACACAGTTTGATGTATATAGATGATGTATTACAGAATTGTACACCTGAAATCTATGTAACTTTACTAACAATTAAAGTCACCCCGGTAAACTTTAATTAAAAAAAAAAAGACAGGTTGTTCATTGCCATTTAGTTGCTGATTGACATATATGCTTAAGCTCTAAAGTCAGTCACAACATTTTTTAGCAGTTTTAGTGACCTTAGCATTTAATGATATTCAGAATTTCTCTATCCCATTCCAAACAGATAACAGAAAGCTTTTGAACTTATGTAGTAATTATAAGCTGGGGGTTATCTTGTGATGTAAAACTCAGCATCTTTAAATAATGCTTCTGCATTCCCATGCATTTCCAAACTTCAACCAGATGTGGTGGTTACTTTGTGTTGATCTTTGACCAGATTGATCTGTAGACACTGGAGGAAAGAGAGTAGAAAAGGAGATATTTGAAGAGTATGTAATTATAAATTCAGCTCAGGGCACACAGCTCCTCCTGGGTGAAGCAGAGGGACCGAGTGTCTTCCTGTAATGTAGGTTCCTGTCATTCAGCCTTGGAGACACGAGCTCCAAGGCTTCTCCCTGCCCAACCCCTTGTTTGGAGGCACTTCTGCTTTCCAGCCCTGGTCAGTGTTTGGTTTTGTTGTTAGATACATACAGCTGAGAACTCATCAGGATCTGGAGATGGGTTTGCTCCTGGAGAATGGCCACAAAGCCCTCACGTTCTTCATTGATCTGTCCTTGTTCACACACAAGCCGGTATCACAGGGACTGTCCCCGCAGCTCCTTGCTGGCATCTCTTCCAGCTCTCCGTGTGGTGTGACCTAAGAGTTTCCTCTGTCCCTTAGCAGCCGACCAACTGCCGGAGAAGGCAAAACAATGAGATTGCTTGGCCCTTGGTCAGTCGATTAAGAAGTTTTATATTGAGCTCTTCGCACAGTATCAGTAAAACAAAAATGTAGAACCAGAGTTCTAATTAAATTTGTTCTGTTACAGAATTTGGAGACCTGCCAGTCTGCTAAATCCTTCCCTGAACGTTTATTTGCTAAATAGAATGTAGCAGGCATGGTGAGTGGCTTCCTGCTGCCTGAGAAAGGGACCAAAATGGTCCATTCACTTATTATTAGACTGATGGGGAGTCTTTACTACTGGCAAACAGTGAACGGGAGTTGGCAGAGGAGAGTATCTGCAGAATGGGCTTTGTTTGAATTGATTTATGTGGCAATGACATAAACAGATGCAGGCAGTTCAGCTGAGAACGTAAATCCTTCAGCGCACGCCATGAAGCAGCAGTGCACTTGGTTGTAATTATGGCTGCCTGAAATAAATTTAGATAGAGATTATGGCTTAGATGGCTGGAACCATCTCCTGTGCCACCACAAGACAGCATCATCTAGGAATGAGACAGTGTCCCCATACAGCGCTTATTTACGAAATTAAAATACTTGTAGTATCTTTGTAGTCATTGATAATAAAAAGTGAGTTTCACCATTGCCCCACCTCCCCTTACTGGACCCCTGAGATGTCAGACAGAAAAAAATTATTTGAACTCAATACAACAGATTTTGAGCATCTCAAGTTGGTATCCATAGTTTATTTTTAACATTGAGTAAGCATTCAATTAATACTTTCATGACTCTGTGTGTGTGTGTGTGTGTGTGTGTGTGTGTGTGTGTGTGTGTCACAGAAGAAGGCTGACGTTTGCTGGGTCACTGACACGTTTTAATGCTAGCTGGTGTAACATATCACTCCAGAATCTCAGCACTTTACAGCAGTGGGAGTTTATTTCCCACACCTGTTATTTAAGGGGGAAATATTAAATGTACGTCACCTGAAGAAGGCTGCAGGTGAATTGGAGGTAAAATAAAGTTAAAAAGAGTTGTTGACATGCATTCAATGCCAGCAAAAATCTTATCATAATTGTCAAAATTATCGCAAGGCTGCATTTTGAACAAGAGGAAAGTGTAC
Organism: Rhinolophus sinicus; assembly: GCF_057876585.1. Taxonomy (NCBI): domain Eukaryota; kingdom Metazoa; phylum Chordata; class Mammalia; order Chiroptera; family Rhinolophidae; genus Rhinolophus; species Rhinolophus sinicus. The sequence goes on along the minus strand of NC_142516.1, from coordinate 191,577,174 downwards.
TCTCTCCGGTTGGGTCCTCTTCCCAAATGTAAGGTGAAAGGCCATTCCAGGTCTGAAGCTGGAGAAGTTTCTCCTGAAGACTCCAGAAGACGAGCGGGGTGACCTCTTTTCACTTTCAGTGTCAATATACAATGGACACCTGAAAACTGGACTGATAAGCCATCTTTGCTGCTACCTCATCAGCACACGCTCAGGCAATCTACCATTTATTTTTCAGTCCTACAGAACAATATTTCTTCTCAGTATAGATGTGGTTGAAAGTGCTACTTGTACCTTTCACACCTTTTCCCATGTTCTTGGAATTCTGAATCGTCTCCTGCAGGAGAACAACCCTCCATGTATTGCCCTCCAGCTTGTGAATCCTACGTGGGTAACATCAAGTGCTGTGAGTCTTTCTGAACAAGTTGAGCAAGAACGTTTGCAGAGAAAATTGTTCTTGTCAGAGTCATCTCTGCCGTACATTGCTATATTCTGCTGAATAATTGCTTAAATCTGCAGGAAGAACCACCAGCTCGGAAAAAGTGTCCTTTCAATATCTTTCAAAATGTAGGATTTTTTTGGTTGTAAGTCACAAGAAACGTAACTGGTATCAGCTTAAATGAAAGAGTTGTTTAGAGTAAGGCTACGAAACACTAACAGCTGCCAGGAAGCCGGGTCCTGCCTGGTTCCCAGAAGCCTGACTTCCTTCTCTGCGCATTTTCATTCATCTGAATTGTTGATCTCTTGCACTGGCCAGTTTCTTTTCTAGTTTCCTACATATGGGGTGTGTCGTGCGGGAGACCCTGCTCGCTGCTCCATTTGTCGTGCGGAGCGCCCTGCGGGGTCTCTGCTCCCGCTCCCCACACAAGAACGCAAGGTATGGTGAGGCCAAAAAGGAACACCCACGGAGCCATAGGTAGGGGAGTCATACTGCTATGGTCTCACTGGAGGCTGGGTTCACTGGACGTGCGACCTGCTGTCCGTTTTTCTGCTAACCGACCGACGACTCTCCTCCACTCTCCTCAGCAATCCTCAGCTCTCCTCGGCTCTCCTCCGTAGCCGCAGCAGTTACACCAGTGGCCAACGGCTCAACGGCCACAGCTGATGGCCAACCAGCCACAGCCGACGGCCATCCGCCACCCGAGCCAGCACCCCTCCACATGAGGCCGAGAGCCTGCAAACCGCTCTTTGGAGCTCTGTCCCCACAGGGTGGGAAATAATTGGTGTTAGGAATTCCTCACAAGTTCTGTGATCTAATCACTAAAGAGAAAAGAGAATAAAGCATCTCAGACCTAGTCTCCCAGATGTGGACTAATCAACCGAAGCAAGGAATGGGTCTTCTTATAGGAACATGACTGTTCCAGCTATGGCTGTTGAATGGATACTGGGAGAAACACCTGCTGAGAAGTGAGGACCAGGAAAGCGAGTCCTTAGTTTCAGCACAACTCCAAACTTCTGAACATGGATATCGAACTAAACACATATATACATACAGAGGGTGCCAAAACATGTACACACATTTTAAGAGAGGAAAAAATTGTGTTAAAATTGTAATACTCGATATACACCAATAACAAACAATGAATACACATCATGTTTGAGTTCTGCAATTACAAGAGCTGCTCAATGTGGTTACATCAGCATAATTGTAGTACAGTTTTTTCCTTTCTTAAAATGTGTGTACATTTTTTTTGGCACCCTTTGTATGTAAAGTTTTTTTCTGGTGCTAATTGAAAGGGGCAGATTGTCCCTTTCTCAACAAACCATGGGACTGTCGCTAGCAGGACCTGGGCAGATGAAGGGTCCTCCTCTAGGAAAGCAGGGTTTCTTTCATGTTGCCCAGGGGAGGGGAGTTGGCTGAGGCACCAGAGTCCTACCTGGGATTCTGTGCACACATGGCCGCTCGTGACTACACATCTGCCTCAGCTCCAGCTTCCAACTTTGTTAATTATAGCAGAGGATTAATCCGTGGTGATCCACTTCCATCTGCTACTCATGGCTATTTCTGAGAAAAACTATAACAAGTCAATTTTAGGGAAGGTTAATTGTTTATTCAGCATCTCCATATTTGTCCCATCCTCTTTATTTTTGCGCAATATTTTTCCTCTGTCATTTGGTCCAATTCTATGAGGTTGCCAGTGTGTATAAAATGCCATGATAATGGACTGTTTAGTATTCTGGCATGAAAAGAGTACAATACCTGTCACCAATGAATTTAAAGGCACTTAGTTTAATTATGAGGTAGACTGTAATATTAAAATCTGATATACATAGATTTAAAGTTATGAAATGTGATTAAAGCAAAGGAATTCTTAGTAAGAAGGTCTATCAAGAAGGATATTGCCTGCTGGAATGGATAGGATTTTGTAGAAATGATGTAAGGAAAGATTTGTTGGAATTGGCCAACTAAAGACATTTTAGGTGGTAATCTCTCATGACTAAATTATAAAGCAGACTTCATAAAAGCCTCTGTTAATGTAAGGGAATTGCAAAACATAAAAGTGAATAGACAGGTAAGGCAAAATTATAGCGTACACTGAATGTACGATCTTTATTCTTCGGGCTATAGGAATCCCTTGAAGTTTTATAGGCATAGAAATGTAGTATTACTAAGGGTTTGCTGCTTCTAAAACATCTTCAAAATATCAATTCACTAGAAAATGTTTATTTTATTAATGGAGTGATGCAACTCCTGGGCTGGCCTTGATCTAAGCTTGGCTCCAGAAATTGAAGTGGATTCGCTTATGTGAAGGACTAGCAGCTCCCTGCCTTTTTGATGGGGAGCACAGGAAAGGTGAGAAAGTATACAATACTTCTTCAGACCGTGGCTTAAAACTGGCATGTGGGACTTTTGTCCAATTCCATTGGCCAAAGCAAGTAACGTGCCCAAGGCCACCGTGAATGGAGCAAGTAACGTGCCCAAGGCCAACGTGAATGGAGCAAGTAACGTGCCCAAGGCCACCGTGAATGGAGCAAGTAACGTGCCCAAGGCCACCGTGAATGGAGCAAGTAACGTGCCCAAGGCCACCGTGAATGGAGCAAGTAACGTGCCCAAGGCCACCGTGAATGGAGCAAGTAACGTGCCCAAGGCCAACGTGAATGGAGCAAATAACGTGCCCAAGGCCAACATGAATGGAGCAAGTAACGTGCCCAAGGCCAACGTGAATGCAATGGGAAATATGCTCTACTCCAGTGGGACAGGCTGCAGTCACACAAGAAAGGACACACACATAGGGTGAGCGTGAGGAACTGGGAACAATGACCCAAACTACCACAAGGATGATGAACAGAGCAAAGCCTTAGAAACATTTCTCTGACAGCAACATAGTTAATCTGTTGCAGGTGAGAGTTACATTTTTGGAAGAATCTTTGCAATTTATTTCAAAGTTCTTGGACTGTTCAGGTTTTCTTATACCTAGTTAGTCAATGCCTTATCAAGAACCATGGAAAGCCTGAGAATTTACCTTGCTAAGAAGTCAGCACGCCAGTTTTCTGGATGCTGGGAGAAGCCATGAGACTCCTGCAACAGAGACAAATAACTTCATTACTCACAGCCCAGCAGAAATGTCAGTTTCAGTGTGTTGTGTATATGCAGTGTGTGCCCAAAAGTTGTACACGAGTGGACACTTTGGTCAACGTGGCTCAAGCAGTAGTTCGCTGTAATCAGAAGTGTCTGGACGCTGATGGGAACCACTTTGAGCACCTCTTGTCATTGCAGACGTCACACGTGACTTGTATTCATCTTTTGTTATTGGTATATATTGAGTATTACAATTTTAATACAGTTTTCTCCTTTCTTAAAATGTGTATACATTTTTTGGCACCCCTTGTATAGTTACTGGTATAGTTGGTTTCTACTTATGATCTTAGTTCGTAATTTTTCTATTTGTCACACTTATTTGAAATTCATTTCTCTGTCCTTTCTTCGTTTGCATCAGTTAAATTTTAATTTTTTCCCCATTTTTCCTTTTCTAACTTGTTAGTGATGCAAACACTGTGTATCATTCGGTAAAACCCTAAGGAGAGAATGCTGGTACTACTTTGTGTCATCAATAGTCACTGGTACAGTTCCCTCCACGTTTACCCTTTCTGGCAATCGCGCTTTCTTATATTTCTGGATTCTTCCTGAGAACGTGCCGTGCACCATAGCAGCCGCGTCCTTCCTGGTCCCTGAACTCACACACAGACCCCTCAGCTTGTGAGAAGAGCAGCTCTGTTCTGGTCGTCCCAGCTCAGGGCAGCTCACATTCAGCACTCAGCGGGAGTCAGCCCCTGCCCTGCCCCTGCCCTGCTCACCGGGTGGCGCCCGCTATGTTCTGGCTGCCTCAGGAGTCCCACACTCCAACTTCATATCTGCGGACATTATTTACCTCTTAGAAGCGTCTCTACACAGAGTCATGAGGCTGCAAGAGGCCAGATGGGAAAAGCAGGTTTATCGTACAGACTCACCTTGGTGGAGTTCTCTTTGCTTTTACGGTTTTGGCCCTGGACACTTAGTTGTCCTGAAAGATTTCATTGCCTGTGAAGAGATGTTTTATTTTTACAAATGATCTGGCTTTTCTACCTGCTCTCAGCAGGCATGTTTCCCACAAGCCAGGACTCGTGTGCATGCGTGGTGACTGCTCTGTAAGAGGAAGCTTGGAAATGGCTATCAAACCCTGACCATCTGACTTCATGGCGATCTGAGTGAACATACAGACATTAGATTTTTAAAAATTATCTTGAGGAAAGAAAACAATCAGAAAAGTTTTATAAAATGTCTTTATTTGTAGCCATACTGGGTTAATAACAGCATTACAAAGAGCAGAGATTCTTTGTAAGCTGCAATTAGATCAGGTAATACCGATTTGTAACACTCTGCGTATTTGTGTATGTGTAAAGACGACAGAAAAAAACAAATGTGTGAATACTTACCCAGGAATGTCACAGAAAGGAAAGGGGCACGTGGTGAGTTTCCTGTGCTGGTGTCACAGGCCTGGTGGCGCTCGCTGCACCTGACGGACACCTCCCGACCTCCATCTCCGCTCCCACATCCGCCTTCCCCACTCGGGGATGGAGGGTGGTTCTGCCGTGTGTCAGCTTCCCTCTCACCCCTTCTCTCCCTCTGCAGCTGGCAAGCACCTTCCGGGTCCGTCTTCCTCCCTCAGTGTCGCCTCTCAGGACGCACATATGCTCAGAGCCGCACACATGGCAGTCTCGCCCGTTCTGCAGCCTGGTTTTGTTGCTGCTTTGTGTGTCCATCCTCAGTGATTTCACAGCCTACGACGTGTTACATCAGGATGAATTCCAAACATTCAGTTCACAAGGTCCCTTTCGCTGTGGTTCTTGCAACACACATACACACACGCATACATTATAATTGTACTTAAAAGCAACAGTGAATACGTAGGCAGGACGCTGTGAGAGTTCAGAATGGGTGTATGTGGGAGCTGTTGACACATGTTCCTTGAATCCTAACATTTACTCCAATGATAGTGTATCATGCGCTTGGAAGATGCCACACATCACCACTTTTATGATGGAGAGAATCACAATTAAATAATAACAGTAACAGTCATAGTAAAATTAGAAGTGTCTGGGTTCTTTGCATATGGAATCCTGTATTGTTGAGAAAGCAATAATGTAACCACATACCTCGCTCGCTCGGAGCCTGCGGCCACACTGAGCTGTTTAGGAGCAGGGGCCCTTTCAGTTAGGTTCCATTCCCACATTTACTCCTCTAACCAGAAGCAAGTTGTGTGCTCAGAGAAACTCTCATTTGGTTCCCGCTGACTGCGAGGCCACTTCTGAAACAGACACGGAGAATGGTCCCCTCACATGTTGTGCGCCCTACTGCTTTCGCCTGGACATTTCTGAGGGTTCTAGCCTATTTGAGTAATTCCGGGAACTAGCCAGTGACTTAGGAAAGTCCGGTCCTGCCAGCTGCTCTTTAGGCTCAGCTCCGAGGCCCGGGCTTGGTCAGGTGAGGGCACGTGGGGCTGCCCCACAGCTTCCCTCCACCAGGCGCCTTCTCTCTGGGTGTGTTTCCCAGACGGAAGTGCTTCCCGTGGTTTCAGCAGCACCAGTGGTGCAGCGAGGGTTCTCCTGGGGTCGGGGTGGCTGGGGAAAGATGTCGCTGTTTACACACTACTGGCATTAGGTCTCTGGTCATAGGCAAGGATGGGGCTGGAGATTTTCCAGCTGTGAAAACATATGATTTTAATACATATGTGTCAAAAGAGATTGGAGATTGATGAAGACTTTCTCAATATTCAGATAAGTGTGTGTCCAACTCTTGCAAATGCCTCTTATATCGGAATGAAAAACAACTGCTGAAAAAACCGAAAAGCATAAGCCTATTACCTTTCCTCTGGTAGTATTTGGAAACTAAAATAAAAACAAATATGTATTCCTAAGTTCCCACAGTTTAAACCAATTCAGATGTGCAAAGAAATAAATAATTGAAATGATTCCTTCATAATTTTAAGTGAACAACAACAACAAAAGAAAACAAAAAGGATAATGATAAATGTTATGAATGTTATGTGGTTGCTGCTCATAAAAAATTATATAAAGTGTTTATTATGTCAATAGCAAGTTTCAAACACCCACTTCAAGCAATGCTGTTTGGTACTATTTTATTGTTACATAATAAGTCGTATCATACTTGTCAATTTGTCTTTGTGATCACTAAAATAACAGAACATATTTTTGCTGAAAATTATAGTATTTTTAAGTCTTTTTTGTTTGTTTCTGGTGTATGTTTTTCTTGAGAGAAATGTTTGAAGGAGCTTTGGTTGTTTACCAAAAGACAGTATATATGTTTTTTAATCATCCTTATTTGAATGAGCTATATATCACAGCAAGTCTTACCTCATATGAATTACATTATAACTCTTCTGTTTCCTTGGAATGAATTTTCCGATCTGATTTGCTATAAATATGAAGAACAGCTTTGGAGGGAACACTGGATGTCAACTTCGTGAATATTTCCTCCCAATGCAGATTTTTAGAACGAAGAATCATGAGTCAGTTTTCCTGGCTTCAAACCCAAGACCCACCACTGTTACACAGCTTGTCTGTGCCCACGTGAGGGTTCAGTTAACAACAGTGTGTACTTCACAGGGTCTGCACTGGGAAAGAAGATAGGGGTGCGCGTGGGGCACTCAGAATGGTGCTTGAGGCAGACAGGATGGATCTCAGCATTTGTTTATTGTTTGCACCTTGCCAGGCTGACATGTCGAGGCACATGGGGAGGGTTAGGGTGACATGTGACTACATCAGTGCACATCCTGGAAGGTGTGGACAGACCTGCAGGCCTCCCCTTGTTGTCTGCAGGGAGGAGAGAGTAACATGTTTTATAACTTCGTTAACGACAGCCCCATGGGTGTAGCAGGTACAACCGTGTCTTTCTCCATCGTGACAGCTGGAGAGCTGTGTCACTTTGGGGTGGGTTGTCCCTTTGCTGTGGACAAACCTGTGGGCGGTGGCACTTCTAGCATTGCTCATGTGTGAGTACTGAGTCCAGAATGTCCTGTCTCAGCGTCCAAGCATCACATCGACATGTTACAGGTGATCACATAAACCAAGTTTTGCCTTTGAAAACATGCCTGTCACTCCAGACTTTTGTAGTTTCTTTAGGAGACAGTATTGTTTTGGTTCACACTCAGGCTGTTATGTGCCTCTAGATACTGTTTGCTCAGGGGAGATGTCTCTAATTTTGTTTGAGCATTTGACCACTGGAGATTAGGAAGAGAAGTGACAGCATTATAAGAGAGAGATACAGGTCTAATCTCTTCACCTCAGGCCAAGGGAAAACCAGCAGGCCCTGTGTTAGTTTTTAGTCTTGACTCAGTGCAGACCACTCTGGTCCACCTCTGCACTACTGGGATGACAGGGCAGTGATGAACTCAAACCGCGGGAAGAGAACCACTGCTGAATCCCGTGACCTGATGCCTTAGAGGCCCAAGGGTAAGGGAGCATGTCTGTGTATGAGGTGGGTTGGCTTCCTTCCTAAAAGCCATTGATATATTTATTGTGACTTCTGAGAAGAGGTCAATCCTGGGGCGAGGAAAATGAAGGAACTGAAAGACAGGAATTATATAGGGATATGGAAAAACTATCTCCTATTCAGAAGCCTTGTGGTATTTTCTTCTAGGATCTGAAAATCTCTGGAGAGCCTCAGGGTGATGGTGGAGCACATGCATCACCGTCACCTTGGTGGAGGGTCTGGCGTAAGCAAGCTAGTAGCCCAGGAAAGGACTCGGAGTGAACTATGCAGATCAGGATTTTTCAAAACTGTTGCTCTTTGCTAATGTTTATGTGGTTCCACCCTTCTTTCATTTTGAAACTTTCTGAGGTCCGCTTGAGTATCAGAGCCTGTTTACATTTGTCCTGAACATTTAGCAAATGGCTCTTCTGTACTTCAGCTATGGTAGCTAACAAAGGTGTGGATTTGTCTTTCCTTAAGTTGATGTGTGGACACTTTGTTTTTGCTCCTGATGTGACTGTTGTGGAGACCAAACTAAATACTATACGCAAAATGCCACACACAGAACGAACAGACACATGATGAGATTCCTTACCCCTTTATAATACATTCACTATTTATGGAATGCCAGCTAACTAAAGGGCTTGGGTGCCAAGCTGCGTGGGATGCTAGGAAGGACAGCCAGAGTGTGACAGGTGATAAGATGGAGAAGCCCATCAGGTTCCCGTGGTGGCCAATGTAGGAGACGTCATTTGCATCAGGATAAACCATCATGTTTTACTAATATGATTGTACATCCTGTTTTATATTCGTACAAAAATGACTTCTCCTCGTGAGAAAATAGTGTGTGTGTTACAGCTGTAACAATTTTGTTACAATTCTTCCAGTGGATTAAGGTAAGAGAATAGATTAAAAACTGGTTATGTGGTATAATAACTTGGTTTTTGAGAGCGAGAGAGAAGCCTGCAGAGATATATTTTACAATTTCAAGGATTTGTTATCTGTGAGGGCTGTAAATGTGGGTTATGATCGTCCCAGAATTCCTCCTGCACTTAAAATGCTACTATTGAAATAAAAATAAGAATTATTTAGTAGTCTCTGTATTCGCTCTTAAAAACCATTCCTTTAATTGCTGCCCCTCACACGTCGAAAAGCTCTTCACCTTAGCATTCATCACTATTTTGCATGTAATTAGTCTGAGAATGTATTCATCCATTGATTTATTCAAACCATTTTCATTCATTGTCCTTTGTGTTGTGGCCCATAAGACAGAATAGGGTATCACGTACCATGTCTCATGATCGAGACTCGAGATTCAGTGAAGCATCCATACTTTATGTAAGGGAGACAGCTAAGTGTGCAGGTGACTCTGTGATGTCACGGGGTGGAGGGGTGGGTCAGTGCCAGGAGGGAAGAGCATTCCAGAGGGGGACAGTCAGACTATCAGCAGTTAAGTGTAATCTGTGAAAGGCTCAAAACACAGATCTGGCAGTGAAAATAAATCAGAATAGGGGGCTATCTAGAAACAGTGGAGGTAGCATAGGAAGGCTGTAGTTGAGAACTGTAGGTTGGTTGTTGTTTTCCTAAAAATGGACAAAACCCTGAACTGAGCATGTGTGAGTGTTAGGCGTGCTCAGTACATTGACTTATTGTGACATCTTTGCTAAGCGATCTCCTGAAAGGATGGACATGTCAAGTATCCCCATGTGTTATCCCCTTTTGTTGTCGACAGGTTCAATGTCTGTAAGTTAGACAGTGTTCGTTACTCTAGAAACTGAGAAAGTTGATAAGATATCTACTTCTCTTTAAGAGGTTCCTTGAAGAGTATTCTCATATAACTCAATATATAGTTGGATATGTATATTTTTAGGCAGGATCTTTTCAAGGTCTCCTAACAGAGGTGTCAGCCAGCCACTTTATAACCCTGGCTGTCACAGGTGGAACATGACAGGAAGAACCTCTCTTTGACAAGCTGCCAGTCTCTCTTTTTCCCTTCATCCCAATCATACTGCAACAGCTTTCCCTAAAGGGGGCACTTAACAGTCACATGTAACTTCTAACCCAAACATAGGAGCTGAGAGTCGGTATTCAAATCACAGGAAAAGTAAACATTGGGTTACCAATTGTGACTAAACTCAATGACCACTTTGTTCCCTGATGTGCTGCGGGGTTTCTGTAAGCGTCTCCATCAGGTCTCTGAAACAATTCCTTGGCAAGCAATTTTTCACTTTAGTGTTCTCTGGTTGAAAAAGAAAAAGGATCTTTCATCAATACTGCTAAGTTTCTGCTTGTATAAGACAGTGGCGATTATACCGACTGATTGCTCAAGGGGATTCTGTGTGTGTCCCGAGGGAGTTGTTCTGTTCGGTGGTGATCAGCCGAAGGGTGTTTACCGGCTACTTCCTGTGAGCAAGACATTGCTGCTGGGGGAGCTGGAAAGGAAACGGGGAGGCACATGACATGCTATTTGACCTTAAAAAGCTTGCAAAAATTGTGCAGCTGCAAGTCACAAACCACACAGCCATAAACAAAGCTAAAAAGCAAAACACACAAATGGAGGGGCAATGAAAGCAGGATCGTATACGCCAGTTATATTGACCAAAGTTACACAAGGACAGTATCAAGCTCAGAAGTCAGGACAGCAGAAAATGTGACTGCAGTGCAGACCACGAGTGCCCCCCAGGGTCTGAGGGGATGTGGCCAACCTGATGGTTCTCCCCACACTCAAGGTCCCTGTGCCCTTCTGACCCCGTCATGAAAATAACAACTAACCTTCATTCAATGCTAACTTGGTTCAAAATACCACGGTATGTACTTTGCAGGTATTAATGTACCCCTTGCAACTACTATTTCCATTTTACATATGCGTTAACAGACCCAGATATATTAAGGGACTTGCCCGCAATCACCAGCGAGGACAGACAGCTGGATTTCCAGCCCGTCCATCCGCATCCAGAGTCCTCTTTCAACCACAACCAGCCTCTCTCTGCTGTGGCCCCATTCGGCCTGAGAGCAGGGTTTCTTCATGTGTTTCTACTCCTCTCTTAGCTGGAAAGTCTTTGGATCAACTTGAGATCGCAAAATTCTTAATGTGAGAGACTGGCCTCCATTCTTCATCCTTAAATCTTCAATGCCTACCTCGAGCCTGGCATGAAAACAAAACAAAGAAAAGCAGAACAGCAGCAACACAGATCGACACACGCAATGAAGCACAATGGGCGAGTCCAAAATGAAATCCCGCGCCTTTCCCCTCACACGTGTTCTCACATCCCTGGCAGTGACACCGCTGTCCATGGTGCTGCCTGCATGTCCTCGCAGAGCGTGGCCTGCTCACACCCTCCATTTCAGATCCATCGCTACCCTGTTTCTCTTTCTGTTCTCCACTCGGTTCTCTGCCCTCCCTCACGACTGCCACCGAAGCAGCCTGTCGCAGCGCCCCTGGAGAAGTCGCCACGTTGGGACTCCCACCTTTGCCTGCGTGCCATCCACGTTCCACCAGCTGCCAGAATGTCCTTTGAAGAGGACGTTTTATAGCACAATTGGATAATGTCACACTTGTGCTTAAATCCGGCCATGATTCATTTCATTTTCATACAGTGCAAGCCCCTCAACATATACCATGGGTGTCACGCGACCTGACTTCCACCCACCCCTCTGAGGACAGACTGCCTCATTCCCTTCCATGCTTGCCCGTCGAGACCATTTGCCAGCTTCTGAATGGCATCCAGTTCTTTCCCGCCTCAGATTGCCTGCACCGTCTGATTCCTCTGCATGGAGCGTTCCCCACACTCAGTGTGGCTGCACACCTGCGTTCAGTGCTACTCCTCAGGTGTCATCTCCCCTTCCTGCATCGAAACTGTCATTTCCTCACTGCGTCCTCTCAGCATCTTGTTCTTTCTTTCATAGATGTTACAGCATTTTGTCAACTTGTGCGTATTTTTCCTCCATCAAATGAAACGTTCCACGAAGAAAGAGGTCATTTCTGTCACATACTGTTTTACCCCTGGTGCCTGGACACATGCCTGACATATTGCAGGCACCAATTTATATTATTGAACGAGAAAATGAGTGAAAAAGTTTCCCCAAAAATGGAGATGGATGTTCAAATGAAAATCACTTTCCTTGAATCAACTTTCACCTGAAAGAACATGGACAGATGAGGAGGGCAGAACGCGGCTTACTCTTCTCACAGCGACAAGCGTCCTGGTGGTCAGCTGGAGCCGGCTGCATTTCAACACAAAGGATCTGACAGGCCAGTAAGTACGGGGCATGACACACTTCCGACTTCCTTATTTACGAGTCAGGAGAAGGGAGCGGCAGTTCACCTGGTAATAACCATCAGAGTCCTGTGGCTTTGACCTACTGTCCCATCGTCCTTCTAACACGCCACACGCCACTGCTCTGTGCACAGGGCACTTCTGAGCACTCTCCTCAAAAGGGGGCGTTTCTGGGGGTGACACCTGGACACAGGCATGTGCCAAAGTTGAGGTCCTTTTTTTAATCTCCTGGAGACCTTGAAAAGTCTATATTCTGTGAGCTGATATCCAGTATGGAAATACATATAACGAAAGATGTGGTAAACTCCAGTCATACGGCTTCTGGAGGATGCATAAATATGAAATAAGCGATACTTGGGGGACAAATGGCTTTCAAGAGCGTTAGCGTCTGCCATGACATGCCAAATAGAGACATTTGCCTGAAGGTCTCCCACTTGCAAATGTTCTCTGTGTGAATCCAAGGATTAGTTAGCTAGTAATTAGCACAGAAACCCTGAGTTAAGTCTTCACTGGATTCAATGATTGATTATATCCATCACTGATGATCTAGAAGAGTCCTTGGAAGAATGGATAGCAATGGAACAGATATCAAAATTAAACAGGGGAAACCTGGAGAGTGAGTGCCTGGGGCAACTCCCCCCGCTGAGGGCAGGTCTCGTGGACAGTGGGAGGACAGACCGAGGACTCGGACGCTGATGCTCCAGGAGACGTTCTGGTTGTGCCCGGGGCCACCTCGCTCCCGCGCCCGCCTCGTAACAAACAGTAGACACGGCCCCTGCGCGCTGGGCGCGGATCAGACCAGGCCTCGCGCTTGTTTCCGAGCCCCGCGCGGAGGTGGCTGAGCGCAGAGTCGGCGCCGCCCCAGACCCTGCACCACACTGGTCCGCGAGAGAGAGCGTTCGCAAGCGGGGCCGCCCTCCTGCGGTGTCTTCCCAGGGTCAAAGGCGAAACGCCGTGTGGGAATCACTGCACGTGCCTGTGCCATGGTTACCGTTTGACATAACAGTCACTGAAACCAGGTGTAGTTCAAAGCCCTGCTTACGCCTTGGCCAGTGTAACGAGCAGACAGAGGCACGTTCTCAGGTCCGCGTGATGATGACCTCGAGTGCTTCCTGAAAGAAAGGCCGGCATGTGCATCAAAGGTGTGAGAAACCATAGCAAAGACATTTCCATATGGGGAGAAAAAAAAGAATATGAGCTAAAGGGCAACAGGCATGATGAAACTCAAATCGTGTTATTTTTGAAATTACCACCCAACGTGGCAGAAGTGGTGCCGGCGGGGCAGCGGTGAGGACGGAGGCTTTCACCCCAAGACCGCCAATTCCAGTCCCCCTGTGGTCAGAACGATTGAAGGTCATTCCCCCAGCTGGCACCTGGGAGCTTGCGGCCTCCTGGTCCATCGCGCATGTGGACGCATGTGCTCCGGCCACAGCCCACACGGTCCAGCTCAGACGCCCTCCGCCCCAGCCCCTCCCCCCCCGTCAGGGGAGACTGGGCGGCGAAAACCTGTGCTTTGCAGGTTTTCTCTGCTGGAAATAAACTTAGACGCTTTTGTACATGGATTTTGTGGCAATGCTATTAAAGTCTTGAAAACGCAGCAGTAAGACGTACTGCTTTTCCATTGTTCTTCATTACTTTCCTGCCAGGTCGCGCTAGAATGCGTGACAAGGTGCGGCTGCTAGAATGCGTGACAAATGCGGCTGAAAGGTACGAAAACCTTGTCACAAGTGGTCAGTCAGTAAAGAAAGACCTCTCAAAGCGAGAACGGTGGATTTGTGCCCTTGGTTCATTCATGCTATAATTTGCTTAAAAATAAAAATGTTGTCTGAGTGTGGGGTACTAGTCATGTCTATGGTTAATTATGATTACATGCAAGTTGTAGGACTTAAATATTAATATATTTCTAGAATTAGTTCCCAAAATTAAAAGACTACTTTTAAAAGCAAAAGACAAAATGTAATCAAAATAATAATGAGTTAGCTTTTTCTTGAGAAATCGTATATATCAGGTAGGCACCCTTGAAAATTCCTAGTTTTACTAATACCAGTAAAGTACTAGCAGTACTTTTGGAGACTGACCCACAACCTGCAGCCCAGAAACCACCAGCTCAAGAAACCAACGGTTATCTGTAAGTCACCAGCCCAGGACACCAGCCTGGCGCCCACAGTCGCCCGCCCAGGGAGCCAGCCAGCTGGAAGTCAGACCTCTGTCTGTAGCAACAACAATCCAGGAAGCCAAACAATAACCCCTGTGACGATGGACCCAAATGACCAGGACTTGATCAGGAGCTGCCAGCTTCCCAAATGCTGCCCCTGCTTCCAACTTTGGACCAGCCGGAAGCCAAACGAGCACCGTCTGCAGCGTGAGGACGCCCCTTGCAGGAAGCCCCCTACAGCGGCCACAGGCAGCAGCCTCCATCAGGGCCACCCTGCGATAGCGGGACGTCCCTTCCTGTGAGACCCGGCCCTCTGCCTGCCTTGGCATCTCTGCTGAACACAGGTGAGGGTGGTGGCCGTGGCAGCCTGTGGCGGGCTCTGGGTACACAGCAGGCTTGTTCCCCTCAGGTTGGTGTCGGCTTCATTCACAGTGTAGCTCTGCCAGGTGACGTCTTCTTCCTCGGTGTTAACAGTCCCCAAAGGGTGTTTTATCTCTTCTGATCACCAGGTTCTGCAGTGGTTCCAATGCCTCTGCTGCATGCCCACGGCAACGTGGGCTGTGGAGGGCAGAGTCTGCAGGGTGTCGCTGCGGGAGGGAGGCCCCAGCTGGTGGTGTCCTCTCTGTCAGGCTGCCCTGGGCGGGGAAGAGGCTGCAGCTCACGGCGCGGCCTCACGACATGAGCTTCTGATGCAAGGGTAGGCGCTGAGCACGTCAGGGTCGCAGTGGGCACCTCCCTGGGAGCATCGGTCACTCTGCAAGTTCCTGGGAAAGCTCGGGTGACTGACTGTGTGTGGAGACAGGAGTAAGTAGACTCTGCTGTTTGGGTGACTTAAAAGAAAAGCCGCCCCACAGTGGGTGCTGATGACTGTCCCAAAGGGAACAGTTAATGTGGGACTTGGATTGACTAGATTAGCGCAAAACCATTAGATTCACAAGGAGACAGTGCTGGGTTACGACCTGGCCCAACATGCTGGTCTAGGAAATTAAAGAACTAATCAAAGCAGTTCTGTGGATTTGGGGTCCCACGTCGGGTGTATGCTTGGCCATGCTCACGATTAAGAGAGCGGCATCACATGCTTTGAAGATCCATTTCATAGCCCATGTTAAGAACTGGGACAAAGAAATCCGCAGAGCCCTGAAGGACATTCTCCATTTAAACAGCGGCACCTGGTGGCAGCATGAGAAACAGCACCCACAGACCGCGGACACCGCCCTGTGTGGGGTCCAGGGACAATTTAAGGGGGAGATAAATCCTGGAGACACTAATAATTAAGTAGAAACGTTGTCCACGTTTCATAATGAGTTTTGGGAACAGTTTATCCCAGACCTTGCATTCAAATTCTCCTTCGAGAAGTATTTCTCCAATGAATTACTAGCACTTCATAATTTCTTTCTGCGCAGGCTTCTCTAACTATGCATATAATTTGACAACAAGTTAGTGAGTTTCAAAAGTAAGACAGAAGGCATCCGACTGAATGACTTGATCAATAAAACCAGATAGAAATATTTCCAATTTATTTCATAATCAAGTTTAATTGGGGTCCAATAATTACACTTAGAAGCTAAATTATCCTTGTATTAAGACCAAAATGTTTCCTAAGCATTTTGGACAAGCTTTCAGAGGAAAAATGTTTAAAACACTCAGGATAAAAATTTGCAAGCAAAAATCTAAAAAAGATTTGCTCATTTTCACATAAATATGGTTTAAGTTTTAAATCGAGCATAGCAAAAAAGTACACTTACTCAATTGCTAAAATACATTTGGGTTTCTGTTCATTCTTGATAGTGACATGTGACAAAAATTTAAAATTTACCTGGAAAATTGAAGAGGAAATTTTTTTAAAAAAATTGTAAAGATCTTTTAAACAATGTAACACCTAACAATTGCAAACTACACCAGGACGCAAAAAGTCAATAACACGACCCTAAATTTCATGGTGTTTGCAGGTTCTTCAAAGACGTAAAATAAACCAATTCACTGCTAGATAGTAAAACATTGAAAAAAATATTTTTCAAAAAGTGTGGTACAAGTAACTTTTTAAAAAGAAATAGAGTAGTCCTGAAACAGACCCCACAATACAATAATTTAATATCTATCAAAAACTTGCCATCACAAATAAGTGAGACAGAAAATTTTACTTGAGAAATAGTATTAGAGTAATTGCTTACAAATAGAAGGGGAAATCTGTTTGTCTTTCTTTCTTAATCACAGCTTTCCCTGTAGATGAATTAAAGAGTTAAATGTTAAAAGTCGGTTTTTACATCTGGAGTGCATTGGGGTCAGGGTTAATGATTTATTCCATACTGATAGCATGTAGTCTGGCACCATTTGTTTAAAAACCTGGCTGTTTCCATTGAATTACCTTGGCACTTACGGCAAAAATCAGGTGACCACACACACGTGTGGTTCTGTGTCTAGATCCATTGCTCTGTCTTACTGAGCCTTTCTTCCCAGTATGAAAATGTCTCTCTTCATTTATTTAGGTCTTTTAATTTTTCTTAGCAATTATTGAGATTCATTTCCAGTTATTCAGTTTTATACCAGAGAAAATGATATTTTAAAAAAGTATACTTTCCAAATATTTGCTAGTATATAGAAATATAATTGATTTTTACTAACTGACTCTGTATTCTATGATGTCACTGAATTAATTTATGAGTTTCTGTAGTTTATTTTTACTAAATCAGGAGCGATTTCTCCATACACAATGATGTGGCCCCTGAAGAATGACAGCTGTACTTATTTTCCAGGGAAGTTTTTTCCAGTGTGAACAGCAACTGAGCAGGTGCCATCTGTGTGCCTGGTGACAGTCCTCCCAAGTTAAAAGCCACTTTGAACAACTAGCACATTTCCGTGTCCCTGTCCCTCTGTAACAGTAAGCATAGATATCTTTGTTCCAAATGTGAGGTCCGGCTGCCCTCGGGGACAACCTGCCGTTAATTTTACTAAACACTGGATGTCAGTGTTGCAGTTGTATAATAATAGAAAAAAACATATGGAAAAGAAGAGCTTCCTAATCAATATTCTCAGAATAGCGAAAGGAATGCATTTGTGTTTATATTTTTCATTAAACAGAGAGTGGTAGCCCCTTCAGAAAGTCTGGTTTCTCTGTGGGACTTAGTGTTTTTAAACAGAGCAAACCAATGCACACCAGGTTGTCTGGCCCCGTCTGTGGCTCAGAAGTACATTTTCAGTTCTGAAGGCCGGCTGGCCGTAAGGGACCTGTGTGACTGCAGAAAGCCTGTGATGAAGAGGCAGGGCTGCCTGCGAAACCAGAAACCCTGCCTGTAACGCCCTTTTCCTGGCTGAGCTGGAGTCACTCGTGTGGTCATCATTACGTGCATCCAAGTCACAGTGGATAGTCCGCCCCCGTGTCTCTGTAGTGACTGATGTGAGATAATTGCCTGTCACCTCATCCCAGCCAGAGAGTAAGTTTGTGTCACGTTACTACAGTGACAGAAACTGAGCCAGCTGATCTATGCACAACTCAGATGGCTTCCTCAGGTTTGGACGGTGCAGGGATGTGTGGTCAAGACTTGACTGTCACCATGTGTCGGTTCCCTGCTATTTGCTGTTTGTTGATTTGCTTGTACATTGCAGAGTGTGTTTGTGAAACAGCCCATGGTCACCTGGTAGTAACCTGCGACAGAGACATTAGATTTTTAACGTATGGCTTTCATAAAAGGCAATTTTCTAACCAAATTCAGTGAAAGCAGTGCATGTTAGCAAGACATATCAACACAGTTGGCATTTTGGTAAGTGTAACTTTATCAATATTTATTATGTAAACTACCAGATTCGTTTTAAATATAATGCTACAACATACATATAATTAAAACTGCATTGAGTTACGTGTAGCCATTCTTTTATAATTGAGAAAACAGTCCAATGTCGTTTGGTATCTGAGGTTCCAGCTACCAGCATCACATACTGGGAAGGAGACATGTGGGCCCTCCCGTGTAACTGACCTCGCTCTTCCCTGAAGCCCCGCATACCTGCCCCAAGTGCACAGGCCAGCCAGTCTCCCTCTCTCACTTACTCTGAGGAAGGTAAGAAACGCACGCAGAAAGGACTCCGGTACAAAGCTGTGCATGGGTGAGGACGACGTTTAGTACCAAAGCCCTCTAAATAGTTTAAAACAACAAGTGCAGTTCGGTTAGTCTTCAAAAAAGAGTGGCTTTGGTCCCAACTTTGTTGGATAATAGATAGACCTTCACAAAAATATAGAAAACAGTAGCAGTAAAAGTGCAGGGACAAGAAGTTGTAAGTTGTGTGGGGCTGCAGGAAGTGATTTGGTCTCGGGTACACAGTACACGTAGGAAAACACTGAAGATGAGAAACAAGAAGCGACTTGGAGGTATCCAGTGGGACACGCTGGGTTCTGGACAACTCTTGAATGCTTTAATATTTTTTTTTTAATTAAAAAAATTTTTTTATTGGTTTCAGGTGTACAATCAACATAATGATTAGACATTTACACCCCTCTCAAAGTGATGACCCCCCTCCCCAAGTCTACTACCCCTCTGACATCGTATGTAGCTGTTACAATACCATTGACTCTGTTCCCTATGCTGTGCTCCACATCCCGTGACTATGTATGTATTTTAGTTGACATTCAGCATTATTTTATATTACTTTGTACAGTGCAGTGGTCAGGCATTTACATAATCTATGAAGTGATCCCCCCAATAAGTCCAGTACCCATCTGGCACCCTACATAATTTTACGGCATTATTGATTATATTCCCCACACTGTATTTCACATCCCCATGGCTGTTTTGTGACTACCAATTTGTACTTTCTAATCCCTTCATCTTTCTCACCCATCCCCCCAACCCCCGTCCCATCTAGCAATTAGTTTGTTCTCTGTATCTCTATTTCTGTTTTGTTTGTTTGTTCTGTTCTTTAGATTCCACATATAAGTGAGATCATATGTTATTTGTGTTTCTCAGCCTGAGTTATTTCACTGAGCATAATATGCTCTAGGTCCATCCATATGGTTGCAAATGGCAAGATTTCATTCTTCTTTATGGTTGAGTAATACTCCATTGTGTATATGTGCCACCTCTTCTTTATCCAATCGTCTACTGATGAGCATTTTGGTTGTTTCCATATCTTGGCAATTGTGAATAGCACTGCAGTAAACATAAGGGTGCATATATTTTTTCAAGTTAGTGTTTTGGATTTCTTTGGATAAATACTCAGGAGTGGAATTGCTGGGTCATAAGTTAGTTCTATTTTTAATTTTTTGAGGAAACTCCATGCTGTTTTCCATAGTGTCTGCACCAATCTGCAATCCCACTAACAGTGCATGAGGGTTCTCTTTTCTCCACATCCTTACTAGCACTTGTTTGTTGATTTATTGATGATGCCCATTCTGACAGGAGTGAGGTGGTGTCTCATTGTGGTTTTTATTTGCATTTCTCTGACGATTGGTGACATTGAGTATCTTTTCATATGTCTGTTGACTATCTGTATGTCCTGAATGCTTTAATTTTTAAAATCTTTATTTCTACTTTTGTATTTCTCTTACCATAGGCATATATGTGAGTTATATATATTTGTAACATTAACATATGAGTGCATGAATGGCTAAATACTGCCCTTTCCTTTCCTAGAAGTGAATTATGCATTTTCCATGCCTAAATCTGAGAACAATTCTGTCCTGATGTCTGATAAAAATAAGGTGGTGATTGATAGGAGATGACGATTAACTAAGATGCTTAGTTCTTTATCATCAGCAATTATGAATTAGTACCTGCTGACTATATAAGCCTGCAGAATATAAAAATAGAAGACTTAGTTCATAGTAAAGAGCCAATAATTTCATTTGGATTCACAAATAAGAAAAATGAAAAAAATTAAATTTTTTAAAAAATGTATCTACTTGTGATTAATAACCCCCACAAATGTTTTCATTATGGAAAATGGAGTTCAATTACAAACTTTTCTGTTACTTCCCTAAACACCAACACAGGTGAATCTTTTAAAATAATAGGTTTGAACTTAAAATAATGCAAAAGCAGTAGTCCTATTAAAATTTAATATGAGTTTTCTTTCATAATAAATGGATATACTTCACAATATGGCAAGTACCAATTGTTAAGAGAATAGAGCAGTCCTAATTAAGGGAAGTATTTTGCATCTATAAGTATGTAAATGAATCATGCATATTTCATTGAGTGTGGCTTAAGTGCACATTACACTAGGTCAAGCTGTAAACTTATCATTTAAAATATTAATTTATTTTAATAAATTCTTAAAATTTCCACATTCGGAAGTAAAAAATCTTTCTGTTTTTGTTTTAGCCAATTTTATATTTTAAGTACCTAAGACAATGAGGTATTCTGTACCTATAATATGAAAAGTAAATTTTTTCCTCCCTACTGTGCTTCTTCACTCCATTCTTACGAAAACAGCATGGAAACCAACATATAATCCAAACACCTGCTTCAGTTCTCAAAACTGATTATTTTTTAAATTGAGCAGGTTATGTTTTCATTCATAAAACATGGCTATGTTTACTTTGTTATTTCTCATTCAAAAGCTAAAACTGTGTGCACTAAACTGCCAAGAGCTTGTCTTCGGGATGTGAGAGCTCTGGGACTTGAGTGTGATGGAGGAGACTGTGACCTGATCCTGTGTCTCTAGAAACTGGCAGAACAATGGTAGATGCCGCCATTTTGAGTGTGAAATGTCTAAGGGCCTATCAGTCAACAAATATAAATTCCTTTTTCTTTTCACACTGAGTGACTATGTCTGGCTAAGCTCATCTAGGACATGTAGAGAGCTGTTCAACTACGATTCCTTCTGCCGATACTCACATAGTCATTGATTCCCCAAATAAAATGACTGCCAAACACCTGCTTTCCTGACACCACTTGGGGTGGCTTTCCTCAGTCTGCCCTCAGTATCCTGTCAAGGATGGAGGGCATGTGTCTGTGTGCAGCACACAAGCATAGGGACACTTCCGGGCACGTCTCATGTGAGACAGAGAGGGCTGGGGGGGGGATTTCTATGGGAGTCGGTGCTGGTCATGACACCCAGCCAGGGACAGAAACACAGAATCAAACCCTTTCCCCAGAACCTCATGGAAAAGGGCTGGACAGCAGGTCTATCTTCCTTCCATTTCATTAATCTCTTCCAAAGTGAATCAAATGAAAATAGGAGTTAAAATTCTGCCCTCAGGTATTACTTACCCCACGATTCACACACCACTCATAACCTTTGGGATAAACTCTGAAATCTAACAATGTAGGCTGACCCCGCGGCTCATGTAAACGTGAGGTCCTCGTGTTGACCCACAGAAGAACTACACATCTTCAGCATTTCCTTCTGGGATGTGGGTTCTTCCTTTGAATTTACGTAACAGGGCCTACCGTTATTGTGTCAGCGGGAATCTGGAATGTATTTTTCTCTGAATTGATTCACTTTATACTTCCTCATTTGATGGAGACTGTAAAATGGAGGCTTGGAAGTCCTGGGAACAGTTGAAATAAGTTTTTAAAAATGAGACAATTCCGACGGGCAATGGGATTCTTAGGCAGAAGGCAGCAGGACTGACCCATCTGTCTCTTCTGTAGGACACGGGACCACTCGGGGGACAGTACTGTGAAGCAGGGCTGGATGGGAAGCACCATGTGGGCAGGTGAGAGGTGCAGGAGGGAAGGTCGGGCCACAGCACAGTAAGGGGACACATGGGAGCCCTGCCTGCAGATTGTCGCGGGCTCACACGCACCACCAAGGGTGCACGGCTGCAGCTGCACCTGCGGTGACTCTAGGCTGTGGTCGTCACCATGTTGGTCAGCTCCCACTGGTTCCCCAAATCCTGCTGGAGCCACAATTCCATGCCAAGCTCAGCATGAAGAAGACAGATGGCGTGACCCAGGATCAGTGCCTCAGCAGGCGGCAGGAGAAGGACGGAACACAGAGGAGGTGAGTCGGGGGGGACACGAGTGTGGGTGCACAGGCCCGGAGTGGGGACACGGTCTACGGCCCAGGCTGCAGCTGCGGTGCCACAGGCTGTGTGGCCGCGCCCCGCCGACAAGCTCAGCAGTGGGAACTGGAATGGTGCCAAGCGGATGGTTCAAGTGAAACTATAACATGGAAAGAGTTAAGGCCAAGAGTCCTGATCTGGGGACATCAGTAAGGTGGAAAATGCCCTTCAGTGTCCCTCTCCATGGAAAGTGACATTACATTAACAGCCAAAAGCAGACCTCGGAAAGGGAAGAGAGGGTTTTGAAGGCTGGCGGTGGAGAGGGTGGGCTGAGAGGCATAAGTGGATGCTCTTGCTGTCAAGGGAAGCACACCTGGTGAGGGGGGTGCACTCCTGTGCCCCTGTGGGAGCAGCAACCCGGGATGGGAGCAGGTAGTGGCAGACACCGAGTGGGCAGTCAGATGCTGGCTCACTCCTTCTAAAATGACAGTGTGTCCACTGCTCTGTGCATCACCCATTGAACACACTGAAGTCCTCTCCTTAGAGGGAACTCCAGCCGCCGCCAGTGTCGGGGACGAACTGTTCATCACCTATCTTTGAGTCACACTGAGCAATATTTTGAGGTGAATAGATAGTGTTTATCGGTTCCCAGGGCTGTTGGCTCAAGGATGTTGCCTCTGGTCCCTCCTGTAAGTCGTCTGTGACAGCTGGCCGGTCCCCTGTGAGTATGACAAACGTGTTAGTTACCTGACTCACATTTCTCGGGACCGCAGATAGACATGCCTTGCCTTGCTTGGATATGGAAGTAAACAACAGAAAAAAATCAAAAAGGTCTCAAGGGAAATAAATATCCAAAGAGAGATAGAAAAAACAGAATATTCTTTACCCAAAGGAAACAACTTTTAGCTCTTGGATTTGTTGTGTGAAATCTCTCTGCTAGTACAATAACAGAATATCAGCAAACTCAGTTTGGGTGATTCATGAATGTTGGCTGAAGTGATAAACCCATCCAGACGTATCCATTCGTGGCAGGATTTCAAGGATAGCCAGAGAAAGGCTTCTTCCTGTCAGGTGTTCCCAGGTTCCAGGCACTTCCCTCAAGTTTAGTTCCAAAGCCTCCATCTAAGTCTAATCAGGAACCAGGGCAGACACCTCGATGGGGTCTGGGACAGCCGAGGTGAGGTGGGAAGGCGGACAAGGGTGGCTTTGAGTGGCGTACACCCCAAAGGGGAGGAGAGGACAGTTATAATTTGCTGAACACACTGCTTACTGAAACACGATTTTTATTTATCTGAACTTATGCCTCTCAAAAGTCCATACATGTGGGCAACCCTTGCCCATTTTATAGATTACACAGCTGAGGCTTATGGGACTCTGGACTGAAAGAGAAACGGCTTCAAAGCTCAGGCTTTCCCTTCTCTAAACTGCTCCGATCTGGACTATTGGGGGAAATCAAGTGCGAGAGGGGGAAGTCGCAGCCCCGCTCCTCCAGACCTGCTGTGTTTTATGGAACCGAGATTTCGTACCTCACCAGGGCGGGGGTTCAGGAAGGTCTTTTGGGGGAAGTAAATGTTGACCTTGAAACCTCAGGGTGAAGAGTTCTACAGGCACTTTCAGGAGATAGTGGGAAAGGAAGAGTGAAAATGCTTTGAATTGAGTAACTATATTAAGTACCAATGTGCAAATAAGAGAATGGAAGGCATATTGAAATAATTTACAAAGTTAAATATATCTGAAAGGAGTAGTGTGAGGAAAATGAGGGTTTTTTTGGTTTGTTTCCTACCCAAACTGCATTAAATAATCTTAAGCGAGTGGTCCCAGGCTTATCATCTTTACTCTTTAATATAGTTTTAGGCAAGTACCTTAATTTCTTCAAGCCTGTTGTCCTCATCAATGAAATGGTGGTAAACAGGACAAAATGCAGGACATAATCAATAACCAGAACCTCACTTTGCTATTGAGTGTGAAAATGTCTTGTAAGCTAGGCTCAAACATTAGTTGTTTTCCTTGATAATCTTTCTGGTTGTAGGACACTACAGAAAAGTTTTAAGAAGCAGAAATGAAAAAGGATTGAAAACCTCAGTCTTTGATATGTTGAGACTATAGGGAAGGAAACGAAGGCAACAGATAAGATGTTTCCCATATGAAGATGAGGAAGAAAATTCAGAATGACCCTGAACAATCTTCTCAAAGGGCCTTCACAAGGCGTAGCCCATGTGTTCAGGTACATGAAATTATCTCAGGACTAATCGTGTTTCTTGTGCTATTTGTGAGGTGGTGTCCGTAGCAGGAAGTGTTGTAAGTCTCAGCAGGGGCATTTTTGTTGCCATTCTTCATCGTCTCCAATCCTACAAGTATTGATCTCATTATGTCACAGGATGTATTTCAATGGCAAGGAAAATGTCTTTTTTTTCTTTCTTCATCTTAAAATGAAATTCCATTCTTTACTTAAATATATTTCATGTCAATGCTTCTTTCTAGCTGGCTTCCTGTTCTTTTAATATTTGGAAATTCAATCCCATCTCCTGAAAAATTCTATTTTCATGAAACGCTGTATGTAAGTCAGTCATTTTGCATCCATTTCTTTTCAACAATGCTATTTTGACTACAAATCATCATCCATAACATTATTTTGCAGGGAAATAGAGCGTTTCTGTTTTCTTTTTTCAGCATAAAGGAGTAGATGACTTCTTAAGGTCTCATGAAAGAATCCCATAACATATTTGTCAAATGACCAAAAGCAGGTGATAGCTGAAAGTGACTCAATGAGTTTTTAGCTCCTTCAAAACAAACATTTTCTCCAATAGATTTGTGTGTGGGGTGTCTGTGATTATTTTGCTGAAACGTGAGCTGCTAAGTGAACATTTCAAAAGAATGGCTGAGAATTCAATGTGAAATTGAGGAGAGTGGTATATGCATCTGGACCAGATCAGCAGGTCTTACCAAAAACCCCAAAACTGGGGGTCGCCGAGAGAGGCAGTGTGGAGAGAGGAAATAGAAAACATTCCCTCTGTCCAGCTGCTACACATGGTTATGTGTGACTGACTGTCTGTCATTTGTGTCTCTGTGCAGTGCTCTCGGGTGCGGAAATATCACTGTTAATTTATCCATTTTGTTATTGGTAGAAATTTTGATCTGTCACCGTGTGGTTCAAACATGATGCTGCACTAAACATCCTTTCTCCTGAGCCTGGTACACACATGCATGTAGTATGTGCAGGTACCCAGAGCACACGTGTACTCATTCACGGCATGTGAGCTGGGTCCCAGGGTGTAAACACTGAGTAACTTCAAGAAGCAGGTACAGATTATGTTCCTGCAACTATGAAACCCACAAAGAAGGTACAAAAACAGTTATTTTCATGAAAGCTGGGGTTAATTTGCAGCAAAATTAACTGAGGGCTCTTTGTGGCTTAGCTGTATCCCACTTAATATGAGCGTTTGTATGTTTTACCAGAAAAATAGAAACACGTCTGATCGGGGGTGGCTTTCTAGATTTCATAGTCCTTAATATATGGCACACTATGTTACTAAATTATGTACTGTATGTCATGTTATTATATCATGTGTTGTTACATTACGAATGGAGGTTTATATGCAGCCGTCCTGTGAAAGGCTTCTTAAGTCCGTTGTCTTAGATGTCCCATGCATGCACTCAGGTCATGTGAGAGTAGCACTGCTGTTGTCCTCTTAAGCTGTGTGCTTTGCTCTGCCTGCACACTGGCCAGAAATTCAGCATCGTTTTCAGAACACTGGTGACCGGGCTGTCTCACCTGTACTGCTTTTAGAGGAAATGATTTATTATTATTATTATTATTATTTATTATTTTATTAGTTTCAGGTGTACAAAGCAATATAATAGTTAAACATTTACACCCCTCACAAAGTGATACCCCTCTCCAAGCTCTACCCCTCTGACATCATATATAGCTTTTGCAATACCATTGACTGTCTTCCTTATGCTGTGCTCCACATCCTGTGACTATATATATATATGTAATTGTAGTTGACGTACAATATTATTCTACTTCAGCTTCAGGTGCGCAGTGCAGTGGTCAGGCATCTACACCGTCTATGACGTGATCCCCCGATAAGTCCAGTGCCCATGTGGCACCGTATGGGGAACATAATCAGAGGGACTGATTTTGATGTTCACCACTGACATTGGCTGTCAGATGTCTCAGATGGCCCTCCTTGGCATATGAAGGGGATTCTGTTCCATTCATCCTCATTCAGTTACAAGTATTTTCTAGAGTCAACTATATGGTTTTGATAATTGGAATATATTCAGAAGCATATTTTTTATAATTTCAGAACATGTGGGACTTCTTCAGGATTTTAAAATTATTCCTTTTCTAGTTGAATTGCTGAGAATTGAGACAATGAATTCTTTCCTTTGTTTGAGTTAACTCTTTTGCAGGAGGCCTGAGCAAAGAAAAGTAGGTGGAATTATGGAAAAGGAGTTGGTACCTAAGTTCCTAAAATATCGTCCCTGAGCTAGAAAGTAACAGGGCATGCATCATTTCCCTCCTGGTTTGCGTTGTGTTTCTTGTCATTCTTCTAGATCTACGTGTGGGTCACTTCGATGCGTTCTGCATTCCCAGTGTGTACGGAGGAAAGCTGAGAGCCTTCAGTCAGGTTAGGAGGAACCTGAAATAGTCTTTCATAATGGTTGAAGATTATCCTACGTTCAATTCTTTTTATTTTGTAGCCAAATATTTAGCTACGCTAAATGCCAACAACATGAAATGCTTCTTAGCCCCAACAACCATGTTCTTTCAAAAGATCGTTTCATAGAAATGAATGAACAGGGAAAAGAGATTTAAGAGCTTCTATTAATATAGTCTTCTAATTATTTTTGTAAACTGTTTTAAAACAAGATGAGTTTCACTAAACTATTATTCCTATAAAAATAGTTAAAATGAATATTTTTATTATTTAGCTACTTTATTCTTTTCCTGTGTTTTTTGTGATACATTGAGAATACCATTTAACTATTTTAAATAAGTAAGAGTGTCATTCTCCTCAATACATGTTGAATAAAGGAAAACAAAAAGGGAAATCAGAAATACTTACCAACCTGCAAGCAAACTCAATAATGATATGAAGCTAATGTCATGGAAAGATTAGAATCAGGACTGAAATGAAGTAAGATGTACATTCTATAAAAAAATATGGTTTCTAAGAAAATTTCAAAGGTACTAAATAACTTGAGTACTCTCTCTATTTTTAAAGAATAATGCTTTCCCGGGGTCCCTAGTAAACTCTGATTTCCCCAGACGAGATAATGTTCCTTGTTCTGGAAAATACACATTATTTTTAGGTTAAAAGTAATAAATGGTATTTTCTCTAAGGCTATCCATGCACTCTTCAGGCTGCTACAAAAACAGAGGAAAAGGAAAAATCAAAATTGGAATTCCAGCAGACATATTTTTTAAAACTGAAAACTGATGTTTCCTAAAATTCAGCTTGGTGAAAAGATTTTCAGTTCTTTGAACTTTTTCATCTGAAATCTATGATTTAAGTAGTCAAATGTTTTTAAATACCCAGTGCCAGTCTTCCCTTTCAAACACAAGGGACATCACTAAGTTTTGGGAAAGATGAACCTTCTCAGCTTTGTCCATCCGTCACCATCAGCACTGACCCACTCTCCTGAGAGATCATTCTCTTAGCAGAAGGCGTGATTGTTGATGGCATTCTCTGGAAAATGATGGAAGGAAGAAATAACCCTGCTATCAAAACGGGAAGGGAACACAGTACATTGATTTAAATATTAGTATATTGATTTCAGTTACTCTCAGGACCTATGCATGCTCTACCTGAGATGTAAAAATCTGTAGGCATCAGTTTCTGTCATAACGAAGAGGCTGCTTGCGGCACTGGTAGCTTGCCTCTCACTCGGATTTTTTCTCCTAAACATTAACACTACTTCTCTTTGTTCTGGTACCACCTTCCAGCCATCTCTATCTTCATAGGATTAGTAGAGACTTGGTTTATCTCACAGTCCTGACCTGACTACAGACTGGTTTCTCCCTTTCTGGAACACACCGGCACATAGCGGCGTCTTCATAAACACATCTTTTATGTGCTCAGAAGATACCAGGTTTTACTGACGTTTGGTCCTTGCGACAGTCGTGCTCAGGAACACACCTGCATACATGTCGTGGGCTTTCATTTCCACACTTCTCTTAGATTTCCTGCTGTGAACATTGGGATAGTCTTCGCAAGAATCAATAAAAGTTCTCAAAAAGAAACTGGCTAGAAAAGCCAAGACGTAAATTGCAATACCAGAAGTGGTGCCTGCATTACAGCAAGGTGTGCCTGGCGGCGCTCTGCTTCCCACGGGGAATCCGGAGTGAGCCTGAAGTGAAATGCTTCTACTGACTTCAAATGAGGACAATGGCATTTTCCCAGCTGTGCAACAACCCACTGCTCATGAAGCGGCTCTGATTTCCGTTCCTCGGCTACGCAACCCTCAATCCATCAGACTACAGAGTTAGAATCTGGAAGGCACTTTAGAGATCATGCAGAGTGATAAGGTCACTGGGTTATTTAAATAATGGCTCAGCAGCACTTTGTACAATGTAATGGCCATAGAAAAGTAAACATAGGTGAGAAGTATCAAAGCTCTTCATTAACATGTCTGTTGAGTCATCACTCAGAAACTTGTGGTTTCTGAAAACAATACTGTTTTTACACAGTCAATTTTTCTGTGTTTTGACAGACAGAATCAATTGCTACCAACTGTTCAGCGGGCCCCAAACCACCAAACGACCAGCTCTCAAAAACAGACCCTCTTGGTTCAGCATAATGTTTTTAGCCCCATGTGTTATGAATTCCTACTCTACACTTTGTCCCCATAGTAACCGATATGCAGCACAGACTGGACTCTGCCTGGGACTGGGATCTCCACAGAAGAAGCTGCCATGTTTCCCAGCTGGGATGGTCTACGATGATTCTGATTCCGTAACATGAATCCTTAAAAACTGATGGTTAATTACACTGGTATAATTGTCAGAATTTTAGCTTAAAAAATTCACCTTGTTTATATCGCTTAAAATCATCCTTGAAAGAAGTTAGAATACTTCATTCATTTTCTTAGTGCTTCCAAAACTATGCCAAGAATATTATGCTATTATTTAGGAAAATAATATTATGTGTAATTATATATAATGAATGTATACAAAAAAGAATATGTTAATGTACATATGAATCTATACAAAAGTTATTTAGAGTCACAGCTTAAACATGGTATTTTTATAGACTCATGTCCTGTGATTTGAGTATAATGCAAATTATAGGTCTAC
Source organism: Rhinolophus sinicus (assembly GCF_057876585.1). Taxonomy (NCBI): domain Eukaryota; kingdom Metazoa; phylum Chordata; class Mammalia; order Chiroptera; family Rhinolophidae; genus Rhinolophus; species Rhinolophus sinicus. The sequence continues at coordinate 191,547,549 of NC_142516.1, read as the reverse complement.
GCACATCACCCTGGTCAATTTTACTTCTGAGTTTTCCAGAGGTTAATAGATTTTGCCTAGAACTATAAGATTACCTTGCTGATTTTTATATTTCATTTAGAGATTGAACAATAACCATAGTTCTCAAAAAGAAACTGGCTAGAAGCACATTAATTTCTAAGGAAATTTTAAAAACTACTTTCTGTTTTTTAAAATAAATTTGCATTCATTATTAATTACGTTAGCAAAAAAATGACCATTATTAAAAATGACTATAATATACAAAGAACACTTACACTTTAAAAAAATTACTTATTTTTATTAGTTTCAGGTATACACAGCAGCATAATAGTTAGACATTTAAGCCCCCCATAAAGTGATAACCCTCCTCCCCCAAGCTACTACCCCTCTGACATCTTATTTATCTGTTACAGTACTATCGACAGTCTTCCCTGTGTTGTACTCCACATCCTGTGACTATATATAACTATATATTTAGTTAGAGTTGACATTCAATATTATTCTACTTCAGCTTCAAGTGTATAGCACATTGTTCAGGCATCTACAGTCTATGACGTGATCCCCCTGGTAAGTCCAGTGCCCATCTGGCATCTTACATGATCTTTACAACATTGTTGATTATAGCCCCCATACTGTATTAACTCTCAATTTATATTTCTTAATACCTTCACCTTTTTCATCCTGCCCCCAACCCCATTCCCAACTATCATCCTGATAGATCTAGTACCTATCTGGCCCCCTACCTTGTTATTACAATACTACTGACTATATTCCTTATGCTATACCTTACATCCCCATGACTACTGTATAACAGCCAATTTGTACTTTTTAGTCCCTTCCCCTTTCACCCATCCTTAACCCCCCTCCCATCTTAAAGAAGTCCCTTTGAGATTCCTTGTAATACTGGTTTGGTGATGATGAACTCCTTCAGCTTTTTCTTGTCTGGGAAACTCCTTATCTGTCCTTCTAGTTTAAATGACAGCCTTGCTGGGTAGAGCAATCTTGGTTGTACATCATTGCTTTACATCACTTGGAATATTTCCTGCCAGTCCCTTCTGGTCTGCACAGTTTCTGTTGAGAAATCAGCTGACAGTCTTATGGGGCTCCCTTGAGGGTAACACTGCTGCTTTTAAGATTCTCTCTTTGTCTTCAACCTTTGGCATTTTATTTATGATGTGTCTTGGTGTGGGCCTCTTGGGTTCATCTTGTTTGGGACTCTGTGCTTCCTGGGCTTGCATGTCCATTTCCTTCACCAGGTTAAGGAAGTTTTCTGTCATTATTTCTTCAAATAGATTTTCAGTTCTTTGCTCTCTCTCTTCTCCTTCTGGTACTCCTATAATGCAAATGTTGATACACTTGATATTGTCCTGGAGGCCCCTTAAACTCTCTTCAATTTTTTGGATTCATTTTTCTTTTTGCTGTTCTGGTTGGATGTTTTCTGCTACCTTTTCTTCTACATCGCTGGTTGGATCCTCTGCTTCATCTAATCTGTTGATTCCCTATAATATACTCTTTGTTTCCATTATTGTATCCTTTATTTCTGACTGGTTCTTTTTATGGTTTCCATCTCCATTTTTTTGCTTCCTATCTCTCTGTTGAAGTTGTCCTGGAGATCATTCTTATAACCAGTGTTTGGAACTCTGCGTCTGGGAGATTTCTTGTCTCCATTTCACTTAGTTCTTTTTCTAGAGCTTTGTTCTGTTCTTTCATTTGGGACATATGTGTTTCTCTTCCCATTTTGGCTGCCTCCCTGTGTTTGTGTCTATGTATTAGGTAGGGCTGCTATGTCTTCCAGTCTTAGTAGGATGGCCTTGTGTAGTAGGTGTGCCTGTGGGGCTCAGTGCCACAGTCTTTCTGGTTACCATACACTCCAGGTGCTCCAGGTGTGTCCCTTGTGTGGGTTGTGTGTGCCCTCCTCTTGTAGTTGAGCCTTGGTTGATAATTGCACATCAATGGGAGGGACTGACCCTTGGGTGCACTGGTTGTGAGGACTGGCTTTGATTACAGTGGAAGAATTGTTGTGCAGGGGCTGAGCCTACAGAGCAGGATCTGCCTCAGCAGGACTCTGGTGCCTGCCCAATCTGCCCGTTGGGTGTGTTGTACTTGGAGGCAGCTGGGTGATGCTCCAGTTCATTTTGAAGCTGGCACTGGGGGCTCAGCCGTAGGACCACCTTGGAGGGGATCCACTGTAGGTCAAGTTCAGCCACAGCCTGTGCCCCACCCTGGGCCACCCAGCAGGAGCCAGAAAGAAATCCGAAGATGTTTGCCACCATGCTGTGCTTGGAGGTGCCTTGAGAGTCCAGGCCGCGAACCAAGGCCGGCTGCCACTAGTGCTGGTTTAGGGCTACTCAGCCTGAGGTACAGGATACGCTCAAACCAGATGCTGCTTGTCTGGGTTCTGCAAACCTTTGAGGGATCGTAGGAAAGTCTGCAGCTTGAGCCAAGGAAGGAGGTCTGCATGAGAAAGCCACATAAAGCAGCTTGGGTGTGCCCGAAAGTTGGGTGGGGCCAGGTCTCAAATCTCCAGGGTGGGGTGAATGAACATCAGAGACTCAGAAATAGTGGCTGCCTGTGTTTGCACCCAGCAAGGGGGAGGGCTCAGCAAAGAAACAATGGCTTCAGCCAGCTCTCCCAGCCAGGAGAAAGCTCAGTCTCACTCAGTCACAATCTACGCTGCTTTTCACAATCAGAAATTACGGAGACCTCTCTCTCCAGCACTGGATCTCTGGGCTGGGGTGGGGATCCCTCACTCCTTTACGGGATGGGGAGATCCCCACAGCCAAAATAGCCCTCCCAGTCTTTAATAGTCACATGCTGGTGTGGCACCAGCCCATTCCGTGTCTCTGACCTTCCTACCAGTCTGGAGGTGGCTTCTTCTGCAAGTTCTTAGTTGAAAGGCTTCAGTTAAGCTTGATTTTAGGTGATTCTTAATAATGGTGGTTTTGTAGATTAGTTGTAATTTTGATGTGGTTTTGGAAAGGTAAACACAGAGTTTATCTATTGCAGCATCTTGGTTCAGGATCCTCAACACTTATGTTTTTTATCACAATTAATTTTTAGCTTCTTTTCAAAGCACCTAAATGTTAGAAGTGTCTGAGAGGACAAGCTGATTTTGAGTCAGTATTAAATTTAATCTCTCCTTGCTTTGACTGAACATCTCCTCTTTATACATACTTGTATGTAATATGATGTTTCCACAAATATTATAATGTATTATAACAGCAAATTTCTTGTCCCATTTTCTCTCCTATTTCAGTCGTGTCTGACAAAGTTAGCCTTAGCAAACCTCACACATCTGGAATCAGTTCTAGGATTTCTGGGTAAAACAATGTGACATATAGATAATGTGTCACAGAATTGTACACCTGAAACCTATGTAACTCTACTAATCATTGTCACCCCAATACACTTTAATTAAAAACAAACAAACAAACAACAACAACAACAACAAAGAAGACCTCAGAATGTGGCCAAGGTCATTGGAGCCATGAGTAGGTTAAAACAATACCAGCATAGAACTCCATCCACTGATTTGCTAAGACCCAGTGATTCATCCCAATCTCTCGGTGATTTTTCTCTTGTCAACAAGGGAGTTCCACATGTGTCCAGGACACTTTTGGAGTCATTGTCATTATGGAATTGAAGATGGTACTCACCAGCTGCCCAGTGAACAGTAGCTTCTACTCCAGTGATTGTGAGCGATTTGGACCCAGCATCATATTTATAGCCTTCATATGCATTTGACTGCAAAAAGAAGTCTTTGCATCAGAATTCTCCTTCCCTGAAAGAAGCAAGAGATGATATTTTAAAGTTTTTTTCTATTAATATTTCACTCTATATTTTATCCACAAGACCTTATAAAATATAATGTATTATAATCTGTCTGAATCAATGCAAATCATGAACACTGCATATGTCAAATTAGACTTTGAAATATCCTATACTCAATCAACTAAGAGTATTTCTTACTTACAGTACTCTTTGAAGAATTCTCTTGGCATAATCAACCTGCTGTTTGGAAGACCTTTTACTGTGACAAAAAAATATATTAAATGTATGGAACAAAGCTCCAAATTTAGCATTATTTGCAGGCGGTCCATTATGAAACGGCTTTTTTCCCCTGATAATGAAAACCTTTTAAAGATGAAAAAAATGTGAAGTCCTGCATCCACACTATAATTGTATTGTTCAATGAAAATGCTTTTTTGAAAAATTGCTGGTATGTAATGTAACCACCTAATTAGCACTTTCCTCTGAACAACTTTCTAATCAGTAAGCACCACATGACATGAACAGTTTTCTTGTACATAAAACTTCAAAAATGGTACTTCCTGTACAAGATTTTAAATTTATAATTCCCTAGTGAAAAACATGACTTCTTTAAAAATATGTATTTTTTTGTTGTGATGTGTAATCTCTTTCCACCCACACTTTGTGCTCTGACAACATTTATGTTCTAAGATATAGGGTGGGGACTAACCTGTGTAAAACCCCAAATGTCAGTCCTGGTGAGGAATTCTACAACTAGGAAAAGATATTAGTAGTACTAACTAGCAGAGACATCTCCGCGTTCTCAGAAGATTTTTGAAAAATTCATACCACAAGAAAGTAAGGAGTCCGATAGGGATACTACTGAATAAAAATGTTGTCTAGTCACAGGCATCAACCTTAAAATGGTCTTCCTATCACCCGTAAAAATGTCCAGGATTTTGACCACACTTCTGAGTCTCCCTTGTGTCTATTCTCGTACTCTGTGTCTAGAAGAAAAAAGGAAACTCTCAGGAAGACCCAGGAGAGACAGGCTTTGTGGAATGATGATCGTGTAGCAGAGAGAGAGTAAGAGAATGGCTTCCTTGGGCAATTTCTTACCTCCCAAGAAAACTCAGTCTGCATATCTGTATCTCTGTTTTCTTTCATTTTTCTTTTGCTTTTATGATGTCCCAGCCGACTCCTAAGGGCTGAAGTCATCAAGTTTCTAAGAGCGTGGTTTCTCCCTGAACTGGGTAGGGTCGGAACTGAGTCTGAGTGTGTTTGCTACCTGCATGCAATGGGAAATTTCTTTACTCCCAGTCATTCTTTCCTCGTTTATAGGATGGGATAATGCTACCAACATTCCAGGAACTGAAAGAGAGAGTTTACCTACTAAATAGGAAAGTGCTTTACAAAGATGGCAGAGGTCTGTTAATTCAGCAATGAGGAAGAGTGTGAGAGGTTATCCTACTCGCCATGATGGATAGGCAGGAAGGCAGATGATGGATAGATGACAGATAGATAGATAGATAGATAGATGATAGATAGATAGATGGATGGATGGATGGATGGATGGATGGATGGACGGATGGGTGGATGGTATGTAAACAATAGATGTTAGATGGATAGATGATCGATGATATGTAGATAGATAGATAGATAGATAGATAGATAGATAGATAGATAGATAGACTGAGGGATAGAGACAAACATAGAGATAGAGATAGGCATAGATAGGTATCCAGAATGCCCAGCACCTGGGTCAGAGTTTAGACTTTATTTCGCGACAACCAGAATAACATTGTAAAGTCAGCCGCTCCTCCCAGAACTAAGACAGCGCGGACGTGCATGTTAAGATCAGAATGTGTTACATCCAAACCCATAAGAAGGGCTCAGCGTGAAAGGAACCAACAAACCAAAACAAAGTTTTCAAATTGGAGAAAGTATTGGCATGTTGGAAACTACTAGAAAGTATTGGAAAAGCGTGGAGAGACTGGAACTTGCATGCATTGCTGGTGAGAGGACAGCCTGATATGCCAAGCAGGTAACTGCTAGGCAGTAAGTACTGAGCTGAAAGGAGGTCTGAGCCCTGGCCCATCGGCTACACCCCTGCTTGTGGACTCAAGATCGTGACGTCTCCCAAGCACACATACAGGAAGCTTTACAGAGCTTTATTCACAATACACAACACAACAATAAGGATTCCCATCAAAGGAGAATACAGAATTAAATTTTGGCTTATCCATACACATTGGAAAGCTACAGCTAAGGATTAAATACTGATACACAAAGGAATTCTGAGATGTCACGTCAATCAAAGTATCATACAGTGTGAATGAGAATATGTTCTATGATATAATTTTTATAGAGAACAGAAACAGGCAAAACCAGTTAACTGAGTGTTAGAGGTAAATAGTAATTAAGTCTCCTGGGGTGGGGATGTTACTGACTGAGAAATGGCGACAGAGCCCGAAGTGTCCTATTACAGCAGCTCCCACAGATACAGCCGTGTGCAAACCTTCATCAGGCTGCACACTTACGTAAGCACCCCTTACACATTTTACTGCATACGGGACCTCAGTTAAAAATAGTAAACGCAGTCTCTAGCCTTTCATCTGGTGAGATGTTCGGTGAGATACTCCCTTCACCCCAATGCTTTTGTCCCTGTAACATTGTTGGGTAGCCTTGTACTCCTCCAGTGCCTTTTCAGAGAACCACGTTAAAGATGGCTCGCCCTCACATAGGCTCTGGCCTCTAGGTCATTTGGAATGATGTGTCCTAGTTGTAGACAGTAAATTTTTTCCTGTTTTGTTCTAATTACTTGCTTGCACAAAAGCATAGCCTCCATTCTGGCTCAGAGCTATGCCCCTATATTCTTGTTTTGAGTCCGTCTCATTTGAGGCTGAATGCCTCCTAGGTCTGAGTTTTGTCTGCCAGCTTTCTAATCATGTGAACCTGCATCTTTGGGATTCCCAGCTGTCACCCACCTGGGTGGTTAGTGATCTGCGTGCTAAGTCTACTGGACTATAAACACATAGTCACCCAGCACTATTAGCCAACTCCTACCATGTTTCCCCCAAAATAAGACCTAACCGGAAAATAAGTCCTAGCATGATTTTTCAGGATGACATCCCCTGAACATAAGCCCTAATGAGCCTTTTGGAGCAAAAATTAACATAAGACCTGGTCTTATTTTCAGGGAAACACGGTTTACTCAGTTCTGAATTCTTCCTGCTTTACTTAGGAATTTCTACTCACTTCTGGCTAATGCCTCCGTTTCTAATTCCATATTTCTGAGGACAGTTGCGATGTCATGCCTGGATTAGCTGAAGCTCTGGTAGTCATTCTGTCATGCGACACGCATTTACGTAGCACCGAACAGGATGAAACAGGATATGAAGAAATAAAACACACTTCCTATCCTGGTGATCTTGACAGAGGGTAGTCAAATCACATTCCTCAAAATAATGTGAAATACAGATAAAGCCTCGAATTATATGTTATTCTTTCTCTGACAACAGTGTCCTAAAAAAGCTTTTGTTCACGACTTTAATACTAAACAACAGACCATAAGATATTCAGGATCCTAAAATGGTAATTTGTGCCACGCTCATCTTTAGCTTCTGTTATGATCAACCTCATTTATATCCATGAGGTATTTCAGCCAGTCAGATTAATGTTGGAATTTGACCTTTGAAATTTACTGTGCTACTCATAAACTTTATATGAACAAAACACAGTCTCTTGCTTTCCAGCTTTGAAGTTGAGTGAGGAACAGAAAAATACATGAAATGAGGTTGTATAAACTTGTTTAATAGATCCTCCTGATTTCTATGATACATAACTTTGCAGAATTTTGGAATAAGCATCAAGCCCCGTCACCTAAAAGATGAGAATCTAACTGAGGAGATAGGGTGCAGACACACAGATGGGATCCCCAGCAGTGCCGTGCACAGTAACTGGCCAAATGGCACAAATATTTAGGACTATGAGTTGATTGCCTGTGGAAATAAGCATGGCTGGTGACGTCGGGAAAGGCTTCAAGGAGGCGGTAATCGTGGCCATGAGTTTAGGTCAAGAGAAAGCAAAGGAGACATTTCAGGTGTGGACCATACACATTTTCATGATCACTGGTGCTGCGATAGGAATAAATAGTGAGTTTCACAAACAAAGAGCACAGTTTTATTAGAAAAGCGGAAGTCAGGAGGAATGGAGAAGAGACATTTTGGAGGCAAGGTGAAAGTTGGTTATGGAAACATTTGAAAACTACAGAATAAGTTTCTCATTTAGCAAACGGGGACTCATCCAATTTATTTAGCAAGAGGTCAACATTATGAAAACATTATTGTGTTAGGGCAACTCTACTTCCAACTTTTGGATATTAAATATACATCCAAGAGAAATTACAGTGGAAAGGGAGCAGCTATAAACTGGCTGTCTTCACATTATGTGGTAGCAAACTGCTCATGTGGTGATAAGGGTCTGGCTTAAGATGGTGACACTGGAATCAAAAAAGGCTTGTATTCCAAAAATACTTGAAAAGGAAGTTTAGTAGCACTTGGGAAATCTTTGCATAAGGTGGGGGGGCAGCGGGGGGAGAATTACTGCTTGAGCCAGAAACTACAGGAAATGAAGGTAAATAGAGTGGAGGCCAGGTGATAAGTGGGATCCTGGTCTGAGTGTGCGTCTCAGCGGCATTTCCCTGGTCCGTGAACACCTGATGAAATGGACACACAAAGCACCTGGGTCTGGAAAGACTCATGCCTTCAGTAAAGGACAAATTGTTGCACCTTGCAGCCCGTTTCTGCATCTTATAGGCAGCACACATCACAGATGACATTTTTACTCGGACTCACGTGTCAGTTACCTGGGAAGGCTGACATCTTTGAAAGGGGCTCAGCAAGAGCATCTCTACAGCAAGTCCTGGTTCTGACGGCAGATGCCCCAATCAGTCCCTATGAAGTTCACCAGATCCAGTATTTCTAGAGGTATCAAGGTACATGGGGACCCTGTGTGCCATCTCTGGAGAGCCCCCATGAGGACAGCAGCATGCACTCTCAGAGTTCTGAAAAGTAGCCCTGATCTGCGAGGGGCCCAGAGCCTGAGTAGCTGGGAGCGACTCTGCCCACACAGCTGCCCCGTGGACGAGACTCTGTCAGGCGCACGGTTTTAATCAGGGGAGCAGAGCAGCGTCCTGTTGGAAATCCTACCTGGGATCAGGTGCTAATAGTCACATGAACAGGTGTTCAGAACGCTGTGGCTTCTTTTTTCTTTTTATTAGTTTCAGGTACAAAACAACGTACAAATTAGACATTTACACCCCTCACAAAGTGATACCCCCCTCAATCTACTACCCGGCTCACATCGTACATAACTGTTACAATTCCATCAACTATCTGCCCTATGCTGTACTCCACCTTCCGTGACTCTCTCTATTTAATTATAGTTGACATACAATATTATTCAGCTTCAGGTGTACAGCACAGTGGTCAGGCATCTACACAGTCTATGAAGCGATCTCCCAATAAGTCCAGTGCCCATCTGGCACCCTACATAATCTTTACAACATTGATTATATTCCCCACGCTGTATTTCATCTTGCCTGTTGTTCTGACTCCTCACTCAGCTCACTCCTAAAACTTCATGGAGGTTGGTTCTTAGGGACTAAATGTTTGTGTCTCCCTGGAATTCAGGTGTTGAAACCCTAACCTCCAGTGCAATGGCATTAGGAGGTGGGGCCTTTGGGAGGAGAGGAGTTTGATGAGGGCCTCATAGTGGAGCCCGTGATGGGATTGGTGTCCTGATGAGAAGAGGAAGAGACCAGAGCTCTCCCTCCACCATGTGAAGACGTAGCAGGAAGGCAGCCATGCCCAGGCCAGGAAGAGGGCTCTCAACAAAACCGGGCAGACCATGCTGGCACCCTGAGCTTGAACTTCCCAGCCTCTGGAACGAGAATTGTGAGACATGAGATTCTGGGAAGTCCCCCAGCCAGTGCTATTCTGTTACAGCATCCCCAGCTAAGTCATCTGCTGATGACCAGGTGACAGAGAGAAAATAATAAGCCTGGGTATGATGATGGTTTAGCAAAGAAAGGACTGATATCAAACTCAGTCCCACTTGGGACCGGGCTCAAGTGGTGAAGCTGATTTCTTCCAGCATACAGACTTGTGAAAGAACACGGGTTTTCCTCTTCCCATGCAGGAAGGCGTAGCCAGGGACAGCGAGGAAGTCTCTGATGCCGGCTTTGCTGGTGGGTCAGGAGCCTGAGGACGCAAGGTCAGGAGAGCAGAGATAAGGTGCTGAGGAAAAGGCTGATGGGTGAGCCTGTGGGCGTGCACCCAAAGTGTGTGGGACTTTGGGTGTTGGATTCAAGTCTGAGATGGCACACGCCACAAGGAGGAGGGCTGACAGCTCATTAACAGGAAGACAACAGAGTGAAAATTGGCAAAAATATTTGTGCACTTTACAGCTGAGATTTCAGAGTGACCCATCAGCACATGAAGAGATCTGGATTGGTCCTAATCATTAGAGATGAGAGGATGTAAATTGAAGTTGCAATGACAAATCTACCTACTCATTAGGATGACTACCAGTCAAAAACACTGACAGCAGCAGGTGTTGGAAACTGAAAGTTAGAAACACCTGAGATTTTGGAAATAAGACATCATGGGCGAGTCCTACAAGCTCCCAATCTTCATGTGACGGGGTGCTGTGTTAACTCTTCCAGTTCCCCAGAGAAGTGAGAAAACCAGTTCTGCTTGAGGAAACCTGCCTGGGGAAACTGCATGGCTGTCGCCCACATTTTCACACAGATCACCAAGCAGTGGGTGGGGGGATGCTGGTCCTCAGCTCTAACCATTAATTTAGAGAAACGGTGGCTGAAAAACCCCTTTGACTTTGGTTAGTTTTGCATCTTGTCTAAAACTTTCTCTAAATTTCTTGAGAACAAAAATACAAGCATTCAGCCCTAAATGAATGAACTTGGAATCATTAAACATCAACTTAAACATATGTTACTGGTTTCAGGGGTTAGCTCATACGTGTTTTCCCAATGAAATGGGGCAGACTTGCTTAGTCTTGGTCTCAGCAGTGGACATCATGTCTGGGACTTCCTTCCAAAATGACCGCGGGAGATAATCCACTGCCTAATACGGATGTGGGGACTTACGTTTTATTTTACTCTACTTGTGAGTTTTTTGCTTACAACTACCTATTTAGTAAAATGTATTCTAGATGAGTCTGGAGGAACTATTACCGAGGTGCCAGATGGAGCAGTTCTGGGGGGCATTCTAATAGAACTGTACCCCTTCATTTGTGAAAGTGCGCTTTTCCTGGGCAGACTGGGCATTGTGGCTGCTCTGCTTGTCACCACAGCAAAGCACGAGGTTGTGTGCCACTGCTTTGTCTTTTTCATGGCCGCCCATCCCCCCACCCCCACAACTGAGGACATTCAGGAATGAGGATTCTGAACAGCCACTTTCACTTAGTTTGAACAGAGAGAACTCTTTATGATATGTCAGGAGGGATAGTTCACCAGGGTTTTGTTTATTTGCTTTGAATATACTTTCTTTATAAAAATTGAAATAAGAAAGAAGTACGCAGAACAAAAGCGAAACTGTCATAACTTCCTAAGAACCCCCTTGAGGGTGATTGAGGTTCTTCCTGAGCAAAATTGTAGGTATTTTCCATGTACTTTCTGCCTAAAAGTTACAGTGATACATCCTTTGACATGCTCCTGACCAACATATTAATTTGGTTTTATAAGTTGTTACTTATCTTTGCCTAGAACTGCTAACATTATTTGCCACTTTTCCCCCTCGAATCATGATATTTTGAAAGATTCAAATCTACTAAAGTGTGAACCAGGCACAAGTCGCTGACACATTTCTTCAGTGTCCTTAGCCATGGTTTTTCCCTCTTTAAAATGGGCATGGTGAAAATATACGAGATTGCTGGGAAGGACCAAGGAAGTAATAGATTTAAACGCTCATCATTATGAATAAATATTCATAAAAATGCATGTAATTTTCATGGATAAACTGGGGAATTCCCATTTAGGAATGAGCTGAGTGGCAGGACGTGGTAATGATTGTAAGACAGTCTATTGCACAACAGAGTTCTTCAAGTAACCAAACTATAATCCACGATCTCCTCAGAGATGTCAATTATTTATGCCAGAGTCAGAAAGATGCTAGTAATTCATCAAAGGAAAATGGAATAAAAAGTAGAGGAATTAACACTGACTCAATTCAAAGGGGGAGAGCATCATCTTCCATCCAACTCATGTAGTGGCAATGACTCTTTAGTGGAAAAAGAGTTACGTCGTCTACCTCTGAACTTTTTTTATTTAATTAAAATTTATTGGGTGACTTTGCTTAGTAAAATTATATAGGTTTCAGGTGTGCAATTCTGTAATACATCATCTATATATCACATTGTGTGTTGACCACCCAGAGTCAGTTCTCCATCCATCACCATATATTTGACCCTGTTTACCCTCATCTACCATTCCCATCCCCCCTTTACCCTCTGGTAACCACTGAACTGTTGTCTGTGTCTATGAGTTTTTGTTTCTTTATTTGTCTTGTTCCTTTGTTGTTTTCAGTTTTATATCCCATATAGTAGTGAAATCATATGGTTCTCCACTTTTTCTGGCTGACATATTTTGTGAAATAAGTCACCTCTGAACTTTTGAGTAAGTGCTTAAAAGCTTTCTGATGAAGTGTCTTTGTTGATGGCCCCCCTGAGGGATGGTGCCTTTTTCCACCACTGAGCCTTTCTCCCATCCTCTAATCTCCCTGGTTTAGGCTGTGCTTTTGGTATCATGCAGACTGCATCCCACAAAAGGTTATCAGTTCCTGGTTGCTTTACTTCCTAGGTAAACATGTTCATGGAAGTAACTGAAATTTTTCTTCTCTGAATCATGTTAACATTATGTGAGCACACAGCCCAGAGCTTGAAAACATTTTCTTTTCCTGCATCCATTAACTGGTCCATTCAAACGAACCTCTTTTGACAAACCAGAATTCAAATTTCTGCCTCACTGATCTCATAACGTACTGAAACGTCATGAAAATATCAGGTTTCCAGCACACCCACTACATATGCTTGAGGAATCTTCTCTTCTGAGTCACTGCTCTGACTGTCTAGTTCATATTGGGATTCAGAGAATAGGACGTTTTTGACCAAGTGTGATTCAGGATTTCTTTTTAGGAAATGGAATAAATGCTATGTGATACATACATCTAGCCCATCTGTAGGTAATTAAAAATCATTGTTTTACCCCCAAATTCTTAATACTATCTTTGTGGAGCCCATGTCATAATGCATTTGCTCACACACGGTGGCCATCAGGTAATAAAAGTCACTCAGCATCTTGAAAAGGTCCCCTTTTCAGCAGTGTCCCCACGTCCACCCCATGTCCCTCCCACCCACCTCTGCCCTGTGATTTCACACAGCGAGTGTGGCAGTGCTGCTCGAGCATCTGGCCTGGACGAAGGCAGAGATGCCCACTGTTTCCCTGTTCCCTAAATGGGTCTGCCACCCTACTTTGAAGTAGTTATGCCAAAAATGAGGCTGGCCTAGGAGAAGGCACGACTCCGCAGCAAAGAACGTTAGCACTGGGGTGACGCAGGGCACATTTGCATCAACAGTGGTGGTGCTGTGCATTTTACCATGGACTTCGGTGCCTCTGCTCAAATGAAGGCTGTCTCCCTCTCCGCCAGACCCTCTGCTTCAGGTGCTTCTCCTCCAGCTCGCCTCAGCTGAACATGCTAACAGCTCCCAGTGCTGGGCTGCGTTGCGAGAGTTACGAGTTCTCTCTGCTTCTCCTTGTGTATGTACCTCCCTGACACATGGAGTCGCTAAGAGAGCACCCGTGCAAATCCACAGCAACTTGAAGGTTAGGAACGAAAGCCTGTCCGGTAGTAACAAGTGTCGTCATTCTTTTTCCTTTTCAGGAACCTTAGGCGCTGCAGCATTATTTGAAAAATGGGTAATTACCGAACGTAGAACTCTGTGTGATCACCCAGCCTACTCAGAGGAAAAGCCTCTTTCTCGTGGAATAAAAATATAACTTGTGGTGAACCAGAAAAGGACATGCAAGGTTTCAGTTTTTTTCTTTTTTTTAATGGGTAGTATCACGTCTACTTGCTGAAAATTTTAACATGCAGGTGTTTACATCAGGGAGCCTCTCTGTAAACACTGTCAGTGGTTGGCTTCCTACATTGTGTGACTTCGCATGGAATTGGCACCAACATCCCTTCTGCTGGAAGGGACGTTCGCTGTGTGTCAGTGATGTGTGTCAGTGATACTGGGCTGTGTGTCAGTGATGTGTGTCAGTGATACTGGGCTGTGTGTCAGTGATGTGTGTCAGTGATACTGGGCTGTGTGTCAGTGATGTGTGTCAGTGATACTGGGCTGTGTGTCAGTGATGTGTGTCAGTGATACTGGGCTGTGTGTCAGTGATGTGTGTCAGTGATACGGGGCTGTGTGTCAGTGATGTGTGTCAGTGATGTGTGTCAGTGATACTGGGCTGTGTGTCAGTGATGTGTGGCTGCTGATTTAGCGAAAACAACAACAAAGCCTATGAGTGCTGGTTCGGAGGGGCCCCACTCTTATCCCCCAATAACCAACCTGCACGTCCCCACTAGCTACAACCGAATCACCACTCACTCTTTCAATAAGTACCTATTGAGAACCTACCATTTCTACTTGTCAGGACGTAGGAATGAAAGAAAAGCAGTGTCTGTCATCATGGAGACAGCGTCCTGTGACATACTGTCACCCGACCAGAGAAGGAAAGGTAGAAGAAGTAACACAATGTCTTTAATTGGGTAGATTTTGTTGCACATAAAAAGAATCCTATAATGTCTCTAGCATGTTTCCCTGAAAATAAGACCTAGCTGGACCATTAGTTCTAATGCATCTTTTGGAGTAAAAATTAATATAAGACCCGGACTTATTTTAATATAATATAAGACTGGGTCTTACGTAATGTAATCCAACATACGACTGGGTATAATATAATATAACATAATATCCACTCTTATATAATATGATATAATATAATACTTGGTCTTATATTAATTTTTGCTCCAAAAGATGCGTTAGAGCTGATGGTCCGGCTAGGTCTTATTTTCGGGGAAACATGGTATGTTTGTCATTTCACTTCTTACAGTGCTTTGGAGAACAGGCTACAGCCCATAGGCAGCTGTTGGTGAAACCCTTCCTACACGGCCGCCACAGGCTCAGTACCGACACTGCCGGATGCGATGTCAGGTCCTTGCGAGGGAAACGACTTGTGGTTACTCTTACTAGTGAACTTCAAGGTTCATACATGCATCTTACGCTCTTTATGACTATGTATCTTTTACTATGTATCGTTCACAAGTTCCATGTCTGCCTCTACAATTTCACTGTCCTTACCATCTTTTCCTGGTCTGCATTTATGTTTTTCTTCACATTCGAGGTATTACATCTAACATGAATTATCTGGACATAGGCTTCTCAGACTAGAGAGAATGGAGCTGCTGTGTATGTTTCTTGAGGCTGGTTACTGGGTAGAGCAACTTCTCTATGAAATACATCGGAAATCCATTTTAGTGATAAAAGTTTTCAATTTATGCTTTTCAGATAAAATGCAGTTCTTACAAGCAACCAACATTGGATTTTGCTTAGTTTTATCCTGTAAGTTTGTATTTGTAGAGCTGAAAAACAGATGCCAAAAAATGGGGTTTCCTGTGACCATCTCTAGGAGAAAATCCATTGAGAAAAAAATATTCAGACAGAAGACCTTGCTCTGGGACTGATTTCAAGCCAGCTCTGAGCCAGGGTTTTGTGAGACCCCTTTCCTCTTTTGAACCACTATCAATGTGGCTTCAAGGGCATATGCAATTTTTCAGTATTCACGGAGGTGAGAAATGCTAGTAAGGATTAGCAGAAAGAAAGCAACCCACTCAGATTTAACATAATGTTTATGAGCTTGAAGCCTGAACCTATGTTTCCAACTAGAAAAGAGAAAATTGGAGAGTAAATTGGAAAACAACCAAAATTGGGTATAAATACAAATCACGTTAGTACATTTTCAAAGAAGGGCATATGAAAAATCCTACTTTCTGGGGGTCGTAGATTGTCTTTTCTCCATGCCTCTAGTCCAACAACTGCTTTAGTTAATTTTAGTGTCATTTTAGTGCCAAACTGGCAAATGGAAGAGGGAATTCATCTTGTTCAGAGAATTTTGCCCATGATTAGTTGGATAGTTTAAAAACTAACCAACTGTTTGTGTGTGTGTGTGTGTGTGTGTGTGTGTGTAAATTTAAGCTTAATCTTTTCAGTGAGATTCCAAACACATCTTTAAAATATCTGTAATTTTACTCAGTGTTTAAAAACAACAAATTCACCAACAGCATACCGACCCGCTCTGGACTCAGCCTGCCCAGTGTCACAGAGACAGCAGTGAGCCCGGTGAAGGCAGACTGGCCTGTGTGTCTCACATTCCATGGGGAGAGCTGGTGATTAAACAAATAATTAGGCATGGCTTGCTTCCTACTATGTAACACTTTACTGTGCACACATTCCAAGCCATGCATGTTATATGTGCCGTATATAAACTCAGGATAACAGGAGGCCGTGACAGTCCCCCAGCCCTGAGACTCACAGACACGTAACGGGCATCTAGGGTGTCACTGCAGGATGCTGGGAGAGCCTACTTGTAACCAGATGGAGGGAGGCACGCCCAACCCTCTCTAATTTTAATGCAGATTTATTTGCCTTCAGATTTTGTTTTGTTCCAAGACCTCTATTTTCTTTTACACTTGCAATAAATAATATCAAATGTAACGATTCCAAGCATTTTTTGAGATGGAATCCAGTATGGAACCTGTTTTGTTAAATGCACGACATTTTTGGAACGAGTCTTGCAGAATGGAACCTGGTTAGAAATCGGATTTTCAATACTTGCTGGATTCAAAACACCAGTATGTCGTGTGTGTGTGTGTGTGTGTGTGTGTGTGTGTGTGTGTGTGTGTGCAGTACGGAGTCCTTAACTGTCTGGTTAAAAATGTGTTTATCATTTATTCTGCTAAACAATGAAAAACAGAGAATAGAGGTGTCAGTAGAAATCAATAGCTTTTTGAGAAGTGTCAGGGGGATTTATCTGTCCTTGAGTCTGCGGGTAGCGTTCCTGTGCATGTGAACCATTCATGACTGTGAAGTCAAACAAAACAAAACAAAACAAAAAACATTAATAGGCATTTGTTGTAAATCATCTTTATCCAACAGTAAGAAAATAGCGAGTTAAATAGTGTGAATATGATTTAGATTACTTAGGATAATAGTTAAAAGAATTAACAGAGCCGTTTACTTTCTAGTTGTTCAATGGCAATTTGGTTTAGAGGAAAGATATAGAATCCCAAATTTAGAGTAACCTAAAATTTAGACAGCCATCGAGCAGGTTGGATCAGGAGGACCAAACAGAAAGTGATGCTGGAATATTTAGATTGACAGTGTTTCCACTCGGGCTTCTAGAACAGAACACCATAGACGGGGGTTTAAACAGCAGACATTTATTTATCGAGGAGGGTGGAAGTCTGAGATGGAGGCACCAGCATGGTTCTCGGCAAATCTCTTCCTGGTTGATAGAGGACTGTCTTCCTGCAGGATCTTCGCGTGGTGGAGAGAAAGCTTGTGCGATCTCTGGCCTCTCCTTACAGGGCACTAATCCCATCACGTGGGCCCCACCCTCATGACCTCATCACTGCCCAGAAGTCGTGTCTACTGACACCCCTGTCACACTGAGGGTAGCTTTCAACATGTGACTTTTGGGGGCCCCAAACCTTCGGTCCATTTCACACAGTCAGAGCAGGACATCTAGATTTTATGCTAGCAAGCGTTTCCTCAAACTGAAACCCAAAATATGAAGAAAATTAGCATTTTTAATATCTATTTGGCCTGAAGATCTGTAGTCTCTGGAAACTGTTTCTTGACGTCAACAGTGTTTAATAAGTGTCTTTCTACTCAGACAGTCAATTGATAAATAGATTAATATGTGAGTTAGTCCAGAAATGGATGGATTTTATATAAATTATAGAATGATTCTTATACGATTTTATTAATAGTTGTAATAGAGTTCCTTGGATCACATGAAGTCAATGTTGGAAGGAATAAGAATGACAAGGGTGTCTGTATCCCAATAGAGTAATAAGGAAAAATCATCAGTTGAAATAGTAATCGCTTCTCTGAATGTGAATCAGATGTGACTGTTTACTATGTGAAAATTAGTGTGGTGTACTGTTGCCTGTGTCTATGTTTGTATGTGTGTTTTTGAGAGAGCTAGAGAGAGACACAGACAGAGACAGAAATGAAGAGAGAGAAGACAAGCAAATCCGTAAATCACAACGCCCCCAAATCTTAGTGCTCTTTTCTATGAGCACAAAGTCCTTGGTAAAAAGTTGTTGCAGACTCATGCTGACAACCAGCCCTCAGAAACCAAATACCAATATTTAAATGTAAATAACAAGAGCAGTTAGAATATTAAGGCTTTCTAAAAAACCAGAAATGAACAGCATTTATAGACATGAAAAGCAAGAACAATGAAAAGCAAGCCTTTAAAACCACCGAGAGAAAATGGTGTTGCAACATATTCATAAGTGTCAAACTTTCAAAACATTGCATGGTTTTGGATAATGGGAAAAAATTGACGGTCATTTTCTGGAAAGTAGCAAAAGAAGGTCATGTGCAATTTCATTTATCATATTTTCCCAGCATCCAGCATGTCACTTAGATCAGGTTTTTCCCTGAAATATATTGAAATGAATAAATAAATCTATCATTATTACTGTGATAGTTACACACCCTCCCTCTTTAGAATTTTTCACTATAGAATTACCTCCTTACAGAAGCACTTAGCAAACTACTGTGTTTCCGTTGAGAAAGAAGTCCTCTTGTAATGGGCTGCAAATGGACTCTGGCATGCAGAACTGTCCTGACATGATTTCCCTCCTCATTGGATTAGCTTTTCACCCAGGAGATAAGAGGAATGGCTTTCCCTAGGCCTGGCCAATTGTAATCACACATCCCCTGAGTACATTGTGCTTCCACACTGAGATTACATCCTAAGCAGGGCGTATCTCTGAACATATGGACAGCGGGAAAATGAGCACATTTCCTGTGACACCACTAGGCAGAATGACAGAGATCTGTATCCATATATTATGTGGAAACTGAACTGAATTAAGAGAGAATCAGTTAAACACACACAAATAAGAAGAAATGAGATATGGAGAGAGAGAAGCAGAGAGAGAGAGAGAGTGAGATCCTGAGAACACTGGGTGATTTTCTTGATCAGCAAGCAAGGTCTGCCTCCAGAATCACTCCATATATCCCAGTTATAGAAACCAGTAAGCTCCAGTCTTGCTCTCTCCTCCTTGAGCTGTATTTCTGTTGTTTGCCATCTCAAGGGTCCTACCTGCTGGGAGACAATTCCCCAGGGCTTTCTTATACTCTGTACCATGCAACATGAGACACTGACATCTCTCACTTCTGGATTATCATTTCAAGGATGTGGTTTAGTGAAGAGCTTTGGAAGATGTAGCATCTAACTCCGGAGCAAAGAACAGGCATGCTTCATGTTCTACATTATAAAGACCGTGTCTCCCTCAGGAGCAAAACGCAGGCATGCTCACTGCTCATTATAAAAGATTCGGGTTCCCTCATGTCACGGCTCCTCTCCTACGATGCACCCCACTGTACGTGTAGGTGTCACTGAGTCGACTTTTTCTCCCTGTGGGAATTGGGGCTTCGGGAGACCACACACAAATATACCCTGTCAAATTCTATTGCTCTGAACTATACAGGATTGTTTGTCTGGACCCCAAAGTTTTATGTCTTCTACCAGTGTCCATGAAACTGAGACAAGATAACTTGTTTGACCAACTTGAAAGTTAGGAAAACCTGCAGGCCAGTCACAGTTCTTGACCCTGATATATTCTCCTAGGTGGCAAGTAGGATCTTAATACAAAGAGGAAAGGATCAGATGCAATTTGGAAAAGTGAAATGAATATTTATGTAATTTTAATTTGGAATGAAGATTGTGATTTATTTATTTTAATTTATTTTTAAAATTTATTGGGGTGACAATATGATTTCTAACACAAATGATAAATATATCATCAGCTGCTAAATAAAGATTTTAAAATAGTGGCACCGAGGTTTATGAGAAAACCTCTTAATGACACTTAATGACACTTAATTTTCAGGCCAAGACTTGAGATGCTTAAAGCTTATCAAAAGGATACAAGTTTTAAAATTTTTGAGATAGGGACACTTGGGTCTTGCAGAAATGAAGTTTGGAAGTGATAAATTGGTTAGTGATTAGAACTTCATGTTCCTTGAGCTATAGTAAATGTCTAAATTTGATTAAAATGTGTTTGATTCAGTCAACTTACATCACCCATTTTAATCACTTATTTAGCAAAGATTAATTGCACTCAACCAGTGTAGGCAGTGCTATTCTAGGCAATAAGGGGATCGATAAAATGACAGACAACGTTCTTCCCAGTAGTGTGGCAACAGGCGTTTAATAACTGGCTCCTGGGGAAAATGCATGTTATAGATACATACACATATACGGGGTTGGGGGAGAGAGAGAGAGAGAGAGAGAGAGAGAGAGAGAGAGAGAGAGAGAGAGAGAGAGAGAGAGAGAGAGAGAGAGAGAGAATGATTTGGCTGAGTTTTGCCAAAATTTTACATCCATAGTCAATCTGGTTGCAGCTGACAAAGGAGTGTACTTTTGACACAAATAGTGACTAACATGTTTTCTTATGTTAAAGAATAAGATAAAATTGAAATAATGACGACTCATGTCAGAACTTTTTCAATGACATAGCAACTTCTTGGTTATATCGCATAATAATCTTTGAAGACTGGGAGAACATTGCCATGCTTGTTTGTGTTTTTCTCTATGTAGCATTGAGACATGGCACAGTTAATCTCCATCATTAACATTTTCCCAATTCTGGTCAAACACCAAAACAAATAAAGCCCTGAGTGTAGTGTTTGCTGGTTCCTGTGATGCTGATAGTCCCACTGTGGCCACCTTCCAGCTATGAGTGTGACAGTGTGACCACAGAGAGGGAGCCGGTGCCGTGCCACACCACTGGGCAGTTGTCCCACTGGAGATACCATCACCATCAGGGGTCCCTGGAAGTAATTAGCAAGAGGTGCGTTCTGGGCGTTTATTACTCTTGTTTTCATTTTCCACTTAAATGACATACCTTTTAACAACCACTATGCTGAATGCCTGGCCCATGGAATTCCTGGTAGTTTACCCATCAGCCAGCTGGTCTGAGCTGGTTTCAGCATGTCGCTGCCTTCGGGAGCTTTAATTCTCCTGGGAAGAGAGAGGAACAGACAATAATCAGGTGGATTACAAATTTTGTAGTTTTAGATATGATGCAAAGGAGAGAAACAGCATGGGGATGACTGGGTCTCCATCCTGTGGTGACCAGGGAAAGCCTCCCCGATGAGAGGGTGTTTAAGCCCATTTCTGAAGAAAGAGGTCTTGGGCTATAAAAGTAGCTGAAGGAAGAATGTTCCCACGGAGAAGCAATAAAAAGTGAAAACTACCGAACATGCTTGGCTAATTTGAAGAGTCACGTTGAAGATAGTCAGCGTGGTGCACATGTGTGAGCGAGAAGAGGTGTGCGATGGGGCAGGTGTGAGAGCAAGGCGGGGGAAGGGCCCTTGGGGAAACTGAACTGACTGTGCAAAGCACTCGTACTTCCAGCTTTCTGAACTCAAGCCACCGTTCTAACTCCGTGCACGTGGAGTAGCTCGTTTACTGACCACAGTCATCTCATGAGACTGGTGTCGCCAACTGGGTGATACAAATGGGGATTTGGAAGCCCAGTGATCTCAGCTGCTTTCCCTACAGCGCCGCAGCTGCTGTGGGTGCGGTGCTTAAAGCTGGGTGGTTCCCGATGCCCACTTGTCGGTGGCCCATCTGCTTTGCCGCATCAGGAGTGGGCGATGGTTCTAGGTGCAGCGAGGGCCTGTGGCAGAGATCTGAGCAGAACGATGTCCTGACACATGTTTACAGAGGGCAACAGTGAGTGTGGACAGCGACTGGGCAGAGTGGACGGAGATGAACGGTCAGAGGGAGCCGCGAGGAAATGCGGCCTTGACAGGTCGGTGCTCTTGACCAGGTGGTGTGTTGACAAGGGTAAAACCGTCTAAGCTGTATCTTTTGGAAGATCAGCCTGAACTTGAAGGATTAGAAGGGGGGGAGAGTTAAAGGGAAACTGCTCTTAGTTACTCTAGGCTGATGGCTATAATATATATATATATATATATATATATATATATATATATATATATATATATATATTTTATACACACACACACACACACACACACATAATGTGTCAAACACACAAGTGTTTCACTCAATGGTTACTTCTTCCCATTTTCATTTTCTAAATCAGTCTCATGTAAGAGCCTGGGGCGCATGTAGGAAACCCAGCTTCAGAGGAGGCCAGGGGAGTGAGTCCTTGCTGAGACAGGACCTGTGGTCAGAAAATGTCCTAAATATATGAGAACTCTCCAATAAAACACATACTCGTATCTAGAAGTAGCAGAACTTAAGAGCAGTATGTGTTTGCCTGGAGGAAATGGGTTGGACAATCCAGGCACAAGACAAAGCTCTGCAAAAAGGTGGAACTGGGAAAAGAGCTTCATGTTTTGAGGCTACTCATGAGAGTTGGCTCTGGCTCAAGTCCGAGCGGAAAGAGATGTTCTTAGAGACGTAGATGGAGGCTGAGGATGGGGGCTTTTTTGTCCTGCCTGATAGTGTTGTTCCACTTTAATCCTGAAGGTGATTAGGGCCATCGTCACTGTTAAGCGAGGAGTGGAACAGCTGAGTTTCCATGTTTCACATTGGGTGTGAGACGGGCTAAGTGTTAGGAGACCTTTCAAGGGGACATGCATCCAGGGGGGATGTATCCAGGAAGCAAGTCCCTACCTGGCACTTACTCAGGCAGGGGTCCTGGGGACAGAGGAAGGTGCAGGAGACATGTGGACGTCAGCCTTAATGAGGACAGGTGGACACAGCCTGTGAAGGATGGGGGAGGCTGGGAGTGAAGCACGTGTTTTGTTTGGGAGACTGTGAGAGTAGTACGTTAACAAAAACAGGGCCGAAAGAGGACCAGTTGTGGGAAGAAGAGGATGGACTGTGCTTGGGGTACTCCGGATACCCAGGTGGAGCTGCTCATTTGAAATCTCGGGGTTGGAAGCACAGATTCCATAGTCTTGTGTTCATGGAGGGCATGGGAGGAGATTAAGTCATTCTCAGATAACAGAGTTGTAAGATTTAGCAAATGAAAATACCAGACACCCAGCTAAATGAAGATTTCAGATAAAAAAGGAATACTTTTTTAGTATCTGCATGTCCCATGACATAGTTGTAAAATACTTACGCTGGAAACGCATTTGGCATTTATCTGAACTTGCTGTTTAAGGGGATCCTTTATTTAACCTCACAGCCCTGTTAGATGAAGGGTATCAAAGGGAGCCCACAAGGAGTGGGAAAGAAAGGAGCTAGGGAACGTGGAAAAGAGAGGAAGGAAAAAGGAAAGCATTGGGAAGAAACGGGGTGAGAGAAAGTTACTGCATGGGTTCTAAAACGACAGCCACATCAAAAAATTAAGAAATGTCAATGAAGGAAACTGAAGCGGGACAGGAGGAGAGAACGGACAGAGATCACGGTGTCATGGAAACTCAGAGTGTAGACAATACTGAAAGACGATCTGGGCAGCAGCAGAGATCAAATCAGAAAAAGTCCGAAAGGGCAATTTAAGACTTGGAGGGGGGGGGCCCTGTCATCATCCTCTGTAGAGAGCTCGTGTGGGTGGATGTCATGGGTTGAGGAAAGAATCTAAGAGCAGCAAGTAATTTCATGAGCTTGTGGCTGGTCTTTCAAGAAGCCGGTGTGCAGGCAGGGGCACGCAGGTCCAGGTCCAGGTGAGATTGTCAGAAGGTGGGAGGTGTTTTGTCGTTGCCTTTGATTTGGGAGGAAGTCAACTGAGGTCCAGATGAGAGTAGAGTTGGCAGGATGTTTGGAAGGAGGAAATTGGCACACGTGTAAGTAGCCATGGGAATACTGATTCATGCTGTGTCTTCACTGGGGGCACGTGGTAGTTCTGTAATAAAAGAGGTGGGCATCTCCTTTCATCAGTTCAATCATTCATTTGAGGAAAAAAAAAGTCTCAAGCAAATGTGTAGAGCGACCTAAAGAGATTTTCTTTCTGGTGTGGCTAAAATTCCTAGTGAATTTCTCTTTTTAAAAAAATTCAATGAAAGAAATTGTGAATAATAATAAATCATTCAAAGCAAGACTGAACCAAATTAACCTTGTTCTTAGCCTTAGTCTCTCTTCAGAGATGTTAACTTTTTCAGTCTTTTTTTATTGAAAAAACAGGAACCTTCAATAGATACGATCTTTTAGAAAAACTCATTGAAAAGTGAATTTATAACAATGCAAATGCTTGGAAGTTTTACATCTGAAGAAGTTCTTTATTTCTGGTGTGCAGGTTTGATACGATGAATGGTCTTAAAAGGTTAAACCCAGCAATCGGCAGTGGTTTTAATCTGCAAATTAGATCGGTAAATTGACTGTCTTCTCCTAGCTCTGTGCTCCTACAGAATTTGTGTTAAGAAATGGACCGTCCAGGATTCTGCCCTACTTCAGGGACTAAAACATCCCAAAGGGCTGGCAGGTGCATGGTTTCAAAGAAACCAGTTGTATCTACTGGTTCCAAATGCAATACCCCTCTGGTAGCTGCAGCTGCTGACTCAGGGGGTACTGCACTGGGGTGCCCCGGCCCTGACACCCCTGGAGCTCATTCCTGCACTGAGCCTGCATTCCCATGGTCACGGCAGGATGGGCAACACTGGGTGGCTCTCATTCCACAGACAGGACAGGCGGAAATACAAGGCTTGGAATAGGCTGACCTTAACTTTGCATCTTTCCACGTGCCACACACTTATGATGGGACTTCACAAATTATGTTTTCTTCCTATTATTGAGTTTGCTTTTGTATTTAAATGGGGGTATAACGTCTTTGTTTTTTTTATTTGTATATATATATATTTTTTTTGTGAGGCTTAAAGGAGCTGGTTTGTCTGATAGTGAGGACACTTTGATTCAGAAGACACAAAATAATGACCAAACACTGTTATTTGAAGAAGTCAATTTGTCAGTTGATTTAACTGCAAGATCCAGAGAAAGGCTAAACGTTGAAATGGATGAATCTAGAGAAAAAGTGATCTTGACAGGTCTGCGACTTGTTTGTTTAGTTTCTTGATCTCCTGAAGTCGTGCTTCTCCAACTTCAGTGAGCTGGTGAATTACCTGGAGGTCTTGGTGACGTGCGGCTGACATGTTAGGTGTGGGGACCCAGAGTCTGCATCTCCACGAGCCAGGGGTCTGCTTTGGTGCAGCAGAGCCCTCGTGTAAGGAGGAGGGAACACACTTCCAGGTTACACTGAACTTTCAGCCCATCGTCAACCCCAATGGAAGTGCAGGACAGGTGGACAGGAACGTCTCTGGAAGACGAGGGGCGGATTCTCACCTCATTTCCATCTTGTGGTCTCTGGGGACCAGTGCCGGCCATCAGGCAGTGACAGTCAGCTGATGGTGCTGGAAATGTATGTCACAGGCATAGGACAAACTGAGAACGTCTGCCCCATTGGCAGGCCACGCACCCCAGCTCAATGCAGTGTCCTCGCTGTTGACGTACATTTTTTCCTTTTTAATCATTAGAGAGCCTTTGTCAGAAAAATCACCTGGTACTTGAAAAAGGCAGTATTGGGCTTGAAACTTTGATTGCTTCTTTTTATTATTATTGAATGGGCTGTTATATAACGTTGTGAGAACAGAGGTGAACTTATAAAGTTTCTTTCTTCTGATAGAAATACAAATAATTTCCAATCAGTGGAAAAGATAACTGGAAGGTGATATTTGATTGTCCCATTTCTCATTGAGCAGTTTTGTATTTAATACAAAAATCCCAGTATTCAGTGGTCAAATCCCACTGTTTCCCTCATTAATTCAACAGTAGAATAAAATTTTTGGCATGGGTTCATTTTATATTTGTATGAAGTTTGATTCTAATAATTAAAAAAATAAATGAAACAATGTCTCTTTATCAAATTGATTTTAAAAAAATCAGCATTTCAAAAAATCTTGTACCAGTGGTCTAGAGCCTGTGTGTCGTCCGGTCAAGCGGGGCGTATACCTGACGCCAGCATGGCCTTCCTCACTGCAGGTACAAGCAGATTGCTCGGGACTGTATCTCAGGAATGGTTCGGAGTCGCTTCATTGCTAAGAAGATGATGCTCTCGCTGCCCCGAGGCTAAGAACGCAGAACAGGAAAGCTCTAGGGTATAACTGATACTGGGGTTGGATCGATTTGGCACATCAGCAAATGAATGGATCCTGTTGTAAAAAGTGACAGAGTCATTCAGTCACCTGAGGGGTTTGGATTGCACCCCACTAACTTTACCCATGGCCCCCATTCGGCCCGGATACAAAAAATATAAGCAAATCAGTGGATTTTGCAACTTAACAAAGTGAGCATTTCTGAAGGGTAGAGTAATGATTCTGAGAAGAACTTAGCAAAGAAAGAAAACCTTTGTAAATATCCTCTCTGCTGGGGAGAAATTACAAGGTAAAGGACTCGTGGAGCCAGAGTCTAGATTAAAAGATTAGGAATTAGCTATTGTTTAAAGGCAATGACAAATGATTACTAAGTACGCAAGTTAATCAAAATGCAAATATTATGCTCTGTTCTGTATTAATAAGTAACAAGGAATTTAGGAAGACATACAAGGAATTAAAACGTGATTATATATTTTAATTAAGTATGAATTCATGGCCGAATGTTAATGGGGATTACATGAAAGCATCTGGGGAAAAGTCAATCACTGGTGATGGATTAAAAGCTAAGACTGAAATTCTACAAACGAGTGTTCTTTCAAAATATTGCTGAAAGTATTTTAATGTCAGAGTGTTAGAGTCCATGAAGTGATCCTAGCCCTTGGTAACTAGGATCTCTGTGCCCCACGTCCACTGTGTGAAGTGCGTCCCCTTTTCTGATTCGTGGGGTCGCAGGACTTTGCAGTTAGGAGGCACTGAAGCCATAGCTGACCAAGAAAGGGTGTGCGAGGAGCCCGTCCTCAGCTCACAGTGAGGGACCCGGCCTGCCACGCACACTGCTCTGTCCTGGGGTCCGTACTCTCATGCACTGGGACACACCCACAGTTTGTGCTGAGTGTCTTTCTGTTAGCCTGCTGCACCTACTGTCCACTGTCACCCCGCACGGTGCCCACAGCTGTTTCCGGCTCTGTGTCACGTGGCTGCATTGTCCTCTGGTGTGGCTAATGACCAGGTGACAAGAGGCACTGACAGTCCAGAGTGGCAAGGCCGTGGGCAGGGGCCTCATCTCCCGGCAATCGGTGGCCACAGCTCATCTTCCTGGCTCCAGTACCGGCTCCTTCCCTGGCCCTGCCCCACTGAGGAGGAAGGGACAAACGGTGCTTGACCGTTTCTGGGGCAGTGCCTTTATCAAGCTCTCCTCAATCACTCTGTTTCCTTCTGGAATTCTTGCTTATTATTCCTGCCAGGTCTTCACACAGTTTTGATTTTCCTCTCTCCGTCTACCAACCCTCCATTACATAACCTGCTCTCCTGGCCTTTCACCTTTCATAGCGTAACTTCACCAAACACCTCTTCTAACAGGATCGCTGTGTGTCGTAGGGTTGAGGGTGGCTGCTCATTTTACAGATTTAAGTTTGCAATGCCCAGGCGTAGGCGGGGGGCGCTTTGCTGTTCTCTCACACACTTGTGTTTGGAGTTATACTTCACATATGAAGGAGTGAGCGTCCACCGTGTTTCCCCCAAAATTAGGCCTAGCCAGACAGTCAGCTCTAATGCGTCTTTGGGAGCAAATATTAATATAAGACCCGGTCTTATTCTACTATACTATAAGACCGGGTCTATAATATAATATAATATAATATAATATAATATAATATAATATAATATAATATAATATAATATAATATAAATAATATAATACTGGGTCTTATATTAATTTTTGCTCCAAAAGACGCATTAGAGCTGATTGTCCGGTTAGGTCTTTTTTTCAGGGAAACAGGGTAATAACCTACCCTCCCTCATTTAACAACTATAAACTCTGCACAAAAAATCCAAAAACAAATGGAAAAAATAAACTCTCGCCCCAGATTCTGTCTTCAGCCCAAATGTCCTTCATTTGTCCTTGTGGGAAAAGGCCTTCCTGACATTCCAGGGTGGGTGGCACTGCCAGTCCCGGCCACTCACTGCCCAGAGCCAGCTCCCTGGTGGCCGTGGCCTGGACATTGAGCAGATTCACTTGGTCAGGATTCTGCTGCATTCTTGTGGGAACATCGTGCTGTCAACCAGGAAATGTTGGGGACCTCGGGAGACCTTCCCACCCAGCTCTGGAGTCTACATTTTCCAACATGTCTAAGAGTCGCGTCTGAGCTGAGGGGCAGCATGGGTTGTGGCTTTGCTGTTTCATCCGCTTCTTTTGCCAGGTTTAGCTGCGTCAGCAGATGCGGTTGTGGGAAGGTCAGTCCCCACCCCCAAAGCCCCATCTTAGAACAAAAGAGTCTGCCACCAACGTAGCAGCAAACTGGATTTCAAAGGTTTCATACTTTGGAGGCTTTGCATTCAGTTGAAGCTACAATTGAATCTGTCTTACGAGCTCGCACTCAGAAGATATGGCCCTCACTCTGGGGCATTCGGATATAATCCGCATGGCCCTGCAGTGGATTATGTTTCCTGATTTACCTGAGCAATAGTTAGAGAAGAAATGGAAGGTTTGGAGTTGGGGAAAGGACACCTGGGTTGCTAATGTAGGATCCTCAGAGGAGAGCGCGTATGTGACCGGCTCCTGCGAACAGAAAGCCGGGCCACGTTTAGAGCAGATGCTGCAGCCCGGCCACTTGTTACGTGGCGGCTGGTCTCCATCAGCGGGGGGATCTCCCTGCTTCTCTGGCACCAGGGGCTCTGACGCTCCGTTGCAGTGCAGAGCGCAGGATGGCAGCAGCTGCTGGCAGGTGGATGCTGCCTGTGACGAGGACCTGCTGTCTGAAACACTGCCAGCCCCCCAGGAGTGTGTGACTGTGGTCCCAAACCAGTCAGAGCTGAAATGCCTGCCCCATCTCCAAAAGTGAAACGGTCCTAACGAACTCCACAAACAAGTTCCGCTTTTAAATTCTGGACTCCGGAAATTTCACCGAAGGACCACAGTTTGAAGGCAGTTTAGGCTTATTGCTATGTGTTACTTCCATGGATGTCACCTCCAGAATGAGACCCCATCTGGAAGCCTGAAATAGGATTGTAAGCCATGCCTGGGGTTATGTTCTGACCCCATACATTTTGAGGACTGGAGAGTGGCTGTGTGGCCCCAACACCAGGCTTCCCATCAGCCCCTCTGTGTTTCCCTATCGTGTTTCTACTGCTATTGGTTTGCTAACTGGGCTCCATCAATTTTTTCAAGCTCTGCCATACGATGTAAATACCCCCGGAAAGTACTAAGGCCACCTGTTAAATTTCTGTAGTGATAGCATATATTAAAGGTGAAACAGTAGGATAATACCCTGATGGGAGGGAAGCATGTGGAGAGGGAGGGTGGTAACTATTTCCAGCCCTTCTCCTGGCCGAGCCCAACACTGGCTCATTTCACTTCAGGTTACCTTACGTAATACAACGCTTGTTGGGTGACAATCAACACAACCCTACGAGACATGAGATTAGATGAGCTGATAAAAACTCCCAAAGACACAGCTGTTACATTACCACTGGTATTTCAACTCAGAATTGTTTCAGCACTGAGAGCAGAAGGGGAGGCCGACAAATAAAGGTGGGTCCTCAAATTACCAATTTTGTAATAATTACAATTCAGGTTTCTGTCTCCCTAACATTAGTAGTAAAAATGCAGTACATATATTTTGCAAGAGTGGGCTTTATTACAGTAGGTAGGTGCATAAAGCCTAAAATGCAATAATTAGGATACCACAATATTCCTGTTATTTCTTGATTGGTTTGTTAAAGATGTGTGAAAACAACCAGAAGTTATTAGAAGAATTGAAAGCGGTTGCCTCCAGTGTGAAGAGCTGATTGCAGGAGTCTGAAACCTTACGTATGCTTGGATAGCGTGAGGAAATTATTTTAAAGGAGAGAGAAAGCACTGATTATTTGCTTGATATTGATTTTAAAATGTGCATTTGTAATCAAGACTAATGTTCAGAGTGAAATGTCAGGAGGAAAACAAATTTAAGAAAAAAAGTCCTTTAAAGAAAATTGCCCCTTTTAAGTAATACTTTTTCCCCCCCAAGAAACATTCCCCCCAAAGTGAGCTTCAAATGCTGTAGCTACCAAAACATATTTATTTTTACAATAAACCTATAATAAAATAAATTTCCCAAGATATATACACAGGCTTATTGTTTCATACTTGTGGATGCTGTGCGTGTTTTTTCATTAAGGCATTTAGAAATAAAATAAAAACATAATTGGTACAAACTGCAATTTCTGAAAATCATAAGGGAAAATAACAGCTTTTCCTGGTTATTATAATTCTTTGTCAAAAATATATTATTGCACAGCTCTTTTGAGGTTGAATATATTAGGTACGTGAGCGACTGAATAATTTTTGAAGGAGCTGATCTTTTAACCTGGAGACAAAGAAAACAACCCAAACACAGATGAGTTCAAGTTTAACTATTTTAAACAGGGGTGCAGTTCAGTGTGGGAGGGGCCTGATGTGAGCCTGACAGATGATGTAGAGGTCTGCTAGAAAGTGACACCATATACTGTTTCTTTATCCCTCAGGTGGTATTAAAACCGGCCCTGTGCTGGCCACCCTGCTAACTTTCGGGAATAGAATTGTGACAAGCATGTAGCCAGGCCATCTACTTACTAACCTTGTAACTTAGAGAATTCAAAATACAGAAATAAAAGGGTTCTACATAAAAATGCTCTAATCTGCCTAGGCAGAGGGAATCACACAGAAGGTCATTTTAGAGCTCAGAACATGCTTTCATTTTTTTTCTTAAATAACAAAATATTTTGTTAATTTTTTATTCATTCTTACTTTTTTTAAATTAAAGTTTATTGGGGTGACAATCATTAGTAAAGTCACATAGATTTCAGGTGTACAATTCTGTATTACATCATCTATAAATCACATTGTGTGTTCTCCACCCAGAATCAGTTCTCCTTCCATCACCATATATTTGGTCCCCTTTACCCTCATCTACCACCCCCCACCCCCCTTACCCTCTGGTAACTACTAAACTATTGTCTGTGTCTATGAGTTTTTGTTTCTCATTTGTTTGTCTTGTTCTTTTGTTGTTTTTGGTTCATATGCCACATATCGGTGAAATCATATGGTTCTCTGCTTTTTCTGTCTGACTTATTTTGCTTAGCATTATAATCTCAAGATCCATCCATGTTGTCACAAATGTTCCTATATCATCTTTTCTTACCGCCGAATAGTATTCCATTGTGTATATATACCACAACTTCTTCATCCATTCATCTATCAAAGGACATTTTGGTTGTTTCCATGTCTTGGCCACCGTAAACAAAGCTGCAATGAACATTGGAGCACACGTGTCTTTATGGATAAATGTTTTCAGATTTTTTGGGTAGATACCCAGGAGAGGGATTGCTGGGTCATATGGCAATTCTATTCGTAGTTTTTTGAGGAACCTCCACACTGCCTTCCATAGCGGCTGCACCAGTCTGCATTCCCACCAACAGTGTATGAGGGTTCCTTTTTCTCCACAGCCTCTCAAACATTTGTTACTATTTGTCTTGTTGATGATAGCCATTCTGACTGGGGTGAGGTGATATCTCATTGTGGTTTTTATTTGCATCTCTCTGATGATTAGTGATGTTGATCATTTTTTCACATGTCTATTTGCCATTTGTATGTTCTCTTTGGAGAAAGGTCTCTTCAGGTCGTCTGCCCATTTTTCAATTGGGTTGTTTGTTTGTTTTTTTGTTGAGTTGCATGAGTTCCTTGTGTATTTTGGATATTAGCCCCTTATCAGAGGCACTGTTTGCAAAAATCTTCTCCCATTCAGTTGGTTGCCTCTTTATTTTGTCAATGGTTTCTTTTGCTGTGCAGAAGCTTTTAAGTTTGATATAGTCCCATTCACTTATTTTAGCTTTTACTTCCCTTGCCTTTGGAGTCAAATTCATGAAATGCTCTTTTTTAAAAAAAGATCTTCTCTCAACTAAGTCCCAAATGAGGATTAGGAGTTCCTCTGGTCAAGAGGCGGGAAAGCGCTTCCAACCGGAATCCAACATACACAATGGCTAGAAGGCAGTACAAGTTCTCGCGGGAACAACAAAGAGCGACTTAGCGATAGCTCTGCATGAGTTCTGTACGTGTACAAAAAGCATGCAGTCGGTTGTTAAGAAGAATAGCCATTGCATGAAGGAATGGGTCAGAATGGGTGGGAGAATAATATTGCGGTGGAAATGGAGAAAAATTAGGAAAAATGAGTGTGACAGATAAGATGATTGCATGCCACGCACTACAAATCTGACCCTCTCAAAAAAGAAAAAAAAATATTTCCACATTTTTATTAGTGGATTACTAAGACTTAAAATGAGTAACACACTTTACAAAAATTTGAAGGGACTGACATTGTAAAAGGTTAATATCAAATTAAAGAATCCCAATTTATTTTCTAGTATAATTATAAAAGTGAACCAATTTCAAAATAATACCGTAATGAATATGGAGGTCTGGAATGACTTCTTTGACACTATTTTGATGAGTTATTATAACCGGGTTAAACTTCTTTATGGAGAACATAGATAATTGAATTTTAAGAGGTCATGTTTCTTTATTAAAATGTGTCTGGACATTCTCCTTCTTTAGTCAGTGTGATTCTATTAACCTCGAGTTTGAGCCTTTGGAAGATGAAGACAATTATAATTGACATCCCCGTCTGTGTTCAGGCAGGCTGCGACCCGACCCGCACATCTTGCTTACCAAAGGGAATTCAAAACGTTTAGTTGAGTGAGGGTGAATTCAAAGTGTTGCTCTTCGTTCTTTGAATGGCATTTTTACGTCTCTGTGGGAAAGGATATGGAGTCTATTGACTTATTGGAAACAAATCTAGTTGACCAGTAAGACTGGGTAAAGTATGACTTTTATTGGTGAACATCATCTGATATGTAAACCATTGACTAATTTTTCCCATTAGTTCATAAAGATAAGGTACTTAAAATGTTGATTGTTCCATTAAAAAATGCAATGATTGTTAAATATTTCTCATGTTCTACTATTTTAATTACTCAGAAAAAAATTTCATTTTGGATAAAAAAAATAACTTTATTTTCAAAAACTCTTTACACATATATTTAGATACAGAACCCATAGACACAAGTTGCTCTTTTTTACTCACTAAATATAGATGGCCATATAATAGATGATGGATAGATAGATAGATAATAGATGATAGTACAATAGATCATTTCATGTGCTAGGTGCTATCTTAATTAAGGTTATGCAAAGTTAGAAACATACTATTCCCTTCTCTCAAAGCATAGATTATGGGAGGAAATGACAGAGACAGATCACTTTAAGCCACGTGCTTTTTCCTGTATTAAATTAACATACAAAGTCAAGAAGAGAAACGTTTCAATTGGCCCAAATAGCAC
Organism: Rhinolophus sinicus; assembly: GCF_057876585.1. Taxonomy (NCBI): domain Eukaryota; kingdom Metazoa; phylum Chordata; class Mammalia; order Chiroptera; family Rhinolophidae; genus Rhinolophus; species Rhinolophus sinicus. The sequence goes on along the minus strand of NC_142516.1, from coordinate 191,514,015 downwards.
AATAAGATGTAGAATGTGTGAATGAATAGGTGATACGAATGGTTAAGGGAACATACTCAGGAAATGGAATGTCAAGGTGAAAAGTTCGGTTCTGCTTCTCTTATGTGAGGGCGACAAGACCCTCAGAATTTGCATGTCAGTTTGCTCACAGGGACAGAGGAGAGGACAGTGCTACTTCATCGGGTTTGTCTGGAGAGGAAGTGAGTGTCACCTACGAAAGCCCGCAAACACACAGCGCACACACAATCTCATGGCTACTGCTGCCTCATGGCACACACGTCATGCTGCTGTCTTGGTTGTCAGACGTCTCAAACTCCTACGACATCACTTAAATATTAATCAATGGCCGGAAAAGCCACACCGAGGAAGCACTGCCATTAGGGCAGAAAACAGTCCCATGTTTTCCCATCTCGTTGATTCCTGCTCTTATTGTTATTTTCTTCATTATTCATACTTTATGTTTTGTTTGCTGCTTTTTTTCTAGGGTCTTGAGATAGAAAGTGAGACATTTCACTTTAGTGTCCTTTTTTTCTAATATATTTATTGTTATAAATTTCCCTTGGAACATTACTTTATTTTTATCCACATGCATTGATGTTTTGAAAGTTCATTGTGATTTATTTAAGATATTTTTCTAGATTTTGCTTTGCATTTTTAATTAGAGTTTATTTTGAAATGTATTGCTTACTTTCTAATCTGTGGGTGAGTTTCTGCTAATCTGTCTGTTATTGACTTCTGGTTTAATCCACACTAGTCAAAGATCGTGGTCTGAATGAGTTCAACCCTTTGAAATTCATTGAGGGTTGTTTTATGAATCAGCACAGGGAAAATATTAGTAACTGCTCTATGAGCATTTGAAGAGAATTTGAATTCTATCATTCTGGAGTCTGGCATATATAATACATATGTGTGTGTGTTTGCATAGATGCATCATGTCATATCAGCAGGCTGGTGGTTAGTAGTGTTGTTCAGATCTATATAGTTGTAGATCTTTATCTACCTGTTCTACTCATAATTTTGTGGGGCTTGTTTTAAAATTCCCACTCTAGGCATGGATTTCTCTGTGTTATTAGTGCCATCAGTAGTTACCAAGTATATTCTCAGAAAACCCCACAACTTTTCTGCCACTGAATGCACACCAGCCGCAGGGTCTCATCAGCATACCATGGCTTCTAGAATGTCACTGTCCCCTGGGAGCTGTCCCCCAGGTCTGCCAGGGTCTCGCCCTCTGTGCGTGTGAACAGGAATCAGTCAAAGGTTGAAGAATCTCCATGTAGACTTTTGTCACCTCCTCATCTTGAACCCCCTTTTCCAGTACTCTGCCCCCCAAATCCCAACTGTGTTAGAACCTCAGGTTTCTGGTCTCTGTCACCATCACCCAGTGACACGGCTGCTTTCGCCATTGTCTCCCCCTTCCAGCTTCATGGCTTAGAGATGTCGCCAGAGCAGTCCGTGTGGGCTGACCAAGCCTCCGCTCAGCATTTGCAGGCTGCACAGCTGTTGTCCATCACCTGTACACAATTACTCTGTGTACTTTGTCCAGACTCCATGGTCATTTACTTTGAGAGGCTGAGTCAGGGACTGGCTACCTCACTGCGGCCGGAAAGAAGACGTGTGGTTCCCTTTTATTCATTTATTTAACATTTACATTTCTTGTATTTAAACCCATCGCTTAAGAGGTGGAAACTTAAGTCCAGTGGTCACTTTGCTCCAATTCAGAGCTTTCACCTCCTGAGCCCACCTCCGGCTGTAAGTCTCTACGGTTTTAGCCCATCCTTCCACGGCTGTTATTTTTTATCGCAGATCCCAGAGAAATCGATACTTTTCTATCTTGGAGGTTTTTCTTGTCCCACACCTGGGAGACTGTTTCCTAGAGACTTACAAAGATAAGAGTTGTTACTGTTGAAAAGGTTCACTAAGTTCTTAATACTCGTCCTTGGTCAAAGATTCCCTGTCACTTGACAAGGTCACCAAATGTGCCTCCTGCTCAGACTGCGAGTCAGGTTCCCGAGAAGTGCAAGCTCACAGACACACTGAAAGAAAATAGACTCATTTCCATTTCCTAGTCGATAATTTGCATTTTTTAACTCCTAAGGCTTCTGTCCAGCATAAGAATGAGGCCCTCAGCAATGTAATAAAGTGCTCATTTGCAAATACTTTGAGCTGCTTTACGGAATTTCATAATCACTTGGCACAAGCCGAGCCGCTGGATGCTGGGTTCCTTTAAAGGAAGGACTGATTCTTCTTCAGGTTGACCTCATAGCCTCTCATGTTGCACATGCCCCTAACAGCACATGGCAAATACAAGCGCGGGTACGCATCTGGTGATTGACACAGGTACATCGGTGTTTATAGGAAGGGCCTCTTAAATTGGGAGAGAACTTAGAGAATTTTAAATAACTATAACATTTCCATGAATAGAGAGGCAGAAAAATAAAGGAAACCCACTTAAGAGTTCTGAAAAAGATTACTTCCGTAAATTATTTTTTAATAATCTAAACCAAATGTTCCAAAACCTTAATGTCTGCTCTTCTTATAAGAATACAAAGAGAGTAAAGTTTGAAAGTTGTTTTCTTCATATAATTCCTGAAGACAATTCATGTAGTTCCACGGAAAATCTGTCTGCCCGTTTTCCGCCAAGCCTCAGATAAGGTGTCAGGAAACTTGAGCAAAAATGAAGGATTTAAAAGTCAAAAAAAGGGCCTCTGACCATCCTACTCCATTGCAATATTCTCTTCCGTCTGCCCATACTTGAAAATGCAAATCAGATTTAAAAGTGAAATGGTCTGAATTATGCCAGCGTTACAGGCACTCTAACAGATGACAGCACTGTGTATGTAGAAAAACAGGCTTGGGGGTTTCAGGAAACAGGGTTTGAGAATCACAAATTCACAATGCCCTAACCATGCAGAAATAGATCTGCCAGGTAGTGTCATAATAATAACTTTGTTTTCTACAGTTTCCAGTACTTTGTCTTGAACACAGTGACACCCGCTTAGTGTAAATGGGATAGGATAGGAGAGGATAGAGTAGGGTAGGGTAGGTAGCGTAGGATAGGGTAAGTTAGGGTGGGATACGGTAGGACGTAATGGAGTAGAGCAGAATAGAACAGAATTGAGTAAAATAAAATTATACAGTCACCCCTCCATATTTGTCGGTTCCACATCACAGATTCAACTAACCGTGGATCAAAAACATTAACAAAAAAGTTACAGAAAGTTGATCCCTAAGCAATACAGTCTGACAACTATTTACATAGCATTTCCATGGTATTAGGCATAGATGACTTAGAATGTACTGCAGAATGTGCAAATACTATGCCACTTTATATACGGGAGTCTGGCATCCAGATTTTAGTATTTGCGGGGGTCCTGGGACAAGTCTCCTGTGGATATGAAAGGATAACAGTATTAGTTTAATTGAACTAGATGGCATGTATGGGCAATTTCAAACTTGACAAGTATATAATGAAAGTCAGCTGCAAAATATCCCACATTAAACAAGATTCCTTGCTTTAAGTTGCAAGGTTTAGACCACTTCATGCTGTTCCTGGTCTAATTTCCCATTTTGCTTCATGCCATGTATGTGGCCCATTTAATGGAGATGAGACTTCAGAACTGCAGTTCAGTCTTAGGGACGAGGAGCATACTGTGTGTTGTAAAACTTCTTTGAACTTACTTGAGAAGAATTCAAATAACACTGAACAGAGGAAATTTTAGAAACATCTGCTAAAATGGATACCCAGGTCTAACGCCATGCATTTTAAGGAGGTTAGTCTATGAATCTTCAGATGAAAGACTTCGCTCAGGGTCTTAGAAATATAAATAGGGGGTGAAAAGTGAGAAAAGAGAAAGGAAAAACTTTGAGTTAATCCAATTTCCAGTAGAGATGAAAAAGGCTCCACTGGGTCAAACGACCCATTTCTATCAAATGTGCTTTGGCAATCGTGCTGTAACTTGTTTTAATAAAAGGACACTTACGTTTTCCCTAGGAGACAAGGGCCTTTCATGGCAGTTAGATGTGTCACAGCGTGATTGTATACCGCTCACTTCAAAGTCAGCAGCAGGGAAAACAGATCTATTTTCTAAACATTGTGTGGTATGCTGAACACACTGATTTCTCCTTCCTGCAAAACTAAAGTCAAATTCATCTGCCTCGTGGATAATGGGAGTTAAACGCACGCTTCTGACCTCGGTGCTGCCATTGCTGGTGCAGGCAGGACCGCTGTGATTCTTCCCAAGAATGAGTTCTACAAGTTTCCATGTGAATATGCTTCCAGTGGGGCCTGTGTGAATCCTGTCTTGTTATAGTTCTTAAGAAAACATAGAAAACAAGAGCCCCAGCTGGGGGCTCTTCTGGAAATTGATATTCCTGCAAAACAAGAAGGAAAAGCAATATATTTTTGAACCAATGGGTTGGGTCTTAAGAAATGTGTGTACACTTCAGATTTTGCCAAAACAAAGAAACAATTATTTAATTAGAATAGGAGACAACCAAAAAAATCAAGTAACAAATTTCAAACACTGGAGAAAGCTAATTTAGAAACCTTTAAAGTGATGTCACACAGTCCCAAATACTAATACTGGGGAAGCCAAAAAATGGCTACAAGTGGACACTTTGGTCAGTGTTGCTCAAGCAGTAGTTCATCATAAACAGAAGTGTCTGGATGCTGATGGGAACCACTTTGAGCACCTCGTGTAATTGCAGAAGTCAAACGTCACTTGCATTCATCTTTTATTATCTCTATATATTAAGTATTATAATGTTAATACAGTTTTCCTTTCTGAAAATGTGTGTACATTTTTTTGGCATCCTCTGTATGTGTTATTTTACTAGATATGGGACTTTATTTTCTCATTTTAGTTCAAGAATTCTAGACATATGAGATATCAAAGATTTACTACCTTAAACAGTGACCTCATTATACTGAAAATGCTGAACCCCAAAGGGGTTGAATAGCCTGCTCAAGTTCATGTAGATATTTTGTGTTCAAATGACAAGTAGACGGGAAGCTGTGCCCCACTGCCAGCTGCGCGGCCAGTAGCCCACCGCTCTGAAGGCTGGAACAGAGGTTCACATAACGAGTTTTGAAAGCCTGGCTCTCTCCGCCATCTGCCCTCATCTGATTCTTAGGCCTTTGTGTAAATCAGTGAGCAGTTCAAAGTGGAAGGTCTTCTCATGTCGAGAGACACTCACTTTGCCGATCTTCATCTTCGGTTTTCGTACTGTTCTGAGTTTTGTTTCTTCTACCTCCTGTTCAGAAACTGGTGGTAATAGACATATTCTACAACCAGACAGCCAAGCTCCTAATCCAACCCCATTCTCAAGAGCAAATTTGCAAATCGATGTTCGGAGAACAACAGTGCCTTTTGGGAGCAGACAGGGTTCTTCTGCGTTAGAACCAAAGAAAGGAGGTCCTCTTCTCCCCAGAATCACACACTCTTGGTCACAGGTCAGACACCCCTCGAATTTTCTGGTTCCGGAAACAACAGCGTCTACCACAGTTCTGTTTTCATTTTGTTTTAGATTTATGAAAAGGAAACTAGAAACTCCATCGTAGCTATCATCCCCCCTTCTGAGACACAATAAAGCCACAAAAAGGAGAACTGAAAAATAGAAGTTGTTGTTTTTATTGTCAGTGTCCTAGCTTTCTTTGGGGACCTCCCCCTGCCAGGCCCTCAGGAACACCTTCTGCTGTCTCACCTTCCGACCTGAACACCAAGCTGTTCAATTAAACTGGTTAAACCTGGGAACCTCACTACCCCTTTTTGTGGCTGTTTCTATGATAAATTGCTTCTAGTTTATGTCTCATTTTTTCAAATTGGAAAGCCACCCATTTTAGACGACAGAGTCTTTATACTGAAAATAATGGGAGTTGATTCTAATGTCTAAAATGAAAAGGTTATTTTAATCTTTAAGGCACGCTTGCATGAAATCTATCGTTAACCAAACACTGATTTATAATACATGCTGATAAAGACTTTGTTTCTCTATTGTTTATTCAATACTTATGGAGCTTTGTTACAAGCAAAGCGTGGAGTTACAGATAATAAAATCACAGAGGTAAATAAAACCAAAGCCCTCTCTTTAAAGCAACAGAGACCCTATGAGACGGCGTTCGAATGAGCTTGTGCATACAGACGTCCCCAGGATGGGAAGGAGGAGCCTGGGAAAGGGTGGGACACAGAAGCGGCCAGCCGGTGGGGTCCACGCAGGACTCCCGATATCGGAGTCCTTCCTGGGACTGTCGGTGAGACTCCACTTCCAGGAACTGTGTACAACTGCTGTGAGGGGATAGATTGAATGTAGTGAGCACGATGCTTGCACGATTCCTGGGGAGACCAGTCTAGAAGGCTGGGCTTGGGGTGGCCCTCAGAGCACCAGTGAACATGACACTTCCACAACACACCCACGTGTGACAGGAGCCCTGTGCCAGGTTGAGGCCTGAATAAAATCACACGCTGTTAGGGGCTGAATCGCACCCCCACACTCAAATCCCTATGTGGAAGCCCTGAACCCCAGGACTTCAGAATGTGACTGGATTTGGGGACAGGGCCTTCAAAGAGGTGATTCAGGTTGAATGAGGCCCTAAGGGTGAGGCCCTCCTCCAACAGGACCGCTGTCCTTTAAAGAAAAGGATGAGACAGGATACTGTCCGTGTACAGAGGACACACCATGTGAGGACACAGTGAGAAGGTGGCCGTCTGCCAGCCAGGAAGACAAAGCAACCCTGCCAACACCTTGACCATGGACTTGCAATCTCCAGAACTGGGAGATGGTAAGTTTCTGTTGTTGAAGTCCCCAGGGCTGTGGCTTTTTGTCGTGGCACCCCTAGCAGGATGACGTAACCATAGTCACGTCTGAGCACACACTGACTGGTCACGTTCCCTGAGCCATGGGGGTGGTAGGAGGGCAGGTAGGGTGATTAGATGGCCAAGGGAAGGCCCTCTAAGGCCGTGGAAAAACCCCAGACGGGCCCTTCATGCAAGGAGCCAGGACAAAGCTGTGAGCCCCCCAGGGCTGGTCAGGCCCCCCAGGTAACGGGCTGTCTGTCTTCTCCTCCAGAAGTCTCTCAGTAGAAGCTTGCTCCTAGCACTTTTGCTGCTTCCACAAAATGTAATTTTTCTGCCAACGACATTCCCAGAGATGTGCAATCACCTTTTTCACTTTGAAGAGGAAAATGCAGATTTTAAATATTTCACAGGCAAATGCAATATGGATACTAACTTCATAAAATATTTGGATATGTTAATTTTATTTTGTTTTTTTTTTAAATCTACTGCCACTCTAGTTCACTTAGAATAAGAATACTTTAATTATGCCAGGAACTTGAGGCTTTAAAAGACAAATGTGTAGATCCCATCAATGCCTCTCTCAGTGCGAGTAGCATGTTTCAAAGATTAAGGAAAGGTACCTTCATGCTCACTCATCAGATTGTTTCTGAACAAATTGTAGCATTTATTCAGTATTTTCCCCATTTTGATTGTCTGCCTACTAAATTGAAGAAGTCTCCAAATTTATTTCAATTAGCATTTTCACTACCTTCCGTCTGACCTCAGTTCTACACTGGCTCTAAATACAAAGCACTGAAATAAAACATTTAAGCGTGCCTGTCAATCAAACAATATTCTGTGTGCTGTGTCTCCCTGGAACGTCATTACTCTTCACTCCCAGCTTTGAATGCCTCTAATTAGTTTGGTCAATTCATAAGCACATGGAAAACATTAGTGAGGCTTTAGGAGTAGCCAAGTTTTACCGTTTTCTAAAAGATTGACTAAATTTTAGGGAGGAAAGAATTGACGATTTTGTGTATTGCTGACGATGTTGGTTCCAATTTTAAGGATGACAGTGTGTCTTGGGGGATGTCTTCACATGAATAAAAAGAGAGCTAATCATACATACTTGATTGTTTTGGAATGCCTTCTAGAGATAATTCAAATTGTATCTTAAAATGAAAGAAATGGAATCAAAATTAAATACTGTAGAGATCACTGGATTTTCTCCTGACATTTCGGAAAATAATACCTGAATGTGATGACATTTGAATAAGGCATTTCATTAATATGCCTTCTTAAAAAAATAACATTCTTGTGAGATAAATGTTTACTCAGATCTTAATTTAAGGAGTCAGAAATATCATGAAGCTAAATCTCCCTATCATGTATGTGAACCCCACAGATGCACAGAGTACCCCAATTCATCAAGTGAACAGAGGCTTACTGCCTCCCTTTCATAGGCCAGCCGCTGTGCTGTGTGCCCTCTGAGGTGGCAGGAAGGGGGCTCCACTAGCTGGGGGGGTGCCTAAAGGAAAGCAAGTTTAGTCTTATCAACTGTACAGGCAGCTGTCAGGTCAAAGCACCCTTGGTGGAAAAAGAAGGGTCATCTCACAATAGCTGCCAACAAAGGAGTGGAAAGAGCTGACATGGGAAGTGAAATGATAAACTCGATAGTATATGAGTACGAGGTCTGACAATTAAGTTTGCGAACTTGTTGCAACAATGTTGCTCACCTTTCTTGATATCAGAGAGATTATTCATTGTGAATTTGTACCAACTGGACACACAGTTAAGCAAATTTTCTATTTAGAAGTGCTGAAAAGGCTGCGTGAAAAAGTTAGATGACCTGAACTTTTCGCCAACAATTCATGGCTCTTGCATCACGACAATACACCAGCTCACAGGGAAGGAGCTGGTCTGTGAAGGAGTTTTTAGCCAGTAAACAAATAACTGTATTGGAACAGCCTCCCTACTCACCTGATCTGGACACCAAATGACTTTTTTCTTTACCCAAAGATAAAGGAAATATTGAAAGGAAGACATTTGGATGACATTCAGGACATCAAGGGTAATACGACAACAGCTCTGATGGTCATTCCAGAATTGCTTTGAAGGGTGGACTAGGCGCTGGCGTCGGTGCACAGCTTCCCAAGGGGAGGACTTGGAAGGTGACCACAATGATATTCAGCAGTGAGGGATGCAGCACTTTTTCTAGGATGAGTTCGTGAACATAAGTGTCAGACCTCATATGTCAAATTCCACTATTCTTTTATATCCATTGTTAGGAATACACTAAAAATATCAAAAAGAAAGAAAGAAGGAAAGTGAAGGGAAGGGAAGAGAAGGGAAAAGAAGGGAAGGAAAGAGAAGAGAAGGGAAGGGAAGGGAAGGAAAGGGAAAAAGAAAGGGAAAGAAGAGAAGAGAAACGAAAAGAAAAGAAAAGAAAAGAAAAGAAAAGAAAAGAAAAGAAAAAAAGAAAAGAAAAGCAAAAAGGATCAAAGGAAGGACAGAAGAAGGGGAGGAGGACAGACTGGGAAGGAGGAGTGGGAGAAAGGACGGAAGAACCCCGGGAAGTTTGCGTCCCTCTCGCGTGGACTCATCTGAGGAACTTGTCAACATTTGCTTTCACCCTGACTTGCCAACTTGGCTTTCATTTCTCTTCCTGTTTCTCAAATATGGGTACTTTCCCTTACTTTGGATTTGGGAATATATATTTTAAAACATCATCCGGCATCTCTGCTTTTAGTCAGAATTTCCTGTCTGCAGCACCTGTCTTCCAGGTCATCAGTGGTACTGTCACTGCCAAGTGGCTTCCATGAAACTGGCTAAGTTTATTCTTGGAAATATCTTTGCTGTTAGTGCTGTGAGTAGGACAGCACTATTTGTTATATATTATTTGACTGGCTTGGCTATATTTCAATTTATTGAACCTATTTCTCTATAATTACATTTTATGCCTATGTAAATCTAGTTTTAGGTCATCTCCCTATTACTATAGACAATGCAAATTATTTTAACATATTGATGTATTTTAATATTAAACTTAGATTTAATGACAAGTATTTGTTTCAACCTTTTAGCTTGCCCATTGCACTGTTAAAGAGAAAACCACAGGCCCATAATGTCATCACTTGTGCTAAAAGCCCACGACACCACACCTAGACTGAATACCTGACCTAACTGCAGTTTCAGCCTTTCCAGAAACATCATCTTAAGCAGTCCGGAATTTTCTGGTCAACACCAATGAGGGCAACCCTCACTTGGGCCCTCTCCTTCCCTCATGGAAAGAAGAAGCGATCTATATAAAAATAAAACAAAACACTTGCCATTCCCTTCCCCTCCTCAAAATGATGGCTTGGTGTAAAAATAACATTTTTTAAATTAAAGTGTATTAGGGTGACAATGGTTAGTAAAGAAACATAGGTTTCAAGTGTGCAATTCTATAATACATCACCTGTATATCACATAGTGTGTTCACCACCTAGAGTCAGTTCTCCTTCCATCACCATATATTTGATCCCATTTACCCTCATCTACCACCCCCCAACCCCTTAACCTCTGGTAACCACTAAACTATTGTCTGTGTCTATGAGTTTTTGTTTCTTCGTTTGTCTTGTTCCTTTGTTTTCAGTTTTATATTCTACATATCAATGATATCATATGGTTCTTGACTTTTTCTGTCTGACTTACTTCACTTAGCATAATGATCTCAAGATCCATTCATGTTGTCACAATTGGCACTATTTTATCTTTTCTTGTGGCAGAGTAGTATTCCACTGTGTATTTGTTTTCTTAACAGCACTTAAAATAACTGAGTTCTACTTCACTGAAATTTTTGATCCAGAAGACATTGTTATTCAACATCATGATTCTTTATTTTTATAACCCATTTTGTTATTTTTATTGAAGTATAATTGGCATATCATGTTATATTAGTTTCAGGGTACAGCATAATGATACATTGCAAAATGATCACCACAGTAAGTCTAGTCAACGTCCATCACCATACACTTACACATTTTTAAATTGCGTTTGTGTATGTTGGGGATACTTACGTATTATATTTGTGTTTATTTGTGTACATGAGCAACATTTCCTCTCAAACTCACTTAAGCCACTGTATGGAAACTCAGTGTTTTTTATTGCAGCTTGCTTTCTCTTTTCATGTATTGGCCAAACATGGTTATATTGTACAGAAATCAAAATAAAGGAAAATGTATAGTGACATAGCAAATCATTATCTCCTATTTGTTACTTTCTTTCATCATTTTCTATAGGCATATTTATAATTTACTACTTTCTATAATTCCAGTTTCCGTAACAAGAGGAAGTAGTGCTTATGTTGTAAAATATATAAACTTTTATCTTTTTTCCATAGTGATCTGTTTAGTAGGAGCCACACTATGGTTAAAATAATAATAGGTTACAACTTAAGACGGTGACAATGTAAACAAGAAGTTAAAACTAAGATTGGCCTAAGTTAATTGATCATTAGAAAACAAAAATCTAGTTGTGTTTTGCTTCTTGTTTAGAAATAAACATGCTAGAAATATGATGTATATATTCCCCCAAATATGTTTTCCAGTGTGTCGACTTTTTTTTTTTAAATTTTATTGGGGAATATTGGGGAACAGTGTGTTTATCCAGGGCCCATCAGCTCCAAGTCGTTGACCTTCAATCTAGTTGTGGAGGGCGCAGCTCAGCTCCAAGTCCAGTCGCTGTTTATAATCTTTAATTGCAGGGGAACAGCCCACCATCCCATATGAGAATTGAACCAGCAACCTTGTTGTTGAGAGCTCGCGCTCTAACCATCTGAGCCATCCAGCTGCCCCTCCGGAGGCTCAGCTGCAGCTCGTTGTCTTCAATCTAGTTGTGGAGGGTGCAGCTCACTGGCCCATGTGGGAATCAAACTAGCAACCCTGTTGTTCAGAGCTCGCACCATTTAGCCGCCTCGTATGTTGACTTTTTATTGCCTTATATCTCACAGAACTAAAAATCAACATGATAGCAAATAAGGAGATTATTGGCAGAATTGACTATAAAATAAATTAAATTATTTGAAGGAAAATAAGCATCATTAATGAAAAAAAAAACATTTTCCACAAAATCAGAATATTGGTTAATAAAATTGACTGTACTGCACCCAAATCTATTCAAATTCACAAAGAACAGAAATAAAAAAAAAAGTAAAAAAGTAAAAAACTTCTGCCCCAGATAATTACTTTCATCTATAATTCTAAGAATTGTATAATAGCATAATAGATACCTCATAAATCTCCTGTAAAATTGTGCATTTGGTTCAATGAGTCATTGAAGCTGTTCATTAGAAAATGTGCCAGTGGCATCTTATTTTCACATTTCACCACACTTATCAGTAACCCGATTCTGCTTATCAGTCATCTGATCTCTTCCAAACTGTGTTCAGAAGAAAAGAAAGAGCCCCTTTTCCTCCTACTCACTCATGTGGCCCTGGCTTCTGACCTGGGTCTATTGGTTTGAAATTCCAAACTTCTGCATTTCTGGGGTCAGTCACAAACCTGTGACTAAAGTCCAGACACAGCCTCATATCACTCTTAACAAATGTCACAAGTCAGTCAGTCAAAATTCACGCAAAGATACATGTATATGTATATTTTTTGCTACCATTGGTGAGAATGGTGGGTGAGCAGACTTAGGTTTTTGTTGTATATCTCCAGCAGCTGACAACTATTAATGAGAAATTCTGTGTTGAATATTGCGAAAGAATGCCTTTGTCACAGACAAACGAAAACAGGGGAGAGTAGATGAGTAAGAAAGGGGAGCATCGAGGGCTTGACCTTGAGGCTCCCAGTGGTTACAAAAGTTGCCCCGGAACCTTACAGGTGAGGTCCCATTGGCAGGAGGGAAGCTGAGGATGTGCAGGGTGAGTAGGTCATAGAGCAGCCTATGGTGAGGTAACGTTTTCTGCTCTCCTTCCCATAGGTGTGGCTCTAACCCGGGACATCCATAGGCAGATGATGAGTGTGTCAGCCCTGTTTGTCCCATTGGATTCCATCCTGTTCTGTCTGCATCAGGCAATGACAGGGAATGGCCGTCAATTCCTACATATCCTTGTACTAGAATTTTGAGAGTTACATAATGAACTCTCCATCCTAAGCACAAAAGACAGAGTCTGCACAATCCCTAGAGCTAAAGATGCTCCTGGCATATTAAACACCATCAGGACAATGAAGGGGGTCTTTAAATAATAGCAGTGATGGTGACGAAGGATCTGAGAGTCAAGTGAGTAAGAAAAAGCAGTGAGAGAGCCTTCTCTAGACTTGGGGAAGGGCCACTCCATATCCTATGAGGTCTGGCCAGCTTCTCTACTGGAAGCAGATGTGAGACATAGGAAGCCGGGAGGTGTGTGGTGAGACACAGGCAGAAGATTATTAGTGGTGTGAAGGGGCCCAAGGCTGCTGGACGTCTAGGCCCCCGGTGCCTGCTGCACTGCCAGGGTCTGTAACTGTTCTGTCCAGGGTGTGTCCATTATTCCTAATCAACACTCTTAAATACCATTCACTTCATTACTGAAAGAACTCCAGCAACCTTTATGGCAGTAAGGACACCTCAGGTGCTAAGTGACCGACCTTTACGGTATATTATTGCTCTGAACATACCTTATGTGGTACCTACCCACTTTGGGATCCAGGATTTCAGTTCAGCTTTTGGAATGCTATTTAAACCCCTAGGGTGTTAACTTGGACACATGATCACACTGCTTGCACTGAGGAATTTAAAGTTAGTTACCAAACACCACAACTTCTAGAAAAAGGGAAATTCAGTGACTCAGGGACACAGCCCTCCATGGGCACTTCCCAGCACCTGTAGCACAATGAGCTGCATTCGAACGGAAGACTCTGGAGCCCTATGAGAGTCACATGTCTTCTGAATTATCAACTCGCTAATGCTCTGCTTTTGAGTCATAGATGTTTCTAGAATGCGATTATTTTAAAGATTGCTCAATTATACAGTGTGTTTCTAGAATCTTCATCACTATCCCCAAACCACCTTCTCCCGACATTCATGTGTAACTAGCAGCGTCACCAATTCCACATTTATGCAGACTCGAGATGTGAATCATTACAGATATTGTTCTTTCTCCCATCTAACACTTTCCCAAAGCTGGTCACTTACATGCTTTCTATTTCCCTCCCTTCCTCCTACCCCCTTCTTTCCTTTTAAAATTTTCTTCCATCCTCTGTCTCATTCTTTGCCTCCATAATCTGTCTATTCTCCCTTCCCTAGAAAACCCAGTTCCTTCTTTTCAAGTCTACTTCTAGCCTCCTAATTCAATGAATGAGATCTAAACCTTATTGATCACTCATTATGTGCTAAGGAACTCATGCAGGTTCACAGCTATAGTAGCTGAGCAGCTCACAGTCACACTATCCCTGTTCTATCCTGTATCTTTATGTCTGAGTAGTGTCACTGCCTGTGACCAGCCAGGTACTACTTGGTAGGAGCTGCAAAGTGACCCCCAGGTGTTTGCTGTTTGTGTTAAACCTGGAAGCATGTGGGAGAGGTCACATTGCAAACGGAGGACAGCTGCTGCCAGTACTTGTCCTGGGGTAGGTCCCCAAAATGCCAGGACACATGGAGGCCTGCTGCCACCTGCTGGTTCCCTTACGGTTCAGCCACTGATAAAGCCTTGTGCAGTACCTCAGTTGGGTGAGGCAGGGTCTCAGGGAGTCACTAGAATGGGAAAGTTGTGGTCACCAGATTAATGTAGACTCTGGTTTGGTGCCAGTGCTGAGCCTGGGGTGACTCAGCAAAAGTCTCAGAACACACTGAGGACAGTCACCACCTGCCTGGTTTTCCAAGAAACAGTGCAATATGGGTGGGGCTGGCTAATCACCAAGAAAGTACCTCCGGTGTTGGGGGAGTTGTATAGGGCGGGGTCCCAATGAGTCAACAGGACAAAGCAGCAGAGCTCACCAGGCCAATCAGATTCAGATTTGGCCATAAGTGTAGGGGGCGGGCTCAGCACAGGAAGATGGCGCCTGCCTGCCGGCTGCAGGGCTGCAGGGCTGCATGGGAGGAGGACCCTACACAATGCCGACTGCCCTCCAGCCCTGGTCCTGAAGCCACACACCTCAGTCTGCATCCTGCACGCCTCTGATGTTCCCTGAATCACTATCTCTCCGCTGGAGCCCAAGGTGAGTGTCTGCGTGTGAGTCTGTGCGCAGTTCCTTTAAGAGGATGCCTCGGTTTCCCGCTGCCTTCCGTCCCATCCACATGGTCAGAATCCCCACGGTTTTTCACAGCCAGGTGTTGTGGGGGCTCCTCTTCCCAGTACCAGTGCTCCGGGCTAGGGAAGCCAGTGTGGGGCTGGGGTCCTTGCTCCTCCAGGAGGAACTTCTGTGGCCGAGAGATCCCACCTGATTCTCATTCACCACATACATGAGCGGGGCCTGTTTTGTATCTCTGCCCTCCTACCGATCTCACCGTGGCGTCTTCTTTATGTCCTTAGTTATAAAGCTTCTATTCAGCTGGACTCCAGGTTGATTGCTCTATAATTTAGTTGTAATTTTGATGTGCTCATGGAAGGAAGCAGGCACAGTGTTTTTCTATTCTGTCACCTTGGTTCTCCCACAATATTGTTTTATGATTGGGATTACAAGTGTGATAATGTAAAATGATTGATCTGATGCTTGTTTATTTTATGAAATCATTTATATAATATCTTTAAAAGAATGAAGATATGCAGGACATTTCTAAGTGGTAAGGAGTTACATTATGATTCTACAATTATGCTATCTTGTACTTGTTAGCAGAATAGAATTCTATTGACATGCTTAGCCACAAACATGACAGTTGTGCTGCATGTTTTAAGTGTGGATGACATGGTGCTGCGATTCTTGTCACCAGTACCTAAACATTGGTCTCACCGTGGAGTGTCTCAGCAGGCACTCACACACTTTACACTTATTTGACCTAAACCATTGAGCTATAAATGCCCCCGGCACTGTGTGGTTAGGAAGTCCTGTTCGGAACCACAGGGGTCAGGTCGTAGGAGCATGTTACTTTCCAGGGTCTTTTCTCTGTTTTGTAAAGGGCTTTGTAAAAAGAAAATTCTATCATAGCACAGGAGGAGAAAACCAGACTACTGACACGGAGAAATAAGAAAGATTTGAGGGTTGTTTTTTAATTTTAATGTTGTTTACAGTGATGGTGCCTGTTCCATTTGGTAAATGGAAGCAGGGTAACTTTCCTGATTCTGCTTACCGTGGCTTAGACATATCAAAGACTGAAAGTGCTTGCAGATGCTAAGGGTAACTCGAGGAAACCCTGGGGGTGGCTGTAAACTTTCTGGACTTCAGTTTCTTTTTCATACCTTTTAAAAATTTATCACTTTGCTTGCAAATTGTGTGTGTGTGTGTGTGTCTGTGTGTCTGTGTGTCTGTGTCTTTGTGTAAATGATTAGCATGGTAAAGGCCTCATGTTCTAAAAACGAGGTCTGGGTCCTTTGCACTATTTGCTACAAGGGAAGCATATCTGCTTCTCATTCTTAGTGTATCTACGATTAACTTCCTAGTCCTGAAAAAGCTCCCAGCACATTTTTCTTGCATAACTTCTGCGATTGTATTTTGGTGAGTTTGAAGTAGAAACTAGAAGGGAGTCTTGGGAGCAGAGAAGCTGAAGTGTGGACCTTCTTCTCCAGCTTCTCTCCTGCTGATAGAATCAGGACCAGCTTCACCTCAGACAGAAGCTTTGGAGGGTCTGCTGAGAGCAGGCAACATATAATAGTGATGATGCTTATGTGTACATTTTGAACAGAAGTTGTTTCTGTGTGTGTGTGTGTGTGTGTGTGTGTGCGTGTGCGTGTGTAATTCTTCTAAAAATATTATTCTTGGAATCAAGATGGTAAAATAAAAGCTGGTTTTACCTTTTCCATCATAAAGGCTTAAACTGAGCCTAGAAATATTAGCTTAGAGAACGAATGGGAGGTGATACCCAGTGTGATTGGCTGGGCTCACGGAGTCTCAGGGACACCAGGAAATAAGCAAGTGCCCTTGGTCCCCAGGACTGGGGCAGGGTCCCCAACACTCGCAGGGATGAGCAATGTACACATTTCAGACAACCAGTGACTAGGTCAGGTAACGGGGATTTTCAGATCCTGTTTTTATTCTGAGGAACATACCTGGGGGAGGCTTAGTTCTGTGCATTAGAAAATCCATCCTGACCTCTTCAGTAGTCAGTTGAGGACACAGTGGCAGCCATGGGCTGCTCCCCACCCACCAGGCCTTACAGGTGCAGGAAGGCAGCCATTTCTGTGGGATGACGCCATCCTCTGTCCATCTTCAAGTCTGAATTTGTCATTGTAAAATGAAGTTCTTCCAGCGCCTGAGCTGGCGAGGAAGGCAGAGCTCGCGGTGCTTTTGCCCTGAGAAATCTCCCAGGCGGAGCTTCTGGTGGGTTTCTGCTCTCTCCGGGCCGGGCCTGGATGGGACAGGCCTGCTGTGCAGGGCGCATCCACTGCACCCGCCAAAGGCAGCACACTTTGCTTGTCCCATGCAGCCCCCAGAGGGCCCCCTGCGCCGCCCGTGTCCCACCCGCTCGCCAGTGGGCCATCACTGCTCTGCACCTCTGGGGCTCCAGCACTGGGCTCCCCACTGCAGGACACGGCCCCACCATGGTGTCCGCCATCAGAAATGGGTCTTAGAGAAAACCACACGCATGGGTTGTGTTCAGTAACCCAACGGGTATGAAGCGAGCACCTGTGAGGCTTCTGCGGGGCTCAGCCTCCAGCCTGACAGCAGCTGCTTCCTAATAGTGTGTAACGTGCTGTAGTATTATCAGCGGTGATACAGCATCTAACAGTGAGGTAATAACAACTACCAGGTAATATCTAACAGTAACGCAGCATCTAACATATATAATAATATCTACCAGGAATATAATATCTAACAGTGATACAGCATCTAACAATGATGTAATGTCTAACAGTAATATAATATCTAACAATAATATAATATCTAACGATAATATAATATCTAACAATATAATATAATGATATCTAATAGTTATATAATTTAATATCTAACAGTAATATAGCATCTAACAGTGATATAATATACAACAATAATATAAAACAGCTAACAATATAATATAATACCTAACAATGCTATAACATCTAGCAATAACATAATATCTAACAATACTATAACATCTAACAATGATATAATATAATATAAAATATAATATAAATATAAAAATAATATAAAACAGCTAACAGTATAATATCTAGCAATATTATACTGTAACAATAATATAATATCTAACAATACTATAACATGTAACAATAATGTAATATAATATCTAACAATACTGTAACGTAACAATAATATAATATAATAATATATAACAATACTATAACATCTAACAATAATATAGTATAATGGTTAAGAATAATGACGTAACAGGTTTCTCCTCTAAAATTTAGTACACATTAGTTTTTTCTTTTTTGAGAACTGCACTAGGATTTGAGTATAAAATACTCGCCCAGTGACAAGCACGTAATGCAGAAATGGGAACAGGACACAACTGGAACGCTGTTCCCAGCCCAGCTTGGGTCTGAACTGGAACTAGAAGCAGGCAGCAGAGGACTCCTGTGACTCCGAGACCGCCGGGCTGTGCTCGCGTTGTTTTCTGAAGACACCACGAGCTTACAGAGCTGACTGTGCAGAAAGCTACCGGGTGCTCTGTAATGAGCCAGTAAAGGGCCGTCAGGTCCTAGATGGGCATCTCCGCAGTCCTTAGGAAGGCTGGGCCCCCAACAGCACTAGCATCCACGGCCAGAAGAGGGACCTGGATTCCAAATGACCCAGTGTACACTAGGGCCAGGTGAATGTGGTCCCTTCAGGAAAGGGCATTCCTATCACCTGCATCTTGGGGTTCACATGGGGGCTCCAGGCTCCATGGGCTGACACCCTGCACAGCTGAGGAGGGAAGCCATGTGACCTGCACTAGTTCCCACTGAAACTCAGCATGAGCTGCCTGACAAGCCGCAACGTGAAATGCAGGTATTTCATTAGATCAACTGGAGTTGTGAACGTTGGCTGTTCACTTCTGTAAACGTGCAGTTTTCTGGTTTTCCTTTTCCCAGTTGGGGTGTTGGTAAGATGAGTGTTTCCAGACTGTTCTGTCGAGCATTAGAGTCCACAAAAGACCTGGGGCCTTCCCTCGGGTGAGGGCAGTTTCTGAGAAGGACTCCAACTCCTGTTATCTGTCTCTCCTATGCACAGAACAGCTGAGTTTTTATCAATTTTTTATATGAGATTTTCCCATATAGCCTGAGTATGGCTGCCTCAGCATCCCCATCTGAAAGGGCCTGTTTTAACCAAATTCACAGGCAGTGGGATGCTTTATCTTGTTGCCTCTCTGTGGCATTCTGTTTTCTACAGGACTATGAACGATTTCCTGCCCTGCTACTGCTGTCGTGTCATGGGATTCTGAGTTTCAGTCTATCAAAGAGTCCCGTGCATCTTGATTCCCAATCAAATTGGGTACAAAAGGCATTTCCCCTAACATTTTGGATTTTTTTTCTTAGTTTTGCCAAATGCAGGACACACGATTCCTAACTTAAGGGTCACCCAACCTCAAAAAGTGACTACACTATAGGAGAAATGAAGTTTATATTCCCATCACCTCATCCTTTCCCTCAGGGAGTCTGTATTGTCTTCTGTATGAGGCTGTCTCACTCCTGCATCTCTTCCTTCATCGAGCAAAGACAAGCTGTACCCTTAGCCTCAGCCATATAAGCATCTCGGTCTTCCACAAATTCTGCAGACTTTTAGTAGAGAATAAAAGTGTCTTCTTTCACTTGGGGGAAGAAAGTGGGCATTTCATTCTAATTCCATTTTCCCCTCATAGGAATTGTGGAACTCTTGCTTCTTGTTCTGGGTCTACACGTCACCCACAGAAAGTCAACTCAAATAAGCTTGAGCTAGAAAAAAGAAAAGAAAAAGTCAATTCCTAAGAATTGATTGAATTTGACACAACACAGGACTCTGTCTTCTTGTCTTTATGTCTTTCCCTTCCTGTGTGGGTCTGACTGATGTTTGCCAGCTTCTTCAAGTAGAAGGTGCTGACCTCACAGCCCTGGAATTCGTGACCCAAAGGTGGCTATGAGCCCCGATTTTCCTTTACGCCAAGTCCTGTAAAAATGGCAGCTGAGTCCTCATCTACTTGGTCTGGGTGCCGGTCCTACCTCTGAGCTTAGGGTTGATACAGGGGTAGAACGCAAAACCCTCAGACAGCCATGAGGAGGGCCTCCTCTCGATGACATGGGGAAAGACAAGAACTGTAGAGGGTGGTAGAAACAGAAACGCAACAGGTACTCATGAAACTGGCTGTCAGTTCAGTAGCAATAAAACTCGAGATGTTTCATTTGGTTGCAGAAAACCAACAAAATCCATATTGGAGAATATTTTCCCTATTAGCATGTATTGTATTGCTTCTCTAGATACCATCACATGGTCTTAAGGAAACTGTATTCATTCTTTCTCAACCAGGAAGAGGTTCGTAAGTTAATCTCCTACACACACACACACACACACACACACACACACACACACTATATATAGGGTATGTGTGTAAAAAAAATATATATATATATATACATATGTGAAACCATGTTTTGTAGTGGCTACTTCATTGTTGATCAAGGAAACACAAAAGTAATTTAAAGTCTCCATCTGATAAGCGCTGGGCATTTGGTGGATGGAGTTACATGGACAGTGCAGTTTCTCCTACCATGTTTACGAGCAGTCACTTTATTTAAAAATGTCTGCTACTGTCGATATTGGCCTATTGCTGGGTTGGATGGCATCCCATTTTCCTTTTAGATATGACTCTTTTGTTCAATAATTTTCAAAATAAAGTGATACTCATTAATATTGATAATACTTTATTTGATTATAAAACTTCTGAGATTCATTACATTAACCGACTCATTAGATGCCAATGATAGTCAAGTTACAGTTAAATGTCCTTATGATTCATCTCCTTGCTTCCCTCAGGAATGCGGGATGACAGGGGCATCATTTGCATGTATAAATGCCTTTCCTCTACAGAAAAGTGATATAACATGGAGTTTAAAATATTAAAGATTCATAGGGAAGAGATTGACTCTCTGCATATCTAGTGGGTAGAGTGCCACATGCCATGGCATTTACTGTGAAAAGATTTCCATTTTCATCGGATTTAGCATGCATAACAAGTAGACAAGCAGTTGATTGAAATCAGGAAATGTCAAAGATGTATTTAGAAAATTGAGCTAGATTATTTCTTTTACACCAGTATTAAATCCAGAAAAACACCACAGATAAAATGGAATGATAGTATGTCTTTTACATCTGATTTGAAATTTTACATATGGTAACAACTACTGTTAAATAATCCATAGCTAATTGGTCTTAAATTGAAATAGACAATTGAGCCTGTTCTGGACTATTAACTAGTTCATAGTTTAGGTATTTGCCTAATTGGACATTTCTAAAACTATTCATTTGCATTGGTTAATTTTTCTATGGCATTCTAGTGTGAATTTTAAACTATTGTTTTATGTTTATCCCTTTGAAGTTGTTTCCAAAAAGACATTGAAAACACATAATGTACTATCATTATTGCTGTGGACTTTTTCTCTCACCCCATAAGAAATTATTATATCATACAGTAATAGGAATTTCAACTTCTTGGAGCACATTGAATGCTTTGATACACACACACACACACACACACACACACACGCACACACACAGTTTTTAAAGGGAAGATTATAACTTTAGTCTGGTTACATAGAAATATAAATGTAGAATTTAAAATAATTTAAGCTTCACATTTTTACTTATAAGAAACATGACTATTGGAATCAGGGTCATTTAATTCTCAGTGTTTATATTTCTGGTTTTGCAAAAGTGTACAGGAATATATTAAAACATGGTGCTAATAAGGTGCAGTAAACATGTATGTCAAAATAAGCATTTGTCCTAGTCAGATTTTTCAAGTCATTAATTTTATTTTTGTAACAAACATCATAGATAAAGTTTTTCTGAGTGATGTACATACCCCTCTTTGACGCTCTGCGTGGGTGGATCTTTCTCATCTCATCTTAAAGATCAAAGGTATAGTTTTTTGTTCACTGTGTGACTGGTACCTGAGTACCAACAGCAGGAAGGATATTCTATTCCTGAGAGACACTGCACGGCTTGGAGGTGCTGACAAGGGATTCCTGCCACAACAAGTTCCAACTGCAATTCTATGTCTTGTAAAACCATCCTTTAGAAGTGAAGTGAACACGAAGACGTTACCGGACAAAAGAAAAACAAAGGTGTGATGCTAACAGACATACCTATAGAGAATGACTAACGTTAAGTTCTTCAAACAGAAAGGAGATGATAAAAGAAGAATCTTGGAGCATCGAGAAAGAAGAATGAACAACAGAAAGGCCTATTGTGAGGTCTTTGATATATGAGCACATGCAATAGACTGTCTTCTAATGAGTCTTATGATCATGTCTGATGATTAAAATAAAAAATATGCAAGACCATCCTAGACATAAAACCGTGGTATTTACAAGTGGGGAAGGTAAAGTCATCTCAATGAAAATAAGGCCTCCCCACTTTACTAGAGGTAGTAAAATATTAATATTAGCAGAGTGTGATAAAAAGCACATATATATTGTGAAACCCAGAACAGCCACCATAAAAAGGGATATACTCATTAAACAAATAATAAAACAAAAGACAAAGTCTAATATGTCAACGATTAGCTTAAATGTAAATAGTCCATGCCGATTAAAACGTAGAGATTGGCAAGTGGATTTAAAAAAAAGAAGATCCAACTATATGCTGTTTATAAGAAACTCACCTCAAATTCAATGCCATTGAAAGGATGGGGGAAATACCATGCAGACATTAATTTAAAAAGAGATGTGACTATATGCACTCATATTGATATCAGATAAAGTAAACTTCAGAGCAAAGAAAATTACTAGAGGCACGGGGGACATTACCTAATGATAAAGAGATCGATCCACCGGGAAGACGTAATGATCCTAAATGTTTGTGCACCAAACAGCAGAGCCTACAATGTAGGAAGTAAAACTGATAGAGATAAAAGGAGAAATAGACAAACTGAGAATTACAGTTGAGAATTGAAGCATCTTCCTCTCAATAATTGATAGAACTAGGAGACAGAAAACGACCACCTTATACTGTACAAGATTTGCACAAGATAAACAACCAATAGGATCTGAAAGTAAGGATTTCCTAAGCAACAGACTTAATAAGTCATTTTACTAAAAAGACTAGTAAAAGTATCATTCATGTCATAATGTTTACAGTTTCATTAGTTTATACAGAAAATGGGGTCTTTTTTTTAATGTATTAAACATACTGTGTTTACATTAAGGAAAATGCATAGGAATGCCATAACCTGCAAACATGGTGAAGTTTTGACAATTGTATGTCATTGTACACAAGTGTCAAGATTTTTCACCACACAGGGCTCTTGTTCTGATATGGCCTCTGTCACCAGTACCAATAAATTAACACACATTTTTTAAAAAATTTGATTTTTCTCAGCAGACACCTGAGGTTCTTTGATGGTTTTTTTACCCCAAATCTTTTAGGAAATGGAAAACCAGTGTGCAAAAGTGGAAATGGAAAACCAATGTGCAGGAAGGGTCTTGAGTGAGGAGCTCATTATGCATGTGGGTTAAGACAGACAGTGGGGAGAGGGCAGGTACAGGGGTGAGCCGGAGAATTCTCAGGTAAGGAGGGCCAGGCTGGGCCTGGGAGTAAAACAGGAAATGTTTCAGCCCGGCCCATGGTGTGGGCTGATGGGAGAACTGCATGCAGCCACACCTGCTTCCAGGGCCCAAAACACTTAGTGGTCCAGCTGGGCCCGAACTCAGGCTCCGGCACCGTTAGGTGGTGGTCTGGCCAGAGGGACAGAAAGCTGAGGACTGGATTACAGCACCCGTGAGCTGCAGAGGCACTGCCCAAGGAAAGGATGGGGATGTAAGTACAAGAAGGAGAAGAGTGATCGTGGCAGCCTAGAATCAGCAGGGCTGGGCGCCAAGTCAGGGAAGGACTCGTAGCCTCCGGGACTTGATGTTGAACCGATTGAAAACTGAAGCAGCGCTCCTGAGATCAGCCCCAGATCAGAGGGGCAGGTCCAGAAGCAACAGCTGTAAGAAAGGACTACACACAGGTCATTACCAGGCACCTGACAGACGCAAGGTCAGTCAGAAGCAGACAGACAAACACGAGCAAAGGAACCTGACATCTAAGTTACTATCTAGCAGGTGTGCGAGATGGGGCATAACGTGGACCGCGCAGGACCTCGCGTGTTTTCACTTTATGTAACTCGGTCTGCAGACGCATTGTCCCCATTCCTCCCCAACGAGTACAGGTCCCATCAGTTCAGGAGCAGACAGACTGCCGGGCTCCAGGCTGCTCAGAACAGCAGGCGTCCATAAAGGGATTGGTGTCCATCCAGCGAACCTCAGAAAACCCACGGTGCCATCAATAGGATGCTAAGTATTTTTAGGGCAGAGAGGGGAAGAAATTAGAATCTTCAAAGCAATGCCGTTGTTCGGAACATGGAAAGTAGTTTTGTGATGTATAAGGCTTGGCTGTGAATTGTACTCACGTTCTTGTAATTAGCATTAGTCTGCACAAGATTATAGGAAAGGAAGGGAAGGAGAAATGGGAAATATTCTGGGGAAGGGGTGAAAGTGAGCTAAATTTCCATCTTCTAGACTCAAATTAAAACACATGTTGTCACAAAATGAAAATAAATAATTAACAATTAAAAGGCAATATTTGCACTTATAGAGGTAAATACAAAAAGTTAATTAAAATAATTGAAGCTTACTTTTGCACCAACCTACCTTGAACCAAAGTGAAGGTAGTCGTCTGCAGGAAGGAGAGCCGGGGACTGCTGCACCCTGCCAAACGCATTGACTCTTTAAATTATGGGCAAGCGTAATTCTAAAGCTAAAGGCCAAGTTAAAGATGAAGCAATAAGGAAGGAATGCAATGATATCCTAATGGCTATAAAGAGTCCACATATTTCCTAAAACTCCGATTTATTTCTGTGTGAGTAGGGGAGCTAGCCGTGGCTTTTGATCAAAGAGACAAAACAGTCTACCAAGTTTTGTAATATTTCCTGAAATATAGTGAGAGCATCTGAAGGCAGAATCTGAAGGCAAACTACACAGAGTGAACATACGTTTAATTAATAGGTTGATATGATTGAGTGACCAGCACAGGTCTGAATCTTAATTTATTAGTTTGGTACAAAAGTAATTGCGGTTTTTTCAATTGACTATAACTGCAAAAAACGCAATTACTTCTGTACTAACCTAATACAATTCCTTCAATGCGTCTGAGGTCCTGATCCTCTTTAGGAGTAAAATGCACACAGTGTGTGAAATATGCTTTTTTATTTAGCGTACAACATAGCAACACCACATAATGATCACAATTTGTTCCTACTGATTGATAGAGCCATGTGGATACCCTTACCGCCATCAACTGGAGTTTTATGCATAATTAAATTGTACAGCTAATGAGCGCACAATGACATAAAAAGGTCAGCTGATGAATAATGGAAATTCTCCACTTGAATAGCAAACTACCATTTTGAAGGCGGTGACTGCTATGCAATGTCGTTTAACCCACCGAGCTACCACCATGAGTCATTTCATTCCAGGCCTGGAAATTTTCATTTATTTTTAATTAGCTCACTAGATTGTAGATTTGTGAGAAAATGAACAAAGGAGTGATTTATTTACACGCCGAGGATCCTCCATCATAGGTTAATCCGCATAAGCAGCTTAAGCAGTTCATGACACAGCATAAACGCTGCACACACGTTGTCTGTTAGAATCATTATTCCAAACCAAAGGGGTGTCACTAGCTATTTGTCAGTAGGTTTACACAAATAAACTCATGTTCTGTACAGTCACACAGACTAGTTTGTTCTGTGTTTCTACACTAGTTTTATAGGAATTCGATTCTTGAAGTAAAGAAGTGCGCCGTCCCCATTACGTGGGAGAATACGTCACCATTTCCTTTTTGGTGATCAAGGGTGTGGCAGTTACAGGGTCACAGTACTGAGTGTGGTGTCTGTGCTCTGCACGTTGAGGTTTCCCTTTTTTTCGTTCATTCATTCATCTGTGACATGACTGTAGTATGTCCCTGGACAGTTCTCTGTGCTAGCATTCCTAGCACACTTGTGACTCATTACATCTCATAGTTATTACATTTTCAGCATGATCAAACTACAAAAATAAAATGTGCCTGATTTATATATTATTTTAAATATTAATTCAAAAACGTAATAGAATATGTAAAATTTAATATAAAATTCAAAACATACAAAGGGTAGAAGATGAATAGAATTTCACAGGTTCTACATGCGCTTTTTTTTTTTTTTTTAACATTTTAACATGTCTGAAGTTGAGGATATCTGTCACCACTCGGACTAGAAGTCCCTGAACTAATACTTAAATTTTTAAATAATATTTACTGAACACTTGCCACCTTCCCGAGCAGAGACCTACGTATAAATGAAGATATAAGAATTGTTCAGTGAACTTATGAATTCTCGGCAGAAACATACATAGCCTCATATAAGTAGCATGCAAGCTAGTGAGTGCTGTGAACGAACACTGCACTTCCTGCTGATCTGTGAGAGGAGAGTTAAATCTAGATGGGCTCTGCCATGGCGTGGAGCCTAGAAAAGGCGCTACTTAAGCTGATTCTTGAAGGGCCAGGAGCGATTCTGAAATTAGGTCAGATTATTCCCAGCACAGGTACAATTGAACAGAGGATCTGAACACCCCAGAAAGGGTAGA
Organism: Rhinolophus sinicus; assembly: GCF_057876585.1. Lineage (NCBI taxonomy): Eukaryota > Metazoa > Chordata > Mammalia > Chiroptera > Rhinolophidae > Rhinolophus > Rhinolophus sinicus. The sequence goes on along the minus strand of NC_142516.1, from coordinate 191,487,348 downwards.
AAATCTAGAAGTGGCAGGGACACATGTGTGGTTGAGGTGCTGTGCTGTTTTCCTCCACAGCTTCGATTACCACTTGTAAGCTGGTCTCTCCAATCCCATATTTCAGCCTGTCTGGCCATCCTGAGTTCCACCTTACAACCACCTCTTTAGGAGGTTGCTTTTCTCTCTCTTTTTAAAGGAGATTGGTTTTTACGTTTTATTTTTCTCTTGCTTATCTAAAATTGAAGTGAAATTTCATAGTGCCAAAAACAGACTCAGACCTTGTTTCTCCTCTCTCTATGAATCACACTGATTGTCGTTCAGTTGCTCGAGACCCTGGCTCTGAGACTGTATGTCCCACCTCTTTTTCATTCACTCCACAAGATCTATCAATCAAAAAACGTCATGTTGCTTCTACCTCTGAAGTCTCTCTGGTCTCTGTTCCTTTCCTTCCCCCACTGTTACAGCCAAACACCATGATCTCTGGCCTGATCTAAGTGACCTCTCGAAAGCTACTAATGTTCCCATCTAATAAATTCTTCCTAAAGGAGATGACCATTATTTAAAAACCCAACCGGGTCATTTCATTGTCCTGGTTAAAATAATCCACAAATAATAATAATTCTTTAATGACAAGTGTGGCTTCCAGTTCCTTCCATGTTCTCTCTGGGCCAAAACAAAGGAATTCACCATGAGACATATAATTACAGTTCCCAGACTCTTCGTGGTGGTCAGTGCCCGCCCTGCCTCATATTTCTTCAAGCCACGCACCCTCTCAGAAGAAGTAAGGCTAGAGTATAAGAGGTGAGATGACGCGGATCTCCCACTGCTTGCTGTCCTCACGTCTGTTGTAGCTAAAGGAGCAACAAGCATCCCGGACTCGGAAACTCTTGAAACTTTCAGACTCTTCGACATTTAAAAATATTTCAAATCCTTGCTCTCGTCCCCTATTCTCACATATGTGGCAAAATCTTTCTTCAATTTTTTTTCCAAGAGAAAATCAGCTAGAATAATCCTTGCTCTAAAGATGATTGACCTTTACTAAATTTGTGTGTGTTTATCTGAATCATATTTTCATGACTTTGAGGTCCCGTGAACAGGGCAACAGAAAATGGGCGTGTGCGGCTGGGCCTTTTATAAAGTGTCACAAAGACGCGTTATCCAGGTCAGTCAGGAGACCACACCACACAGCAGTGCCAAACTTTGTTTTGTCTCTTTGATCAAAAGCCACGGCTAGCTCCCCTACTCACATAGAAATAAATCGGAGTTTTAGGAAATATGTGGACTCTTTATAGCCATTAGGATATCATTGTATTCCTTCCTTACTGCTTCATCTTTAACTTGGCCTTTAGCTTTAGAATTACGCTTGCCCATAATTTAAAGAGTCAATGCGTTTGGCAGGGTGCAGCAGTCCCCAGCTCTCCTTCCTGCAGACGACTACCTTCAATTTGGTTCAAGGTAGGTTGGTGCAAAAGTAAGCTTCAATTATTTTAATTAACTTTTTGTATTTACCTCTATAAGTGCAAATATTGCCTTTTAATTGTTAATTATTGATTTTCATTTTGTGACAACACGTATTGAATTTTGATTCTAGAAGATGGAGATTTAGTTCACTTTCACCCCTTCCCCACAATATTTTCCATTTCTCCTTCCCTTTTTCCCCCTATAATTTTGCTTAGACTAATGCTAATTACAACAATGCGAATACAATTCACAGCCAAGCCTCATACATCACAAAACTACTTTCCATGTTCCGAACAACGGCATTGCTTTGAAGATTCTAATTTCTTCCACTCTCCGCCCTAAATATACTCAGGATCCTATTGCCAGAGCATGATGGGTTTTCTTTCAACCTGGCCTCCTGCCAGTTGCCTTTTGTGCGATGAATACTGCCCAGAGATTTCTGACCTGTTTCCATTCGGCTGCTGTCCCTGGAGGCCTGCTGCTCAGAGGCTGGCCTGGGTCTCTTCACCATCATTCTGAGGGTTACGTCCCCTCTTTCCTTTGTCGGATGCCCAGCCTGCCTCAGTTCCAGTCCTCTTCCTTTTTGGCTGTTCTGCTTGTTTTGGAGTGCATGTCTCCCACTGCTTCCCAAGAATGAGCATCAGAGTTGCATTTTGAGAGCTCAACTCTTTGTCCCAAATTGTCTTTAATATATTAGTATACTTACTCAATTGCTTCATGATTGAATGTCATTTAGAAATATGGTTTTCTTCAAGCTGTGAAGGCGTTGTTCCATTTTTCTGGGCTAAAACTGTGCACAAGGAGCAGAAGAACTTCTGTTTCTCCCGGAGCCCCAGTCGAGCAGGAAGTGAGAAGGGAGCATCTGCCCAATAGTCCACGAGTATGGATGTCACACAGGAGAAGTACAGGTTCTTAGGCCATGGACAGCCACGGAGGGATTTTGAACTGAGTGACAAGGCCAGGTTTGAAGGAGAAAATTTTCAATGGCATCAGTGGAGGAGCTCTGAGAGGGGATGACATCTGTCGAGAGAAGAGTGAGGCTATTGCGACGGTCTAGCTGGGAGATAGCACGGTGGCCTGAGCTAGGCCAACGGTGATAGGAGCGACAGGGACTTGGAGAAAGATGTGAAGAAGGAGGCTTTCCTTGGGCAACACAATGGCGGACAGGGCACATGCCCATGGCAGGTCTGGGCTGGCATCCAGGCTAGGTGGGCACGGGGGTGCTCACTAACATTTTACAACAACTGTTAGACTACAGGTTGGCTCTCCCATCACCGGCACCTCCCAGGTTAACCAGTAAGAAAATATCGCCCGGTCCATTAGTATATTACATGTGTGGTTCCGTCACTTCAGCCACACGTAGCGTAGAGAAAATGATTCCGTCAGCAGTGGTGGTTTGGAGCAGCAACCACATGATGTATGGTGACATTTTATTTCACTACCCCAACAAGGACCTTTTCTTTAGCAAGAGATTTATTGGACCACTAGGTGTGGACCATTTGCCAAGCTCCCCAGATAGTGAAGTCAGTGTCATGTTTTGCTGGAGATGACCAGCACACACGTCTTGAAGCTCTTCATCTCCCAGTGAGATGCACAGTGGCCGCGGCACTTCCTGTGTCTTCTCACCTACAGCCTCTGTGTGGCCACTGCTGCCTTCAGTAGAGATTCATGATCCGGGAGAGAGAGCTTACGGAATCTGCCTTCCCAGAACGCTCCTATTTAGGTTGCTTTCTATCAATTGGTGAGGAATCATTCTTTGCTGAAAACATCACTTTCAGGAAAGTTGAAATTTAAGTGAATGTTGAACATCCACACAGATTTTCTAAGGCTGAAATAAATAGGGGTCAGCACTATAGTTTTTAGTGTTATTTCCAAGAAAATTCATCCTTTTACATCAAGGCCAGAGTACTCAGGCCACCAGAACCTAACTGAAGGTGTAACTTAGCAAGAACCCTGACAACACCCCCAGGGGCTGCCAAACAGCTACTCTCCACATGTTTTTCTGTACTCACATCTAATTTTCAAGTTTCCTGCAATATTTAACAATTTATGCAACGATGGCAGAGCTGTACATGACAAGGAAATAAGGCAGGGAAATTTCAAATTATTTGCAGTTGGTATCAATGAGGAATCTTATGTCGAGCAATAGGAAATACCAACCCACATGACTTGGCAGCTCGTAGGGCTGCACTGGACTAAATTGATCTATACTTCTTGACCAAAAAAAAAAAAAAAAAGTGTCAAATTTTTTTTTAAATGCCAGAGTAAAACAGCCACCAAGTATAGAAAACTTTTACCTGTGAATTTAGAAAACCTTAAATACATTTTAGGGTCCTATGTCTGCTGAGACAAATTCCTACAAACTTCTACCACAGAACTTGTTGGTTGGCAGTGCTGGGGTGACAAGTCTGCAGCAATTCTCCCTGGGCCGGAATGAGTCCCTGCAAGGTCACATCTTCCTGGGGGCTCTTGGACGTGTTTGTTTCCTGCCTTTGCAGCTTCCAGAGGCATCTGGAAGCTGCCATAACCCTCCCGTGGCCCCTTCTTCGTCTTCAAAGCCAGCGACATTGGGCCAGGCCTTTCTCACACTGCCCTCCTTTGCTTCTCTCTTCCAGTTTTCTCTTCCACCTTCCAGGATCCTATGACATGGGGACAATCTCCTGCATGATTCAGGACAATGTCCCTGTTTTACAGAGAGCTGGTTATTAACGTTGATTCCATCTAAATCCTTCATTCCCTTTGCCATGTAACCTAACACATTCACAGGTTCAGGGGCTCTGTCCTTTCTACCATAGAAAAGATATTCCAAAATTAGGGAAAGTCTTACAGAAAATGGGAGAGGGTATTTACCCTGAAGTTGCGCGGCTGGAAAATCTGAGATGGTGGAACCAGAGAATAGCAAGTGAAGAAAACATCAAGGGGCTAATATTTTATAAACACAGATGTAAAAATAATGTAACTATATATATGCATATATATATATATATATATTTCCTTTATGTGTGATACTTATATCATACATTGACAGTTCGTATTGAAATATTTAATGTAGCATTAAAGACAAAATTAACATTAAGTGTATATTGAATTGAACAAGGAAAGGAAAACTAATGATGGCCATAGTGGACACACGGGTCGTGGGCACCATGTGGGTTGTAGGGCCGGGCCATCTGCCCGCCACTCTGTTCTAATGGGCAGTCTTTGCTCTGGATTCCCCACTGGACTGGCCAAACATTGTCAGGTCTACCCATGGTCTGGGGCCATCCCCGGTGCATGCTGATGTTTCTCCTCTTTCCTTTCACACTTGGCGTCTCTGCATCTGGTCTGCGGGTTTTCCTGCACAGTCTTGCATTTTATCATTTACAGGCCTTACTCCTCCCTCCCCAGTAACCTCTAGTGTTTCAGTGTCCATCTCAGTGTGTTTCCTGGGGACCCATTCAGCGCTTGTATCCTGCTTTCTGAACAAGGGGCCCGGCACTGCCATTTTTACTGGGCCCCACAAATGAGGTTGCCGGCCCTGTGGAGGCTTATGTGACATGGCCCAGGCCTCCCACTGGGCTGTCGGTGAATACTAGCAGTGCTGGGGATGGCGGTAAGGAGGGTCCCGGACACTCGCTTTTAGAACACAGACCCAAATATATTATTTTTATTTGAATGGTAAGCTTTCTCATAGTTCATATTTTTTAAAATAATCTGCCCATGCCCTCCCTAATTTACATTCAGGATTACTCTTTGGGGCATTTCTATAGGTAGCTACCTTTATTAAGAAATCTAGAACCTTCAAACTTTAATTAGAAGGAAACTTGAGCTTCGCCGGAAGCATCTTGTTAAGTGTTCTTATCACCAGAGGAATGTCAGATGCAGTGTCGCCAGTCAGGAGGGCTCAAAGACACCTCGGGGTCACAGGAGAGACAGGGTGTGACGTGCCAGTGCCCACTGGGTCCTGAAGGGTAGGGACTTTGCACCAAGTGAGAGGATGCTTGAACAGCGAGGAAGGGTGATATTTCATCACATTCTCATGCTCCTCCAAGTCACAAGAAGGATTTTTAGTTTCCGTCACAGGGTTCCCTGTGTCTTACTTGCTTCTTTCATTTCCTCCTTCTAATCAGTCGTAACATGCTAGGGCCTGCTGGTAGGCACAGATTGCACTTTCATGAACAACAGCAGTTACCAGCACCGGCAGTGGCTACTAGATACTGATCACTGGGTGTTAGAGGTCTGTCTATTTCCCCAAGACGCTCACACACCTGGCAGCTTCAACTTGATTCAGATGCCCGGGGCTGACTGAAGACTGTCTTAGTTCTAGTGGTAGAGGCAGTGGGAAAGCTGTCTGCCTGGTTTGGGAGAAAGATTTGTTAATAAATAAAAGATATGGGGAGATATGGTAGAAAAAAATGAAGGGCAGAAGTGGTTTGGGGAAACATTATATGTTTTTCCTCTTGCTTTGCTAAAAATAAACACGTCTCTGGGCACTTTATCTAGAAGAAGGGAGCAAGAAATCAGCACCCATGAGGACTACATTTTTCCATGACTACTTTTTGCATGCTCGCAGCTTGAAAAATATGTTTGCTTTGCAATATCCTTACGATGGGAAAAAATATATATATTTGTATGTGATGGAGCTTTTGTTTTAATTTAGCCAACATGAATTTCAGCTCCTCTGCGCAGACTGCTTTATGTAACCCTCAGGTTGTTATGTAAGCTGTTTTTCTTTAAGACTCCTGCACCTGTGGGTATTCTGGTTACTGCACCATTTCTGGACCGCGGTCTTGCTTTCAGGGCAATAAGCGGCATTGCCAAGCAGACGTTGTGCTGTGAGAAGAGCCCTTAGGCAGGAGAAGGGGTCCTGTGTCGTTCTTAAGTGGCGGTGTTTTCAGTGCCCTCAGAGAGCCAGCAGGCTAGCAGCCTTTCTCAGAACATACTCCCTTGCTAATATCCACAGCTACGTTTCTTTGCCTTCCTCTATTTAGTTAGTTATTTTGGGGGTTTGGGGGTACTTCCTGTTTTCCACCAGAACCACGTATTATATTCAGTTGTTTTTCATTTGATCCATTTCGATGCTGAGAACTTGCCTTGTGTTCAAGGGCAGGCAGAACTGCGTGTTTTCTAAGTAACCACAAGAGTCCTGACATTTTCAGTGGAGAAGTGTGTGAAACTAGGGGAGGGCTGCACCGTACATCTTTCTTCACTGGGGGCCAAGTATGGTTGACAAGCACGGTCTGCGGCTCTCGCACTGGCATGAACACCAGGTGTTTGTCCCCCTGCTGTGACATCAGGGTCCTGCAGTGAGGCAGGCACCGGCGGCGTGTCAGGGAGGAGGTGGGGCTGACTGGCCGCGTGGACAGCACACATGCCTCTGATGACCGGCTCACACATGCCTCTGATGACCGGCTCCGTCAACTACCTACAGTCGTCCTTTAGGCACTGACTTCATTCGTAAAGATCCGACCCTGGGCCACTTGCTCTGACTGGGTGGGTGTTTCCTCCCGGGGTCCCTCACAGGCACTAAGGGTCCCCTCAGGTGCCTAGTGACCTCGCCCTGTCACAGATGGTGTTGGTTCAGGAGGAAGAAGGGAAAGAAACTTTTGCTAAATCCTAAGGCTTGGCCACCAGCACCAGCCCGTGACCCCTCCTTGGCCCCATCGCCCCTTCATTACCTGCCCTGGAGCCGGCGAGGTCTTTGGAAGACGCAAGACCGATCACAGCATCCCTCGCTTTAATGCTTTAATCTGAGCCAGCTTCTGACTCCTGTGGGGGGGCGGCCATGCGGCCCCTTCCCGCGCCTGGCGCCCACCTGTCCCCACGCCCCGCCCGGGTGCCAGCTCCCGCCAAGCGCGCCCCAGCTCAGGGCCTCCTCTGTCCCCGGGGCCTGGCTTCCTGGTCGGTGACGGTCCGAGCCCGTGTGCCTCGCTGCCGGCCATGCCGTCCAGGACCAGATGAAGTGCACGCTCCCGGCCCTGCACCGCGACGGTCTCCGCCCGCGGCCCCTTCTGTCCTTCCCAGCACAGCGCATCCCAAGGGCCGCGTTTAAAGGTCGCCCTGTCCAGCTGCTCGGAACGCCCGCCGCTCATTGCTGACGCCACGCGGTCCCTCAGCCTCCTCAGCTTTCCTCCCCTGATAGGCAGCGAGCGACACCAATGCTTTCAATCAGCATTTCATCCATTGCTAGTTCAGTTAAGCAGGTTATATGTTTGCTGATTACTCAGTTTTCCCTTCCAGAAATGGCTGATGTAGAGTGTTTTTCTATTGTATTTGCACCTACATATAATTTTGAAAAATGGTGTATATGCAAAATATTTTCTCCCAATTTTATTTTTATTTTCTTTGTGTTTTTTTTTTAATAAGCCATTTCTCTTAATCAAAATGGTGCATTTCCTACCCAAGTCTTCTGGCGCTTTCATTTTGCTTGGGAAGTCTTTGCCTAGACCAACGTTTTTACAAATATTCTGTTGTATTTTCTTCAACTGTCATACTGATATTTCCTGCATAGTTTTCAATTGATCTAAACTTTTGCAATTGAAATCTACTATATTTTTACTTTTTTTCTAAGTGCTCTGTTGTGTTCTTTTAAAAGATCTTTTAAACATATATTTCTTATTCTGAATAGGAAATGAATTCACGTGGTCCCGTAATCAGACAAATACAATTAGGCCCACTGAGCAATCTCCCACCTCACTCCCTTCTAACGTTTTCTCTCATGGCCTGTAGTAACCACTTTTATTCATTAGCAAGTGTCTTTAATGTTGATCAATGCAGATCCAAATACAAATGTCTGTTCTGTTTCCGGTGCTCCTCTTTCGTCCCTGGAAGCTGTATTCGTCACACAAGACAGTGAACACCCTACCTGGCAGCCTCCTGGGATTGGTTCGCATCTCCTGACCATGTCCTCTTTTGGACCTCTGGTGACTATTTATACATTGGGGGAACCAGACCTAGTGTGTGACATGACTTACAACTACTTCTATTTGTCATTTGTCTTTTGGTTCTCACGTGTTTTCATATGGAAGATTTTTAATTCCTCTAGAGCTTAAATTGCTGACCTTTTATGGCACCTGCATATTGAATCATTGTAAAAAATGTGTTCCTTTACCCACATGAAGTTTTTTGTTTTTTGTTTATTTGTTTCTTTAAATCTCATTGTTTCTATTAGTGCTGTTCTGGTTTTGTGTTCACTTTGAAATGTCTGATCCATTTGGAGTTTAGTTGGTGTGAGGAAAAGATCAGATGCCATCTTGGTCTGGGCTGCTATCCTCTTGCCCAGTACAGTTTATTAAAATGTTGACCCTTAAGCTCCACATGACTGTAGGCCCTTTTTCCTGTACTAATTCCACTGTGCGTCATTCCTGGTTTCTCTCATTGGTCTCGAGTGTTCAAATGACACGACTACAGTCAGTGCACATAGGGGCTTATCATAGGGGCTCAGAGTGCATTTTAAAATTTGGTCGGGCCAGTTGTCACTCAGATTAAGATTCATTTTATGATTTTTGTGCACTATTATTGCTTGTTTACTTTTCACATGTTTCTAAGCTCACACAAAAGAGTTTATTTATATGTTCACTGGGTTCATGATAAATTGACATATAGGGAGTTTTGAAATTTTCATGACAGTGAATTTACCACCCAGAAGTCGGTCTGTCATCTTGCTCGTTCAGGCCTGCTCTTGGGCACATTTACTGAATTCCCAATTTATTGCTTCTCAATTAAGTTTCCAGGAATATGCGTATTCCCTCTGTTTTCTTCGCTTCTTCCTTTGAAACTTTGTCTCCATCATGACTTTCCTCTCATCTGGTTGCACTGGTAATGTCCCCATTAGGACAGTTGGTGGGATGGAGGTGGTAGCCCGTCTTTGTGGGTTCCTGTTGTCTCATATAGGCTGACGTCGGCTGAGACCCCCTCCCTTTGGATGTGGTGTTGGCCATGTGACCTGTGAGCACACGGCAAGTCTGAGGACATAAAGGAGGGATTCTTGGGAGGACAGTCCAGACCCTGGGGGCCTGCTGGGTGCCAGGACAAGGTACATCCAGCCGGGCAGCCCCTGTGTCCTGGAGGCTGTGTCGTCATGCGAGGTACTTCTTTCATTTAACACTGAGGGTATGAGAGGGGAGGGAGACAAGCTCCTGTTCACGAGCGAGCTCCCCTTTCAGGAGCTGTGAACCGTCAGTGAGGACTGACGCTTCACAAGAGTGCCTGCTCTGATCTGGGGACTTACCCCTGCGACCGAGCCTGAGGAGGTCAGGCAGGTCTGCAGGGCGAGGGCGAGCTAGTCTGTTCCTGCCACATCCTCAGGCTAGACCCCCAGGGACACACACTGTGGTCCATATATCACGGACCTGGAGGCAGGTGCTTGCTACCTTGGGGCCTGCATGGAGACACACACCTTGTATGATGATTTCTAGTCACTTGCTTAAATAACTACAGCATCGCACTAGGTGTGAGATAAACTGACTCCTATAACCAAAGTTAACCTCATGGTTTCCACATTTCCTTTCTGAAGTGGACGTGGCGGGAGGAAATTCTTTGTCTAGCTTGTTTTAAAGACAACAGTACTCCTAGAAAGTTTCCCAAGGGGGGCGGACTCCTGGATACATTCGTGTGTAATTACCTTTCCATTTCAGTTATAAAATCAATAGGAGATAAAATGATTTCTGGATGGTTGCTGTGGCGTTGATATACTGCATTGCTTCCAATATTTGAATTAGATGTCAAACGTCAGTGTCAATACATTCTTATAAATCATACTTATGTGTTGGGCAATTTAAATATTTCCATGGTAGGGGAAAAAAGACTAAATTGCTAATCCTGCTGAGTGAAGGCAAGGGGCTGTGTGGCTGACAGATAATAATACTGAAAAAAATGAAGCTGCCAGATGAGTGTCACACACCAGAGGGACTCTGTGCGGTCAGCACTGGCCAGTTTGTACAAACCCATTTCGTTTGGTGGGATTCCGTGCTCGTCTTCAGGAACCATGTAACTTTGTAATCTGCCACCCTGAGATTTAAAAGGGGAACTGAGAGGACAGAGCCTTCTGACTGCCATTATACTGCAGATTAAATTCCCTCCCCTTGAAACTCACAGGTGCTTTATATTTACAATACACTGCAGAGAGGGGACTGCCATCGGTTCACATTTGGCATGTCCATTTGTCAGTGTCATGCGCCGTATGCTCAATCGATTCAAATATGGGCTTATTTCCAGGATTGTAATAAATCAAGTTCAGTACACACGCACTTCAATGGTGAAACCATTACAGGGGTTTTCTTGCTTCCCTGTGTGCAAATTGCAATGGCAGCACGCTTTGGTAACTGCAAATACTCCCTCTGCTGTGACCTCCAATCAAAATGGATCATCTCATCAGCTCGAGGACTCTCAGAATTGCTGTTTCCTGTAGTCCTGTATTGACAGTGCCCCTAAAATTCCTTAAGAAAGCCTTTGGAATTTGAATGGGTGTGGGGTCCAACAAGAGAGGTTGGATATTGCAGAGAATCTGGAAGGAAGACCCTGGAGCTTTTTGTTCTTCTCTGGAGGGGGCCCAGGCTGATCTCCATTCTGGGGAGGGCTCCATAAAACACAGGCCCAGCACAAACTCAGGGTGATGCCATGGGAGAAGCCCCTTCCAGGCTGGGTACAGAAGAGCTCATACCTAAGATTTCTGATTGTTTGCCTGGAAGGTTTTTCTTGGCCTTGATCCCAGAAATGTTAACATTTGTCGTTGACAGTTGGCCATGGATTTTGCCAAGGCAGACGCAGTCGTGATGGCTGCTGAGAAATTCACCATTTCTCATGGCATCGGTACGTTTTGGAATGTTATTAATTCACTCGTACCGAGCAGGCAAATTGGGAGATTGGGGTGCTGATTTTCCAAAACCCATTTGTCAGAACTGGGCATGTTGACGCTGAGTAGCCACGTGGAAGGAGTAGGTTGTTGACAACTCATCTTCCAGCTCATTAGGCAAAATCCTCTAACCATTTCTTCTGTCCCAAACTTGCTCCGTTATAAACTGTTCCAATTTTAGGATTTGAGCCATTTAAGGGACTTTGCTGCTGTTCTTTGTTTTTCATTTCTATTTGTTTGGCATATCAGTGAGAAGATAATCCTCTGAAAATTAGGGCTATCTGATGTGGATTTAGAAAAATACATGAAGACTCTCTTTTAAACTGCCCCATCCCTTCCTTTGTCATTTTCTGAGGATGAGCTATTGTCCTACATGTTGAATTGGGCCAGGTAATGTTTGCGGTTAGAGAAATAATGTAATTTCCCCCAAATCATGAATCTAGTATGTGGCACAGCTAGGATTTAAATCCAAACGTGTGTGGACTACAAACAGCATTTCTGTACCCCAAAACAGGACCCATTTTAGAGAATAATGGGGAGATATGCTATAAGGACAATAATGAGATCAAGCTGTGAGGACTCTTACAACAAGAAAGAGAATATAGAGGTGATTCTGTGAGTAATGGTGTGTGTGTACGTGTGTAAAGGAAATGACAAAATGAATTACCTCAAATGGTGTGTACTGGAGGTGGCAAAGTCAGTAAGAGCATTTTATAAACTATTGTCATATTCCACGATTAATTTATTTTACATGAAATAGTGGCCAAACATAAATATTAAATTGGGAGAACATATCATTGTATAAAAATTGTTTAGAGCTGAAAAATTACCAAGACTATAATAATAATAATAACAGCTATACAATATGGAGTGACTCTGAGGCTTCATTCAAAAAGCAGAAACCGTAATCTGGTGGGTGGAGACTGACATTTTGGTCTGAATAAGCAGCGGGAAGGTGCAACCTCGCAAAGGTCTCCCATTTAAGGAGGAATACATCCCACACATCAGCAAGTCTAATAAAGAGAAGGCCCGTCCAAAGTCAGTGGCTTCAAAGAAAAGTTCTCTGATCATGTGGTTTTATAGTACCAGTGTTGTTCCTTTTCTCAGTTGGTAAGAACAGCCAAAAGGTGGTGAAATTCAGAAAATTTAAAGCCACAGAAAAGGGAACACAATCCTTTATTTTATTTATTTACTTATTTATTTATTTGCAGAAATAGTCAAAGACATCTTAAAGGAAGAGCAAAGGACCAAAGCCTAGGCCAATGATTTTACAAAAAAACCCGAAGCATTTCTTCCACTTGAAAGCCTCTTCCACAAGCCACCCTATTTCTCATTTTCTGAAATATACCATTCCAAACGGAAGAAAACAACAACAAAATATCAGCACAAAGTCTTCTTATCACCTCCTCAGTCTTTTAATTTTCGTTCAGAGCATCAGTTTTCCATAATAGACACACCTCAGTGTAGGTTGTCTATCTTTGGACCATTTAATACAAGAAATATTCAAGAAGAAAACCGCACAGAGCGCACCCTGGACTGTCCTGATCGACTGAAGCTTGTTCATGTCCCAGTTACTGGGGGGACCCTTACACCCATTTGTGATGTGTCTCTGGGACCTGAACAGGAGGAGACACCCCACCAGGAGCCACATCCCTGGCTGCTCCTTCTCGTCATCGGGGGCAACGGGAGCGCTCAGAAACCAACCGTCACCGAATGACAGCGACGGGACCCGTGTCAACAGCTCCTAGTGAAAACCAGCTATCTGTCACTCGGCTGTTAGGTCAGAGAGGCTGGAACCTGAGAAATGCCGCCTTTCACCAAGACTATGGCTGCAGGTTCAGTGGGAGGTGCTCCCAGTGCTGAGTCTCTTCCCGATGTGGGAGGGTTAGAAATTCTATAGACAAACTGAAGCGAGTTGACACTTAGCTAAGTCACCATTTGATGTGGCTTCTGAATGTCACTCATTTAGTTAAAGGATCCCTGACCCTCAGGCCAAACAAACCGTTGTATGTTTTATTCTGCAGCTGAATCTTGGTACCCCGCCACAGTAAGAGGATGTCTGCCATCTACATTCCTTCACACCTTAACTTCTGACTGCCATCACCTCTCACACACAAAAGTCAACCCAGGGCAGATCCTAAGAAAGTAAATAAAATGGTTCATCTGAGTTTTTACAAAAGCTTCATTAGGGTCTAACTTACATGCTATTAAGTGAAATTCATCTGAATTTTTTAAAGGCCTATGTTAAAGTATAATTTATATTCTATTCAATTAACCTAAATGTATAACTTAATGCACTTTAGTAAATTTGTACAATAAATTTGGGCACCCATTCCCACAGTTCATTTGTAGAAGACGTCCATCAGCCAGGCAGAATGGCAAGTGTAGCGAAATTCCACATAAATGGGAACCTACAATTCGGGGTCTTTTGTGTTTGGCTTTTATCACCGAGCATCCCTATTATTCCTGAGGTTCACGTAAAGCTGCATGCTCTCAGTATCTGTTCCTTTTTATTTGTATGAGTGTACCATATTTTATTTATCCATCCACCATCGACACTTGCATCCTTCCCAGTTTGGGGCTATGAAAAATGCCACTGTGATCATTCATGTACCACACGTTGGGCGGACATGTGTTTACATTTCTCTGGGGTCTGGAATCACTGATAAAATGTGTGTATAACTTTTTATTAAACTGTCAAACTGTTTTCCAAACCGACTGCACCGTTTTAAATTCTCCCCAGCGATATATGCAGGTTCTAGTTTCTCCACATTATCCTGACAGTTCACAGTGCCAATCAGTCCATCCGAATTTCAGCTCCAAAGACTTTTAAATAAAAAAGATGTGCATTTTGCCATTATTTCTGTTGCCTGAGGAACGAGGACAGTGAGTGAGTCTTTGACAAGAAACCAAATTTTCAGTTGTTATAAGTATATTTGGGGTTTGGGAAAGATGATCATTTTACTCTTTTTAAATGGTTTTTCTAAATTTTATGTTCCTATTTTTATTGTGAAACCATTACAGCAAACCCTGTAAAATATTAAAGAAGGAAATAAAAGCATCTATTTCTGCTACCCTCCAATCAAGCCAGCGGCGTTGCCTGGTCCGAGCTTCGCTCTGTGCCATGGCGGGTCACCGTCTTCCACTTGTTTGCCTTGTGAATCAATCTGATGTTTCCAGCGCCCCCTGACTGCAGTCCATGGCCACAGGCCTTCATAGTTAACACTTTAATGGCGGCACAGCATTTATTTCTCCAATTTTAAGTCATGTGACATTTTTCTACTCGTAAACATTTACTTCATTTATTTTTCCTAGTTAGCCATAAATCAATATATCTCTGTGTATCGATTACCTATCTAGTATACAGGTGTGTGCGTCGTTCTCCTTCAGATTTATTTTTTAGGACTTATTTTCATCTGTAATGTGAACAGGTCAAGTGGTATTTGACATGATTGTGATGATTGACACACGTTGTGAACTACATCCGCAACTGCATAACGTGTCGGCTGCATTCCAGCCTCACCAGCTTGGGAAACAGGCTGATTATTTTAAATTCACTGGGTTTACGACAGCACTTCAGTGTACCAACTGGCAATTATTTTACTGCCACATTGTTCCTGTCACATGCTGTTTAGGACAATAAATTCCTTCTCTTCTGTGGTTAGTATTTAATCAAATGAATTTCATGAATAGTAGATGATTCTCTATATAATCAATTGTAATTTTAGAGACAACTCCACCTAAATATTGTTTGAATGTAGATAATGCATAAAAACATAAATACATATCTGATTACACTTTTTGGAAAAAATGTCAATGTGCATTTGAATAAAATTGATACAAATCTCTAAAGTTCAGGTCTTAGTTATCTTGTTTCAGATTTGTCACTGGAAGCTATGACTCAAATACAGTAGTGAGAGAAAGAGTCCTTTTTCCCACTTGTAACTCAAAACAAATATGTAGGAAGGTACAATAACTGCTTCCGAAACTGACATCAAGACAGCGATAATCTATAACAACACGTTTGATTTTTCCATAAGCCGTTAAATTGCTCTCTTAGTAATAAAAGCCATATGTCAACACTTCTCAATGTTCACATAGGCATTCTCTGTTTTTTTATGCTTCTCCCCTTCTTTTTCAAAACATCTGCTTGGGTCTTTACAACACACACACACACACACACACACACACACACACACACACAGCATTTCCTCAGAACAATAAGATGAAGGTGATCTCGGTGTAAATTATTTTTCCCAGTACGAGCTGACTTATGTGTATTTCTGTCTCGTGGTAGAACACACCTGAATTGCTACTACCCTGCTGGAAAGAAATGTAACTCAATTAGTAACCACATGCATTCATAAACTTATTTTTTCCTATGTGCCCTTTTGTCTTAAAGCCTCAAATTAATGAAAAAAGTGTGTGTGTGTGTGGGGGGGGGGGGAGTGAGCAAACTGTGTAATGAGCTCTGAAGTGATGCAAAGTTGCTGTGAGCCTGAGAAGCGAGCCACATGGCTGAGAGTCAGAGGGTCTCGTTTCTGTTTAGAGGGTTGAACATATGCGACCATTTATTCTCAAAGGGAAAAAATGTTTTAAGCAATTCGTCTCTCTTGTTGCCATCAAAACACATATTGTAACTGTGTGTTTCTGAGCTATCCCCAGGTGATGAATTATGATATTGAAAATCACCATTTTGTATACTTCCAGCTTCCTTTGTACGTGAGTGGCTTGTGGCCAGATTCAGTGAGAGAAACGAAAGTCCCCTGGAGGTTGTGGGGGGAGATAGAAAGCTTTTGTGAAATTTTTGGCTTTCTGGATACAAAAGACTGTGGCTGTTGTTAGCTTTCCCCTACTTCACACACTGGGATTTTCTGCCTTAATGTGGTTGTGATGACTCGAGCAGTGGCAGCCAGTCTGCAGTCACGAGGGCAAGGGTGGACATACTGAGATAGTCCTTCCTTGCCCAGACCTTTAATGGCTTGTCTGAGTAAAAACAATTCGTCAATGAAAGACAGTTTCCAGAAGCATCAAGAAACATCACAGGACATGTGAAATGTATGATCTTGGAAGCACATGTCCAGTAACCTCTACGGATGCTCGAAATGGCTAGTGTCTATGGTTTTCAGTACTAACGAGCTGAAAACATGCAGGAGGGAGCCACTGAGCCAATAGAATTGGAATGATGATGTTAATGTGACTTGAGTTTTATTCATGTGCTAGGGCAGCCTAGAGACATTAGGGCTAAAAGTCGTGCTCCGTAAACACTTGGCAGCTCCTTCAAAAGGTTTTCTTAAGCCTCTCTCCACCTGTTCTGCCCCCAAAGATGCTGACCATCTGTGCAAATACAGAACAATGCGTTTGCTGCACTTCACTGTAACTATTTGTGCATTTGACTCTCTACTTGGACCGTGATTTTCTAGGGAGCCTGGACTCTGCTTCATTGATTTTGAACTCTCTGAATCTAACCTCAGTTTTGATATTTAGTAAATACTCTCCAAATACCTGCAAAGTGAGTTGATTTGGTAGCCTTCATAAGTATGAAGAAACCTGCTCAAGGTTAGTTATGGCTAGCCTGGAAAGTTCTGCAGGGTAAGATGCAGCCATATCCAACAGAGCACAAACACTGAATGTTATTAGAAGCAGCATCCTGCTTTGAATAATTGTAGTTGACTATCTTTTTAAAAAAAAAAAAAAAAATACTTCCAGGCCTGTCTTTAATTTTGCAACATATATATCCTGTCAAGCAGAAAAATTATGTACGTTTGCTTGACTTTTCCCATGACCATGAAATTGTAGGAAGAATGGAGGAGAAAGGGACACTGACATGGAGAGTATGGAAACCCTTAAATGGGTCCCGGCCCTCCCGACCTCAGGGCTGAATGGCTTGGGACTGTTTGTCCCTCATAATCTAATCCTGTTCGGCTAGTTTCTGGCAGCAAAAACTGAAAAAGAGACACCCTTTTTTTTTTTTTAAGTGGTAATACATGCACTTTTTAGGTTATAAAACTTTTCGTAGTAAAATACAAGTCTTTTTGTAACTCTTCCTTCATTCTTTCAGATTCCCTCAGCACAGACAACCACTGCTACCGTTTCTTACATTTTCTTCCTGGTAACATATGGGCACTAAGAATGTATGTGCATATCGCCCTTTGCTTGCACACAGCCAAGCATGTCACAAACAGCTCTGTCTGATGCCTTTCCACATTAAATAAATCTGGTACATTGCCAGATATTGGCACACCTAAACTGCCACATCTTTTCCTAATTGCATTCGATTCCATGACTTAACTGTACCCTATTGATTTAATTTCTCCCTTGCCAATGACCTTTTCCCCTGTGTCCAATGTTTTACTCCCAGAAACAGTGCTGGAGAGTATACATCCTTCAATGTCCTTAGGCATTCTTCTTAGGACACGAGCGCATGTTGTTACCTGATACGTCACTTACTGTGGAATTGCTGAGGCAAGGGGAAATTTTTCCTTAGCTCATTAAAAGACAGCTGACACATAACATCGTATCAGTTTAGGGTGTACCATCCGTGGGTTCCATACACTTACATACTGCAAAAGCATCAGCACCATAGCTAGCTCAGCCTCCATCCTGACACGTAATTTCCATTTCTTATCTGAGGGGAGAACATTTAAGATCTACTCTTTCCCCAGTTGGTCTCCATAAGATCTCCATTTAACTTCCCCCCAACAATGTGTGAAGGAAACCATCGCCCACGAACACCTTCTCTGACACCTGGTATTTTCAAACTCTTTATTTTTCCCCACCCAGTAAAAAATATGAAAGAACTAATATTTTTAGTTTCCACTTGTTTGACATGTTTTTAAAAACCATTACTCCCCAGAGTCTTAGAAAAACAGCATTTATTAATGCTTCAAAGATGCCGGTCTCTTGTCAGCAGCTGCGTGTGTACAGGACCCAGTTTCCGGGGGGGCATTTGGTCCCTTCCTAGGGCATGGGGTGGGCTACCTACAGCACTGGTGGAGGCGTCCCACCGTGGGCCTCGATCACACAGGGACGAGGAGAGGAAGGGCAGACACAGCCCTGGTGACACCCTGACGGCTGTCAAGGATGAGGCAGCTGGAGGCCACCATCAATCACCTCAGGTGCAAAACGCTCTGTCAGCCTCACAGGGCCATTGAGCTTTCAAAGGTGTCTATTGGCTCAAAATTGGCCATTTTTACTAAATCTATACAAACTAATAACATCGCTTAGCTCTGTGTTGCTTATCAAAATGTATGATTGAATACGGCTTTCTTCTGGGACAGAACAGAGAAAGCTATGGCCTAATCCATTTAAAGAGATTCCCGAATTCTGACCAACACATCCTAACACGAGAGTTTATGGATCTCTAGCGTGAATTGTGGCTTTGCTCAGTCCATTCCCAGTGTCTGGATATCGGACCCATTCTAAGCTCTCCCTTCTTATAACTGACAGTAGGAGGACAGTGTCACCCTCAGGGGAACACAGGGGCTGGGGAGGGGAGGGGCACAAGGCCTCAGCTCCACTAGCTGACCACCAGGCCCATTGTTTAAGATGTGAAGTGCGAGGCTTTTGAGCCAGAATTAGGTGGAAAGTATATAAATCAACAGGTAGGGACTTGTGTAACTGTGTACCCCTTTACATTTGTAGTTTCTGCCACACACATTAGAGACCGTCAGCTTAGGGCCAGTGTTTCATGGTTGCAAGGACTGCATCCTTAGAGGTTATGTCAGCCACGGTGCCGGTGGCGACCCTTGTAAAGCCGTAACTGTGATTCCTTAATTGTTAGCCACAGTACCTGAGTCTGGACAACTGAAGGAACACGCCACCAGGAATGCTATGGAAAGGCACAGGGCAGCCAGGTCAGGAAGGAGCAGCCCAGTGCGACACCCTGGGAACGAGGGCCGGGTGGAAAGACAGGGCTGGGGCTGGTCTCCGGGTGGAATGGGGTGGGGTCTGTGCGAATTTGGCCACACTTGTCCAATGCGTGTCACCCCGCCCAAGGCTCCCATTCCCAGGAGAGATGTTCGCCCTGGCTTGGGGACGGGCGCAAAATCAGGGTTGGCATCTGACCCAAAGTGACTGTCATGGGGGGAGTGGCTTCCCAGGGGCAACTGGGCGCTGTGGCCACGAGAAAAGGGGAGACATGCCAGGTTTCGTAAGCAACCCTGTCAGAGATGTTGGGGCTTCTGTTCTCGGTGCATGTGCCTCCTTACTGCGCTGAAAAGCCTAGAGTGCTGTGGAAGCCACTCCTGCAGGGCAAAGGGCAGGTCAGTCTGCGTTTGCTCTCGTGTTGAGCCGTCGCTACCCTACCCCCGAGTCACTACAGGGCTCAGTGACAGTGTGAGGCTCAGGGTCCCCCAGGGTCGGGCAGTGTGGGTGACAGCCCTGTACCCTCGGTTCCCACTCAGCTGCTATTTGAAGACCTACTCTGTGCGGGTCGCTCTGCCACATGCTAACCACTGGACGTGGGACACATGTTCAGACCAAGTGTCAAATCAACTTTCCAGATGCCCAGGTGGAAGGTCATTGAAGAGCGAAGCCCTCTTTATCTTCAGTGAATTGGACAAAGAGCCAGAGGGAAATTGCAGTTACAAGTTCCAACTTAATTTGTTAAGTACTTCTTGAGACCCTATCATGTATCAGCCATTTGGGAGGACATTAAAACTATAGTATGCAGTATGGATTTCTCCTGCCATCCTTAACTGTAGCAATTGTTAACCAAATGACGCACAAAAAGTATGTATAGTTAGAGTGACAGGAAAATTTCAATCGCAGAAAAAGGGCGTGTCAGTGAATTTAACCGTGCCATTGTCTTAGTGAAAGAGAATGTTGACGAGGAGACTGACCTCTGTCAGCACTGCCTTGCTCTGAATTCCTGCTTCATCATCTGTAACATGCACACAGTCAAACGTGCAAGGCCAGGTAATGAGGCTCCCCTGAATGCACGCCAGCCATCGGGAACGGCATCTGGTGCACAGCAGGTCCTCAATCCACGGAGGCTGAACACATTTGCTGATGTGTGGAGATAGTCTCTAAGTTGGATGTCAAAACTTTGAAGCCACTGTGGGGCCTTTTTAAATCACTGGTATTGGTTGTTTTTCATTTTGTAATGACTCTCAGGAAAACTAGTATGTCACTCTGTTTAACTGCAAGACACTCAGCTTGTTGGGCCACGAAGGACTCGTAAAGCCCTCTACTTTCTCTCAGCCCAGAAGTGGAGGGAGGGCCGCTGCTGTGGGTTTTAAAGGCTACCTGCGAGGTGTTTCTGTGATGTTTGGAACGTCCATTAAATCTGTCAGCACTCTTCTTATGGGTCATTTTTCAGTGTTGTGAAAGTTTATAGAAAGAACTTCAAAACAATTTTTTTAAGCATAGAAATAAAAGCTTGATTTTGGTTTGGAGGGAACCGGGTTCTCATTGATTTTAAGGCAAACCAGCAAGAAACCTGTCAGTTTCAACACTGCGGTGTGCGGTGTCACAGCTCTTCCCGTCTGCTTTTTGTGAAGCATGACGGTGATGTAACATCTCAAGAAAATGGGGTGCTTCCCTCGAAATACAGGAAAACCTCATTTCCAACACTCCTGGTCTCTTTTCTTCCACCAGACTCACATATGCAGGCAAGGTCAAATAACTTCACACCGAAAATGGAAATCTAAAATTAAATATTTAATTAGAACTCTGATTTGCTTTAAAGATAGGTGGCATTGCACAGGCTATATTACACTCTCTTTATATTTTTTTTTTGACAAAAAAGATACTGTTCATTTTAACAGGCCACTTTAATATTAATACATGTGTAATAGGATTGGAACTGAAAATCAGCTAGAGGTGGTACAATGTACATTATTGGGAAAATTACAGTTTTGTATTGTAAAAACATTTATTTTTTTTAACAATTTACCTACATTAATCAAAAAATTACAGCATATTTAATAATTTTACAAATTCTTCATAAAAAATATATCTCTGTACAAAAAGGTCTTTTGCACCTACTCGTGTCAGCAGCATGTGGTGGGGTGGTGAGACGGGGTGGGGTGACGATGGGTGTCCTGATCAGAATGCCAGCCTTCTTTTTCCCCTTTTTTTATAATAGCTTTTTTGTTGTTGTTTACAAACTATTTTACAGAAGAAAAAAATTATTGCAGCTAGCCTGAAGAAAGGCAAGATGTGTGACAAGCAGCACTTTAAACAGCTTTGAAGCGTGACCTGCATTTGCGGGGCGCGCCCCCGCGTGTCCCCTTCTGTCGGGAAAGAGTCTTGTAAGCTGCCCCGCCCCCAGCAGACCCGCTCAGCCCTGCACATGCCCTCGGGGGACCCAGGCAAGTTCCTGCGGGAGAATTCCATGAAGTGTCCTGGTTTAAATAACATGCTCCAATCTGACAACCAAAGGATGTCTGACTTTGCGCACAAAGGAAAGGAACAGCTGATCTGATATGTGGTTTCCTGGGCAGATGTCCTGTCGCTTCAGGGTGCAGGAAGGTCATTGACCAGCCAGCAGGTCGGCGACATGGGGCGAGAGACATGGATTGAGACTCGGGAGTCAGCGCTTGGCATCTTGTTTGAGTGACTCAAACTCAGATATGTACAGTCTATTTATATGTATGTATATATATATATACATATATGTATATATATACACTCAATATAGACATAATTACCCTGTTCTCCCTGCACAGAGCCTCCCTCCCTCACAGTTCCCTGCGTCCCGGTTCCACCTGTGGCCAGTGTCTGGCTCGGGCTGACCTCATCTAGTCTAAAGAGAGGTAACCGGAGGGCTCTAGGTTGCAAAGCCAGCCTCTGGGTCAGGTAGGCCAGAGAAAAGCGTGCAGAGAATCCAGCATAATACTGTGGGATTCAAAAGGCAAAGAAGGAACTAGAAGAGGTCAGCCTTCCCGACAGCATGCGCCCTTCACACGCATGAGGCCCAAACAATGGGTGCCCAGTGGGAAGATGGACTAACATGTTCAAAGCACAATGCACAACGCTGAAAGGAGTGGACACCTTGACAGTGGTGATTTTTTTTTTTTTCATTTCTCACTTTTGATGTCCTGCATTTAAACATGCAGCAGACAAACAAGTCTAGAAGTCTGAAGCTAGGTGTGCACATGTTCACTACAATGGAGGGAATGGAACACCCGGACACGTCTGTGGGGCCAGCCAGACTGCAAGAAAGGGAAACACTCCATAGGTGGGCAGGTACTTCAAACCCAAGTAAGAAAATATGTTTTTCAGAATGTTTTTACCGAACAGTTATACATAAAAATAAACAGAATGCCCCCTTTGAGCTTGTGACCTCAGACATTCTCACTGCTGCATCTTCTACATCAGGTTTTGATTTTGTCCACATTGGGGATCACGCTTACTTTAGACCGTAATTTATAATGTACCAGGAATGAATTCTAAACTTGAAAGATCACTGACATTTTCTTTCCATTTGCAATTATAAAGAATGAAACGAAAAACAAGCTAACCTATAAACTATGTTGTCAGGAAGGCAGAGTGTGGTAATTTCTCCTCACCTCCAAAGAAACACTTGCTATTTCGATCCTTCTGATCCTGAATAATTTCCACCAAGTTCAAGCTGCGCCTGTGGTATGTTATCTTTCAATGGGACACCAGAGAGGGAAGGACAAACACAACGCCAAAGGGAAGGCTGCTAAAACCCACAAGGTCATGAGCTATCGAAAATAAATTACTATTCACATTTTTACACCACAGATAGAAATTGCTGCAGACCTCCCGCTATGAAGCCGTAAAATACTGACAACGATGGGATGAAGACGGGACTAAAGAGGAGAAAACATGTGGGAAAGAAAAGGCCTCTTTTTGTTCTCGCTGGACATCTTCAACGAATCCAACACACATATGCAGCTAAAAGAGTGACCGATAACAGAGCGAGTCTCTCCAACACCAGATTCCCTTTACAAAGCTGTGCCACGGCTGGGACTTTCTCTTCTCCTAGCACGTCAACTGCACGGAAGGTGGAATGTTTCGCGTGAGACTGTGAGCGGATGCTTACAATACAATGGGTTAGTGGATAGAAACCCTGTGTAGTTAATTTTTATCAGAATCTTACTCGTCATTCATCACACACTAGTGCAAAAAATTGTGCATCAGAAATTCTGCAATAGAACGGCTGACTGGGAAGCTTGCACATGGCCCCAGAAATGGATGCCGAGGCGGCTGCGAGTCCTCAAAGCTTGTCAGGTGTCAGGAAGGGCAGTGACACGTGTGCCAGGTGTGCGTCCACCCCAAGGTGTCTTCTCATGAGTTTTTTTTTTTTTCCAGAGTGCTTGCATTCATGGGGGTTACAAAAAAGAAAAAAACGACAACGTATTGTGGTGCTACCATTTTGTTACTGCCCCCGAGGGCCGTATCCACGTGCCCAGGAAGTTGCACTGAAAGGCGCGCCAGCCACACAGAAGTCGGAGGTCGGAGCCTTTGGGGATGGATGGCACGCTGGCGACACGTTGGTGTGCCTAGACCTCTGGATGCGGCCTAGACCCACGGGCGCGGCCTAGACCCACGGGCGCGGCCTAGACCCACGGGCGCGGCCTGGACCCACGGGCGCGGCCTGGACCTCCGGACGCGGCCTAGACCCACAGACGCGGCCTAGACTCACGGGCGCGGCCTAGACCCACGGGCGCGGCCTAGACCTCTGGACGCGGCCTAGACCCACGGGCGCGGCCTAGACCTCTGGACGCGGCCTAGACCCACGGGCGCGGCCTAGACTCACGGGCGCGGCCTTGACTCCTGGACGTGGCCTATTCCCCGGGTGGGCACGGCCGGCGTTCGGAATCCACTCCCAGAATGAAGACATGGGTGCAATTCGGGCCCCGAAGACTCGGCACGTGGGACCTGATGCTCCCGCCGCGTGGGTGCCGGGAGAAGCCGTGACGTTCGCTGCAGCAAAGCCGAGAGGAGAAGGAGGGTGGGCTATGGCACCAGAGGAATGGCTGCTTGTCCATCCGAGGTATGGCTATGGGTCAGTCAGGCCTGCGGGCACTGAGGGCTATACCACTGTGCACACTGTGTTCAGAGTCGTGTCAAACCGCACAGCCTTGGCCTCTGTGGGCTTTAAGTTTGTATCATACATTGGGTTTTCAAACGAAGCTTGTCCGTTGCTATTTTCATGTCCAGCATAGCCGTTGTATTGGACTTTTGGTCTTGTTCTAAAGGGAAGAGAGGGACATACCGTTAGGGCCCTGGTTTCAAGGGAGAAAAGCAAGTCAGCTGGGACCGTGTGCGTGAAATGACTCCTTAGCCCGCAGGGAATGTGCAGAAAAGGGGCCAGCAAGCGGCTGGGCCACACACCCTCACACAGCGGAGTACGCTGTTGGTACTTGGTGGCTGATCGTTATGGAGAGGGCTTTAAAAATAGAAGTGGTTTCTAAGAATTAGCTTATTCCGACTAGGACTAGGCCACGTGGTAAGAGCACAGCTTTAATGTAAATAACCACACTAGTAAAAATATCACTTGACATGGGTGTAAAGAAACTTCTGTTTTAGTGATTACTAGTGGATTTCCTTAAGTTACCGTATGTTCATTAAGGAAATGGGAACTAAAAAGTGTGTGACTCTCAGAGAACCAGCTTCTGTCAGCAGAAGAGCCATCTGCAACTGTTCTGGGAGCTGGAGACAACCGACCTGAAAATGCTCTAATAGCAAAAGTGGGTAAACAAATTCAGCCAAATGTTAATGGAGCTCCGTCCTGGCTGAAATTGTCCTTTCCTCTCCCAAGTCACGCGTCACCACCATCCCCTTGTTGCCAAGGAAATGTGACCGAGTTGGATCAGACTCAGGGACCCTGGAGAAGTCATGTGGACATGGTGAGTGAGGAACCTGGGACTCCAAGCACAGCAGTAAAGAGAGAAGCTCCACAAGGAGCGGAGACAAGGTTTCATCTGAAGAAGTACGGTGCCAACTTGTGAAAGCATTTTTAGATGTGTAGAGGGGCAGAACGAGTGGAGAAACGGCTGATGGATTGGTGTGTTCCCTGGGCAGGTGGCAAGAGCTCAGGAGAAATGGACATGTGAAGTGGTGGGGTGACCGGGCAGGGCTTGCTGCTGCTGCACAACCCCCGCATTCCTCAGCCGGCACCAAAACAGAGAACTACAAGACCCCATGGGTTTAGAAGTCTCGGGCTTAAGAGCTGCTCTCTTGTAGCCATGAGATCAGAGCCGTCCTTCGTCTTCCAGACACAGTGCAGCCTCTCGGGTGTCTCGCTGAAAACTCACAGCAAATAAAGAAAACAACAAAACTTTCCCATATGGGCATCCTTAATGGACGAGAGACGATCACTTAGCAACAGAAGATACGTGTGTGAGTGTGAGGGTGCACACCCACTACACCAATACTTTACAATCACAGTGCAAACAAATGGTGTTTCTACGGTACCTGTGTTTGTAGAGGTAAAATGCAAACCCTGATAAAATTAGGGCGAGGAACGGGACCAGGATGGCAGCTGCGACGGACCCACTGCTGGTGCCCTGGTAATGCTGTGAAGCGTCTCGGTCAGAGCTTAGGGGGTCTGGAAAACAAAAGGACTATTCAGTTTGCAGTAACTGACCTTGTGCTTAAACAGATGCATTTATGCTACACTTTATAAATGGATATAAATTCTACACGACGCAGGAGATGCAATTCCATAGGGAACCAACTGATACTCTTTTTCCCAAAGATATTAATATCCAACTTAACGACCACGACACAAAAACCTGATTAATCCTTGGTGGGACTATGAAAGTCTGCCGCTCCCCAGGTAAGGAAGACGAAAGGGGTGTTGCACCTTCTGACTTCTGCATAGTTACAGATATTTGCATGTGAATAAAAACTAACTGAAAAGCATCCATATGCCTTTATCTAGATAGAGAGATGGGTACAATTTGCTGTTTTCTCCTTTCCTAAGGCAAAGGCTCAGCAAAATATGTCACGGAACTTGTTGCATAGTTCATGTCTATGTAAATGACATCACACTCTCTATATGTGAATGTGTTGCCTAATCTGTTCTTTTAGGTAGATTGCAAAAGTCATTACAGAGTATAGAAATACTCAAAGAATGCAGCTCAATGTTGTTTCTATGAGAACCCAAAAGGATGAGAAAATGCGGTTTCCACACATCAGAAGGGAAGGCGGGTGTCAGCTTCTCTAACATTGTGAGGTGACCACTGACGCTGCAGTCACATCTCCACAGTGACATACACACATGGCACTGTGAGCCATGCAAACATCGAACATTCAAATCATAAAATGATTATTAAGTGATTATTGCCAAACGAGGAAGTTTGTTCTGAAGAGTTCACTATTTATAAAGTACGATTTTGAAATGTATTTGGCTTAATCACACAGACTTTCCAATGCACGTGTGTAGGGAATTATGATTGCGTCACCTGAACCTAGCAGAGTTGTTAAAAAGAAGCTGGCCTGGTATTAGCAGTTCATGTGCAGAATTTACAGGGTAGTAAATAGAAAGAGAAGCTTTGGTTCATTTGTTTTTACAAACCATGGATGCAAAGTAACAATCAAATGCTAAAAAGATTTTTTAATAGCTTTTAAATAAAAATCCTTGGCTTTTCACGTAAAAACTTAGAAATAACAGTCTTCATAAGCGTCAATAAATGCAGATTGTGCTACTCCCCCATCCTATGGCCTGGTAGGTTTACGTGGTCATTGCTGTTGGCTCTTTGTCACCTAAGCGTATCTTCTGGAGACCCTTTCGTATTAGTACGTACGAATCAGATTTAATTTTTCCTTTTCAGGTGTACCCGGGACCTACAGGTGAGGCTAAAGGGCCAGATGCTTAGCTCTGCCATCTCAGCATCCAGCGTCCAGGTGACGGCACGTGAGCAGAGCGAAGCCAGCTGCGGCCTCCCATCTGGACACTGGATTTGGAGTGAGTGATGCACAGCACGCTGGGGTGGTTTAGAATTGATTCCTATGGCTGTCAGGGCTAGAGCCTTGGGGAGAGTATTGTCAGATGTCCCCAGGGGTGATGCTAGCAGCAGCCCTCAGAGTCCAGAGGCAGAAGTGCAGCTGTCATACCGTGCCACCAGAGCTGGCACTGTCCCACAGGGACACCCCGGGTACATTGCTCCAAGGGCCTGTTATGATGATGACGTGTCAGGACACCTCAGCTCCTCAGAGCGATGCCTGGCACCTAGTGACACTTCCCTGGGACCCACGGTACTGGAAGGAAGGTCAGCTCCGGATGCTGGGCTGGCTTGGCCAGCTCTGCTCTGGAACCCGTGCTGACAGCGGAAGCTAAAACACAGCAGGGCTCAGCACTTGGCGAGATGGAAACCAGTGCTGCTGGTCAAGTTTGAGATCCCACTGGTTTCCATGACGAGGCCTCATTCTCCAGGTTTCTGTAACTGTTTCCTCGCCTCGTTCTCACCCATCTGCGTTCTGCTTAAATTCACCAAAGGTATTTTCTGCAAACCAGACCCAATAGTTTTGGCCGTCACGGAGCTCACAGTCCCTGTCAGGACTGGAGACCTGCACGACACAGGCCCTTCACATCCTGACAGCCACACAAGAGAAGGACTCGTGAATTCCACACTGGCCTTCCTCCGAAATCATTAGCCTGTCTGGAGACCCCGGTGAGTTCCAGTTATTGACACTTGTTTGAATAATGTAAAGGGTAATGTATGTACATGATACTAATTAAAGTGGCATACAAATACATGAAAATTAATAATAGGAAAGGGAAGCGGAAATAAAGGGTCACTTCTTGCCCATTATGCTAACAGGTTTTGTTTTATTTTTAGTGCCCTGCCAGCAACATACTGTTAGTACTTACGACTGTCTCTCTTAATATTTCTCTAAAAGCTGGGCACACTAGTTACATTTTCTGCATTTGGCTTTCTCAACTTAACCATATAGTACTGAGGTTCTTCCATCAGCACATATGAATTAGACGGAACTTTGTTATCTGTACAGTATTCTGCTAACTGGACATGCGGGATTTATTTAGTCAGGCTAGTTTTAAAGGACATTTAGGCCACTTCATTCAGTGTTTTCCTACGATGATGCCACGAAATCCTTTTTCTATCACTATACATCCGCAGGAGTCTACATTTACAGAATGTGTTGTAAGAAGTCAAATCCTTGCCTAACTGAATTTGAAATGTTTGGTGTTGCTATACCTAATTTGCCCTCCAAAGGTGCCCCCATCTCATCTCAACCGTTATGTTATGAGGGTCACTACGAGAACACGAGGAAAGCTGTGTGATGTCCACCGCTTACCCTCCCCTCCCTCTCCCTCGCTCTCCCACCCTGCTTTGTATTGTTACTACTTCTGCTGCTACTGCTACTCTGACGAATCAAGTTGTTATTTTCTCACTTGCATTTCTTTATTTCAGAATGAGGGTGAGCATGTTTTCACATGTTATAAGCTAGGTCATTCCATTACATTTTTTTTTTTCATTCCATTTTTTAAAGAGCATTATTTGAAGAAATTCTCATACTATGGCATTCACCCACTTAGAGCACACATACAATTAATTCAAGGGTTTTCAGTATGTTCACAGTGTTGCAATCATCACCACCATCTAGTTCTAGAACAGTTTTCTCCCCCAAAATAAACCCAGTACCCTGTAGCAGTCATTCTTCACCACCTCCTACCCCAACCTCCAGCCCCTGGCAACCACTGACACACTTTCTGTCAAACATTTGCCAGTTCTGACATTTCACGGAAATGGAGTCACTAAATCTGCATTTTTAAAAATAATTTTTTATTAGTTTCAGATGTACAATCAAC
The DNA here is from genome assembly GCF_057876585.1 of Rhinolophus sinicus. NCBI lineage: Eukaryota > Metazoa > Chordata > Mammalia > Chiroptera > Rhinolophidae > Rhinolophus > Rhinolophus sinicus. Next base: position 191,458,318 of record NC_142516.1, on the reverse strand, counting down.
ATAATGGTTAGACATTTACACCCCTCACAAAGTGATAACCCCCACCTCCCCCACCTACTACCCCTCTGACATCGTATGTAGCTGTTACAATCTCATTGACTCTGTTCCCTATGCTGTGCTCCACATCCCGTGACTATGTATGTATTTTAGATGACATTCAGCATTATTTTATATTAGTTTCAGGTGTACAGCGCAGTGGTCAGGCATTTACATAATCTATGACGTGATCCCCCGAGAAGTCCAGTGCCCATCTGGCACCCTACATAGTCTTTACATGATTGATTATATTCCCCACACTGTATTTCCCATCCCTGTGACTATTTTGTAACTACTAATTTGTACTTTCTAATCTCTTCACCTTCTCCCCCACCCCCAACCCCCGTCCCATCTAGGAACTAGTTTGTTCTCTGTATCTCTGTTTCTGTTTTGTTTGTTTGTTTGTTTGTTCTGTTCTTTAGAATCCACATATAAGTGCGATCATATGGTATTTGTCTTTCTCTGTCTGACTTATTTCACTGAGCATAATATTCTCTAGGTCCATCCATGTTGTTGCAAATGATAAGATTTCATTCTTTTTTATGGCTGAGTAATACTCTACTGTATAAATGTACCACGATTTCTTTATCCAATCGTCTATTGATGGGCATTTTGGTTTCCATATCTTGGCTATTGTGAATGGTGCTGCAGTAAAGATAGAGGTGCATATATTTTTTCGAATTAGTGTTTTGGATTTCTTTGGATAGATACCCAGGAGTGGAACTGCTGGGTAATAAGGTAGTTCTATTTTAAATTTTTTTAGGAACCTCCATACTGTTTTCCGTAGTGACTGAAACAATCCACAATGCCACCAACAGTGCACAAGGGTTTCCTTTTCTCCACATCCTCGCCAACACTTGTTGTTTGTTGATTTATTGATGATAGCCATTTTGACTGGGGTGAGGTGATATCTCATGGAGGTTTTTATTTGCATTTCTCTGATGATTGGTGACACTGAGCATCTTTTCATATGTCTATTGGCCATCTGTATGTCCTCTTTGGAGAAATCTCTCTTGATCTCCTCTGCCCATTTTTCAATTGGATTGTTTGTTTATTTGGTGTTGAGTTGTATGAGTATTTTATAAATTTTGTATATTAACCCTTTATCATTGGCAAATATCTTCTCCCATTCAGTAGGATGTCTATTGGTTTTGTTGATGGTTTCCTTTTGCGTGAAAAAACTTCTTAGTTTGATATAGTCCCATTTGTTTATTTGTTTCTTTTGTTTCCCTTTCCTGAGTGGATGTTTCACTAAAAATATTACTAAGGGTAATGTCTGAGAGTTTACTTCCTATATTTTCTTCTAGAAGTTTTATGGTTTTGGGTCTTACATTTAAGTCTTTAATCCATTTTGAGTTTATTCTTGTAAATGGCATAAGGTGATCCATTTTCATTTTTTTTGCATGTATCTGTCCAATTTCCCCAGCACCATTCATTAAATAGACTATCTTTACCCTGATGTAACTTCTTGCTTCCATTGTTGTAGATTAAATGACTATATAGGCATAGATTTATTTCTGGGCTCTCTGTTCTGTTCCATTGATCTATCTGTCTGTTTTTATGCTAGTACCATGCTGTTTGGATTACTATAGCCTTGTAGTATGATTTTATATCAGGTAACGTGATACCTCCAACTTTGTTCTTATTTCTCAGAATTGCCGGGGCTGTTTGGGGTCTTTTATAGTTCGATATAAATTTTAGAATTTTTTGTTCTAGTTCTGTGAAAACTGTCATTGGTGTTTTGATAGGGACTGCATCGAATTTATATATGGCTTTGGATAGAATGGACATTTTAACTATTAGGTTGGTGCAAAAGTAATTGCAGTTTTTGCAATTATTTTTAACCTTTTAAACTGCAATTACTTTTGTGTCAACCTAATATGTTAATTCTTCCTATCCATGAACATGGTATGTGTTTCCTATACCATGATATTTGTATCTTCTTTAACTTATCTCGTCAATGTCTTATAATTTTCTGAGTACAGGTCTTTTACTTTCTTGGTTAAATTTATTCCTAGGTATTTTTTTTTTTGATGCATTTATAAATGGGATTGTTTTCTTAATTTCTCCTTCTGATAGTTTGTTAGTGGTGTATAAAAATGCAACCAATTTCTGAATATTAATTTTGTATCCTGCTACTTTACTAAATTAATTTATCAGTTGAAACAGTTTTCTTGTGGAATCTTTGGGGTTCTCTCTATATAGTATCATGCCATATGCAAATAATGACAATTTTACTTCCTCCTTTCCAATTTGGATGCTTTTTATTTCTTTTTTTTGGTCTGACTGCTCTGGCTAGAACTTCCAGTACTATGTTGAATAAAAATGGTGAAAGTGGGCATCCTTGTCTTGTTCCTGATCTTAAGGATAATGCTTTTAGCTTTTCCCCATTGAATATGATGTTAGCTTTGGGTTTGCCATATCTGGTGTTTATTATGTTGAGGTACATTCCCTCTATTCCCACTTTGCTGAGAGTTTTTATGATAAATGGATGTTGGATTTTGTCAAATGCTTTTTCTTATCTATTGATATGACCATATGATTTATATTTTTCATTTTCTTTATGTGTATATCCCGTTAACTGATTTGCATATATTGAACCAACCTTGCATACCAGGAATGAATCCTTCTTGACTTTGGTGTGTGAACTTTTTAATATACTGCTAAATACAGTTTGCTAATATTTTGTTGAGGATTTTTGCAACTATTTATTAGGGATATTGGCCTATAGTTTTCTTTTTTTGTATTGTCTTTGTCTGGTTGGGATCAGGGTAATAGTGGCCTTATAAAATGAGCTTGGTAGCCTTCCCTGCTCCTGAATTTTTTGGAACAGTTTGAAGAGAATAGGTGTTAATTCTTTTTTGAATGTTTGGTAAAATTCACCCATGAAGCTGTCTAGTTAAGGAATTTTGTTTGTTGGGAGCTTGATGATTACTGATTCAATTTTGTTGGTAGTAATCAGTCTGTTCAGATTTTCTGTTTCTTCTGGATTCAGCCTTGGAAGATTGTATGCTTCTAGGAATTTATCCATTTCTTTCAAATTGTCAAATTTGTTGGCATATAGTTGCTCATCATATTTTCTTAATTATTATTATTATTATTATTATTTTGTATTTCTGTGGTATTGGTTATAACTTCTCTTTTTTTCTGATTTTATTTATTTGGGTCCTCTCCCTTTTTTTCTTGATGAATCTGGTTAAAGGTTTTTCAATTTTGTTTATCTTTTCTGAAAAACAGCTCTTGGTTTCAATGATCTTCTGCATTGTTTTTTTGGTTTCTATTTCATTTATTTCTACTCTGGTCTTTATTATTTCCTTCCTTGCAGTCACTTTGGGCTTATTTTGGTGATCTTTTTCCAGTTCCCTTTGATGTAAAGATAGACTGTCGATTTGAGATATTTCTTGTTTCTTTAGGTAGGCTTTCATTGCTATGAATTTCCCTCTTAGTACTGCTTTCACTGTGTCCCATAGATTTGGGGTCATTGTGCTTTCATTTTTGTTTCTCTCAAAGTATCTTTTGATTTCTTCCTTGATCTCATTGTTGACCTATTCATTATTTACTAGCATGTTATTTGTTTTTCATAAGTTTGTGTGTTTTACAGTTTTTTTTTCTTGTAGTTGATTTCTCATTTCACACCTCTGTGGTTAGAGAAGATGCTTGATGTGATTTCAATCTTCTTAAATTTATTAAGACTTCTTTTGTGGTCTAACATGTGGTCTATCTTCCATGTGCACTTAAAAAGAATGTATGTTCTGCTGCTTTGGGGTGACATGCTCTTAAAATATCAATTAAATTAACCTGGTTTAGTGTGTCATTTAAGGCTGCTGTTTCTGTGTTGATTTTCTGGTTAGAGGACCTGTCCATTGGTGTCAGTGGGGTGTTCAAGTCCTCTATTATGACTGTATAAATCTGCATTTTTTGAATGACATTTTCCTCAGCACGGTGTTTTCAAGATAATATTCCACTGTATGGAGCTGTTAGGAATAATGCTGCTATACGCATCTGTGTACACATTTTTCTATGAACATACATTTTCAGTTCTGTTGGCTGTACATTAGGAGTGAAATTGCTGGGTTTGTGGCAACTCTATGCTTAACTATTTGATGAACTGCCAGACTGTTTTCCATAGGAGCTGTGCCATCTTTATATCCCATCAGCCAACAGGAGTTCCCATTTCTGTACATCATTGTTGTCCTTTTGATCATAGCCATCCAAGGGATGTGAAGTGGGAACTCACGGTGGTTTTGGTTTGCATTTTCCTGATGGTAATGATGGTGGGCATCCTTCTGTGTGCTTATTGGCCACTTGTGTATCTTTGGAGAACAGTCCATTCAAATCCTTTGCCCATTTTTTAGTTAGGTTACTTGCCTCAACTAGTGAGCCATAAAAGTCTTTATAAGTTTTAGATACAAGCCTTATCAGATACATGATTTGCACGTATTTTCTCCCATTCTGTTTGTTGTGTGTGTGTGTGTGTGGGGGGGCTATTTAATTTTAATGGGAAAATCAACCTATTGGTCACTTTCTTACACACGCTTCCGCATTAGAGTTGTCTTTCACACTAAGTTGGTTTAGTATCTGTTTAATGATAAGCATTTTTTTCCAGTTTATCTACTGACTGGAGACAATTAAGAGGTTATTTTTATCCATAAAAATGGGGTTTAGCCATAACTCTTACATGAATGGTGGTTTTGAAGCATTACTCAAACATAGATTTTTCTAATTATTTAAATGGAAGATTTGCTTGTGATTCAAATTATTTTGTGAGCCAAACTGTTTTTCCTGACAATAAGCTCATCCTCACATAAGAATAAAGATTACTTGTTAAAGCAAGCTGGAATTTTGTTAGATTAAAAAGAAATGGGATAATGCAAAGAAAATTTGCAATAACAAAGTGACAGATCTTGTCAGGTTCACTGGATGAGCTTAGCTATCTTCAGAGACTCCTGTACAGCTTGTTGCAGTATCCTTAGTTACCAGAGAGAGAAAGCAGCAAATAACTACAGAACTTGGTTTACAGTAAGAGGAAACTTTACCCATCATGAGTGTTGATCTAATGCATTTACTCTACTTCATTTCTGCAAAATAATATAATCCAATTTAAAAGATCATCTCAGCCATTGCTGCCATTATAGTTTAAAGTGCTTCTATTTAAGTATACTGAGTTTGGAATGGTAGAATTAGAGTATTATATGATTAATTACCCTTTTTGATCAAGTTTTTTGAAGTATGATAATATACAGGTTGGTACACATTTCCTTTGGGATATTTCATCATGTAAAATCCTCTTTCCACAGTGGCACGCAGTCCTTGTTCCTTTCATGAACTGCTGTACTGACTGGACGTATTTTCTATCTGATTTAACACACAGCGTAACATAACATATTTATTTATGCAGTTCCTTTAGGATACATGTGTGGGACGTAGAGATTGTTTCTCATTTCAACTATTCAAAACAGTCCTCTTTTAGACATACCTGCATATGCAAAGCACAATGTTCATACTTATCTGATTAAAAATTCTAGAGATACACTTGCTGGATGAAAGAGTATTGCCAAGTTGTACGTCTCTCTCATACAACTACCAAAATTGAACACCCAAGTGCCTATTTCTACTATCTACCAAAGCTGTTTTTTAAAACCTTCGAATTTTGATAACTAAAACAATGATCTATCTTTGTGTCCACAGTACATAGTTTTGAAATTGAATCTCTTCTCAATGCTTATTGGTCACTTATAATTATTCTCACTTACACTTTTCTTAGTTAATGTGGTCAGCTTAACTCTTTATTTGAGTTGTATGTTTCTGTCCCCTCCTAATTTTAATATCTCTTTATCAATTAAGGATATTAGTTCCACATCTGGCATATTTTCTTGCATTTTTCCATCTTTGTATTATTGTCTATTTTGCTATTCAAAGGAAGTTTTTTGTTTGTTTTTTCATTCAGTTGTAACACGTTAGTCTCTCCCATTATTTTTGTTTGTTTCTTTGACAGTCCTGGCCTCTCCCATTACTTCTCCACAGAATCATTTGAAGCCCAACATGATATTTGCTTTAAACATAACATTAGTGCAGTTTACCTTGCCTTTCGAGCTTGAATTTCCCAAAGTCTTTTCCATGTATATCACCTTGGAAAGTAAATCCTCCTCTTTCAAGTCCTGATGAGACCTGAGAGGCATGGAAAGGAAGAAACTAGTGCATAACAAGGTAACACTATTCTCTTATCAAACCGTATCTGTTATTTTCCTATTTAGATATTACAAGTTAAATATTTTATTTTTGCCATTTCTTTCAGTGACACATTTATAGTTAAAAATTGAAATATACAGATGTGAATTTCAACTGACATAAATTTTCACTCTCTCATTTTGATCTTAAAAATACTAGTAAGTTCACAACATATTCATAGTTTAACTCTCCTTTGTAAAGGGGGAGAAACAGGTGAGTTCAGATGTGACCTACATGAGGTAAAACTCACTCTGTGTGACAACTAGTGGCCGCTGCGTGCCATGTGCGGCTGTGTCCCCTTGAGTCAGTCAGTGAATTAGAGCAGAAGTAAACGGTCAAGTTGCAAAGAAGGGTATTAAGAGGGTATCTGAAATCCCTCTGTTGACCTGGGAATGAAGTTTTTAGAACTTTCAGAGTGGTTGCCAGCGGCCCGGGGAGATTTTGGTCCCCACTGTTATGGCGGGAGGTGGTGGCAGCAAGCACTGAGCCTGGGCCTAAGTTCTCGTTTTGTCTCCTGGAGCAGCCCATTTGCTCTGGGACAGATTTTGTCTTATGTCAGGACCAGGTTTCATCCATCGCAAAACGAAGGGGTCCAGCGACCCTGCCATTAGCGGGAGTGGCTGCTGAGTTCTGAAGCGCCAATAAGCGCTGCTCCTCCCAGAATTGTCCCTTTCTGCCCCACCCCTGTGCCGACAGTAACTCCCGGCCAATCTGTGCTTTGTTACAACCCTCACGTGAGATACTTACGTAACCATCCAGTCCCCAGTTGTCATTTTCAAACTTGCTTACAAAAATGTCTACCGGACCTTTAACTTGAAAAGACTTCAGAAGCAAATGGGCCTCTTCCTTCTTGTAAATTCCTATGAGAAGATCAAAGCCAGTTATTCATGTACCATAGGGATTCCCGAGAGCTAATGACACAGGCTTTCAGCCCGTTTGATAGGGAACATGGTACAGACATGGTAATATCACAGATAAGACAAACTTATTGTTTTTTTTAAATTTTAGCTTCAGCATTTCTTTTTCCTTAGAAGCACTTATTAAAGTCTGTCTATCTTGAGTGGGTATAATCCACTGCACTTTGGTGAATTACATCAACATCTTTATCCCATAAAGTAATATGTGTTCAATTACATTAACTTTTATTTATATTCCACTCACTTCTGAGGACATGAGTATGTAGAAAAAAAAGCTCATAATCCCACATGTAGCTACTTATAAAGATGAATTTCACTTTGAAAATGATGTGGACAGCACGGTGAACAAAGTTTGATGACCACGGCTGCATAGCCATAGCTATTGGGCCTCAGGTGAGTAAACAGTGTCGCCTCCCAGCCACTCAGGAGGGGGTGGAAGACTGCTTAGTGCTCTTGCCCAGAGATGCCATGGGTAGTACAGAAGGCAAACTGTTTGCAGCTACAGCCAGTTCCCTCTCCACAGGAGGAAACAAACATATATAAACAAATAATAATAAAGCCAGTGTCTTCTGTGCAGAGGGGACAAGTTCAAGGGACAATTACATTGTTAGTTTCAGAGAACACCAGAGAAATACCCCCTAACTCAGATTAGAGAAGCACGTTTCTAATACCCAGGATTCGTCTCCATGGGCCAGGCACACAGGACGGAGGGGAAGCCATCGTCCACGACAGCTGACAGCAAGGGCTGGCCACGTGAAGGCTTTAATGTGGGCTGGTGTCCATTTACACTACCAGCCGCTCTGTGTTTTTGGTATCTGATTTAACTTCTAAAATTTGGAACCCCAGTTCTACAAGCTAGAGGTAGAGGTGACAAAATCTATACTTATAAGTTTTTCTTTTTATGCTGATGACATAGTAGCAGCCAAGGGGACAGCAGTGTCCTGGGTGGCACTCCGTAAAACTTAGTTTCCTTTCTTGCTCCACTCTCATTCTTAATCAGAATTCGAGTGCCAGGAAGTGTCTGTACCATGGGCCCTCAGGTGGAACAACTTTTCACCCACACACTTTCCTGAGTCTGGATCAGAGATCTCCCAAACTGTTCCATGGAGATTAGATGCATCAAAATCACATCAGAACATTTTCTTTTGAAAATAAAAATTCCAAATGCCACAAAGAGAAATATTAGCCAATGCAGTGGGGTGAGACTAAGGAATCTGAACATTTAAAAAATTCTGACTCTATCTGCTGAGATCCGAGCACCTGGTCTAAATCATGGATCCAGTCACAGGGTCGAGAATGTGGCCCTGAGATCAAACAGTTACCTGTTAAAAATCCACGAGTGTGAATGGTTTTGCTTTTCCTAAATCCAGGGTTTGTATACTGTTTTTAGACGTTTTCCCATCCAAGGAGGCATAAAAGTGAGGTGTGAGGAATGGGGAAATATTTGACCTGCTATCATATTTTCTAAAGATTCATCATGTGAAAGCGTAGATGCCCTTTTGGGGTCCTTGGATTTCAGAACCAGGGGCTTGTGGGTAACTTAGGAGTGAGCCTATACATGGTTGTAAGTAGTGACATAAATTTACATTAAAAAGACAACTAGATTTAGTCATGAAGGTGAATCTGACCTTACTGGGCGAGAGGGAGACTCTTTCTGATCACTAAGTTCAAATGCCACCTCTGCCCTATCGCCTTAGGACGGCCACTTCGTTTTCCTGGGTTCCCCCCTCTCTCTTTTAATTGGTACAAAATTCTGTTTAATAAAAATGCTTACATCACAGGATTGATGTAAGAAGGAAGAAGACAAAATACATAAAGTCCTTAAAATAGCATCAGGCCTATACACCAGAGCTGCTGTGATTTTACTAACTGTGGGATGACCGAAAAAACTCACCAGGAGCAAATGAGTTTTCTAAAAATGAGAACACCCTAGGCTTAGGGTTAGAGTTAAAAAAAGGAAGAAAAAGAATGTCAGAGAATGAATGCTGGCGCATGCCTACCTGGACGTCAGCCTCACGTCTCTGCCATGGTCTGTTACAAGCATGACCTTGAGCAGACATTCCCTGTTCCTACACTGGTGTCGCGATGCTGACAAAGAGCAAATTGCAACGCCCTAGCGTGGGCACTGAGAGGCCACGAGGGGCACACAGGCAAAGCCAGCGGAACGGGACCCGTGCTCACACAGGTGGGCCCTGCCCCATGCCGAGGGCGCTGCCACACTGACAAGTGTAGGTCTGTGCTCGGCGCCTACCTGTCAACTTCAGCTCTACTCGCGAGGCTTCGGTAAAGGTGGCATTCACCTTGCTACTCGTCGCATTGAACCAGTCAACAGTCAGAGTCACCGGCTGTCTTTTCCCTAAATATTCATAATATCCCTTCCACACCGAATTGACGAAAAACACATCCGACGGAACTGTGCAGGAGGAAAAACAGACAATCGTTAGCATGCACAGAGACAACAAACTTAGGTCTTTAAAACAGCGAGTGTTTAAATGTAGGGACTTAAATCACAGAAGGCAGACTTGTTGAAGGGACACTGCGAGTCATGACGAGGATGAGCACGAGGATGACCCCTGGCATGGGCCCTGCGCAGCACGTGTGTGCAAGAGTCAACTGAGCCAGGAGGGAGGTTCCTGTGAGATGCAAACACACGTCTGTCACTTTGTTGGGGGCATCTGAGATGCCAGCGCAGACCTCTTGTCACAAACCTGCCGAGAGTGGAGTATACGCTGAACTGCGTTAGTGTTTATTGCACTTCATAGGAAATACGGTGAAAGGACCCAGAAAATGACAGCTGGTGCTTCATTCACATCCAGCTGAAGGACTTAGATGGCTCAGAGCACGGACACTCGTCATGTACGTCTCAGCACCACTCCAGCCAGACGTACCGGCTCAGGAGTCACACGTGTTATTTCTCGAGGTCTTCACTCTATCAGTAGAGCCAGTCTCTCTCTCTCTCCCTTGCTCTTCCATTCTACTTTAATCTCCTCATAAGCAGTTTTCCAGTATTGGTAAGAAAGTTATATTAAGTACCATTATATATATTTCAAAAATAAAAGACTAGAAGTCTTTTTTTTTTTTTTTTAATTTTTTTTTTTTTCAAATTTATTATTTTTTTTTAAATTAGTTTCAGGTGCACAAGACAAAGCAAAACTTAGACGTTTATCATTTATATCCCTCACTAATTAGAAGTTTTTTAAAACATTAAAATTCATCCAGGACGAAAGTACTTGCAAAGATTTTTGAGGTATTTCCTCTTGTTTTCACTGGTTATGAAAAAATTAAACTTTTTTCACATTTCTTCTAACAAACGGGTATGAAATCCTGCCATTTTCACAATCCTAGTATAAAGTTTGGCAGCTGCATCAGTGTTTACACTGTTTCTCTCTGCTTCCTGCCTCAGGGGGGACCTACGCTGCAGGTATGGTTGGTCAGAACACAGTTTGACTTGGCACACAGAAGGAAAGTGCATGTCTCCCTAAAAGTATTTTTTAGCAAATCCACTTCTGGCAACAAATGATGAGGTCACGAAGATCGAACCTGTGCTTTTGCTTCTCTTCCATTGTCCGTGGGCCTTTCCTGCCTGTCAGACAGGCTAACTCTGTAAGACACATCCTAGCCATAGACTTACACAAGCACAGGATGTCATCGCTTCCTATGGCTGTGACTGGACCCGACTTTCCAACAATAATAATTTTTAAAAGTTAATAAGATCAACATGGAGATACCAACAGAGGCATCTAATGTGTTTGCTTCTTGGTAACTGACTTGGAAACATTCTGCGGTCCATCAGCAGCATCGCAGAGGCCCGGTTTTAATCAGCAAGCCCCAGATGACTCATTTTAAAATTAATAGCCTTTAAAATGATATCATTTATACAAGATTGTTTCCCCTAATTAGAATTGATACAGTCAGCCGAAGCTTTTCTTGTACTTATTCCAGCCATTCACTCAAGTTACTATTGGTACACCAGAGCCCGGGTCCGAGAAGTGGCTTCTTTGCATCCAAATGTGACCAGCGGCGATGTGGCGAGATGACCATTGTGGGTCCTTGTCACCTGACTTGTTGCCGGTAATTTGCAGCGTAAGGGCAACGACCAACGTGAGGTGTGTCAGAGGGGGCCCCTTGACGAAGAACCGCATGGAATGAACACTTCCCTTCAGCGAGAATGACAGCAGGTATAGTGGGGATAGTCCATGCACCCGCAAAAAAGAAATGCGGATAATTCAGTGTCTTAAACAAAAGAGAAGAGAACAAAAGCAAACAAACCACCACCACCACCACCACTGTGTTTCCTGCCACTGAACACAGTGTTGCCTGGGTGACGAGTATTGATTTCTGGATTTGATTTATAAATAGCATCTGGATAGAATAGTCCAGAAAGAGTTAAAAGAAAAGCAGTGTTCACACTTCGTGGTGCACATTGGAGAAACACCTTTACTCATGTGACTTTTGCCTCCTCTCCGAATTAAATGTGTCACACAGCATGTGACTTAACAAGAGCATCTCACAGACTTTCCACATTTGATCCAGAATGGAGTTTTTGTCTAAGAAACCAGTGTTAAAACATGAATAAAGAAAGCTCTAGGAACATGGCCTTATATATTTACAAAGATTTTCTATTTTTATTAAAAACAAAAAAGCTTGACTTAACATACTTTGGGGACATGCTGTATTATTCAGATATTGTCTAAATTTACAACACACGTATGGTGGGCGGGATGCTCTGGAGTAACGAGCGCCTTCCTTCGGGCCAGGACCGCATCGTTGTGCTAGATCATGCATTTCACAAGGTACCACGTGCAACAAATGGTGGTAATTCACATGTTCGGAGGCAGGAGATGCCTGAATGATGGAGACACTTGAAAAAAAAATGGAGCTCCACGTGTGATCTGCTCACGTAACAGTACACTGTCACAATGCCTCATTCACTATGGATTCCTCAGTTAGAGGAAAGAGTCACACCCTCTTTATAAGGCTCTCCATTATATCACATTCTGTTATCAATATTGTATGTGTCCTTCTGCCTGCAAAACGCCTGAGGCGACTTTGAATGAAACAGTGCGTGATTACACCCAGGGTTTTCCTTTTGAACATTGTTATTCCGTAAACAAACCACTGTTATGGAAGAGAGAGAATTCCACATAGGCTTGGTGTTTTCATTAATTGAAATAGTCACTTGTTCATGGACTAACGGAATCAGAAATGTGCATGTCAAAATTGGTTTCACTGTACAGGGTATAGCAGAGAACAAATCACTGTATTTGATTTAAATCTGTAACTGTTCTGGTATACAAACCTGGAGTTTTAGTAACTGTTTCATTAACTTCTCTCACTCCTTTACCTACAAGTAAAAAGACAAATTATCATTTTCAAAAACATTTCTTTTTGAAGAAGTTTGAAAAAAATGTCAAATTGAAAGCAGTTTGCTTTCTCCAGATTTCTTGAATGTACAAAACATGAATATCTGACATCGCCATGTAAACCCATGTGTTCACAGAGAATATCCGTTGTGTCTATGGGAAAAGTGAGTGTCACAGAGACAGTTGGAGCGGCTCTAATGTGTGTATTTCCATTTCGTGTGCTACAACAGAGAGCCTTGCAAAGGAGGGTGATTTTGTCCATTTTCTGACTCCGCTTTGTGATATGCTGCCCCCAAATGATACAGAATAACTAAGATTTCATAGTCTTCTTCATTCTCTAAGTCCCAGGCACATCAATGAACTTACAAATTAATACTGGATAACATCACATTATTTCCCTTGCAGAACGTTTAATTTGCTCTATCAAGTTAGATTTAACTCGTCATCTCTTAGCTTTTCTAGGTTTGTATCAAACTACAAATTACCCTGTTTAAACAATTCTGTTTACTTGTATTTCTGAGAGAGAAGGCAAGGGAACTGTGTCTTAAGAAGTCCTACCTTAAGAACTGTACATTATAAGGTCCAGAAAATAAAAACTAAAGTCGTGCATTTTATCACACTCCGTAATCTTTACTTACGGTGGTTAGTATCAGTTTGTATGTAATCCCTGTTGATGGGGAACCTGAAAGCTGAGCTACCATAAAAAACTCAGAGTTATTACTGTCATTTATAAACACACTAATTTGTGAGTAATTAATGCATTGTTTCCATGTTAATTGTTTTTGTAATTTTAAAAAGTAGAACCAATGGCAAGAACACATAAACCTATTCCACCACCAAACAGCTTGTGGTCTTAAAAACAACAGGGTTTAATTTAATATGTACTGATACTTGGTGATATTTGCCCATTTTCATTAAAAATGCATTTTCCAAAAATATAATGAATATTATTTTTCTTTTTACTCATAATGCTTTTCTTCAACCAAAGAACTTTTCTCCTTGGCTGAAAATGACTAGCAAATAATCAAATCTACGCATCTCCTTAGCCAGTGCCTCCACTGGATCCAACACTCACTGCACACACATTTGCACACACACTCACACACACTGAGCACAGAGCGAGTGGGGTGACTGACATCACTTCCATGAAGGTACTGACTTATGGCTCTTAAACCTCCAACTAGCCTGGTGGGCAGCTGTGTTCGTCTCTGCTCTGCAGGACTGTATTTCCAGTGCCTGGTCAGTGACTTACTTTTACAGACAGGTGATTTTCCTGTCCATTTCATATCTGCTTTACACGTCCTGTGCTCGGATCCACCCGCCAGGAAGAATCCAGGATGGCAGGTGTACACCAAGGTGTAACCAAAGGCAGGAAGGTCGATCGCTCTCACATCCGCATGGGCTGGCGTTTCTGGTTGTCTGCAGGCGTGAGCTGAAACGGTATTTATTCCAGTAGGAAACACTGAAACTTTCTTCATTAGAAACTTAACATATGTGTCTAAAGAACTGTGGCAAAAATTTGGAAATGGCTATAAAGTTACTTTACAATTTAAAATTGTGAACACAATAGATTTAAATATCTCCAATATTCCAGCCTCTGCAACTTTCAACACAATGCAGGCCGGTATCTGTCAGCTCTCCCTCTCCCTCTCCCTCCCTCGCTCTCTCCTCTCCTCCTCTCTCTCTCTCTCTCCCTCTCTCTCCCTCTCCCTCTCTCTCTGTCTTCCTCTGTCCATAATTCATATATAGACATATATGTGTATGTATGATTAATTATGTGTAGAAATTTAGAATAGAAACCATAGCTTTGAAATAAATGGATTACTTCTGATATATTATTAAGTTAAACAATATGTTAAATTTCCTTAAGAGACCAGTCCTATAAAATAAACACATACATATTGACACATATTTAGAAATGTGCCTTGATTTTTCTCTGATTTACTGTTCTGTTAAATGAATAATTCATTTTGGTAAAAATTTGATGTATGTTTAGTAATTGAATTACAGGTTCTTATTTCCTTTAAAAATGTAATTTAGGAGTAAATAAGATTGTAATGTTTAGATCTCAAATAACTTCTCATTCTTTATAAAGCTCACATATGTGTGTCAAGTAAAGGATTTGGCAGATTATTATAAAATAAGTTTACAATATTAAAATTGTGAATGCAATCATTTTAAGTATCATAATATTTTGTATTTCACCAACTTTCAACATAATGAAGACCTGATATTAGCAAGCTGCACATGTGCACACACACACACATGCACGCATGCATGCATGTATATAATATGACACATAATTTCAGTAGAAATACAGAGATGATAGTTTTGAAATAAGTATATACCTCATAATACTGATAAATACACAAAAGATCACATCTTATATATTATTAAAATAATTTTTCATTCCATTCTACTGGTTTTATGTTTACCATAGTGAGAGCAAGATATGAAATTGATAGAGGATGAAAAATTGACTAATCATCCAACTTTTCTTCTAAGTCTCATGATTAAGTCACAAAATAAAGTGAGCTCCTAAGGAACTACTTGAATAATCAATTGACAGAGCCTTCAGAAACCTCCTTTTAAGCATTTCTCTTAGTTCTCTGACGTAGGCTGTGACCCATGTCACCCCGTCCTCAGTGATCCGGTGTGAACACGCTGGCCCTGGAGCAGTCGCCAGCGAGTTTTCCCTCTGTGGACGCTGACTCTCCTGTCATCCATTACCTTTGCTTGAGGGCACTTCTCACACTTGAGCGTGCCTGGGGTCACCTGGAGGCCCCGGGAAACAGCCGCTGCCCCTCCTGTGCCCCCGGGGCTTTCGGTCCAGCGGGGCAGGGGCTGGAGAATTCGCGTCCTACCCAACTCCTGGGAGACGCTCACGCTGCTGATTCTAGGGAATCAAACTTCCAGAAACACTGGTTCCAGGAATTTAAAAACCATTAAACAAACAAATAAGACAGTTCCTCGTCATTTCCTTTGGAGGTAAACACTGCGCGGGCCTTGGAGAGTAGACAGGTTGTTGCTGACCGACCGCGGCGGAGGAATCACACTTACGGACACACTCGGTCTGGATCCCGCTCCACGTCAAATTCGCGAGGCAGGTGCGCGTGGTAGAGCCCTGGACGTGGTATCCTTTCCTGCACCTGAAGTACACGGCGCTCCCGACCTGGAGAGGAAGGCAGGTGAGCTCGGAGGGAGGCCAGCTGGGGGCACGCGTGTGCAGGAGGCGCCGAGACCTCGTCCTGCGTCCCACGTCACTGCCAGGGCCCTTTGCACCCACACGCACGTCTGACCTGTGCCAGGCGCCGCACTGCGCACCTGCCCAGGGCGCACGTGGGACCTCGGGTTCAGGGAACTGCGGTCATCGGGGCAGTCTGGTCGGGTAAAGATAGGGTCCTCTTCTCTCTCATTTCAGCCTTACTCTCTTTAGTTTGTAATAATTATTTCTTCTCCTTTCCCACTTCTCCCCCTGCTTCTCCTAATTTAAGCAACGGGTGTTGATTAGCAAATTACTTTCATTAAGGCTCTGGGAACTGGTCGACTCCCGCGCTATCACGGAATCCTTCCAAACGCGACCTGTCCTCTGCCGCGTCCATATCCCCACGACTTAGGCTAACTGAGCGCGGGGACCTCTTCCCTGCAGACCTCCGCCAAGCTGCCCATCTCATGCCCAATGCTCCGCTCAGTTTCGCTCCCTCTGCACACTTTCCCCACCGTGCAAGAAGGCGGCACACATGCCTTTCTGCGTTTCCCCAGCCTCACTCACTCCAGTGCACCAGCAGTGCCTGCGTGTTTATGGATTTTCCCAACGCGCCTGGAGGCGCCTGAGTGGGGGTGCCCAGGGGGTCAGTAAGCATGTTTTTAGAGATGAGCTACGGTCACCTGTGCAGAGTACCAGAGCCCTCTGTGGTCACCTATATCGGGAACACGAGCCCAGGGCCTGGGGGACAGGAAGGACACAGGACCGGCTCAGGCACCACCCTGGGCCTGGGGGCGGCTCCCCTGTCGCGGGGGCCACGCTGTTTCCTGACGCGCTCATCCTGCCGCAGCCCTGCGCGGTGCTGCGCTGAGAACTGGAACTCCTTAGTCTAAGATTCTTCACTCCTCTGGAGGTGTTTCCCGCCGGGGTCAGGCCACATGACCCTCATGGGGATTCTGGGAAGAATAACTATGAGTAACACGTTGCTACGCTGAACAATTGCGGGAAATACCAGGAAAAGAAATAAACGGTGCTTCTCAGCACTGACACCTCAAGAAGTAGGGCTTTATCATTTTTTGAAAAATCATATTTGTCTAAACTTCCAATGAATAACTGGTCTGAGACTCAAAGATGGGAAAGGGTCAACTCGACGTGCCCCTCCCTGTCAGGGACCGCAATCAGACTTCCCGGTGGGCTGGTCCCTGAGCCCAGTCAGATCTGGCAAACACGCGGGTGGTACTGACCAGCCCCAAGCTGATGGAGAGCCTTCCGCGTTTACTGGCAGAAGAAAGTACCACGTACTTTCAAGAACGGTATCTGGCCACTCGAGATGGATTATCGGAAACCAAGCTGCAGTTTATGGGACATGGCTGCCAGGCAACTGGGAGCTGGTCAGCTAAAGTGCATAGTTAACGTCGTAGGACACGAGAAGGTCCCCAGACTGACATGGCTCACTTTAGTGAGCAATATGTCAGCAAGAGAGCTGAAGAAAACAACATGAATCTAATCTGTTTGTGCCCTGATGCACGAGTCTTTGGGGTGAGTTCCCTGAAGGTCACAGACATCTCTTTAAAAGACGGTGTCTGTGTCTTTAAATTCTTAGTAAATCTTGCTCTGGCCACAACCTATTACTTGTGAGGGTCACTTTACGTTGTCACAGAGGAGTGAGGGATCTGTGCATCCCTATTAGCTCAGGACACTCAAGGAACGATGACCCCAGTGCATACACTCTCCGGGGCTGAATGCCGGCAACTTACAAATCTCTGAAAACAATGTGAATCAAAACTTGGATTTTCCACAGTGAGTCTAGTGAGAGCAATAACCACTGAGCATTTCCCAGTATTCCTATACATTGGGTATTACCTAGCCACATGCCAGAAAGCGTGTCCCTGAGGCTTACAGCCACCTTTGAGACCTAATATAAAATGTGCTCAATTTAACCTACCGGGGACCTGTGAGAATTTCCTGTGCCGAGTGTCTCAATGCTGTCAGGAGGCAGCCAGTGTGTGTCACAGCCAATCAAACGCGAATATTTTAGGTATCAGGAGAGATAGGGAGAAGTGGCTGAAGAAAAAGACTTTTATGCTAAATGAATAGTCTCTAGCTTGGGCGGTGCACACATTTAACTGGCTTCCAAAGCCCTTCAATCAGACAGCTCTGCAGCCAGCTGGGCACTTGAGAAGGTTGAAACAGTTTATTTCAAGCTTCATTACCTTCTGTTTTTAGTGATTCCTCCATTATTTCCTGAAGCGTTAATGTAATGACTTTTATTTTAAAAAGTCAAATGAATATTCAAAAGTGATACTGAGTATGCTAATAATGCATATAATTTTAAGAGATCGTACGGAGAAGAGGTATCACAAAGTATCTTAGTCTGAGAGCCTTGAATGTATTTTCCGCTTCTGTTTTTGTCTCTGGAATTTACTATTATGTGCCCATGATATCAGGTCACTAAATGGGGTCTTTTTATGTATAGCTATTCAGTGGCAAGTCACCCCAATTTGAGAATTGCCATGTCAGTTCATAAAAAAAAAATTCAAAATTATGCATGCTTTCATGTAGCAATTAATATAGCGATTACTCCATGTGAGTTAAGATACTGCGATCACCTCCGTTTTGACAGTGAAAACACCTTGCAGAAATCCTCCCTGAATGAACTTCCTTGGGGCAACTATGACATGAGTCTGACATGGCACATAAAAATATTCACATATGTTTAAGGATCAATTACATTTTATACTTACAGAAAAAAACGTAATCCAATAAAAATGAAATACCTCATATCCTTTTGAGCTGTTTTGTATTCCAAAGGGTGGAGTGCCAGGGTCGGGGCAGGTGTTATGAGCAGGATCTGAAAGTCACAATTAAAAAAAACACAGAGTACCAGATATGGTTATTACAGGAATTCTAACATTTTTACTAAAAGCTCTTCATAACTGAGAGAATTGTATTTTGACAAATGTGCAAGATGCTTTGCAAGCAAGTTAAAAATTAAAGAAAATTGTTATTTTCATCTTTTCAGAAATTTTTTTTAGATATTAATCTTTAGGGTGTATCACATTCTAAATTGCTGTATAAGAGTATATTACTTTCTATCTTTCCATTCTCTGGTTTAATTTTTCTCTACTGACGTCTTATGTTGGTTGATTAATAATATGCTAGCTTCAATAATCATCTATGATCCTTTGGTTTTCTTAAGGATTCAATTAATGACCATCTCCTTTGGTCATACATTACATTGTTCAATTTTCTTGAATTAATTGTCCTCGAAACTGAGGAAGTATGTTTAATGCTTCAGAATTGAAGTATAGTAGAACAACAGCGATATTTTGCCCCCAAATGTAGGACTTGAATTATCAAGAAGCACTGCAGCTTTGTTATTTAATTCTCTTCAGCTGCTGTGGGAAAACAAAATAGATAACTTAAAATAAATTATTTTCAAGAGAAACTAACCTAATGGGGGAAGGAGGAGACAAATGTTTTTAGTGTAGAGATAGTTACCACATAGCACAAGTTTAAATCAAATGGCAGTGAACATTTCTATCACTAGAAAAGGCCATGCTTCCATGAAATTATTTGCAACAGTGTCTTTATTTTTAACTAGGCATCACCCAGTTTCTTAGAAAACAACTGATGCTATAAATGATTCGTGTTTGCTGCACACACGCAGAATGCCCACCCTCCTGCTCAGCTCTGCTGGGTGAAGAAGCCAACGGGCCAGGACATTTTAGTCCAAAGCACAGGAGTCAGATCACTGTGAGTGGAGAATGCAGGGCTCTGGCTCCTGTGCTGTTAATGCTGCTGACATATGGAACTTCTATTGGAACCCTCTCTAGGAGATGGAGATTTAATCTAAAAAATGAGGGGCTGGGGTCATGTAGAAAGTCTCTTCCTACTTGTGTTTCATTCCCGCGCTCTAGGGTCATGAGCGTGTGAGTGCCTGATGTGACTTTCTACCAGGCTCTCAGCACAGCCGGTTCCGTGGGGACTCCACTAGTGAGTGAGACGGTGTTGGAGGGGGTGGGCAATGAGCCACTGGCTTGGCTGTCTTTCTGGGGGCGGCTGTTTCGGAGAATGGCAGTAATGACATCTCCAGCAAAGTTGCCTTTCCCCTAGAGAATGCAGCTGTCAGAACCACAGGAGAAGCCAACATTGAGGCAAGAGAACAAAGTCTTGGGGCCATTTGAGCAGATGTTCAACTTGACCTTCCAACTCGCACCATTTAAGAGGTGGCACGTCTGCTCAGCTGAGCGGCACTTACATACACAGTAACCTACAAGAACACTGTCTGTGACCCCAGTGGTCCGTGTTAGGGTGAGGTGTCCTCGTCCCAGGCGTCCCCGGCTGCCCTGCTGTGATTACCGATGCAGGTGGGCTGTATGCCGCTCCACGTGCCGTCAGCTTGGCAGGTTCTTCTGGAAGATCCCACCAGTATGAAGGGAGGTTTGCACTGGAAGGAGACTTCAGATCTGTAGGTGAAACTTTGGCCACTGAGATGGCCGTCCGCAGGGGTGCCGGGGTCTCCACAGAACACAGCTAAAGGGAACCACAGAGAAGTCAGCCGCTCAGGCCCAGGGCCAGGTGAGCCTAACGGCCTCGCTGACCTAATTCTGGTCAGTGTCCAGGCAGAACTCTTAAACTAAGAAGTGGCAGAAAGGACAGACTCTGCCCTTGGGCAGTGCCGTCTCAAATTGGACATTTTACACACTGTAACATGGCCATAAGTGACACTGGCTCTTTCCCTCAAATTGTAGCCCGAGGCCACTCATGTTGGTGCCGCTGCCAGCGGGACCCGAGGAACACGCTGCAGGGAGGACTTACGCAGGCACTGGGGCACGTCTCCCTTCCACAGCCCCGGCCCCTCGCAGGACAGGATGGCGGGCTGAGAGAGCTGGTAGCCGTCCACACAGCTGTAGCTGACGCTGGCGCCCCAGCGGAAATCTGCTCCCTCCACTCTGCCGTTGTGCACGTGAGGAGGCCGACTGCACAGGACAGCTGCCCAGAGAGCAAACGAGAGCGAATGTTCTAGAGCTTCCCCACAACCGCGATGCTCAAGTGAGCCAGCTTCCATCTCACCCGAACCACAATGGCATCTACCAGGGCTGTTCTCTTTAACAAAATAATGATTGAGGAAGACACTGAACCAACATACTAACACTTTTGCCTAATGTTTCTTCATTAACGGACACTGAGTACATGAAAGCAAACCAGTCACAACATGTCACACTGTAAAGGAAAGTGGGATGGAATGTGACCTTCTTCACACGTATAGGGCCACGGAGGGAAGTCCTCTATCCATTCTCTCCTGTCATGGTTGCCAAGGACAAAGCAAACCAGGGCCTGGTCCCATGGCCTGAGTACAACCTCAGATTCCCATATATAGATGGTTAGAACTTGTCTTGCTATCTGTAATTTCTCTGTATTGAAATATAGTATATAATTTCCAAAAGACATAGACTCTTGGTCCATTTGCTGAATAATTTAAAAAAACAAATGCTTGAATGATTCAAGAAGATTTTGTACCACAACACTTGCGTGTTTTATATCAGTCTTAGGGCCTGGTATGTACTTTGTGTGGGGCCGGCGGGCAGGAAGCCGACTCTCAGGGATGGCGTGCCAGGCGGTGCAGCCTCACCTGCCTCCTGCTCGCGTGGGCATCACGCTAAGATGCACAGGGTGGGGCCGCTATGGAAAAGTCTTCCCTAAAGATCCAGGAGCTTCCTGGGTTTTCACACTGGAGGAGGTTGGCCAGCAACAGCTGAGGCAGCAGGAGAGGAGACGCGCCTGCAGTTTCTCACCTGTGTTTTCTTATGAGCTCATGTGACAAGACACACAGTCACACATGCACACCTGGCACTGGAAGTGGGCCCTGCTCTGGCCATTCAACCTTCTACCCATCTCTCTGTTTGTTCAATAGCTACTTCTTAGCATCCGTAGGTGAGGGCTGGGGGATTACTCTAGATGGAGGGAATGGGACGTGAAAAGGCCCAGGTGGGCACAGCGATGAGGTGGTCAGCAGAGGGGATGTGGAGGGCGACTGGGAGGGAAACGTCAGGGGACAGGGAGCGGTCTCATCTGGGAGGCCACGGGGTGGGTTATTCATTATTACCGCAGTGGATATAGAGAGAGGGACAAAGGTCCACGAAAGCAGAGATAAGTCCCAGGGCCCAGGCCACTTGACTGAGTTGTTGTCAACGTGCTCATGTGAGCAGCCGCTGCCCACGCAACAGCATGTTTCATCAAGTGTCTAGGTAACGCCAGCTGCGGGGCAGGTACAGTAGCCGTGACCGTGGACAGCAGGAACAGAAGGCCCTGTGGTCCTCTCTCTAGTCGGGGGTGAAGGCGAGGTTCCAGAGCGCGCTCCTCTAAGACGGGGCCTCACGGCGAGCTGGGGTGTCGTCAGCCCTCAAACAGGCTGTGTCGACATGAGACCCACTGGACATGGCACCTCGCCCAGCAAGGCCTCCCGGGTCCCAGCTGGCGACTCTCACAGCGCCTCCCCTGTTCCCGGCCTTATGGGTACGGCAGCACATTTCCATGTTCGCTCACCGACACTACCAAGCCCCACCTGTCCCCAGCCCCTGCTGCCCCAGTCTGGGCCTGCACAGAAAGCCTGCATGGGCCATCTTGGGAGCTGGTGCACCCCGTCTTGTGCAGTGTTCACCCAGCCCCGCTCCCTTGTCACCCTGCCCTGCTCTAGCCACTCAGCTGGCCTCAGCCCGCTCTGCTCTTCCTGGAAAGTCCAATAGCACAGTCAGACGCCTTTTCACTCCGTGTCCATCAGCATCCGAATCCCACGAAACATCACGGCGCCACGAGCATTCCCTGCTGTTCTCTGCCGACCAGCTTCTCCCTCTGACCTAACTGTAACTTCCTGCAATCACGCACATCACACACACCACTAGCCCTGGTGCAGCCGGGGTTGACATGTTCACCAAGACGGAGCAGAGCACCGGGATCCCAGCACAGCCTTACAGGACTGTCCTTTGAAGCCTGCGCTCTCCAGCTCCTGATCTGACCCCAAACCATTTACGAAGGCTCCCTGTTAACCCGTTTTCGCATCTGGAAAACTGAGATAAAGGGAGTAAGAAAATGAAGTGACTCAGCGTTTACGAGAATCCCTAGCACACAGCACCACACAAATGCTTGCAAAGTGAAACAGAACGCAATTCAATAGACTTGTGTGTGTATGGAAGAACCCCAGACGAGGGGCCACCCACCTTTGCAGATGGGCTTGCTGTGGTTCCACGTGCTGTCCTTGGTACAGCGGATAGTGGGGGACGTGGCAGGGTCCATGACATAGCCAGGGTCACACTGATAGCTCACAGTCTGATTGAAGGTGAAGTCGGTCCCAAACTGGATGCCGTTGGCCAGTGTGCCTGGATCGCCACAGCTTATCACTAATGAGCGGGAAACAAAACATGCGAGAAGTGCAAAACTGTCATGAAATGAATTAGTCATGGCGTCTGTTCAACTTACTCCCCTCAATTCCAAGTGACTAATCCCTGAATTATTACAGCGGTATGGTCCCCAGAGAGTTTTCCTGCCCAGCTGTCAGGATGCTGTGGGTGTGGAATTGCTTATTTCTATCCTGTTGGCAGGTGCCTGTGTGGGCGCTGCTGCCGTACTCCTCTAGTCCCTAAGGCCTGGTGTGTCACCACAGCACAAAGTTCAGGACAGAGACACAGGCTGCAGTCAGAGACCAAAACACCTTTCCTACCTCCTTGCAGACTAAGTGGTCTACAGAGAGGACAAACTCTGACTTTTGTTGGCCTCGGTTTTACAATGTCTGGCCCAACTGGCCATTTATAGTATTTTCAGCTGTATAAATAAGACAGTGCAGAAAAATCTAAAAGTACCTAATAAACAGAGCCAGAACATCAAACATATGCCTGTCTTTTTTTCTCTAGGTGTTAACAAATCTAGGTATTAACATGTAAGGAATGACTTTCTGTATCTCAGCCCCGTCGCTGTCCTGGGGACGCCCTGAACTGACACGGTGGTGAGTGACTGACCTGTGCAGTCAGGTGCTGTACCCGTCCAGGTGCCGTTGGCTGTGCAGTGCCGAGTTGTCAGCCCCGACGTCCTGTAGCCTTCCCAGCAGGCGTAGATGACCGAGCTGGAGAACAAAATGCCATCGCTACTGACGATCATGCCATTGGTGGGTGTGCCTGGATTTCCACAGGACACGGCTGTGAGGGACCCAAAACAATAACACACATAGAATGAGCCATTACTAAAACTGTAAATACAAGAGAGCAAAGGTCATCGATGCCATTGAGGACATATTTATTTAAAAAGTACACGGGATACATCACTGTGCTTGATGTTTACTATACATATTGAAGTAATGACTCACACCATTATTTTACTGATGAGTTATACATGTGAAGATTGTATATTCGTATAATTCTTTGTAAAAGCCATCGCTTTCCAACAAATTAAAAGAGGGCTTAAAGCGCTGGAAATGCAGAGTCCTACTACTGTGAGATTTAACAGGTTTTTAATACAAAAATACAGTTAGGATTTTTAAACACTCTATATGATATTAGCAACTGAGAATTGTCACCTGTCCTGCAACAGCTGAATTTTACATCCTCAGGATAATTCATTTTAGAAAAGAAAGGATGTCTGAGGAATCGGAATGACCACACGTACACTGTCCTATGAAAGGTCTCCTCAGGGCGCCCAAACCTAAGGACGGCGGTGCTAACTGGCTTTGGCCTGGCTGCACATGTCGCTTCTCTCAAGATGGTTGCAATGTCACATGTAGGCACTGAGATGTCAGCTAACGACGGACAGTGCAACGGTCTGCACTCATGTGTCTGTCTCATGTGCTCCTTATGCATCAAACAGCTCAGCGGCTGCTGGTCTGTCCAGGTGGTGATTTTATCTGTAACAGGTCTTTTTGTTGTTGTTGTTGCCTTTTTTGGTCGAGGCTATTTACCACAAAGGCTATTATTTTTCCTCCTTAGGCCTCTGACAAGAATGTACAATAGTCAGCATAAAACGAATGAGACCCTGAGCTGCATTGTAGTAAGAAGATGTATCATGAGACCATGACTGAGAATGACCAAAATATCTGAAAGTACTCTAGCCTGCTTAGTTGCTCCACTTTCAAATCTAGCCTCGAGAACAAAGATACTTAGTTCTTAAAATACAGACGAAAACAGACCACAAAATGTACATGGCATATAAAAGGCACTCTAATGGAATTTAGAGAATTTCCTATGAGATTATCTTGAAAACTATACTTAATCCCAGGTTGGACTAGATCTCGTTTGACAAACAGCACACATTCTGATGCTTCCACAGCTATGCCCATGACAGACATAACTAATCGATCATAACCCTCTTCCCTGATGAATCTGGGTTTGAACTTAGTCTTTTCTAAAATAGAACTTTCAGCAGTTTCTTCACTGGCATTTGAGATGAGACATGTTTATTAATACTGAAGCAGATGATATCTAACATTCTCTAAAGCTCAAAAGTTTTACGGTGGCTGAGATATATATTAAATTTTCATATCACAGAAAAACAAGATATTGGGCTATTCAAGACAATTACTCATTCATTCAAATAAAACACGGATTCATCATTTATATAACAGGTATTGCGTAGATGTACTAATGGAAAGCCTGAAATAGAAAAAAAAATACTGACCCAATTTATAATTTAGCAAACCAACAGAGACACCTATGGTCCCGATGTTACTACATTTTATTCTAATCACATCTGCTATTAGAAACTATGTAGCAATTTTCCAAAGTCACCTGTGAAGCACAAATGCTAAAATGAAACAAGTTATTGGTGAAACATACTGAAGTTTATAGTCAACCATATAATCAGTGAAAGGACACCCATCACGGTACCACCACTCTAATGATCAGAAAGTCCCCTCAGTGCTGTGTTCTGTAAGGTCAAATTCATGGTATGAGCACTTTCACTGTTGGTTATGTCTATGAAAATAAAGATTAGAAGACAGCATCAACATCTGTTTTATACTCATGCCACAACCTCAGAAGATATAAGAGGGCTGACACTAAAGCAAAACCAGACATCACATTTAGAGTCACTAGAAGGGAATCAACATTTTTTAAACTTGCAAGTTATTCTTTTTAAATACATCTTTTCTTTTTAAGTACATCTGGTTAATGTGACTCCTTTTGGGGAAAAATCATTGTTTTACTTGATTCATAATAAAATAGCTTTCTGCTTATTTGGAACACACTTTATTGTTTACAGTGCTGTTCACTCAGCTTGCTGTATTGGAAAGACTGCTGTTAAATGCAGTTAAGTAGTTTTGGGTCTGACTCTGCTCACACAACTAAGTAAGTGAGCCCTCAGGGCGCGCCCTCCGTGTGTGGAACTCTTACTGAACGACGGGCGTAATGAAGAGATGAAACGTACTCTGTGCAAAACGCCCAGTAAGCAATCTGGCCTCTTAGCAACAGCAAAGACAAACAGACATGGTGGCTGATGTGCTGTTAGTTTCATTATCATCCTCACCGTCACATGTCCATTACCTGGATAGGGGAGTCATCGTCATCGTCATGTCGTGGTGGAAGAGGGTTAAGAGCTGCCTAATGGAACTGGAAGCAACGATGTAGCTACACCTAAGCAACTTCATAAGATACACTCATCTGAGAAGTGAAGGTGATGAGCCTGTGATTAAAAGACTAGGCAGCTAACAAAAGAAAACGAGATTTACAAGTAATGGAAATAGAAATACATGTCCTTTGAAGTTTAAGAATTTTAAAAAGATTTTTCTTTTGTGATTCATGAACAACTCCTTCTTTTTACAATTTACTGAAATGTCCCATCAGGATCTAATGTTTTTTTAATAGATTCAGAGAAGGTAATTTCATCAGGTGGGAGATGATCTTGGTTGGGGTATTGAATATATGGTCATGGCAACCTTTTGTGGAAATGACAAAAGTCACTGGTAACCCCCTTTTTCTATAGAGAATTATATGTACCCTCAAAGATTTGTATCTATGATATCAAGTGAGGGAGAAATAGAAAGCTACAGATTGTCCAGAAAGTTTCAAGTGTGTGTGTGTGTGTGTGTGTGTGTGTGTGTGTGTGTGTTTAGTCACGTATTGCCATCCATCATTTGTTGTTTTATAGAGTGTAATACACACTATTTTTCGGCTTACTCAACTTCCCATGATTTCTGTTCAATTAATTTTTGGAAACAGTCAGTTTTGGGGGGCCTGGCATGTTTGAAAAATATTTTCTGATTTGAAATGTTTTAGTCACTGATGTTCTTTCTGAATACAGCTTTATTGTACACTATCCAACAACGTTTTGCTTATTCTGAGCTGGGCACAGCATGCAGTGAAATCCAATTAAGCACTCCTAATCAAATCCATGAATTCACTTATGCCTTGCTGAAATAGAACTCAGTGTTATGTCACAGCTCCAACATGAGATTTCTGTGGAACAACCTCACTCGCACTCAACTGTTTTAATTTTTTCACCTTTTAAATTTGTAAAACCAAAGTTTTTGACGTAAGCCCAGTATAGATCATGTAGTCCTAGTGAATGGCTGTCCTTAACAGAGTCTGAATGCATCTAAGGCGGCTTGTGCAGCTCTTGGGACCTGTGTTTCCCCACTATATTTTGTTAACTTTTCACTAATCATTTTTCTAATACTCGTCTGCCTCACGCTCACTCTCCTTTTTCCTCTAGAACTCCAGTTACAAGCATGTTAAACTGCTTGATATTATCCTATATTTGACATATATTTGACTCTTTTATTATTTTCATTTCTCTGTTGAGATTCCCTGTTTATGACTCTAACTTACTTTAACTCATTTTAATAGCTTCTTTCAGTCCTTGTGTGTTATTTATAATATTTAGGTCATCTCAAGGTCAATTTTTATTATTTGGTATTTTGTGTGTTTGCTTGTTTGTTCTGAATTGTGCCTATTTAGTGATATTTTATCATATGCTGGAGATTGTGGAGGAAGTGTTTTATGGATTATGTGATTTCTTTAAAAGTGCGGGGTTTTGTTCTGGTGGGCTTTTAAATTAGTTGGAGATCTTCTGGGTCTCGTCATCAGTTTCATTCTTTGTTAGAGGAGATCTATTTAGTTTTAGTCCTAACAGTTTTGCTCTCAGTTCTCGCATGTTTTCCGTATTTAGGGAGTGGTACTTGTTCAGAACGATGGGCTTCTGGGGCTCCATGAAACGCCCCATGTGCACAGTGGGAGCTGTGACTGGCCAGCTCTCCTGTGTTTCTCAGCGTAGTACGATTTCTAACATCAGAGTCTACCACCAACTGCAGCAGAAGATCTTTACGTCACTGAGTCACATCACTGAGACTCTGCCTAGCCTTCAGCTGAGGTACCCAGACTTCCAGGCTCTTCCATATGCAGCCCCTCCTTCTCGCTTTCTCTATGCTGCGAATTCCGTTTCAGTATCCCAGAGCACGGTGCACTTCATCACCTCACCAAACCACTGTGCCACCTGGGTTCTGTTTCCCTGCTTCACAGTATGAAAAATATACACAATTCTGGGGCGGGGGGAGGGGGCCGGGTATGGAGCTCACCTCATTAAGTTGCTTCTCCTAAGAAGCAAAGTCACATACTATCCGTTGTTTAATAACCAAGATAATTGCCTCCTATATTTTGTAAAGTTTCATAGTTGTTTTCAGTAAGAAGGCTAACCTAGTACCATTTAATATGTCATGAAGTGGAGTCCTATTCAATTTTTATGATGTTCAAATATATTCTGAACTAACAATTCGCAGGTGTAGTCTAGAGGGAAGAAGTAAGGCTGGACGCAGTGGTAGATTGTAAAAGCCACATACAACACTTGAGTCACGACATTGTAGACTGAGAGCATTCTGGTCTCGGGGAGAAAGAGATGGTATTGTGCACATTTTAGTATTTAAATCTGTGCAAGAGGGGAGGGAAGTGAGAAAACTGTGTCTGAATAAAATGAAAACTATACTAACTTACAGTCACCTGCTTCAGTCAATGAAAAATCATAATCCTGAAATTCACAGCTGCAGGTGACATTTTCCCACAAGTATTTGGTCACATTTAATTTAAGTCAACTTCTATGGACCTCACGTTAAGTTTATACTAACCTGATTGTCAAGAGGCAATTGGAAGTAAAATCTTTTCTTGGGTTATCATATATATATATATATATATATATATATATATATATATATATATATATGTATATGTATATGTATATATATATACATCTATATTTATACCTATAAAAATAGATATATAGATACCTACAAGATTATATTTGACTCTGAATGAGAATATATATACACACATATATAGAATTTTCTTACTTATACATATACAATTTTATATTATGTAAATTATATATAATATAGTTAGGTTGTATACAATATAGTTAGATTAGATACATACATTATTTTCTATTTTTATCCATATAACATGTATAATGAAATAAGAGGTACAAGGAGAGATGGCATAATAGAGTAGAAAAGTGAAGATTAAGAAAACTTGATTTATATTTCTGGCATTGATTTTTGTATGAGCTTATTCCAGTTGATCAAATTATATAAAAATGTTTCATGCATATAAAAATAGATATTTAATTAATGTATATAACCATCGTAGTCTCAAAAAATTAAGCAAGAGAAGGCTGCATGCACACGGTTTCTATCATTTAGAGTCTTATCTGTCTGAATTGTAAACTAGTGATTTTATGGACTGGGAACAAACTCATGCCGTCTCAGCTCACTTTGCAAAGGCGGCATGGCCAGCACGTGACCCGGCCTCTATAAGGCATCCAGGGCGCTTTCACGCTTATCACTGGGGTATCCCACCATTTCCTACTATGCCTCTCCCGTATTAAATCAGAGGACTTTCACTCCACAATATTACACACAAAATCACCCTGGATTCTTCTGTGACGCCTTGCTCTGGACAAGGCACCGGTGGATTGGAATGCCAGGTGGGCTGAAAGCTAATTCAGCTGCAGAAACTTTGTCCGTGACTCGCACACTCTTTAGCTCAGTGATTCACCAAGACAACCACAGAACGGTGCAAAGTCACGTGCGGTCGTCACCAGGACAAGCAGAAACCCCCGAGGTTGGGAGCTTCCGGAGGTCAGAACGGCTGTCACGGGGTCGACAGTCAGGCACCTCCATGTAGCCAGTTACGCCTTTTCATGATTCTCTTAGATGGTTCCTTTTTTTTTTTTTTTTTTTTTTTTTTTTTGGCGAGGGGTGGGGGATAGCTCCCTTGTACAAATAGTCCAAATCTCTAGGATTTCTGTGGGCTATTACCGGTCATTTTAGAATGAATTACATAGTTCCAACTTTCAAGGCTGCCTTTCAGGCTGGGACCGACTCACCCTCACACACAGGCTGCACACCTGACCAGGACCCGTTGAGCAGACACGTCCGCTCAGGAGAGCCCCTGAGCTGGTAGCCCATTTCACAGGAGAAGCGCAGAAGGCTCTTTGCTTTGAATTCCTGTCCAAGCCGTGAGCCATGTGCTGGGGTCCCTGGGTCACCGCAAAATCCAGGATGATTTCCTATTGAACATAAACACACGGCATTGTGGTCATACCTGTTTGCAGCAGAGCTGTGAAGTGCTCACTGGAAGCGTCGTGGGGATAGTTAAAGGGAGACAGGGGCCAAGTGCATTGGGGACACACAAAAAAAGTCCAATGAGAGATTTGATTCCTCTCAATTATGTCCAGAGTTGCCGATTCACTCAGCTTGGCTGATTGAAGAAACAGTCAGGGAAGAATTGCGACGACCAAGTTTTTCAAGGGAGATCAATGTAATGACTTATGACAGAGACAGGAGAAACGTGGGAGAATTGAGAGGAAGTACAGACAAGGAATAAAGAGCAAACAGGGACACACTGAGCCAAAGCCTGGGTGACAGAAAGTCCTGGGCTCCTGCAGGAGGCAGTGGGAAGTGGCAGGCAGTTAATGGTGATGATGATGGCATATAAGAGCCTATTTGGCTGGGAAGTAATAACAGTGATTTCAAAATAACTGTACTACTACACAGCATTTCTGATGATGAGGGCATCATGCCGAGCTCACCTGCACAGTGGGGCAGGGCCCCGCTCCAGTGGCTGTCCTCTTGGCAGACCCTGGTGCTGTTGCCTACGAGCCTGTGGGTCCCTTTGCAGGAGTAGTGGGCCGTGGCCCCGTAGGTAAACAGCTCCCCAGTGAGGACGGCGTTGGCAGGGACCCCCGGGTGCCCACAGGATATCGCTTAAGAAAAAAGTAAAACCGATGAGTACATTATCCCTGTGAAACTGCTCTGCATGTGTAAGTCTCCCCCAGAGAAGCCCAACAGATGCCACCTATTCATAAAAAAACACCTGCCTATCCCAGCACATCCCTGTAGTTCCCTAGACACATGAAATACCAGTTTCCTGCTGATGCCTCCTCCACCTGAATATTTATATATGAAGACAAGGAGAGGCTAGTCAACGAAGACTTCTCTTTCAATTTTAAATTAAGGTAGCTTTGCGTAAGGGGCACATTTTTTATTTAGGCTTTCAAAGAGAAAGTCAGTCTGGGTCAAGCTTTTGCGTCTGCCCTTAACTGTCTCCCAAATAAGCAGTATTATTCAAAGAGCCATCAAAACTGTTTGCACTATTTCTTCAGTTAATGTGACAATCCTAGATTTTGGGGGAAAACAAAACTAAACAAAATTATTTCTTACTCTTCTAGTTCCTGTATCCAGGAAGACAATTCTAACAATTTTTCTTTGAACAGCTGGCAGTCTAAAGTGTTTAAGTAACTGCTACTACAAGTGATAATAAATGACCAACTGATTTGCTCCTCAAGTTGTTCTGTAAAATAATCCCAGTTTTCCTGTTCATTTTCTTACCATTATACCACATCAGGCCCATAATTCATTTATAAACGATCCCTCCAAAAGACATATTCTGAAATACAGAATAATATAAGATAAGGAAGATTTCTTCTCCCTTTCTACAAAGATCCCAATTAGGGTTGACAAAGGGCAAAGTTTATGCTACATGCAAACAGCTAACTGGGCTCAAGTTACCAACCAGTCACTCAAAGTTCCCTCGCTCCCCAATCTAGAGTAATAGCATTTTGTCTCTGGCGGCTCCAATGTGGTATCAACCAGAAACCTGGCTTGCAAAGACTGCAAGGCGTCCCCCAAACCATGTTAGCCCTTATAGTGATGCTGTCTTCGTTCATTGGCCATCGAGACAGCCATTCACTGGAGAACACGATCTGATCCAGAATAGAGCCCTACAAGGAAGCCAATTCGAGCCGACTCAGTGAAATGGTGAGTAAATGACCGGTTCCAGGTAAAACAAAGGAGAGAAAAAAATCAGTGAAACAATGTAACAGCAAAACCAGAGATGAGGCTTAGCTGCCACAGGGCCTGCTCCTCTGGGGACGTGTATCCCCACATCCGTGAGAACTGCAATTGCTAATGACAACACGTGGTGGGAACCAGCCTCCTAGGAAAACGAGAGTCAGTGAAAGCCTAGTTCCTGGAGGTCTGGCGCACACTGGCATCGTTACAAAAGCTAATGCAAATCTAGCACTGGCCAGGGAAGCCTGCAAAGAGATGTCTGGGGAGAAAGAGAAAAACAAATAAATAAACTATTATCTTTGAAAAAATCCCATGTGTGAAGGCAGAGAAAACCTGAAAGCAGATAAAATGTGAGAGAGATCATAGTACATTTACAGATGCATTTTTTTTTTTTTTTTGTCATATGAGGCTGTGCATTTGTTTTTGAAAACTGTTGCTCTTTTCTCCATGGAAATCGACTGTGTCGTTACATTTAGAATTAGAGGTGAGTTTCCATGCAGACTGGAAGGGGTTAAAGGACACTGACAGTCAGGAAAAAAGTCTCTGGAACCAACCCATCCTGCAAATGAAGGGAAATGCTGTCATTTCAAGTGGTGAAAAGGACTAGCACTTTTTTTCTTTCAGCAAATGCAATTCACAATGCAATCGTCATTTCCCACTCTCCTCATGCACACAGAACTAATACTAAGAAGACGGGATTTTTATTTTAAGGATTGTATTGTTTCTGACTGATTTTTAAAAGGTCAAGGAAAGTAACCCCTTTTGCTAAGTTTCAGACTGTTTTAACAGGATGATTGTCTTTGAGCTCGAGGACAATATATGTTTCCAGTGAAGGAAAATAAGACTAGAGCTCTTTGGGGAAAATAAAAGTGTTCTGGTTAATCTCCATGGTCTAAAATGATAATGTTTTAGGGGGGCCCTAGTGGGGACACATGATTTTGTCCCCTAGAAAAGCACCTCCACTCTTCAGGGCAATATGCCTTCTCCTGATTTGAACTTACGGGGCAGGAGGAAGTTACTATCAAGGTCCCATCTTTTTTATTGTATTCGCTATTGACGAACCAGCAGGGCTCATGAGACCCAAATTAGGTCCCTCAAAGTATTCCACCCTTCTGGCCACAGACAAGAGGTGCACAGGTGGGTACCCCACACCAGGGCTTTGGCCAATATTCCTGTCCCTGGGGCGAGGCAGAGAGAAGCTGCCAGGTGCGTGGTGCTGAGCCTCCATGTGTGACCTGGGCAGACGGAGCCCATCTCTGGGCTGCAGCAGAAGACAAGCAGTGATCAGTAGAGACCATGACAGAAGGCGTCCCAGGTGTCCCATAAGCTGGGGCCCTTTGTCTCTGGGGCCAGGTGCGTGAGCATGCCAGGGCTCCCACCGATGTCCCCCTTAAAGCGTTTGTTCTACTTTGTGATTTCTGGCCAATGTAGAAAGATGTCATGATAACTAATGCCTTCTGTGATTGTGGGTGTTGGGGGCAGACCTGTTTCAATACTTGGAAAAACCCACACTGTTCTGTGGGTGTTCTTGCAGGGCTCCGTGTCCCAAGCATCCACAGTACCCGTCACTTACCAAGACACTGGGGCAAAGAGCGGTCCCACAGGCCGCTGGCCGTGCAGGTGAGGGCGGAGGAGCCCAGCAGGTAGAAGCCCTTCTTGCAGTGATACATGACGCTCCTCCCGTAGGCAAAGCTCTCGGGGAAGCTCTGCTGCCCGTGACGCACGGCGTTGTCCACGAAGCCTGGATCCGAGCAGTTGACCACTGGGAACGAGAGCAAGGACACAGAATTTAGGCAGAGCCGCACACTTGTGAACAAGACACATGGCAAGAGAAGGGAGGCCTCCTCGTCTTAGGGAGTTTGTAACACGGCAACGTCACAGCCAAGGCTGACAAATTCCACTCCCTTGACGGATGAAATCTCCTTACTGCTTCCGGCCATGATGCTTCAAAAAATATCAAGGGATACATCAGCCGCTGTAGCAGGTTTAAACAACGTGAGGCTAATCTCCTTTAACTATTTCCTAGTAATAGGCTGCTTCGATGCAAAGTCTAAAATTAGTTTTCTGGGTGCAGTTTTTGTTACGGAAACATAAAGCTAGAACCTGTTGAAGTCAGCGTTGTTTACATGTTTTGACTCAAGTGTGACATTTTAGGACAGCCTGAAACACAGGAATCGATGCCCCTTACTGGCCGCCATTAATGCTTCCACTTGTGTGCTTGTCATGTCTGCTATATATCTAGTGCAATGAAACCCAGCAATTCTTCCATCCACACCTCATAAAAATGTAAATCGAGCCGCTTCTGATGTAAGGACCCCCTCCCCTCCTTCTGAAGGAGCCACAGTACAGGGAGCAGAGGGGGCAGAGGGGGCAGACTCAGGAGCCGGAGCGCTCCTGGCATGGAGGGTGCGGGGGGGTCATTAGCAGCTGGGTGCTGTGCAGGTGCAAAGGAAAATAAGCAGCTCTTGATTGTCTGCTGCTTTCACTCCCCCACCCACCCATCAGTGAGGCAGCTGCTGGCAAGCTGCACCTTCCAGATATTTCTGGGCCAGAAAGCAAGCGGCTGTGCCCCTAAGTGTCTGGCAGGCAGTCCCTGGGTGGCTGGGTCCTGGCAGAGGAAGGTGTGGGCAGAAGAGAGGGTTTTAAAGACCCATTTGAGTGCCTTGGAACAATATTCTATGCTTTTTGAAACAATCCCGAGTTTAGAGAAGAAAGATTCAAATTATTTTGGTAAAAACAAACAAACAAACAAACAACAACAAAAACATTTATGAAGCACAGGCAGATATTTTTAAGGCTCCATAGCTCTTTGCATCCACAGTAAGACTGCAGCCAAACCCACTGAAATGACAGGAAATACTGCACAGAGAAAGTCTAATAAACTTGAAGGATTAATTATTCATATGACCTGGAGAACATGCATGGGTCCCTCCAGCCCTGGGAGCTGCAGGTCAGACCAGGACGCAGCAGTAGGTTCCTGGTGTGTTACCTGTATGAGCAGCAATGCCAGAGACTGTTGTGTTCACGTGGGGCTTATGCTCCTGCCGGGACAAAGGCCTCTCCTGGTCGTGAGAGCAGAAGCGCCCACTAGGGATGTGAGAGGCAGGCCTGGGGCCGTTATTGAGCACAGGGCTGGAAGCCCAGAAGATCGGAAGTAAAAGAGAAAGGCGTCGTTGGCAGAGAAGCCCTTACTGTTGGTGTAATGACACCCTTCCCTTCACAGGCCCAGAAATGGAATGATCTCTGAGCTTCCACAGCCGGAGGGGGAGGAGCTAAAATCCAGGAGTGTCGTACCCAAATGCTCTGAAACGGGGGACCACCGCTTCCCTTGATGGCCCCTCTCATCCCCGGGTGAGGACAGGATATAGAGACACAGATGTAGCTGTCAGTTTGGAAATAAAAGGAAACAGAGCCATAAAGAGGAATTGAAAACATCAGCAGAAGGACGTAGAAGACGATCTGGAGATTCAAATCCACTCGCACCCTTAGGACAGCACTTGTCAGCCATCCCCTCCCGTTCACCACATGTGGTTGAAAGAGCATCTTTTAAAATGACGTGCAGAATTAAAAGTTCTGCTCTGTAAGAGCATCGTCGAGACAATGAAAACACAAGCCACAGACAGGGAGAAAATGAAGGACACATCTGATAAGGGCTTGTACCCCAAGTCTACACAGAGCTCTCAATACTCAACAACAAGGAAACAAGCAACCCATCTAAAAATGAGCCAAAGACCTTAAGAGACATCTCAGCAAAGAAGATACAGATAAGCACATGAGAAGATGGTTCCCATCACCCGTCATCAGGGAAATGCCAATTAAAATGACCAGGAGGTACCGCAGTCCTGTGATGGGAGAGGCCTCGGCCCCGAGCACTGACAGCTGCGAGGACGCGGAGCCACAGGACCTCACCCATGGTGCGGGGACATACAGGGCGCAGCCGCTGTGGAGGGCGGGTGGCGGGGGTCCTGCTCCACCACAGTACCCATCACGCTCCCTGACATAGGGAACCCCCGCTTTTGAAAGTCCGCGATCCAGCACTTGGCTTTTACAAAGGACCTACCTTAGTGCCTGTTCCAGCTAACCAAGAGGAAGCAAGAGGATTTTTCACTTTTATGAAA
Organism: Rhinolophus sinicus; assembly: GCF_057876585.1. NCBI lineage: Eukaryota > Metazoa > Chordata > Mammalia > Chiroptera > Rhinolophidae > Rhinolophus > Rhinolophus sinicus. The sequence continues at coordinate 191,422,130 of NC_142516.1, read as the reverse complement.
TAAAGGTGAAAAGCTAAAACAGGGTTCAGCCGTTACAAAGGCAGTGGTGCCCCAGCAGTAAGAGGCGCCCCACAGGCTCCTTCCTGGAACCCCACTCAGCTTCGGGCATCCAGCCCCCAGAGCTCTGAGCGGCGTTGGGCACCTGCGCTTCGTCTCGACTTACTCAATGCGTCCCTTAGCAAGGTGCGCGTCCTGAGGTCACTGCTTCTTCCCTGCCCGCCATTCCCGCTCATGCGACTCTGCATAGGAACACCCTCCGTTCAGGTAGTGGGGGCCTCCATTCACCCAAAGGAGGTGAAAATGACGTCCACATAGAAACCTGCTCACACATTACGGCAGCTTTAGCCATAACAGCTGGAACTTGGAAGAACCGAGACGCCCTTCAGCAGGAGATGGATAAACAGTGGTCCGTCCAGACAGTGGAGTATTGTTCAGCTAGAAGAAAATGAGCACTCAAGGTATGAAGACACATGGAGGGACCTGAAATGCTTATTAATAAGTGAAAGAAGCCAGTCTGCACAGGCTGCACACAGTGTGATTCCAACTCTCTGACGTTCTGGAAAAGGCACAACTATGGGGACAGTTAAAGGGCCAGTGGTTGCTGGGGTTGGGTCGGGGGGATGAACAGACAGAACACAGGGGATTTTCAGGGCAGTGAGACTCCTCTGTGTGACACTGTGATGGTGGGTACAGGTCACGTTACATTTGTCTGAACCCACAGAAGGTGCCGTGACGGATTCAGAGGAGTCTGGCTAAGGTAGAACCAGTTACACTGTTGTACAGTCTCACAGACTGTAACATATTTCTTTAAAAAACAACCAAGAATTCAAAATATTTTTAGAAGTCATTATTCAAAATTGCCATTTCTTTTGGCATAACAATTTTTGAAGGTGTAAATTATAATTAATCAATTGTTAATAAAAACATACTCCTTTTTAAAAAAAGCAAAGATGTGATACAGGTACAAGCCATTAGAATACGAGAATACTTGGAAAATGGAGGGTGTTCAGGAAAAGAGTGTGTGTTTATCCAGATAAGCCGTGTTCTCCCCTGTGCTATATTTCCCATCTGAGGTTTCAGTAGTAACAAAAAGTCACAGAGAGAGAAGGGCACTGGTCTTCTGATTGAGTCCTGCCTACTACAAAGAGGCAGTAGGTACACATGCCACAGGACATGCCATTTTAGCAGAAACTGACGCAGATGAAAACCTGAGGCGATTTCTATTCTTGTCAAGTGCAAAAGCTGGAAAAATGAGTTTTCATACTTCGTTCGTAAGTGAGCTTCAGAAACATCAGTGTCCAAGCACCAACAGTGCTTACTTTACACTTAAACACCAATCAGTTCACGCATCTCAATGAATGTAACTAATCCTGACATTACACAGAAGAAACAACCAGTTTGTCCACATTTTAGTATTACGTGTGTAGCCATCACTTCAACAGTTATCTTAATTATGTTCATGGGATTTTAAATTACCTCTTTTTTAAAAAACAACAAGCATGCACGTAGACTGGCTTTCACATACACACGCATGCACACACATCTAAGGAGCTTAGGGATTTAGTCCACGCATGTGGGTCATGAGCTGGAACTGATGACCTGGGAAGTGAGTGGTGACGGGCTTGTCCAATATCATGCTGTGAAGACCCCACTCTAGTCGTCCCGAGTCCCAGAGCAGAGTCCTTTGCTCACAGACAAGTTCACGTACTTCTGTGAACTTCATGTGGGAACAAGCCAGGCCGCCTGCAGTCAGGGCACAGCTCTCCAAAGCCTGGAGTAACCAAAGGGCAGGTGGACCACGTCCTCCCTCCAGGGCAGACTAGGATTAGATGTACCTCCTTTCACGCATTAATGACCAAATGTCAACCTCAGCAGCAAGGCACTTGCTGACACTCAGCACACGTCACTTTTAGATTTCTGCTTAAAAAGTGGGAGTTTCCCTTCCAGAGGGACCCACTACGGAAAGGGAACTGAGGCAGATGAAGTGACGGGCCCAGGTCTCAGGGTCTCCCGAACGCCTATGACACATGCATTTTTAGGGGGTCTGCTTCTATTTCTTTCTTTCTTTTTTTTTTTTTACAAGAAGGACATATCTTTTAACATTAAAAGCACATGTGAAACTGAATTCTCATTAAACTGAATGGAGCATTTACAAGTGTCTTTGGACTACACAGATCATATCCTGTGTTTTAAATACAAAGAGGAAATGTTGGTTTTGTTTTTAGTGCTGTGACGACAAGCACCCCTGGAGTTTTCTTGTGTGGACCGAGTGAATGTATGTAGCTGGGAAGGACCCCGCCCCAGCCACGGTCGTCCAACCCCAATGCTGGCCTGAGCCACTGCATCTCATTGAGGAAGGCAGACAAACTAAGATACTGTCAGCTGTGCTGGGAAAGCAAGAAAACAATATCTGCAGAACAGCCTAAAAAATGGCATAAACCATTGATCTGACGTTTATAATTAACATCCATAAATCATAATTTTGCATCATTCTGCTACATCGAAAACCAATACCAAGTGTAACGTAGCACCTCACAGTTTTTCTGACCGACACTGAGATGTGCTGAAGGGAAGCGAGGACTGAGAAGCACTGTTTTCAGAGCAGGGGTTAAGTTCCTCCCCCCACAGAGCTTTACTGCTGCAGCTGTGGCTTCAGTGCTGAGGCCCCCACAGTCCCCGGTGGACCCTTCACGCTATACTGCGGACATTTTATAGTGAACACAAATGCTCTGTGACAAAATGTGTTTGTGAAAAATAACTTACATGTGGGAAATACAGAAATTTTTCTCATCACAGTCTATCTTTACGTGAAAAGTGGGTCAGTCACATGTAAACACAGCAAGATTTTTATAGGGTCAAATGATTAAAAGTGTCAAATTTAGAATACTAGTTACAGACTAAGTTTCATTCTAATATTTTACTTTCTCATATCAGGTTAGAAATATAGGAGCAATTCTGGACAATATTTCTCTTTAATTTTTTGAAAAATTTTAGGACAATTTTAAGCATCTTGAAAGATATTCAAGGTACACACTTTATTTTATTTCAGAGTGTTGAGGTTTTTCCTGCAGGCCCCCCTAAGAGCTTAATCTCCCCCTTATTGGAGCTGTCCCCGGCAAGCTCCCCCTGAGAGCTCTGCCCCCTCCTCCCACACCTTATCAGAGATGACTCCTGCAGGCGCCATAGTTAGAGGCCTCCCTGTCAAAACAAAGTTGAGGGATCACAGCTGCTAGGGACGGATCTCCCTGGCACCCCGGCCAGATTTCCCCCCAACCCAGAGGCCTGACCCCATAAAGTAAAGCCCCTGACCCCAGTCAGTGCTCAGTCCTTTGGGAAATACCCCCCGGCCCACTAGTGTAATAAAGCTGAGTTCTCCTTGCCCTCTGGGTGCCGTTTGTGTCTCTCGGTCCACACTGATATTCTGCAACAAGAGCAAAAGAAGAGCCTTTTCAACTAATGGTGCCTGAGCAACTGAACAGCCATAGATCAATTAAAAAAAAAGAAAGAAAAGAAAAGCTTGATCTAAATCTCATACTTTATACAAAAACTGACATTAAATGGAGTACCAACTTAAAACATATAAAAAGGAGAAGTCTAACACTTTAAAAAGATGTAGGAACATATCTTGAAGACCTGGGTTTAGGCCAAGAGTTCTTGGACTTGACATCGAAACCACGAGGAAAAGATGACAAATGCACAGCTTTTGCAGCTCGAAGGACCTCATGAAGAGGATGCAAAGACAAGCTACAGACTGGTGGCACGTATCTGTCAATCACAAGTCTGACCAATGACTAGCAAAAAGAATACTCAAAGAATTCTTAAATTCAACACTAAAAACCGAACAAACAAAACCCAAGCCATCTCATTAGAACATAGGCAAAGGACATGAACGGACATGTCACCGAGAGGAGGTGCAGGTGGCACGGAAGCTCGTGGAAAGACGTCCAGCACCTTAGGCATCAGGAGAGTGACCGTCACGCACGAGGAGGCGTCCCTGCACACCTATCGGAATGGCTGAAATCAACACACAGCGGCAACGCCACAGGGGGGCTGGGGTGGGAGTCAGGGAACAACTGGGAATGGGAAACATTCTGTCCGCTTCTCACACAACTAAACATGCAAATACCACATGAACCAGCAGGTACACTCTGGGGCACGTCTTCCCAGATAAATGAATACTTATGATTGCACGAACACGCACATGGATGTTCATAGCAGCATTGTCTGAACAGCAAAAAGTAGAAGCAGCCAGAGGCCCTTCCCGGGAGAGGGGCTATAGCGCACTGTGGTACAGCCAGGCCAGGGGACACCCGTCAGCAGGAAAACGCAACCAAAACATCGCCAAACCCGAGTACTGCTGCACAACAACTTAGGTGACTCCACAGAGACTCGCACTGGGTGGAAAAGCCTGGACCCCAAGGTTACAAAGCGCGTGACCCTATTTACTTACATAACATCCTTCAAGTGAGACGAGGGTAGAGACGGTCCCCAGATGGGGCTTCCAGGGGTGAACAGCAGGGAAGGGAGGTGGGTGTGGTCATGGGCGGGAAGGGGTCCGAGGTGCTGGCGTCCTCTGCCCACACCCATGTCACCACCCCGGCTGTGACATGTGCTCCAGTTTCCTAAGACGTCACCATCGGGGGACGTGTGTGAAGGGTACACGGGGCCTCTGTGTTATTTCTACTGCACGTCAATCTATAATTTTGTTTAATTACAAAATTATTTACCCACTGAACAGGAAGTGAGGGGAAAAACCAGACTTGATGGCATTTTATCCTGAGGAAAATACTACACAAAACGTATCGCTCATTTTCTACGTTCCGTATGAACATCTGGTCTATTGACTAAATTTAAGTGTAATCTTAGAATGTCTGAACTCAGACGTAAAGAATGCGAGGTTATGAGTTAAATGAACTCCACAGCCGGCTTATGCTGGGAAAACGCTGTTGTTAAAGGAAGGAGTTGAGGGAACGGTATGCGTGACCCCCAGGCCTCTCAGACTCCGACTCCTGAGGACCGGCAGGCGCCCAGCCCGTCCTGGTGTCCCCTCAGGCCACAGCTGGGCCGATCCACTCTGCTCGCCGAGCTCAGAGCGCAGAGCCCAAGCCAGGTCGGCCGACTTCCAAAGCCCCTGTGTCCAGTCACTGACCTTCTGCTCATCAAAACGGACCTGGATGTTGTCACTGGTAAACGTTCACCTGGGAAATCTGCTGAATTGTGCTCTAGCGGAGTGTTTCATAATATATTTCCTCTAATTCTCGCTGTGATGGCAACGCCTACGTGGAAGCAGTGTCAGCCCGTCAGACACTTTCCCCTTAATTCTGAGCATAAGTGGGGGCGGGGAGGAAGTAACGGAGGAAGAAGAAAGTTTAAGTGGAGAACGTAACTGTCCTCCCCCCTTTTTAAAGCCACGTTTAGCTAAAAAGGAAGCTGCTCCCCCTCGGCTTCTGGCACTGAGGCAGCCAGGGGACACGTGTCCCTGTGCAGCTGTAAGCCTGGCTGTGGCCCCGACTCTGCCCGGTCACCCCCAGACTGTCCCTTCTGCCCTGTGCTACCTTTGGGTGCATGAGGCGGGTTTGAGTGGGGCCTTCGTGCAGCCCCGAACGTCAGACCCTGACAGTAGTGCTTCACAGGAAGTGGGGTAGGGTTTGACCTCGTCTTTGCGCAGAAACCACACCCTCCAGTGCACAGCTGAGCCGTCACCCTATGGTTTGGCAGCCAAGTTGCACACAAATCCTGTTAAAATAAAACCGCTCAGTTCCCATTCTGCTGTTGTCATGTGGAAACAGCCCCCTTGGGGGCACAGTGGGGAGTGGGTGGCTGTCAGAGCCAGGCAGTCACCTGTCTGGCTTCACCGCCGCACCTCCACCACAAGTGTCACTTCACCTTCACACCAACGTCTGACTCACCTTCCGTCAGGGTGTTTTAATGGAAAGTAATTGAAGTGAAACCTTTAATATTATGAGCGCGAACGTCTGGAAATACAGAAACTACAAAACAGCACCTTCTTGGAAATCCAGAATTTAGCCCATGTGACAATTTTTAAAGAAATGAGTGAAAAACTGGAGATTTAAAAGCAATTAGAACTTCTTCAAAGCCTCCTAAGTCTAAAAGCGGAAGGGCCAAAGATGCTGAATTGATACATAGGAGTGAACGAGTGAATGGAGGAGTGAAAAGAGAAACGGAAGGTGCGCTGCCTTGAACGCAGAGAATCCTAGAGTTTTTTTTGTTGTTTTTTTTTGTTTTTGCTTGACTGTCCAATAACAGGACAAAGGGCATGGAGAGACCTGTGCATTGCTCTCAGAAACGCGTTCACAGCGCACTGGGAAGCGTTAGGAGTCCTGTACCCCGTGGTAGTGTCGCCCTGTACTCAGCAGACGGGTCTGACTTTATCAGCCCGCTCCCCGCTCAGCCAAGGGCGCACCCGGGCGCTTCTCATACCTCGACAGGTGGGCAGAGGGCTGCTCCACTGGCTGCTGCTCCTGCACTGGGCTCGGGGCGCCCCCTGCAGCACGTAGCCGGTGTTGCAGGTGAAGTTCACCACGTCGTTCAGGTTGAACTCACTGCCATTGGTGAGCCCGTGGGCCGGGTTCCCAGGGTGACCACATGTGATGGCTGTGGAGGAAGACAGGTTGGTGTCATGGTCAGGAAACAGGCAAGTCATCGCTCCCACTGGGAGTTCCTTAGTAATAAATATGCAGGTAAGTCGAATGCATGGACCAAGGGGTTTACAACTAAGCAGACATGGTACAGATCAGATTTAGAAGTGGATGTTGGGAAAAAGAACCATGCACTGAGCCCACAGGTTTTTGTTATAATTGTGGAAAATAATCTACACCTGGGAAGTGTGCTTACTGCGTCATAATAATTATTGTTTGTTACTCACGTTATGACAGAATGTCAAGTAAGTCTCAAACAAAGCAGTGAAAAACAAGAGATGCTAAAATTCTTGTATTAATTATGAGTTTTGTATATTTTCCCCTTCGTACAACAACAGCTAATTTGGTGGCACTCTCATTTGAAAATGTTATAGGGAGTTGGCTGATAATTTAAATTGTGCATGTATGAATTATCCCCAAATCAATTCAAGCATCATTAAATAAGCAAAAAAAAAAAAAAAAAAAAAAAAGTGTGCAAGCTCAGTAGTGTTTTCCCTAACAATCCTTATTGTATGAGCTTTTGCAATGAAGCACACTGGCATTGTGTCATGCCCAAAATAAGAGCAACACAGAGCACCAACATATCCGTATTGGCCCTTTCAAAAGAAATACTTTACAGTCATAAAACTTGTGTTTTTCTCCTCATTTATCTTGTCACCAATTTTTTCTTCTAAGTGAAGTTTTCACCCCTGAACCTTATACATCAGCCACTACACTGTCACAGAAAATCCCTGTCACCGTGCTATAGTTACATCAACATTCCCTTTGTTTAATTCACAGGGAAATAAAGAGCACGTTAGGAAGAAAACAATTTGTTTAAAACAAATTTTGTACTAGAGGGTGCGGCATCCTCTAAGAATACTAGTCAGTACTTATTTTTGAAGTTATAAAGTTCGAGGGTGATCATTACACACAGTCTCACCTCTTTCTACTGAAGGAAGGGCTGCTCATAAAACAGGGTGCTTGATGCATCAGCTAGAGAAATACCAGCCACACAGAAGAGAGGGGTGTGGCTATTTGGGGGACTCTGCAAAGGCAGTCTGCAGAGTCAGATGGCATCTTCACCAGCCCATAATTAGCTCCTGTTTCCCTGTGATGAGTCAGGGAAATGAATGCAGCCATCATCCTCCTGGGACCCACTGGAGATGAGTTAATGAGCAAATGAAGTGTGGGCAGGAGACCAGAGGAGGCAGTGGAGGAAGCAGAATGGGAGGGGGGTGTCCCCAAGACACAGGGGGGACCCCAAGACATGTGGAAGCGTGCCCACACTGTCTTTTGCAGGAGAGCTCTCTGTTCTGTTTTACTGTGAAGATGAAACATGCCTGTGTTCTGGCTTAGAAATAGAGAACATGTGACCTAGCCAAGTGTACTCACCAACACACACTGGAGTTTGTCCAGACCACTTGTGGTCTTGCAAACAAATCCGAACAGAGGTTCCCACGAGCCGGAAGCCAGGACTGCACTGATACACCACCGTGTCCCGGTAGCTGAAGCCGTCTCCACTGATGTGACCGTTCACGATTGGGTCTGGGGAGCCGCAGTGGCCAGCTAAACACATAAATAAACCCAACAAGAACATTTCGGAGAATCTGTCTTTTATAAACGTACTAGAGTCAAAATTTGTTGACCTTTATCGTCAAGTGAATAACAGCATTGGATGCATAATTTATTAGAATTTTTCCTACTTATATTATTTATTTGGTATCGTTTTTCTTTTTAACTTGTTCATTTTTCTCAAGAACGTAAGTTATCCTTCAAATATGAACTGTGGTTCCCCATTTACTCCTTTTATTATTCTTCTTGGAACTGTGTTACTTACCTTGTTATTCTATATCCAAATAAAAGCCAAAAGAAAGGAAGAAAATTTTGGGATGGAGATGAATAGGGTTTTGTAACCTACTGAATATGGGTAGTAAACAGAAGGCTGACAAGAATTTCTGGTGTGAGGGATTCCTGTGGATTAAACTATTTGCAAAATTCCAACGGAAGGGCCATTGTCAGGAATCAGTTCCATTTCAAGCATGTACACTGGACTTGTGTTTGGACCAGTGCAGGTACCGCCGGCCTGCTGTCGGCCGAAGACGCGCTCAGAGGAGGGCGCCCTGAAGACAGGACAGACTTAGGAGACACGAGACTGCAGGTGTCCCCCTCAGGGTGGCTGAGCATCTGCTGAAAAGGATGCTCGGCGGGGATAGAAGACGCCAAAGGATGAAGTTGGGGTGAAGACCGCTAGTCACGGGGCGGTAAAAAGTACCGAGCGAGGATCTGCAATGTGAGGTGATTGGTAGACGCGGTGTCCAATAAGCTCCAAGGGCAGCAGCTGACCAGTGAGGAGGACCTTTCATGAGTTGCGGGATGGAGTACGTAGTGACAGAGGTTCTTTGCTTGACAACCGTTATTAGGCTCAGGAAACTTCTCCTAAGCCATCTGTGCACTTCCTTGTAAAATTCAGTTTTAGCAAGAAGCCCGCCCAGTCTGTTTGGCAGGAACCCCCACCCTCAACATCTGACGATGTTTCTCCTCCCCCAGCGCCCCCAGGTGAGGTCTGACCACCTGGCCTGCCTCCAGCGAGAACCCATATTTCCTGTTAGTAACTTCACCCACCGACCCCACCTTCTCCTTGGTGTGACCCCACCGGCCCAGGCTGCTTTCCCACTGTGGTGGTCCTTAGACCCATGTGACAGTCCTCAATAGTCTGCCCCACTCACGTTGACACGTGTCAGGCACACCTGACGTTCTCCTTCACAGCAGCCAGGTGCTGTGTGGTACGGAGGAGACCTGCCAGGCAGGCCTCAGTCCTGCTCTGTTTGTCTCCGAGCCTCCCTTCACTCTCCATCTCCTCCCCTTCCCTCCGTTCTGTCACCTCCCTCTCTCCCTCCCCCCTCACCTCTCCTGCCTCTTTTTCTCTTCCTCATGGTGACGGGAGCACATCTTATAAAATCAACAGAATAGAAAGTCCTAGGAGGGACCCACACGGGAGCGTCTGTGTTGGGTTTGGAAAGACAAGGCACCACTGTGGGTTCCGACAATCTCCACCAGAACCGGAAGCTTCCCCGGAGTCTGGACTCCGGCTGCAGTGGATGCAGAGGCTCTGGCCATCACTTCCGGAAGACAGCACGTGGCTGCCAGTGCTTCGCACAAAGTAGAGAAACTATGCACTCACTGCCCACAACACTAGGGCTTAACGTCACCGTTCTGGAAGACTTTAGAAGGAGCCTCTCTATTTCTGCGTACGACGGCATTCAGCAGCGCTGTGTTCCCCTGGCTGTGCACTGAATCTATTGTCAGCAAGCTGACTTTGCAGAGCAGGGAGGGAGAACCTGAGCTCTGCGGCCAGGTATCCTGTTTGACCAATATCCCTGCCTCAAGGTTCCTAAGAGGGCAGGGCAGGAAAGTCATGCCAGACTTGGATGGTTTTTGTTGCCTTGGCAGTTTTTCCAGACAGCTACATCAGTTAAGCTGATTGTGACCGAAGGTCAGCTTGCCTCCCCACTCCTGACCCGGCACAGGCACAGACGCAGGGGCTGGCTGTCCTCAGGGCTGTGGAGGGCGCCTCAGACCCGTGAGTGTCATCAGAGAACATAGCACACACGCAGCTAGAGCTCTGCTGCTCCCGACCCCTGTGCTTTGTGCACTGCGCAGCCACAGGAGACGGCCCGGCTCCAATCTCAGTGCCAGCGACCAGTAGGGAGCCTGAGGGGCCACACACAAGCTTGCCACAGAGAGCCCGCCCCTTCTGAGGTGAGCGGGAGAAGATGTACGTTCCAGAAACGTGCACACAATAACAAAACCCCATCTTCAAGAAGAGGGGGCCACCTGGCTCTAGACGCCATCAGGCCCTTCTGAGGTTGTTCTGCAGCCTGTCACCGCTCTGAAAGAAGGGGCTTTGCGCCCAGGACAAGAGATGCTGCCACGGCTGCCCTGCGACGTCACTGTATGGGATCCGTTCTGTCTCACTGTGGATTTGGACAAACACCACTGGTGAGACTCACTTTTGAGCCTTAATACATCTTTTTTCATTTGAGTTTTCAGTGAGACATCTCATTTGAGGTTGCACCCTCTGCTGAAAGCCTGGCAAAGAAGTGCTCTTACTGGTTGAGGAGATAACTGTACACATCAGAAACCAGATGCAAAGACTGGCAGGCATGTGTGGGAATAAAGATTTCTAACAGCGAATCTTCCCTGACACCTGGTCGTTCCAGTTCTCTGAGGAACTGGCCCTAAATTCCTAAAGAAAGCAGAGGATGACTTTCCAGAGGGCGTCACCTCAGCCCAGGCCCAACAGAAGGAAGCATCAGCAGCAGCCTGTGGTACTTTCCTGTCCTAATTCGAATACGTATAGACATGATGATTTCCGAATTTGAAGCTCATGGAGAGCAATCCATTTCTCACTTGTATAACTTTTCAGCAAATGCATACTCATGTAACAAATTATTTTCAAAACATTCAAAGTCTTAGACTAATTATAGGCTGTTCACCATATATGAGTAGAATATTCACTCAATTTCACTTAGAGCCTTTAACCCAAATCTCAAGAGTAATATGTCAGAACGTGGAAGGAAAAAGAGCGTTAAGTACAATTTGAACTCCACGTCCGATTTCAAGTTTCAGGTTCTGTTTTCCCTGTGACCCTATTGCGCTATATCCTCTGCATGGAGGTATTTACACGGTTACTCAAGCCTGGGTTTTGTTACATACACACCGTGTAGAAAGCTGTCCTGTACGTGACCACAGAATGCTAGGTAACCACCTCCATGCTTCTGTAGTGTCTCATCTCAGACGTATCCATCACTCACCGAACACTATGCACATGAGTAGAACTAAAGCAATCTCACATAGCAGTATTTCCCGCTGTATTTTCAAAGTATTTCCAAATCCGTTATCTCTGAGATGGTTTTATTTCTTTGACTATAATTTAATGATGATTGGCTCCAGGCCAGCAATGATCTTGGGGCTGAGATTAAATGGAGAATAAAGAGTAGAAGAGAGGCAGGGTCTCCTACAGGAAAAACCCTGAAGGTCTATGCACTCAGGGAGATGAGGAGCGGGGAGTTATTATTATTCCGCTGAGTATAAGCAGTGGCAAGGGAGGATAAGAAAATCTGCCGACTGCAAAATGAACAAAGACATTGGGAGGAGGGCAGCCCCGCACACTTCAAAACAAAATAGAGACTGATTAAAATAACATTATTATCCAGCGGACCCTACACCAGGATGCCAGGCCCAAAGGCTCTGTGGTTTTCTTTGTGCTGGTTTGCTTGGTTGCTAATGTTTGGCTTCAGCTGAAACCAATATCCCTACATGGTTTTCAGGGGCAATTCTGTAGCCCGTGATCTCACCTAGGAAATGAAGGAAGTGCCAGTCAGAGCTCGTTCTGTTCAAGTCTGGAGAGAAAACCGCGGAGGGTACACATGCGGCCTGGTTTAGTTTCTACCAATCAGTCCTACTTGTGCACTTCATAATCTGCCATTAAGCTGGACCCAAGAGTGCCAATTAGCAAAGAGTGAAAGAATTAGGGAGAAAGCTATAAATTGTAAATCATATAATTTTAATCAGGTGGGCAGAGGGAGAGGGAGAGAGAGAGAGAGAGAAAGAGAGAGAGATCCTGAAGCCATCGCTCCATTGTCTTTTAGTTCGAGTATGAGCTGCCAATACTGTCACTCTCACATTTGCAGAACTTGACATTTTCACCCCCGTTTTCCCACGGTGAGGACAGGTACTACTGCGGAATAGGTAATTCACCAACTGCTTCAAGTTGTTTCTGAGAGACTCAGTAGCAGAATCAAAAAACCAGTGCAGGCTGAGTGTTCCCCAGCTCTGCTCTCTATGTCACACATTCTACCATAAAAGAGTGTTACTCAAATTGGCCTGCGAGACGAGCTGAACGATGGAGTAGGAATCCTGTAAACTCCCAGAACCGCGGTGCTTTCACCCTCCTGCAGCACAGGACGCAGGGTCTGGAGATCACACCTCGTTTGCAAAATGCGTGCTTTGCATCAGGAGCTTTGAAAACCACTGGCTTATAACCTGATGGTGTCCCACCTGTAATGGAAGCTGTATTATCATTTTTATGTACAAACTGTTACTGTATTTTGGTTAGAATGGCCCACATAGGGAATCTCTTTTAACAGTCTTCTCCAGCTTCGGGTTAGAAGGAGTAAAATCTGCCAAACAAATGCGGCTAAAACACAGGAGCTGTAGCAAGGCCGCCTGAGTGTCCAGTGCACTGAGTGTCACAGCAGAGGTCGCATCTCAGGGGTGACAAGAGCCAGGCGCCCGGAAGTGGCCTCTAGGTCAGAATCTCCTACTAACAGCCCCTCCAGTGAGATCTCAGGACAGAAAGTGCCCAATGTCCGTTGTGAGCTCAGCTGATGGTCTGAAGTCCCCCGGGGGTGAGGGAAGTGTGAGTTTCCCACCACACTGTCACACATGCATGGCAGCGTGCTGGCCAGGCGAGTCCCCACAGTTTATCCCACTGCAGGGTCATAGCAGGACCAGCCTCTCCATGCAGCTGTTTCTAGAAGGTTTCTAAGTGCTATGCACAGATGGCCTGGTCTGTGTTGTAAAACAGTTCTGAGAGCACAAAGTGTGCTCCATGGGTTTGTTTCTAGTAGAGGGCATAACCTGAACCCAGCTGCTGAATGACTGGGTTTCCTTCAGTCCCACAGCTGTTACTGCTGCTAACACTTCTGCTTGTCCTTTCTGGGATGCAGTTATGTGAAGTTACATTTCAGTCATGGAATCTTATCCGTAGGTAGGGTTTTGCCAAAGTTTAGATGAGCCTTCCGAATCTCGCCTCACTGTGGATTTGTCTCTGACACTGCAACAAGCCAGGTGGACTGAAATCTAAGAAAACCACCCTGGTTTTTAGTGGTGACTTTTCTGACTGGGTGACATAGGTGATAGATGTCAGCAGATTCACCTAATCATCACAACAAATGGAGAGGTTGAACATTTCTAACTTTCAAGTATGTTCAACTCACGTGGGTTAGAACTTCCTACAATTACGCAGACCTGTGCAATTTTAGAAATGGATTCTGTGATTTGGAAATTTAATAAATGTCCATTTTCTTGCTTATTCCGTAGAAATGCACTGTGCCAGTGGAAACGTCAAACTCCGCATCCCCCAGGTTGCCGCATGCTGGACACACCTGGAGCAGTGTGGGTAGGTTTGGGACCAGTGCCATCAGTGGAAGCTGTGTAACGATATCTCCTGCCATAAGGTCACACATGCACGCATGCACACGTTCCCCCCTTGGAGGTCCCTGTTTTAAGGTCACCTTTTCACGGTGCCAGTTTGTATCGGTACTAAATATTGATCTGAGGATTAGAACCGAACAAATTTCTACATTTTTACAAAATCTACAAACCACATATTCAAACTTCATATTTGCTTTCTGATTATTGGCACTTATTGCTGAAAATAAAATGAGACGGGTAAACACCCTGAGCCGTAAGAGATTTAGAAATACGGTCTGCTTTTACTTTGGGCTAAAATCAGGGGTATTTGGCAGTGAATTCTAAAAGTTTCTTGAGTATTAACAAATGGTCACAAAATGTCAGATGGATCAGACCCACTTGAATGCCGGGGAAACTCCTATTAGTATTAAGCGGCAGTGGATGTAAGTGTCCAGATCTGTGCATATTAAAGGAACACATTTGAATATTGACAGACGGGATTTGCTTTCTCTGAGTGCAATTTCTAGGGGGGCTGAACTCACAGACAATGCAATGTCACAGAAAGCAAGTGACTCTTTGCAAGGAAGTGCCAGTGGGGGCTCGGGAGCCAGATAGCTGACCATGCTCGTAGCAACAGCATCCAGGGACGCTGCATCCTGGGATGCAAAACAAGTCTGCATCCCGTCTATTTGACACACCTTAGTCGGGCCCACTGTTTTAATCCACACTGGATAGAAGGAAAGCTTCAGGCCAGGATGATGATTTGAGGTCCCCAAGGCTTTCAGAATCTTTCACGTGTCACTTTAGATGACGTCCCCAAACACAACAAGCTTTCCACCTCCATCCTTTGCATGGGGCCCCCTTTGCTGCAGTTTCCTTCCCAGGCTTGTGTGCCAGAGTGAGTAGCCTTCCCCAAACCTGACGGGAATTACCGCCCTGTGTACAAAGCTCAAAGCTGCCCCTCATTACAGGTTTGCCTGCAATCGGAGGCTCTCCCTGGTACCAGCTGTTGAGAATACCCGGATGTCTAGATGTATTGCTGTTTTGTTCTGTTTTGAATTGAGCAGATAAAAATAGAATCTTTCTTGCCTATTGATCTCCAGTATTGGGCTGTGAGTTCTAAGAACAGTGTCATATCCTATACACCAGCTTGTAGCCTGTTCCTGCCCGAGAGGAGATGCTGGGAAAGCAGATGAGTTCCTTTCCACTGTCACATGGGCCCATGGGTCCAGGCCATCATTACCACATGGATACAAAGAGTCCTTGGTCCCAGGACACGCTGCCTTCAGGTTGCTCAGCCTCCTGAGGCACCAAGACCACTGCCCTAATCCGTGTCTCTGCGGCGGCCAGTTCCTGTGGCTCAGTGTCGGGGTGAATTTATTCCACGTTTGTTTGTTGATCAAGGTGGCTTCCTCTATGTCACCTCCTCTTTCAGAGGCTGGCTCCCTGCCCGGTTTCTGAAGCACTTTGTTTGAACCTCTCTTTTGTCGTTCATGCATCCCAACTCATTATAAAAGGCATTCATTGTTTCTCCTATTTATCCTTAGACTTTAAGTTGCTTCCAAAGGAGAACCCCAGTGTATTAACCTTCTCATCCTATGCAGTATTTCTTGAGGAACTAAATGACTATCATTAGATAATATACAGAAGTACAGACAGATGCACTCGTGGCTGGGAAGGGTATTATGACACTGACCTCCAGTCCCTGGTAACGTGTGTGGAAAGTGTGAACATTAGCACAGGCTGCTTCCAAATGTCACCTCCCCTGAGTACCCAACAGCCTGAATTCTACACTGAAGACTGGAGAGCAGAGAGCAGGGCCCGGTCAGTCTTGCTGCTCCAACACTGTCTTTCCACTGCACTAAGCATTATCGTACTAAGCTGTTTTATTCATTTTGTACATGGATCTATGAGAAAAATCAAGGCATTGGTACAGTACTTTCCAATTTTGCTTTCTAAGAACTGTGAAAACATATGGTCCAAGCATATTATTTTGAATGATGTCACCTAGCTACTTTAGCCATATGAACAAAATATAAAATTCTATTTATCGAGACATTCACTCCTCAAAGGTCATTACAGTGCAGCAAATGCAAACTTATTTAAATAACAGCAAAACCGTCTAGTAAAACAAAGACACTGTTCTTTAAGTCTCCCTCTGTCATGACCTCTTGAGTACGACAGACTAAAGAGGGAACCGAGTGGCAGTGAATGCGTTACTGTGTGCTGAGAACTCGGAATGACACACATGGAGTCAGAGATGAGTGCGGGTTTCTACAACAGGAGGCCTGGATTAAAGTGTCAGCCGCATGGAGCCCAGGTGTGTGGGGTCCCAGGCACTGCCACAGGGGAGATAAACAGGGGAATCAGTGAAGGAGCCTGTGGCTCACAAAACTCCCCTGATGAATGAATTATCAGCTTCCTGGAGGGCAGCTGTGGGCTGTGTTCTCAGCCCTCAGGTCTCCAGCCTAGAAGGCACTGCAGGGCACTGATGAATTAAGCAAGTACGGCCGTGGTAATTCATAGAACTCACGTGAGAACCGCAGTACTGCTGAAGCAAGGGCTGAACTTTCAACAATATGTACTCGTGAGCATATGCGTGGCTTTGCCTGATGGTCAGCTACAGTGGCGTTTGCACACAGGGTTGTCTGGCTTTCCTTTCTCCATCCTGTCTCGCGGGTTCCGCCTTAGAATTCAGGCAGGGGATCTCAAACACAGCACAGCTTTAGTTCTGGAATGTTCGGCACAGAAAACCACTCTGCATCTCCTTAAACACAGCTCTGCTACAGTGAGCAGCCACGAGACTGACACGGTGACAGGCGATTGCGTTGTGTACTGAGCCCTTCCTGCCTCACGGCCTAGGAATCTGGCATTTTCTTCCCAGCTGGACATCACTGGGAATCACCACAGTACTACAACTAGAAACATGACCATATTCCCCATGAAATAGAAGC
Source organism: Rhinolophus sinicus (assembly GCF_057876585.1). Taxonomy (NCBI): domain Eukaryota; kingdom Metazoa; phylum Chordata; class Mammalia; order Chiroptera; family Rhinolophidae; genus Rhinolophus; species Rhinolophus sinicus. The sequence continues at coordinate 191,405,338 of NC_142516.1, read as the reverse complement.
GGCATCTCAGGCAACAGCATTGTTTTCGTTGCCCTAAAATACACAGAAGCCCTCCGCCACAGCTTTCAAACCGGCTTTGTCAGAGTGTTTCGCATCATGATGGGAAGAATGTTGGAAGGAGGCTCAGGAAGCTGAGGCCAACAGAACTACACGAACCCTACCTTCCAGCAACTGCCTCTGGCAGGAAGTCTACGTGGCATTTGGAGATCTAACATGTTAAAAACAAACAGAAAAACAAGTAAGGAGGTATTTCTTATATTAAGTCTGAAAACTTTTCTGTGCATGGTGATGGCTATTCCACACCAATAAATGGAAATATGCACACAGATGTCACCAGAAGCCCTGGTTCTTGCCCTTGGCAGATGTCATTACTTTTATTTTTTACTTCTTCTTTTCCCCACCAACTGAGCTCTGATTAAGATGGACTGGCCTCAGCACAGGTCTTCATGGTTGGCACGACCCATTAGTTGGGGCCGGCACTTGGATGGAAAACAATTTACCACAACTGGCTTATTCCATCTTTTACCTAATAGCATTCTAAACATCTGAAAACAGCTACTAAATTACTTCCTAACTTTTCTCTCAGCCACACTGGTGAGCACATGTTTTTCAAACATTCCTCATCTGTCATGGTTACCTGATCCCTCACCACAGATACGTGCTAATTCCTCCACAGCCCACGGAAACAACTTCCCAGGACTGACACGGTCCTTCAGGGTAGACGTCCATGGCAGAGAATGGAAGGGGTCCCACACAGCCAGCCTGGACAAGGCCACATCAAAACCACCAAGTCCTTCTGCGTGTTATGGTTTCATAATTTCCTCAACATGCACATTTGAACTTATTTTATTTTTCATTTCGAGGAAAATTTTACATTAATTCCATTATGTTCTCATGTATTTGGTCTATCACTCAAATCAAAGAGTTTCTGAATCTGTCATCAAATATTTATTTTCACTCCTGTAGCTAGTATTATTATGCCCTCCTCCAAGATATGAACAAAAGTATTGGAAAGGTCTAGAATGGGGGGAGGGAAACATACAGCTGGGTACTTCCTTTCCAAAACACACCAATCCAATAGTCAACGCCATTTGTGTCGAGTCCCTCAAGCAATTCATAAAAGACCTAATGAACATCCAGCTTATATTCTACACGCCTGACTGTAAGAGTGATCATGGAAAATCTTGATACACATCTCGCTGAAAAGTCAGAAACACATTTCTAAAGACTACTTCTAAACACCCACCTAAGAATAGGCTCAAACAAACAAAGACGGGTCGAGACTTGCACGGTGTCTCCTGAAACTACATTCGCTCTTCACAACCACGTGTCACCAAAGATCTTACAAGTAATACACTTGACGATCAGCTCTGTATAGCATGTAAGTAACAACTCCAGTTTCTGAGAACTAACTTCCTTCCTTTCTGTGTGAGAAACCACCCCGATATGTGTCTAACTCCAGGGTACTTCCTTTTAACAGTGCCCCCCAGAAGCATTACCAGTGACAGCAGGCGCTTTCGAGTCCCCTCAGCCAGCTCGGATGCAAACCTCTGGGGAAGGATACTCACCCCCACTTGAGAGACTCATCTTTCTTGGGGTTCCAGCTTCTAAGATAAGAGTATGTTCTAACCTCTGTATCGTTATAATTCTTCTCGATAGAAAAGACAAAATGAAGAGGAACAAGCTCTCTGCTTTATTTCTGTCCCCCGTATTTTAATATCAACTCCAAAGAGTAAAATTGCTTCTTATTTCAAACGTGACCTCCACACGGTCCTTCCGTTTCCATGGTGTTGACTACTCTTCATTGTCCCCAGCTGGTGGTGGCTCTGCCCTTCACGGTACTGGTCTTTAATGGTACTTCATTCTCTTAAATACTTGCTAGGGTAGTTGCTTTGCTTGCAAATTGAATTTACTGCAGACCATCTGGTGTAAGTGTCTCTGTTTCTTTCGGTGACATCCCATTCCCTCCTCACTGGATAATTTGTTTCTGAGTTTCAGAGCTGTGTGGTTTTGCTCAGGGGCCATCTCTTTTAGAGCTGAAGCTGTGGGGTTATCGCGACGGTTTTCTGCACTTTCTGAAAACATCCTCACTGACTTCCTTCATTGTATTATCAGTCATTTTCCCTCCATGACTGTCTAGTTTGCCATCATAGGGTCCAAATGAGCCTGAAGGTCACCCAAAGTCATTTAGCATGACAGAAACCGGAGTGACTTCCTAGAGATACATAACCATGGAAATGGATAAAGGAACAATTCAAATGACAAGAAACCAAAGGAAATAATAGCGAAATTGCTAAGTAAGTGGCCTGGGAGTAGGGGGATTACGGACATAGTTAACCAGGCAGAATGGCGGAGCACAGAGTCCCCTCTGACACGAGCCTCGGGTCGGGTGGACTCTAGTCCTGGGGCCCGGTTCACTTCCAGTTAGGCAGCAAACCACACGCTCGTCCGAACGGCCCAGCAGTACTCAGCTCCCTCCATCCCACCTCCTTCTGAGAAACAGCATTACTGGAGAGGCAGCACAGAATTGGCTGAGATCAACCGGTTCTGCCCCCGAAGCCAAACGTCTGTGTCCTGCGCATAAACTGCCGAGGTTTAAATGCTGGTTTTGATATTTGTTGGCTTCACAATGTTGGGTAAATTATTCATTGCTCTAAGTTTTTCCTTATCTGTAAATAGAAGCAATGAGCCCTTTTCATATGTTCTAATGAAGATTCGATAAGATAAAATTTTAAAAAGTCTTGTTCCTCTTTAGTCGTCAATAAATAACATCATTCAAAATCACTGTGTCTAAATCAGGCACACGGCTAGCTCTCGGGTTCTGGGGTGTCCCTTACCTGCTCTATCAGATACCTGTCCAGATTCAGGATTGGCATCTCCACACCCCTTATGTTCTGAGTGTGTTAGAATCTTCTCCAGCACCAAGCTCACCCCTTCTCCGGCCTGCTGACCATCTCACCCAGCTTCCCTATGCTGGGTGCAGTGAACATGGATTCTTGCTGGTGAGACTGTGGTGTCTCCCCATCAGCAGCCTGTGATTCAGAAGAGATGCCCTTCCACATCCCACACACTGTGAACCTTCAGCCTTCAAGTCTCAGCGGCAGCTGGTACACTATACTTACTAACTTTTGAAATATTTTAAAATACTGATACCAAATTTATTACCCAATCTTTACTCTTTGGTTTATAAACACGGGACTATATGTTATTTGTAATTCTTTTCTAATTGTTATTTTTTCTTTTAAAAACAATTTTTTTTTTTATTATTCCTGATATGCTAATGATTATACATTGTAATCTGGACATTTTTCTTCCTCTTTATTATCAGTTTAAATTCCTTCTGAACACCCCTTCTTCCAAAGCTTCTAAGACACAGCATGGCCCACTGAGGACAGGCCTTGGGGCATCTCCGCTCAATAGCTATTCAATATGATCCTCATCGTTTCTAGTTCAAAGTCCTGACCTGCAGTCAGATACCACAGCAAGGTACAGGTGTATTTGCCATCAGGAAGACTCAGGTAGTACCCGTGTCACGACAGTTATAGAAACCGCACGTACCCCGTCCAGTCCCTGAGGCTATACCTGCATCCCACACTCACTGCAAGGACCAGTGAGCTATTGTGTTTTGGAAACAGGAAGGCCCTGATCAAATTTAATTTGCATTTCTTCCCATTATTACAATGAGTAGCAGAGATGTCAATTTCTCAGACTACCTGGCCCCTTCTACAGTGACAAGTCTTGCTGAGGTTAGCAGACAAGAACTACTGCAAACCACAGCTGCCCAAAGAGGGCGCCCATGGCCAGCTTCCTAAGAGCCCCGGAAAGCATAGAACAGCCAGATGCATGGTGATGTCTTCCTGTAGCACAACACACCCCGGGATGGGTTGTCCTTTACTGGAAACTCCACGTTTGTGTCTAGCACACAGGTTTCAGGAGCACTCATCTGTCTGCAGTAACATGAAAGAAAGGGTGTCAGTGCATGGACGAGGGTGAGAACCTCTGTCTTTCTCTGGGATCACTATTGACTTTCACCCTCTTCCTTCAAATTCCCTTGAGTGCACAGAGCACATTCTTACTGTTCAGATGCCCCGGGCCTGCTCTGTTCCCAACGTGGTCCCTGAAACTCAGACTGTCCATCTTCTGGGGCTTCCAGCGATTACATGTTGAGATCACAGAGAGGTTTTGAAAGGACTAAAGGCAGTTGATGATTTTACAAACTACTTGGAGACCTAACAGGAGTGTTAGAAATCAGTGTACTTTTACCTGCTTATTCAACAATTTTCATACATTTATACAGAAGAGTTTTCAGTGGAAAGATTTTCAACTCAGTTTTTTAAAATTATCATGCAAACAATTTTAATCTTTGGGAAATTGAAGACCAAGTCACTGCACACACATGCCATTTTAAAAATTCATTGTACTTCCATTGCTTGATATTAACGTCCCTTTAACTTGTTGATGTAACATATAATTTTTAAAAGATAAAATGTATAATATTTTTGAAACTCATTTTCGTGTGTCCTAAAATTGTAAGTATAGTTATGGCCTCAGCTCTCCAAAAAAGTCTTTTTGTCCCTTGAGGCACTATGTGACCTGCATTTTTCATTTGGAGGAAAAACAAATCCTTTTAGGTATTTAAGGAAGTCCTGTAACAAAGTGCAGCCCAGGTGGGGGTCAGTTACACCCCTTCTAAGCATTTGGAGCGAGAAGTCTGACTCTGCCCAATCAAACGTGACTTTTACGTTTACTGAATTAAATGAGTGCAGGCTCCACTTACCCAGGCAGCGCGTTTCGGCTCCACTCCAGAGCCCGTTGGCCAGGCACTCTCGCACGTGGGAACCCACAAGTGTGTAGCCTGTGTTACAGGTGAATATGGCTGTGGCTCCATAAACCGTCAGTGTCCCAATCTTGTTGCCGTTGGGGGGAAAGGCCAGGCTCCCACACGAGATAACTAGGAGAAAAGCAGTAACAAGGTGAGTATGGTCGCAGGCCTGGGATTATTGCTGTCTTAACAATAAGAAAATCTTCTGCCTCGATGTCCATCCAGAGCATAGGGCAGGATGTCTGCTCAGGGGCAGGCAGAGACACCGTGGGAAGCTGGATTTTCCTTCTCTTACATCCCTGCAATGAGAACTTTAACGTTTCAGTGGATTCCCAAATCTCCTAGGTCCCTCCAATGATACACTGTTCTTGCTTTCATCCTTACAGGTACCTTTCTTGGAAAACTACCCAGCACACAAGCATACAAGGTCTGACAAGTACTAAGTTTGTGAACTTGTTGCAACAATGCTGCTAACCTTTTTTGTTATCAGAGGGATTATTCATTATGAATTTGTACCAACTGGATACACAGTTAACCAAGTTTACTATTTGGAAGTGCTGAAAAGGCTGCATGAAAATGTTAGACGACCTGAACTTTTCGCCAACAATTCATGGCTCTTGCATCATGACAATGCACCAGCTCACACAAAACTGTCTGTGAGGGAGTTTTAACCAGTAAACAAATAACTGTATCGGAACACCCTCCCTACTCACCTGATCTGGCCCCCAATGACTTCTTTCTTTACCTGAAGGTAAAGGAAATATTGAAAGGAAGACATTTTGATGACATTCAGGACATCAAGGGTAATATGATGACAGCTCTGATGACCATTCCAGAAAAAGAGTTCCAAAATTGGTTTGAAGGGTGGACTAGGTGCTGGCGTTGGTGCATAGCTTCCCAAGGGGAGTACTTGGAAGGTGACTGTAGTGATATTCAGTAATGGGGTATGTAGCACTTTTTCTAGGATGAGTTCGCGAACTTAATTGTCCCACGTATTTACACAGAAGGAAATGTCCCAAACAATTTGGCATCCTGTCCACTTCTGTCCACATCAGTCACAGGAATCGTGTAACAGTTACTGGTCTCCTCTGTGTGCCCAGCGGGAATGAACAAGCGTGGATGGACTTTCCCGAAGCCAACCAGCTGGTACAGATGAGTGTGGAATTAAAACCTAGGACGTCCCCCTGAAATAATAGGAGTGCCTTTTTTCTTTCATTTACTTGCATAATTTTGGGGGATCATAATTTCCATAACAATGCTGACTAGACAGGGCATGTGGAGCCTTTCTAAAAACTAAAAAAAATCTGAAATCTCAACGCTAAGTGGTTGGAGATGTCGTAACCGACACCCCAGTTTATAGTTGCTGTCCCAGCATAACCTTTGAGAGTGTCCACTTTCACCCACGAGTACTGCTGTTTGGGAGCTAAATTAAAAGGTCACTTTCATTATAGAGTCTTACTGCACCACCCGCTCCCCAGCACTGCAAATGCATCAATGCTTGAGCACAGAACTCGTAGAATCTCAGGGGTGGAAGAAATCATACAGGCACCAAGGCCAACTGCTCATGAGAGGCTGCAACGCGTCTTCTTACACAGGTAAGAATGAGAGTGTTTGAAAAGCTGCTCTAAGAGGATTGCTAAGAATTCCTGCTGCACAAAATTAGTTATTATGTGTAAAGGGCTGAGGGCAGAGCTGGCTAGGAGCTAAAAATGACCGAGTCCTTTTCATAGTAAAGCAGTGAGAGGCAGCAAACATGGTGACTAGAACCCTGCTCCTGGTGGCAGGGACCCGGGTTCAACCCCAGCTCTGCCAATTTCTAGTGAGGTGACCCTGGCCAGTTTGCTCAGAGTCTGTGGGCCCTCAATGGTTTACCTGTAAGGCCTGACACTGTAGCGGAAGAAAAGTAATTTCCCTCCACCCTTCAAGGTTCTTGGCTGAATCCCCTGTAACAAAGAGCAGCTTAACAGGAGAAAACACATGGGAGGTTCTAAACATGTGTGCCTCCTGTGTACCTGAGACAGACCCAGGAGGACCAGGGAGCTCTCCGAAAGGGCCCAAGCCAGCACCCTGTACCATCTCCAGGTAAAGACGGAAGAAGACGCTGGGGCTGGGAAGTCACATGGGAGGTGACCAGGCAGAGCCCAGCGAAGGCATGGCTGCTAAGTCCTGCTCCACTCACGCTAATTTCTAGAGACGCAGTCATGCTTCCTTCCTGGTACGGAGGGAGAGACACCTCATCACTGGAGAGTCCCCTCATTAGTGTAAATGGGCGACTCCTACCACACCTGCCACATGGCTGAGCGCTGTGTTCACAGATAGGACAATGTAAGCACTTAGACCAATGTCGGCATGGGACCACGGCTCAGTCAGACTCACCACCAGTGAAGTGATAACCAAGGGTTTACTCAGCAAACTGAACCAAACATGCAGAAACCTTTACTGATAGTTCAAGCCGAGACAAACTGTATGCATGTGCCACTTAGGCCAGCCTTGGGGTTAAGCTGACTTTCTCCAAGATACGATACCCCCAAGTGCATTTCAAACGGACAGAGACATGCACAGAGCCAGGTTCCATGCGTTCTGCAGGGGGCTGCTCACCAGAAATCCGGAGCGTCCTCTGCAGGGCGCGCCCGGATCAGACGGACTGTAGTTGAGAGCCTCCGTGACTTACTAGCACCTGGGGCTGCTAAGCTCTTACAGGCTCAGGTCGTGTGCATTTATTAATAAGGCTAACGTCCAAATGTCAGTGGAGTCGAGCAGGCTTTGGATTGTACAATTTGTCATGAACTTTTCACGAAGTCTTTTCCAAACAGAGCATGGACTTCACCTCGAGCCGTGATATTTAAAGATCCATTTGCAGCCATTCAGGATAATTGGACCATGTCCTGGAGCTGCAGTCCAGGCAGAAACGTGAGACAGCGGTGAGGCCTGGGCACCTCCCTGAGAGGCCTGAGCCCACCTTCACAGGCAGATCACAGGGGCTCAGCCTGTCCCAGCGTCCGGTCCACTCCTCTGGCCTCTGTCACACATGCTCTGGGGACGAGACTTGCTTTGGTTTGTTCTCTACTAAGGTTTGCTAGATTGTTCGGAGGAACTAATGGAGCGAAACTCTAGCTTTCAGCAGCTGGGCGACGGCTCTCAGATGGAGTTTCTGTCGGATCTAAACCCAGCACTTTAAAGCGAGGATAGCGGCACCAATTGGAAAAGCTGGCACAACTGAACAGGAGAGCCCCCAGCAGGAAGTACAAACAAAACAAAACAAAACAACAGAATAAAACTCTGTCAAACATCCAAGGGAAAGCCTAGTTCCATGGTGTTTTCCCCACTCAGGTTTTCAAAGTGAAGTGTGCTGCCTGCCCCCCGCCCCCCAGTTAACAAGGCATCACACACAGTCTAAGCACCCCTCTGACTTCCTGGGAGGTCTGCTGCATGCACAGGACGCGCCCCTGGAGGCGTCCACATGTCCCCACCTCTGCCCTGCTTTGCCAGTGACACGGCTGTTGCTCACTCTGACTGTGGGTGACAAGCCATTTCTCTCCTGGCCCCAGGAAGCCACTCTGCTCTTCCCTTCAATTCTATGGTTAGATTCACGTTGACATCTTGTACTCTGAAAAAAGTCATATTGCGACTTCATTTCTTGTACCACCTGTCAGGTGGGCACTCCTGTGTGGGATGTGGACACTGTGTGTGATTGTGACAAACAGACATAAGTTGCAGAGTAGGTCCTGCCAAACGTGTTCTAGCTGCAAAAGCCTAATGCACATGCAGACGGCAGGAGCAGTAACACAGCACAGGGCGCGCATGTGACTGGACAGCGCTCATTACCATGAAGAAAAGCTTCAGAGGACACGCAATGTGGGTTTCAGGCAAGTGACGCGTGCGTGTACAGAGACTGGACCTGCCTTAGTGGCTGGAGAGACTCGGTCTAAGTCAGAAAGAAGCCCTCTCTCAAAGAGAAAGTGTTCACACATGAACTCAGCTGTCCCTGGGGTAACGAGTGTCACCAGTTACTTAATGCAGGTTGGACAGGTACTTGTGAGTAAATTACCGAGCGACTTCAACCTGAGCTTGTTCTGAGCGACGGCCGTTACCCACTGAAGCATGGGATGAGGTAAGAACGCACATTCTCTGGGCCCCTGTGATGTGGGGGGAATGTGCAGGCTGATGGAAAAGGGCCCCCGTGCGAATGAGTTTGGGTCAAGAATCAGGAGAGCCTGGGTTCTGTAAACATCCTTAAATGGGAAGGTCTCCCTGTAAACGTCAGTTCTTCTGGAATGCAATTTGTGCCTTTAGTGTAACAAGACTTTGGTGACGCACGCCCCACCCGGCACCGCCCTCCCTGGGCAGGGCTCACAGCCCCGGGGCCTCCCCGGGCAGGTAGAGCCCAGAAAGTGCTAGCCTGGGACCATGGCGTCCACAGAAGCCCTGAGAGCACAAATGCCCCCAAGTAGCGGTGGCTTGCCTGTTCTCAAGACCCTGATTCGGTTTGAAACTGACAGAAAGGACGCTGGCGGGAAGAGTCCCAGGTGGGCCAAAGGAAAGGACCCCGAATTCTTTCTCCTCCACTCTCCTGGGGCCCTGAAAACTGAGTCTCCAAACCCACAGACTGAGTGTCACGGCAGGTACACATGACAATGGCTGGCAGGGATGTGAGGAGGATTCACTAATCCAGATGACAACAGAGGACACTCAGTCTGGATGCAGTGACCAGTCAAACCAGGACACTTTTGAGAGTGACCAGGGACCATGAATAAGTAGCCTGGAAACCAGGCTGAGGCAGAGCTGTCGGGACATGGCCGCTCACTTTGCTCGAGGACTGAGGGGTCAGCATCCCCTCCTAATAACCCCGATCCCCGGGAGGCACTTCACAGAAGGTTTATTAGCATGTGTTCTATTGAAAGCTGATTGGAATGATTAGGAAACACAGCAAAGTATTAATTCTTTTGTCCTTTTTCCTTTTATTCTGGTTTATTCTTACTAAGCTGTGTGTTTAGAAACTTGACACTGGTCTAAAGTCTTGTCTGTGCATAATAAATTCCTGTGAACAAGCAACTCAGGATTGTGTATTAAATATGTCTGAATCAAATCGTGCTCTGAACAATACTAATAGTGTTTTATTTTTCTATTTATTCATATTTATTATGAAACCTACTCAGAGGCTTAACTGCTTACCTTGTACCTCCGAGAATAATAATCTCCCTTTTCAAGACAGTCATTATTGGAGAACACGTACCTTCAGCAGAAATACTATATCCCAGGACCCTAATTAGAAGGTTTGAATAGTCAGGACGTGGAGTAAGTGCCATCTTCTCAAACGCAGGCCTGGATTTGTTTTTGAGCTGATTTGAAATATTTGAGTATTGTAACGTCTAAAGTTTGTAAGCTATGACCATTAACAAGGAAAAGCCAGCACTGGGCTTTGAATCCAGCAGTCATATATTTTAAGTACGTCACTTAAAACACACCTTACTTGGGCACCTGAGGGGGGCCGTGCTTGCAAGGCGGGCGCCACCAACCCGCTCCGTGTGGCCGCTGAGCCGGGCGCAGCCCGCACTCACCTCTGCACCTGGGCCTGCTGTCTCCCGCGCTCCACGTCCCGTTCGCCTGGCACTGCACGAGCCTTCTGCCCTCCAGGTAGTAGCCGGGGCTGCAGCTCAGCACCACCTGAGCGCCGTACTCGTTCAGAGACCCGGAAACCAGCCTCCAGGTGACGTGCTCCGCGAGCTGGGCTTCGATGCCGGGACAAACCACCGCTGGAAAAGAAACACGCGAGCATCAGTGGTTTTCTCTCGGGGACCCGGCCCTGCTCGCTGTGAGCGGCGAAGGAAGGTCGTGTGCTCAGCACCGACTCGCTGCGCACAGTCCAGGCCTCGAGCCGGGATTCCAGCTTCTCTCTGCTCCTCGGTCACAGCGGATGGTCCCGCGTGTGAAACACGGTCCCTGGCCTCGCTGCCCCGTGAAGAATACGTTGCTTAACGAGGCTGCACAATTCACTCGCGGCTGCAAAGCCCGGGCAAAGGGCATGCGCATAAAATACCTTTCCCGCAATCAGTCTCCACATCCTTCAAGAAACCGGCAGTTCAGCGACCGTGTAATCGACGAGCAGAGTGGGGCCCCGCGTCTCAGAAAACCAGCCGCCCTGGCTCCCTCCTCGCGGGGACCCACCTGCGTGGCAGGCCGCGCTGCGGGCTAAGGAGCGCACGCGGGTCACGCACACACACTGCGTGGGCACCGCAGGGAGTGGGGAGCGGGCCTGGGAGACGGTGCATCCACGCGCTGGCGACCAGGCCTGGAGGCGCCGCGGGGACTTAATCGGCGCCGTAGGAGCAGCTGCGGTGAGCGGGACACTGGCAGGAACACCGGCGCACCTCAGCAGTGATGCCAGAAGTCTGTATCTCTACGTGTGAACTTAGGAACCGGAAGCCGTATCTCTACGTGTGAACTTAGGAACCGGAAGCCGTATCTCTACGTGTGAACTTAGGAACCGGAAGCCGTATCTCTACGTGTGAACTTAGGAACCGGAAGCCGTATCTCTACGTGTGAACTTAGGAACCGGAAGCCGTATCTCTACGTGTGAACTTAGGAACCGGAAGCCGTATCTCTACGTGTGAACTTAGGAACCGGAAGTCTGTATCTCTACGTGTGAACTTAGGAACCGGAAGTCCGTATCTCTAAGTATGAAGCCACATGTGTGAACACCATCAGTCAACTGCCCACAAAATTGACCTGATTAATTTACTGAGCTTGAAACAATTCGCTAGAGAAACCATAGTTTTTTTCAGAATGACATTAATAATTTTACTTTTAAATTCTGTACATTCATTAAAATTGAATCAGGTATACCTAAAATAGTACAACAATCTCATTCAATCTTCTCTCAGTAATTTAGGTGCAAATAAACTAGAAAAATAGGTATTTTGGTATTGTTATAATAATGTGAAAAGGAATTGCAAATTTAAAAGTAATCCAAAATATTTTCCTTGTGTTTTTTCAGATAAAGCAATTACCCCAAATTTAGATGGATAGTCAATTGTTTTACTTAATGATGTAAATATTAAATTTTTTTCTCTAACCTGAATACATTTAGAATTTCAGGCACAGCTGCCATTTCTGAAACGTCTCCAATGCCTCTAACTCAATCTCAATCACAATGCATATTTCAAGTAAAATTCATTTTATCTTCCTGCGTGTATTTCTAGAATTAACAAGATGCTGCAAATTGCCTGAATTCTCTTCTAAAACCTGTTTCTGCCAGGAAGGGCTGCGCGTCCTCCGCTCACCCGCACGATCAGTCTTCCTGGAGCTCCCATCACTCACCCTGCTGCCTCCTCAGTGCTTCCTGGTTACCCCTTTCTTCATGAAAACAGCATTCGGTTTGCTTAGCAAGATCGTTCTGATTGTTCGCTTTCATCTCTTTCTCCCGACATGGCCCTCACCTTTTCATTGGAAACACTATTGTATTTTCACAATTTTTCTTGCATATAAACAGCGTCTGACTTAAAGCAGGTGATGATGACCTATATTTGTAAATGTGGTGAGTGTAAGAGTGTGTGTATGACTGTGTGTGCACGCTGCTGAGTATATGCTTTCCATAATGACATGCCAAGAAAATGTTGTGGCAGCAAAAAAATCAAAACAAAACAAAACAAAGGAACTGAGGCAATGAAAGCATCTGGGTGGAAACTGACAGTTAAAAGGAAAGTGAGAACGGAAATATTTAAAGCCCATCTTGGCCTCTATTTACTACGGAAGAGAGGGAAAGGATAAAGGTACCCAGAAAGTCCTGGAGATGTGATTTTGTTTAATATTTTCAAAGGCACTCTGAGGGACAGCGTGTAAAATATGTGAGTGTGAACAATGTCTGACCTTATTTGGGTGGTGAAATCTCGAGGAACAGAAACCAAGATGATGTGAAAAGACTGTTTCCTCCAAGAAGTGGTGAAAAAGGTCTACTCTTAGAAGGTTTCATCTACATGCATGTCAGCATTTGTAAACACACACACACAAACACACACACACACACACACACACACACACACACACACCACAACCAAACCACCAAAAACAAACAAAAGATAATGTGAACAGTTCCCATAAAATGATCAGCCCTGATGTGTTGCTGCCAATAGGTTGTCACACAGAAGACCCCCTGCTGCTTTGTCCCAGAAGACAACAGAGACATAATGCTCCACCAGAATGGTGAGCCTGGTGGGAGGAAATGAACCAGAACACAACCCAAACGTTCTGCAAGCTGCCAGTATCTGCTGTGTCCCTGATTCCCATTTTGGTGAACTGTCCTGCTCATGTGAGTCAAAATCCAAAACCTGTTTCCCAGCTTCCGGTCACCCCCTCACCCAGCAGGTGACCAGGTCCAGCCCACACCCACTGAGACATGGCACCTTCTCCTCTTTCCCACAGGCTCACCCACCACTGTACCCATCATTCAAAAGTCAGACCCTTCACTCTGGTGATAAACTCCACTTACACACCCTTAAAGGAACTGTAAACCATATTTATCTCCTTGCAATTCTTCATTAAAAATCTGAAAGTTTTCTTCATAAATTTAAATAATGGATCATATATGACATATAAAGTATGGTCAATATTTATACTGTAAATAAGAAAATCACTTTTACTCAGATCCAAGAGAATAATACCACAGGGATTTGGTGCTTCCAAATATTTATTTTTTATAAATACATGACTACCCCCCAAAATTTATTTCATTCTTTATTCTCCTTAAACTGTTATGCTGTTCTACAATCCTCAGAAAGACTCATTCTAATGTTTTTATGCTTGAAAGTCCTTTATGAATGCTCCTATTATGTTCATAGGTAGCAACGTTTTTTCATCTTATTATAACTGATTAAATTTACAATATATTAACTTTTATAATCTGCTTTATACACAAAAGTAGTGTTTCATTGGCAATATGCTATTTGATATACATTAATGATATAGATACAGCTTTTTTATTATCATACCTTACTGATTGTTAGAAAGGGACAAGACTTGGTATCAAATTTCTTGCTTTTTTTTTTTTTTACTCTTTATAGTTGTTTTAGTATAAATATTTTATTTGTGATAAGAAAAAATAAATAAGCAGAAGGTAAAGGAAACAGTTTTGTTACAGTGATATTTCTCGATTTTTGGCCCTCATCCTTGGTTACTCACCAAACATTTCCATCAGCAAAAACTGGTTGATAGAAACTCCTTAAATTGTATTGAAAGCCAAGTGGTAGAATCCACTGGCTTCCTCTACACCTGCTCCAACATTTGGGTTCCTTCCTCTTTGGTGCTCGGGAGGTTTCTGCTGTGTTTGGGGGATGGTCGAGCATGTGAAGTGAAGCTAAGCTAAGGGCTGAGCGAAAACATGCATATGGGAGACAGGCCTCATGGGAGAAAGACCAGGAGGGTGAGCCCAGGACTGAGGAAGTGTCTATGTGCCTGGTCCCCACTCCACCCGCTGGCCCCGCCGTTCCGAAGCCAGCTGGAATGGCCTCTCCCCTAAACTAACAGAGACGACACTGAATTACAGTCAGGAGGCAGCAAAAAGCAGCACGAGTGCCACTGTGCTAACTTGTTTAAAGCAGACACTTCACTCTCCCTAACAGAAATATCTCAGACCCGAACTCACCAGGTACTCTGTGAGCCCGCCAGCCCTGCCTGGTACCTGAAGTCACAGGCCACCAAGACAGACGTTTGCTTCTGCAGACTGGCACTGGTTTAGTGTGTCCCCCAAAAGGTCCTCTTCACACACTAGATATAAATGCACTGACAATTTGCCATGAAGTTGATCCTCTAGCAACACTGAGACAGGGAAATGGGTGTTGTTATCATTTGCATTTTGAGGATGAGCAAGTCAGCTCAGGCTTGGCCCAAACAGGCTACCATCCCATGTGTCCCTCGGACCCTGTCATTCCTCCCCCACTAGAAGCAACATGAGAAAACTGTTATTTATTCTACAAATGACTAAATCGAGTGACATTGGCCACGGTTTTCGGAATGAAGTCCATGAAGACGCCCGACCCACAATGTACGAATATCGCTTAAATGACATAATTTTAAATGAATGTTTTAAAATGTTTGTCCACCTGGAAAATGTAGCAAAAGAAAACATTGTTTACATCAATGTTTTAAATCACTATTTATGACAGTTATAAATGAATGAATTGCCAGGTCATGAATAGTGAAATTGTTTTAAAAAACATGCAGGCGTTGCTGGCTTGACAGAAAGTGCTCAATCTGCGAATTTATTTTATATCCCATCCCTCTTTTTAAGGAAATACAGATTGTCTTCTGTTACCTTAAAGCAAACAACTCGTATGGATTTGCTTTCTCCTGTTTCAGCAAGTTCAAGAGAATGTGAGCCCTCACCATCGCCACGTGTCTGCCCCGGCTCACAGTCCCGAGCATGGACACAGCCGACAGCCCTGCTGCAACGCCCTAAATAACACTTCTCAAATCAGACGAGTCGAGAGCACAGATGAGGTTTCTTTGCACAGAAGACACATTTTCTTTATCTTGTAAATGTCTCATTCACAACACACAGTATTTTGCATTTTACTTGAGAAATAAATCTTTCTTTTACTTTTACCATGAGTGGTTCTGATTTATCACAGATTCCTTCAGCCAGTGGCCGGCCAACCGGGCAAGGGGGCAGGTGATCTTCTGAAGACAGGCAGACCCGACAGCACGGCCTCCATGATTACAGACTCTCGCTAAGTCTGCTGTGGCACAGAACCCACCCCAGACACGGAGGTGAGTGCCGTTCACGGATCCTCCATCACATTCAACGTGGGCAGGTACTGCTTCTCACCAAGTTAGGTTCCAGCACATTTCATTAGACTTACATCTATATGACTTGGTGCCACTGGATGAAAATGACTTCATCAGCCTCATAACTGTTCTCAGAACGAAAGTCTAGCATTCGGCAGACCACAAGGACCCACGTTCACTGGTTGGGGTCGGGCACTGGTTTCAGTTCTGCTACATCGGAAGCTGAAGACCAAGGCTGCTTTACACAGGTAAACGTGAATGTAAAATCTTTGGTGAGCCCAGGGCACTGAGGTGATTTAAATGCATTTCATGCCCTCCGACTTCACCACTGCGCTATGAAGGAACCCATCCTGAGGAACGCACTGATGTCACGGGCCCCATAAGGACAAGATCTGGTTTGAGATTTCTGTTCTAACCTCAGAGCTTAACCCAATGATTAGTGTGTGTGTTGTTTGGAAGAGCAGGTGGGTTAATTACAGGCAAATTCATGGAGTTTTGAAGTCAACTTAGGACACAGTTACAGGCTCACTTGAGAGTCAGTCAGTTTCCAGAGGTGTCAAACAGGTCCAAAACCTTGCAAGCTCAGTTCCTTCAGCAAGATTCCTGCTCAAATCTAGACTCACGACACACATATTCTCAGGTCCTGAAATTGCCAGGTTTCTACTCATTCCAGTGATCACTGTCTTTTCCATTTGTGAAGTTTCCAAGACCCTCGTGCAATCAGACATTTTTTCCTGCCCCAGGCCTCTTGTCATTTGTGGCTACGGTCAGCCTCAATAAAGCTATTTTGGCAGAGTCAGACCCTGAACAGTCAGACAAACGGTAGCTCTGTCCAATAATGAACACACCCACTCGAGCCATAGCAGACACTGCCTGTGAAGTCTGATTTGTACAACAAAACAAGACTAGTATTGAATTAACCTCATCCACTTAGGATTCTGGCAAAATGTGTTCAGATATTTTTTGCAATTCTGTAATCTAAGTTCGATACCACAGCTATTTTTAAAATTACAGACAAACCTCTCAAGTTCGTGAGTCACTCTGGTTACATCTCAACAGCTTACTGTTTGTGTAAGAAAATAGTTTCCTTAAATGTTTTTGACAGGGGCTATGCTATTCATTCATTCATTCATTCTACAAATATTTATAAAGATACAGGTGTGAGCCCAATGGACAGACACACGTGCCCTTGCAGAGGTTATGTTTCTTAGAGCTTAAACAATAATAATTTATATATTCCAGTACTTAGTAGCCATAAGTGGCCTAAGTGAAACAAAACGTGTGCTTACTGTCCTTTAAGCATTTAAATGCAAACTTGACTCTCATATTTATCAGCGAGCCAAGTGGAACCTTAGGTCACAACTGTAACTTAAATACAAAAAGCTGGACTAAGGCGTAGTCAGTCTTTGGAATGAAATGAAATAAAAGAGACAGAAAAATAACCTAAAGTAGAACACAGCTGGCCCTGAAAGTGAAGGGCTGAATCTAATCCAAAATGACAGGATGTGGGTGGTTTAAATATATTAACTGCAAAAGAACACCTCGACTCCAAAGGCATTTAGATTAGCACGTCAGGTTGACTCAGCTGTAGTACAGACTGAAACACTGTATCCCTGTAGAACACACAGCAGCTGAGCAGTGTCACCATTTGACCGCTCCCAGAAAGAGAACTTGGTGGGTGGGCACTGACACCTTCCCCGTGTGCAGAACTGCACAAGCCCATCTGCAAGTGACCTGCGTTTAGCGAACGATCAACACTGTCACGCTGGCCCCCAGCACAGTAGCGCCCACGAATCCCTCGCCACAGGGTGGGTGGGTGTCCACCTGCCCACTCTGCCCCCGCCCCCTCAGGTCTGCTCCAGGCACAGGGGCGGCACAGCGCTGGGTGACATTTCCCCAGGGGTCTCCTGCCTGTCTTGCCAGCTGAGGCACTAAACTGACCTTTGGGTCAGGAGGCTCTTTGCAAAGCGTGTAGCTTTGGAAGATACAGACAGGTGCCTTCTCTCTCACACATAGAAAAGTCCCTCATTTTTCTGTTTTCCTGTGTACTTTAAAAATTTGTTTGTAATTTGCACACGATGACTGTACATTTAGACCGAGTCTTTCTTCATTAGCGTTGCAAACATTTAACTGAAATCCCTATAAATGCTTGGCACAGGCAAGATAAGCCCGGCACAGCAGCCGCGCATGCACAGCACGGGGCGCGCAAGGCTGCGAAGGCCGGACTCTGCCCGGACCCAGCGAGCACAGGCTTCCTTCTCCCGGTCCCCGCTTCCCATGTGTGATAGGATAACGACAGCCCTTCCTATTTGTTAGGAGTTAAACTCTGAATGTGTGTAAAATGCTTACGACAGGGCCTGGCACACAGTGGGGCCTCAGTGATGTCAGACCTACGTTTGGCTCCAGGACACAATGGTTCAGAGACACGATTTATGATACAACGATCTTTGTCAGGGTATTAAATGAAAAGTATAATCTGTGCTCTACCCTGGAGATAGGGATAATTAAGGAAGACAACAACACAAGCACTTTTAAGGTCATTTTCTAGGGGAATAAGGAGACAAATATATATCCTCAGTTTATATATAGTCTATATATAGACACATAAAATACATATGCATATTTGCTGGTATGTATATGCGCACATGTATATGTATATTATATGTGCCTATCTGTATAATGTTTTACATTTAAGATGAATGCACGGACATGTATATCTAGATAGATAATTTATATATCAGCTTATTTTTCTATGAATGGCTATTTATAGGTCACATAAAGCTGTCTGGTGTGACTTCGCTTGCTCTCCCTTTCCTGAACTGTTTACGTTGCATTAAATCATGCAAAGTGCTCATGATGCCTGGCACACAGTAGGTCCTCGCTAAACTATTAATGATGAAATTGCTTCACTTGCTTTACAGCTTTAATTGAAAGGAAAACGTGCCTGCAGATTGGGATCACAACTTTGACTTCATGTTACTAGAAGGTAATTGTAATGGTTTCTTTCTCCTAAAAGTTAAGCACAAAAGGCGTATCTATTCATCATTCTGTCAAACCATTACACCCCACACATTAATACCAATAGTGAGCTCTTGTTCTATTGTGTCACTGGCGTGAATCATTATCTTCAATGGTCCAAATCCAGTCTCAGTAAATCATTACAACAAAAAGAAATTAGCCACACACATCGACCTCAGAGATTTGTAGGACTGCAGAAAGTATGTAAACAGACAATTATTTATTACAACCTGCATTTCAGTAAACCTGAGGGTGAAAGAGGCTCATTTTATTTACCATTTACATTTACTATTTATCAAAACTGAAGTGTTTCTTATCTCTTGAGATTCAGTGTACTGATCTACATCATACTGTAGTTCGTAAAGAAACGTATAAAACTGTGTTCTATGCACATAGTACACCAAGGAATGGCCTTGGGGAAATACGCACTTCGGAGTTTAATAGTATCCACATTTTCTGGGCTAAAGTTTTATGCTTACTCTGCTCAATTTCCTTCATTTAAATTAAGTGAAGGAAACACCCTCCACAAAATGAAATCCATTTGCCAGACTTTGACTATCAAGGAATTTTAATGAAATGTCCATTTCTCCCCTTTATAAAGTCTAATAAAAAACAGAGAAGGAAGAAATACTTGAAAGTTGAGACGATACTTAGAAAATTTAAGGTTGAATTCCCTTTTATTATAAATGTTATATTTATTTCCCTGTGTTACTGAACAAATAATCGTCAGTATTAAAAAAGGCTTTAAAATGCAAACTGACCTTTCCCAGTTAATAATAATTTAACTGAACACAGTACGATTTCCTTCCATTGGGAACCTCATTTATATGTAAGAAGCAATTTTGTTGTAAGATTCTTTCATTATAACTTTAAAGCAATTGTACATCTAGATATGTATTTTAAAACAGAAAATTCAAACGTATGTATAAATTAAGCCACTTATGTGCTGTAGTACAGCGCTCTGCCTAAGTACAAAACAGTTCTCTTAACTGATGTAACATTTGCCTTGGAACTGCCAAAGGCCTCTCATTCCTGATTTTCCTAGAAAATTTTATCCACAAATATATGTTGTCCTTGAAATCATTTGGCTCTAGTACATATTTTCAAACTAAAGGTGCCTCCCTCTCGTGCTATCACGATTTAACACTTTTCAGGCTGAGTTACGTGGTAAACTGGACCTTTTCTCCTGTCTGTGTTCTCCGTTTTAGAACACATACGACTTGGCAGTAGCCAGTGACCAATTCCTAGGTGTCACCTGGCACAGACTGGGATCAGGGCTGCATGTCTTCTCAGGTCTCCTGGAAACAAACCTTGACTTGGCCACTTTCTATCTCTGTGACCCTGGCCAGCTTACCCCACCCATCCTGCCCCAGGCTCTCATCCATAAGATGGGATAAGAAGTCCCAGACCTCTTAAGAATTGAATGAGTTAACCTGTGTAAAGCTGTGGGAATCGGCAGGGCGTCCAGCACAGGTTTTAAAGGACACATTGCAGTACGGTGGTAACACCTTAACAGCATATCCCAAATCATGTAAAAGCTGGCTGGTCCTCAGCTGTCTCCTCCACAGTATCTACTTTGCTTCTCTTTGGACAAGTGAGTTCAAAATAAAGAGACTCCATGAGTTTTACTCTATTTGCCATGAGAACTTTCAGGAGAATTTAATATGCCACATTTTGACTTCTATATGCTTAAAAGATCTGTCTGGCTGCTTTGTAAGAGGAGACTGCATGTGAGGGGCTGTTTTGGGGGTACAGATGAGTGAGGGGCCATTTTGGGGGTGCAGGTGTCGACAGCAGCTTGGCCTGGTGTGGAAGTGCTGGTAAGTGGGCAGATGTGCTTTGTGGGGACTTGCTGGGGTGAATATGGGACGTGAGGAAGGAAGGAACTGAGGAAGGACTGAAGTAGGAAGCCCCGATCTGAAGTCCCTTCAGCAGACTGGGCCGCCAGGAGCATTCTCAGACTCGGGGCCTGGCTTCTGGGGCACACAGAGCCATGTACCCCAAGGCAGATCTTAGGAACATTACATAATCGCTGTGTCTTCATGACCGAAGAGCAATCGTATCAAATGCTATGATCACCAGGGGCAGCAGGGGACATCCCATGGGACAGGGTCACTACAACAAAACACTTTCCCACATGGTTTGGTGATGACCAATCAAACTGTTTAGCCAAACTGCAAAGTTTGGATACCTCAGTTATCCTCTCACTAAATCCGTAAGATAGAGAAAACAGTACCTTCTCCACAGGACAGCCATCTAGGTGAAGGATGTAACATAACGTTTGATGCAGTGCAATGTCTATTGTTCCCATTTCATAAAGCCATTTGGTTATTACTATGATTTTGCCAGACAGGCCAGGCCAAGCTCCAGTCCCAGCCTGAGAGCCATCGCGTCTGTGAAGACCAGGCTCTGAGGGCAGGGGCAGGGGCAGGGACAGGGGCAGGGGCCGTGGCTCACTAAGCTTCCAATGCCAGCAGCTGCAAGCCAGGTGTCCTGCAAAGCACACACTCAGCCGTGCTGGGTGAGCGACTGGGGCTCCACAGCACCTTTCTTTGGCTCCCTCTGCCCACAGGAGTTATCCCACATGTGTTCTCCATGGAATCCAAGGCATTTTGTCTATTTCACTCTTTTTGAAACACTCTGCTTCTGTCTTTCTCTACCCCAACTAAGGATTGAAAAAGCTCTACTGTGCTTTTCCTTATACCTCTCCAATAGTTGGCTCTTTACAGAGTTACACGATGCCGACCCATTTATTGGAAGATATAAACCATTTGACTGGCATTCTAGGGACCAAGCTGCAAGTAGAGCTAAGCATTGGGGTGAGCAGAAGTGCTTCGCCCAATTAAGTGTGGTCTAGACACACATATATGGCTCATATATCCATAAAAATAGTTTGTGTTCATACTGTGAAGGCATTCTGTCCTGCACATCTTCAGGAAGAAACAACTCAACTTTATACCAATGAACTGAGGGTTCTTTGTCATTTCATCAACCTGAGAAATAAGAGGCACATATGTGAGCTATCCTTCAATTAATCTGAAGATAATGCTTCACTGGATAAAATGAAATGCCATGGAGACTATGTGTCTGTTATGCCCACAAAGCAGGTCTACCTTCAGGCAGAAAGATTTCCATGTAGCTTTAAAGATAATGGCTCTATCCATGCCCATCAGGCATTTTTACTAAAATTAAGTCCCTAGAAATATTTACCACTAAAAATGAGATTGATATTGTAGAAAATTATACATATTTTTAAATTAAGTTCCCAAATCGTTGAATTCATAGCAAATACATTTTTTCTAAAGTGTCATTTTTATCATATTATGTTTCAGTCAAATAAAAACAGAAGTGAGAAGACTGTGTGTCAATGACAAAAGAATAGACACATTAGTCAATGTAACAGAGCAGAGAATCCAGAAACAGACCCCCTTTTATATAGTCAGCTGATCTTTGACAAAGGAGTGAAAACGACACAAATGGAGAAGATACGTTTTTCAACAAATGGTACTAGAACATCTGAACAGCCACATGCAAAAATGAATATAGACACAGACCTTACACCCGTCACAAATAAACTTGAAATAAAGAAAAATAAAAAGAAATAAATAATTATTTTGAAATGGATCATACACTCAATGTCAAGCATAAAACTCCTAGAAGAATACATAGGAGAACAATCTAAGTGACCTTGGGTTTTGGGGATAACTTTTTAGATACAACATCAAAGGCACGTTTCCTGAAAGAAAGAATTATTTAGTTTTACTCCATTACAATGAAAAACTTCTGCTCTGCAAAAAAAACAGTGTCAAGAGAATGAGAAGACAAGCCACAGGTTAAGGAAAATATTTGCAAAAGACATATCTCATGGAAATCTGTTATCCAAAATACACAAAGAAGTTTTAAAACTCAACAATAACAAAACAACCTGATTAAAAATGGGCAAAAGACCTGGATAGACTCCTGGTTAAAGAAGGTAGACAACTGGCTAAAAAAGATGGCAAATAAGCATATAAAAAGATGGTCCACATCATATGTCATCAGGGAGCTGCAATTTAAAACAGAAAGGAGACACCAGTACAGACCTAATAGAATGGACAGACTCTGGAACACGGACAACATCAAATGCCAGTGAAGATGTGAAGCAACAGGAACACTCACTCACTGCTGGTGGAGATGCAAAATGATGCAGCCACTTTGGAGGACAGTTTGATGGTTTCTCACAAAAGGTAAAATCCTCTTATCATACTTTCCAGAAATTGCATTTCTTGGTATTTACCGAAAATAAACTGAAAACTTACATCCATACAAAAACCTACACATATATGTTCATAGCATCTTTATTCATAATTACCCAAACTTGGAAGCAAGCAAGATGTCTTTCAGTAGGTGATGGATAAATAAACTGCGGTCCATCCACACAGTGGAATACTATTCATTGCTAAAAAGAAATGAGCTCAAGCCATGAAAACACATGGAGGAACATTAAAATCATGTGACTAAGTGAAGTAAACCAATCAGAACAGACTACATATTGTAGGATTCCAACTTTATGACATTCTGGAAAAGGCAAAACTATGAGACAGTGAAGAGATCAGTGGTTGCCAGGATACTGAAGGATTTGTAGGGTAGTGACAATACTCTGTATGGTGACTAATAATGGATACCTATCATTATAAATTTGTTTAAATTCATAGAAGGCACAACACCAAGAGTGAACCCTCATATAAACTATGGACTTTGAGTGATGATGACGTGTCAGTACAGGTTCATTTGTTGTCACAAATGTCCCATCTGAGGGAGAGGCGGTGTATGGGAAATCTTTGTGCTTTCCCCTCAATATTGCTGGGAACCTAAAGTTGTTCTAAAAACTAAATCATTAAAAAAATATAAGACTAAAATTACATTTATATAATTACCTTGCCATTTATCAATTCTTTCTCAGATAGTATATAAATTTCAAATGGCTTTTCCTTTAAAACATAGCACTTACTTGCCATTTGAAGCATAGCACCGATACACAATATACTGATGCATGCTTTCCACCCAAGACTAATTAAGTCATAATTGCTGAGGGTCAAACCTGAACATTAATATTTTTTAAAGCTCTCTAGATGACTTTAATGCATAACCAGAGTGGAGCACCACTGGGAAAATGAAAAGAACGGAGGATTTAGAACTAGAAAAAGTTGAAATCAAGCCCACGTTTTGCAAATTAGTAGCTTTTACTTCATTTGTAAGGTCATCTGTGTCCTACATTTTCAGGGTTATTATGATATTTATAGATAAAGTATTTAAAACACCTAGTAGACACTTTAAAATGACAGGCATTACCACTAATGGTCTCCAAGCTATTTTCCAAGAAAGCAGTGCCGTAAGTGCCCAGGGCATTGCTCTTATTATAACCAACAAAAACACACATCTGTGATTGCCATCTGTGGGGTCACGCCCTTATTTTGAGAGAATAATTTTAATTAGGATTGAAGTTAAAAATATACCAATGTATCTTGTTATCCTAGCTTCCTGTACTAGTACAAAATTATAATAAACAGTACTTTATTAAATAGAAAATAACTAAGAATTATGAATGTTGCCTTAATGGTACCTAGCTGATTCTCAGGAAATGTAACAATTATTAGCAAAAAAAAAAAGATGAAATTGACAGCAAGGAAATTAAAAACTATGGGGGGAAGTCATCTATTTTCCATAAACATTTACATATTCATATCTAAGTAGCTTAAATATTTTTAAGATGACCAAAATACCATATACAAAAGAGGCTAATAAACTAATTTCACAATTAAAGTCTGTGTGGATTCATTTTGCTAATATTATAAGAGTGAAATATCATTGTCTATGTAGAAACAATACCTGATCTTCAATGTTACAAACCAGGTATAGATGATTTCCAATTTGAGGTTAGTTTTAATACAAGTACAACTGCAGTGAAAATCTTGGTGCCAATTGTGTGTGTGTGCGTGCATGTGTGAATTTGTATTGTATTCGGCTTTGCACTATGGACTTGATTATGGTGTTTTAAGACTAGAGGTCCTAGAATGGACCCAGACTTTGGACCCTTGCAAGCACATTGTTATACAAAGCACGTCCTCACGTACCCTTGTGCATAGGTTCTTGGAAACCGTGACGTTGAGCCAAACCACAGATAAGGAAACCAATTTTGCTACAGGCTCATGGACAGAACAAGAGTTGAGTTCCTAGAGCCTATTTCTGCTCACAAAGACAGCACCAAACTTCTAAATAAAGACCCAAGACACTTCTGATGTTAAGCTTGGAAATAAATGTGAGTTATACATACATTTAAGAAAGATTAATGAAAACAAGAAAGATCATTATTTTTCAACCCAGTCATTCCAGTTCCAGGTGGCAGGTGGCGGGAACCTCTCCCTGAAACTCAGGGCACAGGAGGAATCCACCTGGACAGGACGCCTCCCATCGCAGGACCACCCACACCCACACCCACATTCACTCATACAGGGACAGTGTAGACATGCCACTCACCCCATGTGCACATCTTTGGGATGTGGGTGTAAAACAGAGTCCCTGAGAAAACCCACAGACATGGGGAGAATGTGCACACTCCACATGCATGGTGGTTCCAGCTGGGGACGGATCTTTTTTTTCACCAACATTATAATGAAACGACGTTGAAGAGAACTACGTTAGTGGAAGACCTGCTGTACTGCAAATAGCTTTTCAGAAAACTTACCCCACTTTACAAACCGTGAGTGACTTTTCTATGGAGTGTCAATGTGTTGCACCCAGTAAATGACATGCAAACACACTAGGCACTGCCTTTGACCTCAAGGAACTTAAAATTAGTCAGGAGAGGAAGAGGAAAGTAGAGTTTGCCAGGTTAATGTCTCAATACTCGTGATTTCATCTCTCTAAAATGAAAATGGCAGCTTGGTCAGGATTTGCTATATAACCCCACAGTCTAGGTACTGATGGAATCAAACAGGATTCTATCTGACCAACTTTTGAGCATGTGTGGCTCATTTTAATTGGCTAGAGCATTTTATATGGAGTCAATTGGTTCTAATATCGCCATGCAAGAGACAGAGCCCTCATGCTGTGAAAGAGGGGCTCTGCACTGCGGCATCCAGAATTCTCACCAGTAAGTCCCATCCCTAATTAAATCTGCAAAGAAGGGCGAGCGCATTTGAACACTTACGTTTACAGGTAGGGGGCTTGCCTCTGTGGCTCCATGATCCATCTTCCTGACACACTGCTGTGGCTTGTTGACTAGCTTCAAGCTCAAAGCCCTCGTTACATTCATATATCACTTTACTATCCAAAGTGAACTCATTACCCGTAAACGAACCATTTCCTGGGGACTCTGGGACTCCACAGGACACAGCTGGAAAACAAAAACAAAAACAACAAAGGAAACAAACACAGGGTTACTCTTTTGTGATTTTATGAAATTCTGTGTTTTGTTTTTTTTTCTACTTTTCACTTCAAATACACATAAAAACTGTTCGGTACTTGACTTTCTAATATGTTGCATAACTATACCCATTTTCAAAGTTTTAAGGATCTCCAGAGTTAATGAGAAACAATGGGAAATGGGTCCGCATAAAAACATTTTTATGATTAGTATTCCGGAAGGTAAGCCTGACGGCCGTCTCACAGCTTATCACCTTGACACGTCTTATCAGGTGGCGCTGGGCCAGAGAACACAGTGTAACACACTCTATTTTATTTAATATTGGAAAGGAAAGAGAAGATAACATCTATACCATCACAGAAGCCATCACAATGTTGACTCCTTGGATTAAACAGCCACCCACCTTGGGTCTCGAAGATCCCCCCTCTTCTTCCCCCCAGCCAGTAACTTATTTTCCTCAAAGCACCCAGAAGTTCTGTTAAAAGGAAAATGGCTAAGGTCATCCATGCATGTATGATCATCACATTGATTATTTATAAATGACCTGGCAGAGAACAGGACCTAAGGGACCAAGACACAGGAGGAGTTTCCGGAAGACCTCCAGACTGGAAGGCTGGGTCCCCGAGGGCAAGGCATGCCAGCTTTTCTGTGAAAGGTGGGGCACGAATGTGCTAGGGATGAAGAAGACAGCTTTTAAATCACGGAAATGGGGACGGAATTAAGCATCAACACGTCCTTGAATTTACTAGCTCTGATCCAGACTTATCTACGATGAGGCAAAATTCTCAACTTAAATGTCTCCAAGTTACAATAAGGAACAAAGAAAAAAGCAGGGGAGGGGATCCATTCCCAGCAGCACATACCCAGGTCCGCTGCATTGCCAAAGACATTTGCGATAACTAAACTAAGGGCCTTTTGTTAATCAATACTTAAGGTATTATTCACATCGTGCATTTTTTAATTTAGATCATTTAAAATTTTTCCCACATTGATTCCCATGGGAACACACATGTAATGTTAGAGCTGCAAAGATTGGATGGAAGAGTTTATATAAACGTACACTTTCACAGATAAAGAAAACAGGCTCAGAAAGATCACATGGCCTGCCTAGGAGACTGCAGTGAGTTTGTGCCAAACAAGCACACAGCAGACCTGTGGCCCTGCCGTGGGGCCACCTTCTGTTCTACAAGAACCCCAGCCATTCTGTGGTTTAGTTTGTGTTGTTTGGAGTGTGTGGTTTTGTTCTTTTTCTTTATCAATATATTTAATAAATGTAGTGGGAAATTGTCAGAAGTAAAAGAAAATATTGTGCTGATAAAAATCAAACCCTTGGAAAATCCAAGTTCTAAAATTTGTCTTGTACTTAATTTATGATCAGCTATTTCAACCATCTGATTTATATATATATACACACACATATGTATATAAATTTCCATTATTGGTGTATACAAATGCAACTGATGTCTCAATATTAATTTTGTTTCCTGCTACCCTACTAAATTAATTTATCAGTTCCAATAGTTTTTTGGTGGAATCTTTGGGGTCTCTCTATATAGCATCATGTCACCTGCAAATAATGACATATATATATATATATATATATATATATATATATATACATATATATATATATGTATATATATATTTCCTTTTAAATAGATATAAAACAGAAGTGGCCAATCTGTCAGACATGGAATTCTAACACTTCTGGTTCAATTAAGAAGAGACGGAATAATTCATACTGATTTGTAAATTTAGGCTTACAGGATAAAGGCTATTTCCTTCCAAATTCTGATATTTGTTCCTCTATTCATATATACATTTGAAGCAGACCACAATAAAAATTTTCAGTAGTTGTGTACCAAAAACATAGACATAAAGATATGATTTTGGACAGAATATTTAAAATCATAAGCTTTGGATGTGCGAAGCCATTGCTTGTGGACGCAATGGATGGAGGGGCAGAGTGCTAAGCATTTGCAAAACGTTCTCCTGAATTTACTGAATGCAGTGGATGTCCTTTATGAGTGTGATCTCACAGGGTCACCAGTGTCTTATTCCTCACATTTTCTCCAATAATCACTCAATCACGCTCACACACCACACTTTCTCGTTCACTCACTGAGCGTGCCCAGTGTCCAACGTCCCTGTTATTCTCATTTGGGGTGAGCAACAAATGAAACGACATTTCTCTGGCAGGTTAAATGGGAAAGGTGACATTCTATACACGCATATGAATGCACCTTAAAAGGATTCATACCCAGGAGGCCGACACCCAGGAGAAAAGCTTTGTAACTACTTCTGTGAAATCTGGACTTGAGAAGACCCCCTTTCTGTCTCTGATCAATGACTAGGGATCTTTTTCTGGCCTTGAGCTGTGGGTTTTGGCCCCTTGACTGTCTCAACCGCAGGCTATTTGGCAGAGCTTTAAATAGAAGTTGTCAACCTATCAAAAATAGAATTCTAACACTTCTGATTTGATGCAGACGGATGGCATGATTCTTACAGACTTAGAAATTCAGTCTCAGGGATAAAGGCCGTTTCCTGCTCATGTGCAGGCTCGGTGCACATTTTCGTTCATCCCAAATCATGTGACAGACATTCTATAGATCACTTTTTAAAAATGTCAATTAGCTACATATATGCAACTCTCAAAATATGGAGAATTTCCTCAGTTTTGGAGTATCTAAAGGGAATACAATGTCTTAGTTTTAGTTTGGTTTTTGAAAATCGTATTAATATAGCATTATATTTCCCAGCAGCCTCAGTGAAAGACCGCATACTCACTCTGTAAAATTCTCTTCTGTTCCAGAGCACAGACTTTACAATCAGACTTCTGAATTAGTTCTTGTCTCTGACATTTGCCAGCTGTGTGACTTGAGTTACGTAACGAACCTTGTCTCATTACGCCCAGGCTAACTATACCCATCTCAAAGGTAATTATGAGGCGTAAATGAAATGACGTACACAAATCTGTGCTGACACAATGTAGGTGATGCAATAAGTGACAAAATGTTACCATCATTATTTACACAAACACTCACCATGTATACATTTCTGGAAATAAGATGTGAAGTACACAGATAATCTCCTTGCCATGTGCTCATTATAGAGAGCAAAAAATAAATCTGCAGTAAACCAGATTATTTCTATTACATCTCTCATGAGAGATTTAACGTTTTGGTTTCAAACAAATCAACGGTGGGGACACTCCAGTGCCCAGAGTTGTGTTCTCTTTAATCCTATGCCCCCTGTGGGGTTCTTTCTTCTCATATTTAAACCCATACAAACAGCAGTCATTCTTGTCTCTGCAGGTTTAAAAACACTTCTGTTTCACATTATTGGTATATACAAATGCAACTGATGTCTCAATATTAATTTTGTTTCCTGCTACTTTACTAAATTCATTTATCAGTTCCAATAGTTTTTTGGTGGAATCTTTGGGGGTCCTTTATGTAGCATAATATCACCTACAAATAATGACAATTTTACTTCCTCCTTTCCAATTTGGATGCCTTTTATTTTTCTTGTCTGATTGCTGTGGCTAGAACTTCCAGTACTATGTTGAATAGAAGTGGAGAAAGTGGGCATCCTTGGGCTTGTTCCTGATCTTAAGGGGAATGCATTTAGCTTTTCCCCATTGAGCATGATGGCATACATATGTGGGGGGTGCCAAAAAATATATACAAGTGGACACTTTGGTCAACGTGGCTCAATCAGTAGTTCGCCATAATAAGAAGTGTCTGGACACTGATGGGAACCACTTTGAGCACCTCTTGTAATTGCAGAAGTCAAATGTGACTTGAATTCATCTTTTGTTATTGGTATGTATTGAGTATTACAATTTTAATAGTTTTTCCTTTCTTAAAATATGTATGCTTTTCTCTCTCTCTCTCTCTCTCTCTCTCTCTCTATATATATATATATATATATATATATATATATATATATATATATATATATATATATATATATATATATATGGTCACGGATGTAAAGTACAGCACAGGGAATACAGTCAATGGTATTGTAACAGCTGTGTACCATGTCAGAGGGGAGTACACTTAGGTCATTATCACTTGGTGAAGGGTGTAAATGTCTAATCATTATGTTTTGTTAAACCTAAAACTAATATAAAAAATAAATTAATTAAAACAAAACAAAACAAAACAAAAAACCTTCTGCTTCCTACTTCTTTCAAGTGACTGTTCTCTGTAACTTACAATGGCCCCTTTTCTTTCTGCTGCCTCTTAGGTTTCCATACTTTACACACTCACCTTGCATTTCTTTTCCCTTCAAAAATCTCAGTGATTCTTGGGGCTTTGCCTATTACCCTGGGATGGTGACTCTCACATCTGGATATCCATCCACTTGATCTGCTTCCTGTACCACTAGCTGCATCTCCACTCACATCTGTGCACGTGTTGGGCTGTTACCCGCCCCTCATCCCAGCCGCCCGCCATGCTTTCTCCCAGTAAGAACAGCTAGGTTCTTTGATTCACTTCTCTTTCTGCTGCTCTGATGTGGTTGGTTTTGCCAATCATCATCTGCTAAGGGAAGAAAATCTGTCTCGTACTCTGTCTCCTCATTTCCTCCTACTGATACCATATTCATGTCCCCATTATCTCAAAGTGAATGTCTATCTTCTCTCTCTGGACCCCGCTCACAGGGCGAAGGCAAAGCCCAGGGAGCCCCGGGGTCTGACGCACGGGGAGAAGCCTACCCCGCAGAAGGGCTCCCTACAGCCTGGCAAGCGAGGCACGTTTAAACCATAAGGTCTGAGACCAGACATCCAGGAGGCAGTCTCACAGGTAGGACAGACCAAATTGAACATCACAAACGCAGGAGCACGATGAGATCAAGAGCCAGGCCGGGATGGCAGGGAACACACCGTGGGGAGGGGAGGTGGGGAGTGGTGTGGAGCAGGCTCTGAACCGCGGGAGGACATTCTGCTTGAGGTGTGACGACAGGACAGTGACACCCCTGGTGTCTCCAGCGGGGACTGTGGGTTCTCAGTAGTTTACGTACATGGTGTCAGCATGTAAGGATTTCCGATTATGTACGTGTAGAAATCTAACTTCATATATACAGAAGGCGCCAAAAAACACATACACAATTTAAGAAAGGAAAACTGTATTAAAATTGTAATAATATATACCGATAACAAAAGATGAATGCAGGTCACATTTTACTTCTGCAACGACAAGAGGTGCTCAAAGTGGTTCCCATCAGTGTCCAGACACTTCTGATTATGGCAAACTACTGCTTGAGCAACATTGACCAAAGTGTCCACTTGTATACATTTTTTAGGCACCCCTCATGTGTGTGCACATATAAATAGTAACCAAAAATTACAATACAAGAACATTCTAGATTGTGTGGACTATTGTCTATAATTGGGTTCTATTAGATAATATTAGTGCCTGCATTGGCTTTTGTATTTATAATCAGGTTGGGTCAAGTAATTAAATAAGAGTCAATTTTTTACAGTCTAATAAGAAAAGTGTCAGAGGCAGATAATACAGAAGTCATGGGCTTCCTTCAAGGGAAAGCCAAGTGATTTTATAAGAAGTACTAAAAATATAAGCTACATAGTTGCTCATATGGAGAAAACAATAAAAGGACTGATTATACATATATATGCATGCATGTGTGTGTCTGTCTGTCTACGCATGTATGTGCATGTATATGCATGTATGTGTATGTATGTCTGTGTATGCATGTATGTGTATACATGTATGTGTGTGTGTGCATGCATGTGTGTATGTATGTCTGTGTATGCATGCATGCACACACACACACACACACACACACACACACACACACGGCAGTACCTATGAGTAACCAATGACTTGCAAGTGATAACTGAGTTTCTCTGGAGAACCCTGACTAATAGCTGCTAAGGAAAGTGAGGATTAGAAACGTCAAGCAAAGGGCCCAGATTCCTCTACGTAGTAAGAAGGCTTGTGTTGCTGGGATCGCAGAGAAGTGGACCCCATGCCGGCCTCACGGTTAGTCCCGTGTAGTCTCAAGGACCCACCTGCTATATTTCACCACATTCATAGTTTCTAATTTCTGATGTCCAATCGCCAGCAGTAAATAAATAGATGTATAAATAAGTAGGTTAGAAATAGGTTTCCAGATTATAATTCTGAAAATATAAGGCCACATTGAATTTGAGCATTCATGGTAATATGTCTGGACCCTTTTTCTTCTCTTTAGTTTTATTTATTCCCGTCTTCTCCGACTTCCCAAGGACAACCAGATTCTAAGCAATGCCTCCCTTGATGCTTAGGCAGCATGTGAATGCAGGGGTGAGGCTGAGACAGAAAACAGCAGGGAAGGGGGGGTCGTGCATGACTAACCCGGAGGCTGAGGGGACCTGACAGGTCACAGTGCGTTTATCCCTTTGTGGGGACAGGTGTGATGTCAGACCCTTACAAAAGAGCGCATACTAGCATCAGAAACACCCTTCATTTGTTTGGGGGAGGACGAGGAGTGCTTCTAAAAATGAGGCCAGACAGAGGGAGGCAATGGCTTACCCTGCAGATGCTAAAGCAAGCAGACGTACAACCAGACACAGGCGGCCCTGAAATGGGAAGCGCAGGGTCACGGGCCTTAGCTGAGGATTTCTTTCGCTGCTCTAAACCTCCCGGAAATATTTAGCACTGGATAACCCGAGGAAGGAAAAACAAAGTACTTATTAATTGGAAACAAACCAAAGAGCATGGAGAGGACGGGGAGCCAGTTGGTAGGCACAGGAGGCTAATCCAGCCCAGGGACCTTACTGGGTCCTGAGGAGAACCTGCTGCTACAGTGGGGCCGTGGCACGTGACTGACTCCCCATGTGCTGTTACAGGCCCAGGGAGGCACAGGTGTGCGCATTAGAATAAAGAGCCATTTCTTAGGAATAGAAGACAAAGTTTCACTCAGTAAAAAGCAAGTGTCTCGAGAAGGAAAGCTGGGGGAAAAAGCAAGCGGCATTAGGTGAGCTATACACCAGCTGTGCTCCAGTCACCACCCCGACCCTCTCAGGTTTGGAAGTGACCTGACAGCGTTCTGTCTGGAACCACAGGACTCACAGAGGCCGCCACTTCACTCGCGGCTGGTGTTCATGGGAACCTGCATTTTGGGGCAGATCTTTATCTAATGCTGTGGGTGTCATGATAGGATGGCACAGCTAATCACACATGTACATGCTGGCTCTGATGATGGGCGGTTCACTCACTCTCTTTCAGCCTCAGTTTTACCACCTGCAAAATAGGGATAATCACACCTATTGTACGTGGTAACCTGGCCATCCTGGGATGCGGTGTTTTAACACCGTAGTCAGTCAACACACCAATTTTCCTCTTTGTTTTACAAGTGAACAAACAGAATAGCCAAGATCAACTTGCCTAATGAACAACAGGAACTACAAAACAGGTTTTTAACAGAATGAACTTTGTGGGTCTCAGAAATTCTCAAAACAACTGACTTGAAATGTTGGCAAAATTCCGCCCCCCCAAAAAAAATCATACGCAGAAAATAAAGAAGAAATAAGACTGTGATCCAAATACAGGTTGTTAGAAACGGTGATAGAACCGAGAAAAAGAGGGAAGAGGGGCTCAGAACGAAAATGTCACCCTTGTTCTCTCACAGTTGGCAATTAAATAATGTCGTATTTTTCCAAAAAAAAAAGAAAGAAAAGCTTTATTCGTTCTTCCAGAAAATGTAATTATGATTTTTTAGAAATACTCCACATGAATTTAAGCAACTGCCAACTTAAAATCTCAACAAAGTGAGTGCCGAAGACAGATTAGCGTATGAGTTTCAGAATCAAGGGCCAGAAACTCGTTTTTCCCTTTTCCTTTTCCACCCAGGATATAAGCATGTGAATAAGGAGAGAATGAGAGAACAAAACCGCACAAACCCAAAACAACTGTGTCTACACTAGGAAACATTACTATAGGAATCTGCTACACTTCTCCAATGAATCACGTAACATTTTAGTCAATGGAAAAAGTATATGAATAAATGTGAGTGGGGCTAGAAACATGCTCCCCAGGACATCTAGAGGCCACAGACTTGGAATTTCTCAGTTCATGAACCAAGCAAATAACGGTGTCTACTATTAAATAGAAAAAATGAAAACGAAAAACCTAAATAGATAGATACAGGTGTAGATGCAGACACAGAGCTTGAGACCATGCGTAGAAATGGAGACAGAAAGAGAGCGGGCACGCCTACAAAATATCCCATAAGAGTTTTCTCAAAATATGAAAGAAAACCACACTGATGAATCAGAAGCAGTGATACAGCTGAGAAGCCAGGTTCCTTGGTAACAGCAGGAAACTAGTAAAAATGATCAAGCTGGAGTGTGAGGGCCATCATAGGAGAATGCAAGCGAAGATGACTGAGAGTTGCTAGAATTTCAGAGGCTATCACCCACTAGGGTGGTCAATTGTTTCTCTGAAAATTAAATAAACTACGTGAACACGGGCAAGTGAGTCTTCAGCAATGAGAATTAAGTTAATAGTCACGTGCAGACTTGCCCTCCACATTCTGATGGCTGATTACGAAAGGCAAAGCAGAGGGAGTCGGGTGCGAGAGAACAGCCTCTCTGCCCAAGGGCTTCTGTTCCAGCTCTCCACACAATGACGCTGGTGCTACACTTCATTCCCGTTAACTAAACTACCACAAGCGGTTCAATATTCGACACCTTGCAATTAATTTCAAATTGGATTTGAATATATTCAAATGAACGACTCCATGAAAATCCCAGATTTGGTCGGACAAAGCCTGAGGAGACAGACAAGAGATAATATAGTAAGCCAGGGACACAAACTAAAAATAGAGTTCAGTTTTCGCCAACTTTTCTATTCTGCATCTGAACAAACTAGGCAGCTGGTGAAAATTCTTTCTGAAAGCAGGTGGTAGAAATGAATCAACTACATTTATTACGAAATGGCATCTGGGGGTATGCTGACCCTTGACCAGTCATGGGTCCCTCGCGTTCTTTTGTCCTCACGCCTGGACAAATTCAAATACAAATATCCATGACAATAAAAGCGTGAGTCACCAGTTTTCAGAAACAGGACATAGGGACAGCTGTCAAACAGTGCTAAAGACTGCCTGTGGAGGGAAATCTGATTGAAATTCTAGCAAAGTCCTCTGACATCAGTTTAAAGGGTAATGGGTGGGTATCATCAACTCTGGTAATTGCACGGGAATGGAAGCTCCAGAGACCAGGAAGCCAGTGGTAATCTCTGGCCTCCCAGACACGGGGTGAGTCAGTGAGAGTTAAGGTGAATTAGTGCTTTGAATTACTGTCGTCAGCCTCAGGAGGAGATCAGGTCAGGTCAAGGTGAGGGTGTGATGGAGTCATTACAAAGAGGGACAGCCCAATGAAAGTCCACCGGAATTTTCAGAGCTGGCTGAATTACCCAGTCTCCTCCAAGCCCATCTCTCTGGTTCGCCATGTGGGGCCTGCCGGGCTCAGAACCAGACTCGGGATTGAAGGGTTGTGCCCTTCTTCACCTGTACAGGTCTCAGTCATCGGGAGCCATCAGTAAACAGGGCAGACAGGGACAGTTTCTCCTCCCTCACACGTGTGTACACACGAGCCTTTCTACGATCTCCGAGTTTTTCCAAGTCACTGCCGGGTGCTCTGAGCCCCTCTGCCCTCTCAGTGCCCACCTCCCACGCCTGGTGTCCAAGCGGCCAGCAGTGCTTCTTCCTGGGCTCACGGGTCTTTCCAGGTGAGGGAGACCATGCAGGTCAGCGAAGCAGCTCATTTTTCAAGGGAAGAGTCAAGGCCAAGAGACACTGAATGGCTTTTTTCCAGATTGACACAAATATTTAAGGGCAAAGTGAGGATCAGAATTTAAATCTCAAGACACCTAATTTAAAATTAGTCCAACTATCTTTCTCATTATAGTAATGTTAATATAATAATGTTAATTAACATTATCACTATATATTAAAATTAAATTAATTCAATAAACATATGCTATATAAATATACTATACTGAGCATGTTAATTCAATAATTATATTCATCTTCTAGCAAATATTAACGTATAATAGTACAAGAATTTACAGATGCACCTCAGTCTATGCACCGTAAAACACACATTGTCTCACTGCTTCCTCTCACTAACAAGCGGAGTCCGTGTGATTATCTTCATGTTAAGTGTTGATTCCAGAAATATGAAACCATTTACCCAAAAGCCAGGAAAGGGTCGAGCTGGCCTCCAGCCAAACGCCCAACTCTGAAGCTCATGCTCCTTCCACCACATGACAATGATTCTTCACTGTAATAAGTACCATAAAATACTTTGCAATTTCCCTCTTCCCTTGTGTTTCCACCCAGAAAGTCAATCTCACTACCTCATGCCACTAATACCTCCAGCTTTTCACGATTTGCAGCAAGATTCAAACAATACTACAAGTTACCCCATTTTTGTCCTGCTGTGCCCCAGTTACTGTCCATTGTCAAAATGGGGAAAGTCTTCTCGGCAGATTTTTTCCTGTTTTGTTTTCTATGATTTTGATTCCATGGGTTTCAGAAATCCCTCACTTTGCTGCCTAACATAATGCTTACTCGCTTTTTATAGAAAACCTTGGGGCCCGTATAGACCTGTCAAGACTTTCAGGACCAGCACAAGAATTCCCACTGCTGGTACCATTCCCAGTAGCTGAAGGTTCAGCGCAGCCTGTCACATTGGGAGACCCACTGATGACAAACAGTACTGATTCATAAAGATGTGTGTGTGTGTGTGTGTGTGTGTGTGTGTGTGTGTGTGTACAATAACTGTTTAAAGGTCATTAAAATATATTTCTAACATAAATTTCTAAAAAATAAAACCTCAGGCCATATGTACAACAGTAATCTTCAACCTGAAATTGTATTATTTGTCCAATAATTCAAATCAAGAAAAATTTATAAATGACTGCAATGACCATTGCCTGTCTGAGTAGCTGCATCTTCCCAGAAAACAAATGCACACACGCTACCCTCTGCCAATGGTGTGACAGGCACACAACAGTTGACATCACAACAACCTACATGTAGACATTTTCTCCCAACTCGCCTGCATAGAGTGTGGTGCAAGTATGTCACTTCATGATTTGGCCTGTGGTAGCCAAGGCGCCCGAGAGTGGAGTCAGCCCCTAACTCCAAACCGTGTGCACGTGCCCCGATTGGAACTTCCCGTCGTCCCCTCAGGGGGACCCCACTGTTGCCTCCACGTGACATCTGGGAGGAACTAACCACAGATGGAATGCCTGTGGACACTCTCCTGCTCTGGTACCAGAAAGGGGCACGTCAGAGTGTTCCCAGCATGGTACGGCCTGGACCCCACGCTCTG
Source organism: Rhinolophus sinicus (assembly GCF_057876585.1). NCBI lineage: Eukaryota > Metazoa > Chordata > Mammalia > Chiroptera > Rhinolophidae > Rhinolophus > Rhinolophus sinicus. Next base: position 191,367,964 of record NC_142516.1, on the reverse strand, counting down.
ATACATTACTTTTAAAGAAAAGAATCACAGAGGCACCTTGCAGAGGCTTCAGGGATGAGGTGAAGTCACAGAGTCCTAGTTTTTCCCGAGTCTGTGTCGGTGCAAATCCAGACTAGTAGAATTAGCTGTTTCTAAGCTTTTCTATGGGAGGACCCAGTTTAACGACGTTCTCTATTAATTTGACCAAAGGAGGAATATGCAACCAAGGACTACATGAAACGAACCCACAACACAAACACCCAGCAGGGAAATCAACAAAGGATGCTGACAGTTAATTATCAGTATCTGAAGAGCAGAGCTAAGAAGGAGCTTCCGCATTCAAACATCGGCCACAGGACAAATTGATACGCCTGCACTGGGTTCTTTTAAGCAAAATGCACATCAAAGCGACCAGGAAACGGTCACCGAACTTCCTTTCTCCGGGTGAAAATGCCTGCCCGTGAACAGCACGGTTCTCGGGGTGCACATATGCCCTGGGCTTTCGGCAGAGCGGAAAACCTGCTGGGAAGTCAGCTTTCTACCGGGGCCTCCTCCTAACAGCAGCTTGATTCTAACTGTGGCCAGAAAGGCCGCGTGGCCGCCGGACGGGTCAGACGTGAGTGTGAGCCTCACATGTGCCGGGTGGGGCTGAAGGCCGAGGCGCTTCGGTTTCAGTCCCAGGAGCACACTGGTCAGTGAGCCTGCTGACCAGTCGTGTTTCCCTGTCCGCTGCTTCCTATTTGTTACATTAAAAAAACCCTTCAGAGAGGGACATCCCCAAGATGGTGACATAGCTCATGTCTGACTTCCATCCCCCTCAACAGGGAAACAGTGAGCGGCTCTTCATGGACAGACACCCCTGGGAGGAGTCCAGACATGGGGGGGGGCGGGGGGGGCTGGGCTCGGTCCCCTGCGCTGGGGACCACAGGTGACAGGGCTCGGAAGGCTGAGATCGTGCAGCTCCGGGTGCTGGGCCCACCTGGGCCATGCTGCCAGGGAAGGGGTGAGGGGGCGGGACTCACAGGGCCGGTTACTGGGGAAACTGTGGGACTAGGAGGTGCTGAGGTGAGAGCAGAGGACTGGGCCAGGTTGCGTGCAGGGTGGCCACGTGGCTTGCTGCACTCGGCAGCGTGACAGGGCACCACACACTCGGGGCTTAGGCAACAGAAACATGACTGCGTACGCCGGGGCCATGAGAGCCAGGACCCAGGGGTCCGCAGGGTCGACTCCTGATAGCCACCAGGAATGACCCCTCCAGCCTCTCTCCTTGCTTGTGAAAGGCCCTCGGTCACCACTTGCCTCACGTGGTCTCCTCTGTGTCCCCACGCCCTCTTCTTACCAGGACAACAGTCACACTGGCGTAGGGCCCACCTGAAAAACCTCATTTCAACTTGTTACCTCTGTGAAGACCATCTCCAAATAGTCAATTCTGAGTTCCTGCGGTCAGGAATCCAGCTAACCTCTCCGGGGGGCAAAATTCAGCCCATCAGGCCACATGCTGGTCAGAAGGGGCCTGAATTTCACACTGTCCAGTGCCACACCCCAACCACGTGGTTCTGTAGTCTACGCCATGCCCGGGGAGGTTCTGATTTCTGCAAGCTCTTCCTGTGACGTTGTTTTTAAAAGCTGCTGATGATATCACCAGTGACCTAATTACAAACTGTGCTTTTTCCAACAACACTGCTTATGTCAGGACTCGTATTATGGAAGGTGATGGGAAAGACAGTGGAGCCGTGGGTTTGTTCGATAAATTTTCATCGATGACTTTTATGGCTCAGCCATTGGGAAGAAGGTGGAGACACCATCTCTGCCTGTAAGACGGGGAAGTATCCCCCATATTCCTTATGCACCTGCTCTACCTGTAAAGCACACGACCCAGGCCCCTGGCATCTGCTGCATGAGAATGTGGGTGGGGGGCTCCTTTCACAATTCTCCAGACGACTCTTTGGACTTTGAAAGTGGAGAACCACTGGTCTAGGACAAGCAATCTGCAGGTACACGGGACAAGACGAAGCTGCGAGTGCTGAGGCACTGGCAGAGAAGGGCACGAGGGGACCCCAGGTGGGGCGGCTACGTCCCCTGGGGACACAGGGCAGATGCCTGCAGGCATCGAAGGGGAGCCACAGTGGAGAACGCCGCTCGTGCAGAAGCGCAGGTTTCCTGCTGGACGTTTCCACACCGCGTGACCCCCCCGTCCCCCACCTCAGCCTCAGCACATCCCTGCTTCTCCCTGACCCAGTGAGCACTCAGGCATCCTGTCTGTGTCTCACTCTAGCTCTCCGGCACTCATCAATGCTTTTCTTGGAACAGTTCACTTCTTTTGACTTTTCAGCTGCCTCTACTTCCCAAGCGCGAGGAAGTTGTTGCCTCTGTCACCTGTGTGCCCTGGGGACGTCCACCCGACGCCCTGGTGGGCTGGCCCCTCCACTGCCACTCAGGCGCAGCTGCTCCCTCTGCCTGACTGACGTGTTCAGTGTGCGCACGGCAGGAAAGCTCGCCGGGCGGCCCTTCAGCGAAAGACCACAACCTCGTCTTCAGTGTTGGTCGGCATCTTAAACTGCACACAGGGCAGTTGACTGTGTGTCCTCCTCTGCCTGTCACCGAATGAGGGCCACCGTTTCCAGGCTGATGGAAAAGTGGGTGCTGATGGCCCTTTACCGCCCCCCCCCCCCGAGGAATGCAGGAAACGCACAGTCCCCCGTTTGTTTTGGGAAATACTTTGAGTGTCAGGTCAGGCTCAGGGCTCAAAGTGAGGCAGGAGCACGTCACAGGGACTTCCTCGAATGGGACATTCACGGCTGAGCTCTACTGCTGCTCTTACAGACAGGACTCTCCTGGAAAACGACTACTTTGCATGTGTGCTACGGTTCCTTGCCCAGGAAGCTCAAGGGCTTCCCATCACCACTGCTCTCATGCACAACTGCCCTGTAGGCACGTTTCCACTCACTCCTGATTTTTTACTATTAACCACATCCCAGACACAGACCAAAACATGGATACACAGGGTGGACAGAGAAAATGCATCATTCAACGCTGGACTGCAGCACATGACAGAGGACATCACTCCTCTTCCATGAAAAGTGTCAGATAGAATTTACAAGCTACAGAAGGTTACTGGCACTCGCTGAGTTACACTCTGCGTTACGACCCGATCCTCGCACCTCACTCAGGTCAGAGGCCAGCAGACAACAACAACCTGTGGGGCAGAGCCAGCTTGTGGCCTGTTTTTGCACAGCTCGCCAGCTAAAAACGGCTTTTCCATGTTAACCAAACTGTGAAAAGTTTAGAAACAAAGAGTATTGTCCCCAGACCATATGTGACTCACAAAGACTAATACACCTCCTACCCAGCCCTTTGCAGAACATGTGCTATTGCTTTGTTTTCATTACGGTGAGAAACGAGTTACTTACATATTTTCGACCTTGATTAGATATTTGGGGAGCTTGTGCTTGGATGAAAGTCAACACGTACCTACTGGAAACACTCACAGAAGAAAATGTTTCTGTCGTGTAAGCGCCCTTTTCTATTGGTGCCTGTTAGTACCTGACAATGCGGTGAAGGTTTCACATCACCTTTTACACTGAAACCTTCAAAGAAGCCAGGAGGGAGCTGGCTCTTGATCCTGTGACACAGGAAGACGCCAGCCCTCTGTGACGTCAGGACACATGGTCACCAATGTGGGGATGCCAGGGATACAGGGCCAGATATTGGGGGTCTGACTGTGGATTCTCCAAAGTCCAATCAGTCAAGCAAAGGTCCCTAAGATCAGAAGCAAGTGGGATAAACCCGTTTACAATACGCTTAGTTGGATTCAGCAGGTTTGGGCTTGAACCGTGTGGACTCAGGACCTAATAAATTAGATGCATACTTGTATGTATACATATTTTCTTATATATCTTAACATGTGATTGATATTTTAAAAACATATTGTACTGAAGTTTCAAGAAATACTGCAGTATTATCATAACACATAGGCACTTGATCGTTTCACAGAAGCCAATAAACGTGTATGAAAAAAATCGAGACGAGATTCGTAATTTCCTAAGCATTTTACACCCATAGGGAAAGTTTTTAAGGTTTACAAAATAACTCAATCCATCTATGTCGGGGAACCACGCCCATCCTCCTAATGTTGCATCACGATGCTATGCTTAAAAGTAAACATCCAAATGGTTTCCTTCTGAAAGGTGCCGTGGTGTCTGCAGGGTCACAGGGACGCAGAGGCAGACGCACAGCTTGATGCTGCTTCAGCTGCGCCCACGCCGTCTCTCGTCCCACACACACCCTGTGCATGGGCGAACTCAGCGCCCATTAGCAGCACGCAGGCTTCGATGGGTCCGTCCTCATCCTACTTCAGGAACAGAAGTGTAACCACGTAATTTATGAGAGACATCACCTTCCCTGACTTCCTTGCCGGCAAATGGCAAATAAAGCCATTTGAACACTACACACTGTCCACTGGGAGGCAAAGCCCCGGCCGGCAACAGGCTCTGGAGAAGCCCAGCTTTAAAGGGAACAGCTGCTCAGGAACTGCTCTCTCTCTCTAACACAGGACACTTGAAAGTGGGGCCCTGGATCTCTGAGATAACACCGAAAATTTCAGTTCTGAATGAGGCTTCTCTTCAAGATGAATAAGATTAGTGTGTTGATAATGGAAACAGCTGCTTGGCAGACTTTCTTGCTGTGAAGCACGAAATGAAGCCCAAAGGACAGAAGATATGCCCAGCTTTATCGAGGAACAGAAAACCAACACAGGGTTTCTGAGAGAAATACTTTAAAAGGTCAAGCAAAGGGAGAAAAAAGACTTGAAGTTCTCTGAAACTGATAGAGCACATCTCGCCAGCCCTGTTTTCCTCTCAGATGATCAGCCGTGGACCCTCCTGCTCGGTTAATCCTGTCCAGAATTTTCTAAGTGCCTATTACAAACCCTCCGGTTATCTTGGCAACTGCGGAGCTCTGGGAGACGGTGGTCCGGGGCTGTGACCTTGGCTCTGCCACTTCCGAACCACGGGTCCCTGGGGAAGTCTGGAGAAGGTGCCCCACAAATCCCCTTCCAGATCCAATCATAGAAATCACTACCACGAAGGTAAAACTCGAACGTTTATGCCAAGTTACTTCTTTAATCCTCTCAATAGTCCCGAGAACCAGATAGCAAACTTCCTGTTTTCCACGGCAGGAAACAGGGAAACAGGCTTAGGGAGACTAGGACACCTGACCCTCACATGACTATTCTCTCCAAACCCCACGCTTCTCAGATGCCACTGGCAAACAGTCAATGAAAATGAGAGAACAAAACACTCTGACACAAGATAAATCATCTTTAAAGGAAACAAAAATCATTCTCAAAAACATCTTAGAAAGTCACAGAAATACAATTTTTTCCCCTTTCAAAACAGTTACCGGGTGCCACAAGGGACAGTGTTTCCTGGGTGTCCTGGGGACACAGCACAGTCACTGTCACGTGATCAGTAGCTGGAGCCCAAAAGGCAAAAACCTGAACCCTCGGGGGACGCACGTTACTCATTGACTAAAAGGCAAGTGTTGTATTTTATAGTCAACATTTCAAAATATTATTCTAGACAAAATTCTAAAAAAGAAAAACCAACATCATAATTCCATTAGAAAATGTGTAAGTTGGATTTATTCTTCAGTTAAGATTAACAGAAAAGCTGTTCAAATCATTGAGGAAAATTTATAGTAGTACCTCACTAAGGTAATGTTACCTTATTAAGGTAACCTCACTAATGAAATACTAAATAATAAATTGAAATAGTAAATATATATTAAATGTATAAATATATTAAATAAATATTAAACATTAGGCTCCTGGTGCCACAAGAGATGCTTGTTATTTATTCGATCCATTTTCAGTTTTCAAGTACCCTATTTTCAACTAAAAATGATTAAAGTAAGTATGGTGACCTTTGAGTTTTGGAAAAGTGTTAAAATGTTTCAATGTTTGCATGTAGTAATTAAATTCCCAGTTATCTCAATAGGATGGATTGCAGGATTTGTAGCTGTTTGTGATCAAATGTGATCTGCTGTCAAAATGTCTCAGATATTTTTCTTTTGTGGTAGAGCTATTTAGTTTAAAATTTATGGCAGCACTTTTTTTTTTAATTACCATTTGATTTACTTGATTTGGCCCTCAGAAAACCTACAATGTAAAGTCTCCTCTCCTGAAAAGCAAACAATGATGAGGCTCTTGAGCTAATTCCACCAGGTCTCCGACCGGCCGCTTCTGTCTTCTCTGGGCAGCGGGTTCCCGGACACAGCGCTGCCACGGCTCCTGCAAGGCCGTGAGTGTGCCCACACTGAGCCATCGGCCCTGCTGTTCTCGCTGAGTCCACGTTTCAGTGAGTGGAGCCAGTGCTGCCAGCGATGGAAACCCAAAAACTGTGTCTTTCCTGGTTTCTTTCTTCCTAACCCTTTACACGCTCTCACAAGGGCTTGCTGACTCTATTCCTCAATACTTCCAGTACTGTTGTCTTACAAACCTGTTTTGTCTGTATTTGTGAAGGTCATCGCTGCTCCAACACACATTCCTATGGCCTCTATGAACCCGTGTTCCAGACAGGAGCCCATAACTGACCCATCATGTCGCTTAGAGACGAAGCTTTCGACCGTGCAGAGAGGACTGTATCTTGTTTGCTCTTTACAGGTTGGAGCCCAGCACAGGGCAGAACGTAAAGCCACATAAACATGTGTTAAGGTCCCGTGGGCACCCCGGCCTGGGTCCCCCTTTTCCATCACGCACCCCTTCATGTCCCCACCCTGCTGGCCCAATGGAGGGCACACCCCTGACCTCTTGTGCTATTTCCCGTCCATGGGCATCTCCTCTTGCTTAATGTCATGCTGAATGGAAAACACGGATTCATAAATCCATTTCTCCCCTGGACCGTAGGAGCTTTAAGAGCTGGGACTCTGTCTTATTCGGCACTTAATTCAGAGATAAGTTTGAATTGAAATGGAAATCGGCGTCTCTTCCATGAGGTTACAAAGCCATGACGTCAGCCCTAATCTCCCAGCGCGCACACAGACACATGACTAACCTCACTTTATACAAAAACCAACGTGTCGACTTCCAGAGTGTACCCTCACCATAAACACAGACCTGTATCGACTTCAACGTATGGAATACAGACACTCCCTACCTTGCGATGGTTCAACTGACGATTGTTTTGACTTTACGATGGTGTGACAGGGGTGTGCACAATAACTTACAGAGTATTGAACACTTGACTATCAAAGAGGCTGCTGTAGGCAATGTTGCCCAGCGGCAGTTGCTAATGCGAGTGCTCTGAGCCCACGTGAGATGGGCGAGGCTAAGCTGCGGGTTCGGTAGGTTAGGTGTATTAGGAGCATGTTCAACTTGTGATATTTTTAGCTTACGATGGGGTTATGCGACATAACCCCATCGTAAGTCAAGAAGCATCTGAAGTGTGTCTGAAGTCTGTAGGTTTCAGAGGTAGAAACTTGTACCTTTATCCCCATAAATGCTACATGGCAATCTCATTCCCCAGTTTCATATGTAATGTAAATGTTGTATCTGGGGGAACAATAACATCATGAGAGACTTCTGTTCTGACTTGAGTGGGAACAGTGCGATATCATATGTATTTAGCTGATGTTGTCGCAAAAAGCTTTTCCCTTATAGAGTTCAAAGCATTTTAAGGAAAAGTTCACCGGATCTTTCATTTCATAGCATATAATTATGAACAGTTAGTTTAGGATCACTCGATAGTAATAATCCATCTCTATATATTAACTCTCTTTGGATAAAATACCAGGTTAAAAGAACTTGAAATTACTCTCAATTATCTTAAAACTGAAAACAAAAATTTCTTAAAATACAATGGAAATTAAAATTATAAAGACACCAACAACAAAATAGAAACTATTTGTCCCTGAATATCTGACGAATAAATCTATGATGATCACACTGCCTTCTTATTTTTAAAGGGTTTTCAAATTTAGTCTAAAACACTTTTTGAAATTATCAACCAAATACAGGTTTAGGCTGCAATGAAGAATGAAAGCCGGGACACAGAGTCAGATAAAAACTGCTCAGGAGAACAAGGAAAGGCAGGTGTCCCCAGGACACAGGTAAAAACTGCTCAGGAGAACGAGGAAAGGCAGTGTCCCCAGGACACAGGTAAAAACTGCTCAGGAGAACAAGGAAAGGCAGGTGTCCCCAGGACACAGTCAGGTAAAAACTGCTCAGGAGAACAAGGAAAGGCAGGTGTCCCCAGGAACAGCCCTAAGAGTAATTAACCCTCATGCAGATGAGGATGCTGCGTTTGAATATGCAAACGAGGGGCAGGACCTAGGAGGAGGCGGCCAAGTCCTGACATGTGTCTGTGTGTGTCTGGCTGCCTAGCGTGGCTGCTCCAGGCCGTGATGGCTCAGTTGGGCCTGGAGCCGAGTTAGCAAGTTAAGGGCAGCCCTGGGGACCCGGCACAGAACGGGCAGGGTCCCACCTCCCTAACAGCCGCCGACTCTGAAGTGATTCTCGTAGCAATGCTGTTCCATTTTAATTATTTCCATTTCAAAATTATACCATTTAAAAATTTTTTACTGATCATATATTTTAGAGGCATTCATCTGAATAAAGGTGTACTTTCACCTGAAGGAGGATGTCGTTTAGTTAATCGTATACGGCCTAGTGTATAACTACATATTCTAGGTCATAAAGGCAGCTGCCATCATTTGTAATTATTTTTTTCATGTTTAGAGTCTGAATCCCTTGAAGGAAGAAACAAGTCTGGTCTGTTTTGTCCCTCACAGCCCAGCACATGCAAACACCTGACACGTCCAGGAACTCACAGGAGGCCCTGCCGGTGCAACATGATGCAGAGCAGACAGCTGGTGTGGAGAGAGACCGGGAGTCCACCAGCCTCCTGAGCGTATCCACAGGCCAGTGGTTCCTAGGAGTCAGGTGTGTATCTACCTGATGTAAAAGCTCTGCATGCTAAGTAACCAAAGGAAAGCGAATAATTAAAACCAAACACATCCAATTTCTCTTGATTAAAAAGTGCAACGACCACACATTTATGTTTTATATTACATTCAGTTAAATCAACTCTAATGACTCTATTGTCATTAGTAAAAGACTGCTGGGGTATAAATTGCCAATCTGTGGCATATCAGCATATTCTATGTAAATTTGTATGGTCTTTCTCAACGGCTTTCACTTATTCATCATTTTTACAATTTATTTTAAAAGATTTACTTTGACTTAAAAAATGGTAAATATGCTTATAGAATTGTACCACGTAATTTAGATAGTTCAAAAGCCTACTTTCTACCATGTTTCTATTTTTAAACATTACAGCCTCACATCTGATGGAAATATTTTGTATATTATTATAATTAAAAGGCTACTTTACACAACTTACAAACACCTAAGGGAGGACTGAAGGAACTCTTCCACAGTAAATTAATATACGTTATTTAACACACAAAGTACTCCCAGCATTGGTATCTGTACGGTTTTAAGTCGAATTTCTTTTGGCAACGAACAATTTGATTAAACACTGAAGAGGGAGGCAGAAAGTCTGGATTGCAGACCAACATTTTTATGGTTCTTAATTAGTCACTTCACTTTACGTGCCTTAGTTTCGAATACATGAAAATAAGTCAATTAAACTAGGTTATTCTAAACGGCCCTCCATGTTTTACAAGTCATAGGTTATGAAGAAAGAGCACACTCATTGACTGCCATTACCAGACGGTTAACAGAAAGTGTAGAACGGTGGATTTGTTGTTGAAAATGAGACCTCTGAGCTATGTTATCATTTGAGGACAATCACACAGGTCGTACAAGAAGAAACCTGAGGGAACATGTTCCGAATCTCCCTCTAGAAGGTGCTGCATGAGTCGAGCCTGCCATGTCCCCGAAGCCCCTGCTTTTGGGTCCTAGTCAACACAAAGAAGAGCTACACCCATCACCTTCCTCAGATTCCTTAGCCTGAACCGCAGAACTTCCGGAAGGACCTGGCTTTTCACGCATGCTTTCTGTTTTTGAGTCATCTAATCCAGCATTGACTAGTTCTGCTGGGGAGGAATTGGGAGCAGGGGAGGCAGGTCAAGAGTTGTCAGCAAAACATGTCCCAGGCACCCCTCGACTTCTCCTCACGTGTCCCCTGAAACGCCCTCTCGCCCTGGGCCCACACTTTCTCAGGCGCCTGCACAGGAGGGTCTCCTTCCCGCGTCTCTGTGGGCTTGTCCCTGACCACGTCCCAATCGGGCTCCGCTGGAGCCTGGAGACACTCGCCTCAGGGAGCAGCTGCCGGTCCTGCTCTCATCCCTGTGCCCGTGCGGCTGCTCATTAGGCTATTGCTTCGTCAGTAGCATTCTGTCCCCAGTGCCCAGGACTCAGCCCCCGGGGCTGCTCGCAGCAACGGATTCTATGTCCCAGACAGAGGAACAGAACGTTTAAAGAAAACAGGAAGCAGTTTTTCTTTAGAAAGAAAAAGTACTTTTGTTTTTAAAGGAAAAAGAAAATCCTTCCTAATGAAACAAGCTTATCGAATCTTTATGCTTATCTTCCATTGAAGAAGAATGTCTCAGGTAAGACACAAATAATGCGAGGAAGTGTCTGTTTAACTCCCGTGGTGAAAGTCACACAAGATAAGTGTGATGAATACCTATTATTATCGCATGGAGCAACACCAGAAAATCTAATATCTAATGGAAAAGAAGAAAAAAGGAAAGCAATATGCAGTTTCATTTATAAATCATAATTAACTTTCAAAGAGCAATAGATTTCATTACGAATATAAATCTCAGTAAGACAAAACTCTGAAAATTTCATGACTTCAAAGTCTTCAATTAAAAATTAAAATGCCATATTTGAAAATCTGATATTTATGCATGACAGATAAAACGCAAAAACACTCTTTGACATACTGAAATCAACTTTAACAAGTCCTAGATTTAAAAGACCAAAATAAAATGAAATATACAGCATATGGCTCAAAGAGTTTTTAAACTAAAACAAGGAAAATAAGTTTTAGTAATAGATATTTTAAATTAATACAACTGTAAAGAAAAAGTATTTTGTATCTAAATTAGATAATGCGTTTGTTTTTTGTTTTTGTTTTTTTTTACCTCAAATCGAAAGGCAAGTATGAGAGCAACCCTACGCAGCATGTAACGGCTGTCTAACCACCCTCTGAATCCAGGCTGTAAAGCTAAATCAAGCCACGTGTAAATGTCAGAATTGTTTGCGTGGTCAGTGGAAAGTTTAATTTGTACTTTTATAAACCCACATCCAATTTCTCCTTACCTTTTATCCACAGTCACTGCTTCAGTCATTTTCAGAACATGATTAAAATAAGGACAATACATCGAACTCAAGTGTGAGGATGAAAAGGCGCATTTCTTACTCACCCTGGCACAGCGGAGGGAGGGCGTCCCACTGGTACATGCCCGCTGGGGCCCGTCTACAGGTTGCATTGCTGGGACCGATCATTCGGTAGCCGGGCTTGCAAAAGTAATGCACTTGATTCCCAAGGGCCCCCGCAGTCCCATTTAAAATGCCGCCGTTCTTCAGCGTGTGGGTCAAGCTGCAGTACGGTGCTACGGACACAAACACACACATGAATAAACGAACAAACAAACGATGACTGGATGATGCACGTCCCTTGGGAAGACTGATATAAACGCAATATCTCTAGGGTTGAAATGGTGGGAAATCAGTAACAATATGTAAACTTGTTCTCAAAAGCATCCCTAAACACCAGCGCAGGTGAAGACGGGGAGCAGGAACTGTCACTCACTGCTGGTGGGGACGCTCATGCTGCAGCCACTTTGGGGGACGGTGGGCAGTTTCTTACAAGACTAAACATCCTCCCACCACATGACCCATTAATCACGCTACTTGGTGTGCACCCAAAGGAACTGGAAACAATGTCCATATAAACACCTGCCCACGATGTTCATAGCAGCTTCGGTCATAATCGCGAAACTTGGGGGCCACCAAGATAGCCTTTAATGGGTGACAGGTAAGTAAACTGTGGTCCATCCAGACAGTGGAGTAGTACTCAGTGTTTTAAAGAACTGAGCTGTCAAGCCATGAAGGACATGGAGGGACCTTACATGCATATGACTGAGTGACAGAAGCCAGTCTGCACAGGCTGCACACTGTGTGATCCCAACTCTGTGACATGCTGGGAAAGGCACAACTTTGGGGACAGTGACAGATAAGTTATTTACAGCGGTCGGGGGAGGGGTGACCAGGGGAGCACAGGGGACATTTAAGGCAGTGAGACTCCTCTGTGTGACGCTGTGATGGTGGGTACGTGTCATTATCCATGTCTGGGAAATCTTTGTATCTTTCTCTCAGTTTTGCTGTGAACCTTAAACTTCTCTGAAAAAAAAAAAAAAAAGTTTAAAAAAAATCCAAAATATGTAGAGCCAAGGGTCCAGTGTCATGTCTGTAAGTTTCCGTTACCTGCAACTACTAATCAGTATGCAGGGGGACCCCTGACTTTCTGAGTGAAATACAGAGCAGCCCACGGGAGGCTCACCCAGACCCCCACTCCCTCCCTGAGCTTGGCTGCCCGCTGAAACACGTTTACTGGTCCCCAGAATAAGGAACGATGACCTGCCGCTCTGGGGCCCATCTCTGAAACAAAATGATTCTCAACACTAAAAAATCGTATCATCAAATGGAGAAAATAGAAGAACATAACATTTCGCGATCAGTGCCATTAACTTCTTCCCTCTCCTGGATGCTAAGAGGCCTTGTAATTTCTACAAAGAGGTACACATCGAACTTCTTTTTAACATACGGGATTCGAACAAAATCTCTGAAGAAAGAGCACTCCTTCAGGTCAGGGAAAGACTGACACTAGCTTTAATCAGCTCCTTTGTAGGGAGACTTTTAAAATTAGAGCCGGGGCATTTGCTAGAATAACAGTCTTACACAGAATGTAACATTTCGATGGCTAAAGGCTCTGCATCTCATTTACACATTTAGAGAAAGGAAGTCCCTTTATTCTTACAAGACCAGCTCCACTGCTGCACGTGAGCTCCCTTCAGATGAACTGAAACAGGAAAATAAAGGAGTTGTGAATCATTGGGAATTCCTGCTTCCTTTGGAAGGAAGAGGCTTTCAAGACACTACCCACTGTGGGGGTTCTGGACACAAAGCACACACAGGAAGGTCTGAGTGCTTCAGGTAGAACCTTTGCTGAGAAATCAACGCAGAAGGAAATTTCTGGAGGTTTCCTGTTATTGCACTGCCCAGAAGCCATGTCTGTGTGTGGCCCTGTCATCAACCACAGTCCTAAGAAAAGCATCCTCAGAGGATATGCTCAGCTGGACGACCATCTGAGGTACCATTTCATTAAAAGGGGGTGAGGGGCTATGTGGTTTTAATTATGTTAAAATCCACTAACTGTTGTAAGAAGCTGCTGACGCACTGCCCCACTGGCCATGCCATTTTCTATGCCCAGTTATTCCAGACTAAACTTTGTAAGTTTTGAATGAATCAAAATATTTAGTTTAGGGCAGGCTTGAGCATCATCAGCTGCCATGGCTACCAGTTGTCAGGGTCACTGTGGCTGGAGAGGAAACAAAAGAAGACCGAGCGGAAAGGAGAGGTGCGGAAGCACAGTGCTTTGGTGTCACCTGAGATTTCTGTCACATTCATCTGTTAAGAAACATTGTCTAACTCCATGGAGTCCAATAACTATCTATTTTCTTTCCTATCTACCATATTTCGTCTCTCACCAAGGTCTGAAGATACCTATTATTTCCTGACTCACCTAGAGCAAGCTATAGAAGAGCTCAGAATGGGAAATGGCACTGACAAGAAATGGGGAGATTAGAACGTGGGGGTCTGTCTGCCTGCTGGATTCCTGGCCATGCAGGGTGATGGAAAGAGACCTGACTCTGGGTGGTGAACACACAATGTGTTCATATAGATGATATATTGTATTATAGAACTATACACCTGAAACCTAGGTAACTTTACTAATATCACCCTGATAAATTTAATTAAAAAAATACCTTTTATAAAAGAAAAAGAATGAAGACCAGTGCCGAAGCCCTGCAGGCTGTTGGGGTGCCTTGGAAAGGCAGGACGCAGGACAGCAGCCCACAAGCAGGCACGTACGGTGGCAGACATGGGCAGGGTTAGCGGTCCAGGCACTTCTGGCCGCGTGCAGACCAGGCTGCATTTACAACTCTGCCAACGCTGCAGCTTCAGCTAGTTCATTTCCTACCAAAGCGGCGTTCTAACCCAGCATTCACTTAGCACAGACCGCACTGGATGGGCACTCGCTTTGCCCTTTCCATTCTCGTTTGTCAACTGTGGTGACCAATGACATTGCTCTGAAGTCGGAATAGCCCATAATTCACAGAGTAAAGCTAAGCTTTGGGGTGCAGCACGTATTCATGTTATGGGGTAAAGCGCCTTTGCTCGTACCATTTATTTCAGGAATATCTTCATTTACTCATTGCTCTGAAATCACTAGTGATGAGCTCCCAGCAAAAGTCACTGAATCACTGAATTTAACGTGAAAATTTGTTATAAGACATATCTACGTATTTATAGATAGATAGGTATGTCCACTGACAAACATAACAAGCTGCAGACGTTTCTGAAACTCTCCATGTTCCTCTGCCTACACGGTTTAACACCTTCTTGTTCTATGATGAACAAAAATAGCCTTTGAGAGACAGAATTTGAGGTGTAATCATACCTCCCGGCGACTAAGTAATTTGCCACAGATAAGACAGGACAAATTACATTCACCACGATTTCCCCTGCGCTGTCCATCTTCGCACATTGGAAAGAAATTCACGCAATTCTAAAGTCTGATTATTTCTTGGAAAAGGAACTTGATGAACTCAAAGCCAATCCTGCCCTATGCTCTTCCTCATTCATTTTAATAAAAGCACACTCAGCCGCAAACTGTCTGTTGAGAAGCTTTTTGTAGGGCTACCTTGAGGGAACAGGGACAAACAAAGGTCTGGGTACACTTGATTAAACCTTAGGAAGGAAGAGGTGAATTCCATGCCCATTGTCCTCACAGCAGGAGCCTTTTCAAAACCTTGCTGCTTTTCACTATTTCCTGAGGGTACCCCTGGGAGAGAGCTGAAATCTATTTTCAAAAGGACTTTTTCCTGTCTCTCCCTCAGAAGGTCCTTTGTCACTGGTGAAGCGAAACAGGAGCACAGGGGTAGGCAGCTGGTGAGACGTGTTTCCCTTAAATGTTCACAGTGGGCAGCGAGCGTCCTTGGGAACATTTATCTCAGTTGTTACCACTGGATGTTGCGAGTGGGATGCTGGGAAAGTTTCGACTTTTTGCTTCGTAATGAAAATATCTCAGAAATTGACGCTGCCCATCTGCGGCTCTTGCAGGGCAGTAATAAACAGCAGGTGCATGAGGATGACAAGTGTACAAAGGATCTACTACGTCACACGTCAGAAACAGCGTCTGCACATCTAACGGTGAGACACATACAGACCAACACAGACACAGCACCACTGGCGAGCGATCGGCACTTCTGAAATTAGCAGCATTCTGGTCATCTCTTCCTGCTTGTTCCCTAGCATTTAAACATTTAGTGTGTATAACGTTAATTTGCATAACTTTATCTTTTGGGAAATGCCTTTGCTGCCATGAGATACAATGCAGTGGCTGCTGATGTGAGCAATACATTTTTAAAATATCACTCTACAAACAGTTATTTTACCTAAGGTGGGTTAGAGATGTCACTCGGAGTCTTCCCATCATATTATTTCTATGCAGGTAGATAATTCGTCTTCGAAAATGAGGCTTACATTACGGATCGCTACCTAATTTTGGGATTCAATGCAGACCACTTATGTTCAAAGCACCTTTGTTCCTAAAACCAGAACTCGCTCACTCACCTGCATAACGGATCCTGAAACCTTTCTTGCTGGTCGCGTGATCGGTGGACCAGCGCAGGTACAACTGAGGGCCCCTGCTTGTGAAGTTGGATTGCTGCGTGTGGTTCCCACTTAACACCGCCAGCACGGGGCTCTGACCAGAGGGACCTGAGTCACAGGGGAAACAGGGAAGTTCAGCTGTGAGAGCACCCACCACACGCAAACTACTTCCAGCTCTTATTTCACTGGAGTCCAAAGGTACAATATGGACAGATTTATTTCCATGGCGGACAAAAGAACCCTAAGGAACACAGCACCAAATGTGTGCCCTGATGAATATAAATGAATAACCAACCCAAGTAATTTCCGGTGTACATGCTATTAACAGAACACTTACCTCAAATGAATCTTACCTATAAAACAGCGGTAATTGAAGAAAACAATGGGAGCCATTTTTCCTATCTTTAGTATGTCTGCATTGCATGGCTATGAAAAAAGGGGAGCCCCTGAGGCAATCCTGGGGGACCAATGCGTTAGCACCTCACTTTGGGGAGCAGTTTGGTAATATCCAAGAACACTGAATGTTTAATTACATTTGTATAAACTCCAGGACACATGCCAAGGTGTTATTTATATAGCAAAAGGTGTATTCCAGTCCTGTTTTTTATGGCAAAATTTAGATCCTAACTAGTAGTTTCAAGCTAAAAAAAAAAAATTGAAAGTGCCATTAAAAGGAATTCTATGCAGCATTTAAAAATCATGAAAGGGATAAATGTGTCTCAGCATAGGTCATCCTTAAAATAGCATAGTGACAACTGAAGTGCAGTTGCAGACAAATATGATAGCCGCTGTGAAAAAATTAAAAGTCTGCACTATATCAACATATAAGTGATGTGTTTGAGTGTGTGTTTGTGTGTTTGTACATAAAGGATGATGACAGAAGACAGACTGATCATAGGTGTGGAGGGAGAGTGGGAAGGAGAGAGGGAGGGAGGGAGGGAGAGAGAGAGGGAGGGAGGGAGGGAGGGAGAGAGAGAGAGAGAGAGAGAGAGAGAGAGAGAGAGAGAGAGAATCACAGAACAGCAGAAAGCATACCGCACCCAGCTTCCACCTCACAATACTAATTTCCTCCTGGAGGGGTACAAGGGAAATTGGATCTGGGAGGAGCCCCTAAGTTTATTTGTACTCCTTGCTGAGAGAGAGAGAGAGAGAGAGAGAGAGAGAGAGAGAGAGAGAGAGAGAGAGAGAGAGAGAGACACTAAGTAAAGCAAATTTAATAAAATCTTAGAATTCATTACGTCAAGTAATGAGTCCCTATCTATATTTTCTACTTTTTCACCTCTGTGTACATTTGAAACTTTAGAAATGTAAAAAGCAAAGTTAGTGTCTAATGCACAGTGAATACAAGCACGTGGGGCACAGATCCAGCTAACATCCCACCCTCATCACCATAAGGTCATGTCAGGCATTGAGAGACGTCCTCTCGGGGATATGGGGCCGCAGTCCCACTGCCGGGGCGGGTCCACGACATTGACCGCGACCTCAGCACCTTCTCAGGGTCCAACGCCTTCATGGCTTTTCTCCATGACACATTCCACTCCCGGGAAACACAACACGGGAGCAGAAAGTGGCCTCACTGCTGGACGGAGTACAAACTCTGTCAGGTTAAGGGACACCTATCTTTGAGGATTGTGCGTACAATTTTTGCTCCTGCAAAGAGGTTGAGAAAATACAACTCCATTCATTGTGTAACTCCCAATCAGGGCAGTTGTGGGGATTTTTCCAAATAAAGCTGTCATGGGCTGACTGTCTGCTCACCCCCACTGGACACTTTATATGTTGCGGTCCTAACTCTTAGGACCTCAGAATATGAAGACATTAGAAGACGGGGTCTTTAAGAAGATAATCACGGTTAGATGAGGTCACAGGGTCCTACGCCAGTCTGACTGGGTCCTCGTGAGTAGAGGACGTCAGGACACAGACACACAGAGCGACGACGTGTGAGGACACAGTCGTCTCCACGCCCGGGAGAGCAACCCAGAGACACTGAGATCGCACACTTCTAACTTCAGAGAGGTGAGAGGCCATTGTTTGTGTTTCCTGTTTAAGCTGCCAGCTGTGATCTGGTCATGGCAGCCCTTACTGGTTCATTAACGATGACTCAGGCAGCTCCGTGCAGTGGGAGTGGAGGACAGTCAGGAGACGGGCTCCTCGCTGTGAAACTGTCCTGGGGTCAGCATTCTAGAAAATTCTAGGAATAAGGAGTTTCCCTTATTCCTCATTGACATAAGAAGCCCATTTTTGCACCTGGCCCTGTGTTTTATAATCGAAGGAGACAGGAATGTGTTTTGTGTGCTCATCTTCTTGTTATTGCTGTCGGAAGAGATAACGCACATTTCAAAACAAAATGCCACTGGGAAATTAATTAACCTGAATTTATGAAATTTAAAAATGTCAGTTTTCATGACAGAACTCAATAGTAAAGTTTCAGGTACTGTTAATCCAACACCTAATTCTTCATTGTTTTCCATCTGTTTTCTTTGCCTGTCATGTAACAAACTTTCTAAAGGACTGTATTTAAAAATACACATCAACCTAGGCACGTGACGACAAGTGACAGGGACACAAGCGGAGTACTGCTGCTTGTTCTAAGATGGAAACTATTATGGATTTTACAAGTAAACACCCCGATCTTCATAATGACACTTTTCTTGGTTGAGTTCTGTAATGATTAAAACTTATTATTATTATTTCTGTTGTTAATTTGAAATAACTACTATTGGAGCTGTAGAAAGAAATATACTCCTGGGCTAATAAAGTTTAAAATCAATGTTTTCAACATGTTCTTTGCTCAACTCATGAGCTATAAAAGAGCCATTGTATTACAAAAAATGCAAAAAAAAAGTGAGATGCGATGAACGTGACATTTACTGCAACAAAAATGCCAATGCTTGACAAAGGTATTCACATAAAACTCTGACCTTTCATTTTATAGAAAAATCTTTGAGACTAGGGCCAACCTAGTCACAGACCTCTGACAATTTTGACAGCAACTGCTGTGACGTTGGCTCTGCTACCTGCTTTGCTGGTGGCTGTCAATGGGGGGTCTGTCCACATTTGGGAAGATCAGGTTGTAAGCATGTAGGGCATACGACATTGCAATAGGAACACACACACACACACACAACTTGAGGTGGGCTGCTTGCCTCTTTTATTTTTTTATGACACCCAACTGGCCTCAGAATAGAGTTTCCCTTATTCCTCATTGACATAAGAAGCCCATTTTTGCACCTGGCTAATTACTTCTCTCCATGCTGATGATTAAAGGAAAGTCTTTAATAGTATGTGTCTGTTTTAACAAACAGCCACCCCCCCTTATCCAGTGGGGACATATTCTAAGACCCCCAGTGGATGCCTGAAATGGTGGAGGTACTGAACCTGTATATACTGTGTGTTACCCCCCGCCCCACACACACACACACACACCACTTCACTTAAGGGAAGCACTTTCTGGCTTCTCTTGGGCATATCTACATCACCAGCATTGCTACTCTTGTGTTTGGGGCCTTACTCAGAGCAGTCTGGTGACTTGAACACAGCATTGTGACACCGTGACACTCGATCTGATGACTGAGAGGGCTACTAAGTGACTCCGGGTGGGAACGCCTCAGTGTGGAGACACTGGACAAAGGGATGGGTCACGTCCTGGGCAGACTCAGTGGGACTGTGTGTGATTTCATCACACTACTCAGAACAGCCTGCAATTTAAGACTTACAAATTGTTTATGTCTGGACTTTTCCATTTAATATGTTTGGACTGCAGTTGTCTGCAAGTAACTGAAAAGGCAAATAAGGGGGAACTACTGTACGCTTGGAAAAAAAAAAAAAAAAGCTCTGAAAATGAAAACACTGTGCTTCTGTCCTCTATGTACATAACTATAATTTTCTTCCGATTTAGCAGTTCATCTCTGCAAATACATAAGTTGATTTGTGTGGTGTCTGTCCACATGAGCAATTTGGCTGTGAAGGACTCACCAGTCAGTAAAAGGCGCACCAGCACACGCAGAACTGATTACAGAAGGTATTTGTTTTCACTGAATTAATTGTTACTTATCTGAGCTCAGTGACAAATCTGCCCAAGCACGTGAAAACCCTGTGATTACACGCAGCCACCATTGTATCTTGGTCTAATGTCCTGGGCTATGATAAAGTACAATATTAACATCGGTTCCATTTCAAATTGACAATTCAACCACACTCTACGTTTAAGCATAGCACTGTTATATTAAAAAAAGTTTATTAGAATTGATACAAATGTATAAGACTGTTTTTTTAATTGTTCATTAAAGACTCATAGCATTTATCATTTAGGAATCTCTGTGAGCCATTAAATGTATGTATTTCTACTAAAAGAATCATTTAGCTTGGTTAAATCACCTTTAGGCCTTTATTTTCTAAATCTTAAATTTCCCAAAGTACCTTCTGAATCAATAGAATACTTAGAGAGGAAAGAAGAGCTGTGTGATAGCATCTAACACTATAAATCTCAACATTAAAGAATTAAAGAATGCCTAATGAATAGTCAGTACGTTTGCAGAGTGTATCAGAAGTATTCTAATTGTTTAGAAGGTGTAACATTAACAAAAGCATGTTAATGTTTTCCAGACCACTTGATTTCTGAGATTGTACCAGTTTAAGGTCAAGGGTAACTCATTTTCTGTTTGGGGGATATAATATAACTCAAAAATATATTCACGCTCCTGTGTTACAAAAACATTGTGAGGGTGTTTGTACCCCTTCCTCATCGCTCACTGGTGTGTAAGCAGAGATGAAGGACACTCACCATCAAACACTTCCAGGGCATCAAACTGCTTCTCGCTTTGAAATGAGTCCACAAAGAGGGTGATGTTATAGTCCGGTTCCACTCTGATGCTCCAGGAGCACGTCTGGGAGTTCAAATAGTTGCCCGGATAGCCTGGACTGAGGATCACTCCAGAAGATTCTGTCCGGACTTCGTTCGCGGGGCATTGTGCTAACGAGAAAAGGACCAGTGAGTTTTCCTTAACGACATGAACTGAGCTTCCAAAGGATAGTTTCTACCTCTGTATATACAAGCCGATGGACAGAAACTGCTGAGCTATGGCTGAATTTAACACAGGAGACGAACACAGCAGGAGACCGACACTGGATAACAGTGATATCTCAATATCACCGTATAATTTAAAAGACAATTGTACATATATTACATAACACATATGTTGATATACAGGGCGATTAGTTAGGTGACATGGATAGATGATAGATCAATGATGGATGGATAGACAGACGGGCAGGAACGCAGACAGATGGATCCTATTTAACTTTAGGGTCAAAGAGATTAAGTCTTCAACCCAGTCCCAGGGCAGCCGAATGTGAGGTGGTTGTCACATGGACCATAAATAATGCCCCCGGAACTGGTCTTTACCTGGACGAGACGGTGAAGCATAAGACCGGCTCCTGCCGCCCGGCCCTTTGTGTGTGAAGCGGGCTGACCGATGCGTGGGATGCGTGGCCTTACTTTAACTGCTCCCACACCACCTGCGGCTGAACTGCCCGCCCCTTAATTTAGGGCAGGTGCCCGGGGGATTCCACCCAGGGCCCCAGGTTCTCCCAGCTCAACTAAAAAGTAAGACCTCGCCTCTTCAATGTAGCATTGCAAAAATATTATGAAATCTTATGCAATTAACAGGAAGTTTGTACTTATTTCTGCCTTGGAGTTTACTTTTCATTATATTTATAACACAAATTTTAAATTTGTTGGGATTGCTTGAGACTCTGGTAAGTCAGAGATGCCTGGGCTCAGAGCCACATTGCGCCCCTCTGTCTCTCTTTGTAAAGACTAAGGAGTGGCTTCAGCAGAGGAGTTTATCCTGATGGGTCATTAAGATAGTGCAGACACACTGACACTCTTAGCCCCTCCTGCTTTTTCTTGTTTGTTTACTTGTTGTTTTGTTATCCAATTGCTTCCAGGTTAATCAAAATAAAACGAATCTGCACAGGTGTGAACTGGCAGAAAAATCACCAGAGTCAGTAATTTCTTTCATTGCTACATTAAATTATCTTCCAGAAATGGTTTATTTATAGAACTATCAGGATAAAATTATTTCTATTATTGGTAATGTTTCAAAAATAAACAGCGATGGCCAAACTATTTACAACATGTTTAAAAAGTTAAATGATCATCTTTCCTTAATGAAAAATATCTTTTGTCAACGAAAATGTCTTTTTCTTAAAAAAACAAATACACATTTCAAAATAAAGACATTCCCCAAACAGATGAGCAGAGCTTATGGAGTATGTTTTGATTCAAATAATGGTCTGTTAAAAATAACTTTTTCTTATTTCGTATCATTTACTTTAGTATTTTAATTGAGATGTATCTTAAAATTTAGAAAATTTTAGGCATAAATTCACCAAAGATGAAAAATTTCATAGAACATTTTTAATAAATATGTATTTTAGGTGGATTTTAAGACTATTTACAATGTTAATTAATGGAAAGTGATAATGAAAAATAATTCAAATCAAAACACACAGACTATAACAACTTAGTTAAAAAGTATTTTCTCCTGTGCTGGTGGTAAAATCACTCTGTAAAAATATTACATCCTTTCAAACATGACATGTTGCTATTTTTTAAAGAACGAGAAAATCAGTCGTAAGCCTCGGTGCGGGTCTGGAGTTCCAGAATCTCCCAGACCTGGCTTGACTGCTACGAGCCCGAGGGCAGAGGGGCTCTGCAGCCCCTTGGGGTTCTAATTAACTCCCACACATGCACGTGCCTTTCCTCAGTCTAAAGCACGATGTGGGCCAAGGTGTCCCAACAGCAGGGTACTCAGGCCATGTGCCACCTCAGCACACTCCCCCTGGGGGTTACACAGGAGAGGCTTTTGCCTGTCGCTCCTGGGAGTTCATCACTGCGGCTACCCTCTCAGAGGACTAGGGAGCTTCCACACCAAGCTGCTGAGCTCCACCTGGGCCTCTCGCTCAGCCCAGGGCTGGGGGCGGGGCAGGATCTTAGGCACAGCTGTTCTCAGCCCTACCATTTATAAAAGAGTTTCTGTTTCGCAGAGAAGACAAAATGAAACTATAAGTGGAATCATCGCACCATTTTCCTTGCCACACTTGACGTTTCCCTGCCCTAAGTCACCTTTGTTTTAAACATGCGCCTGGCTGTGTCTCCCAGGGAGCCCCCATTTCTCTTGCTGCCCCCGCCCCGCCTTTGCTGCTGTAATCTGCTGCTGGGAGCTGCACCAGCCTACAGACTGCAACTTCCGGGAACTTGCTGCATCCCTGGCAGCACCCACAGGGGCAAACGCTGGGTCCCCGCAGGGGGACACCCACACCTCCCCCCAGGGAAGCCTCTGCATGAGTCACCGCTTCAGCTGATTTGTAAAGAACACCCTACCCCGTCCTGCATCCTGCAGGCCTCTTCAGGAGCCCTGGAGGGAAACACTAGGCTCTAGGACATGGAGATTATTCCTGAAGCACTGTGAGCATGAGAGAGTCCTGCAAACAGAACTGAAACCAGCAGGGAGGCTGTCACCGGGCCTGTGACATGCATGTTGCCAGCTGTGCTGCCCAAGGAATGGTCATTACCTGAAGATGCCAACTGTCTTTAATGTTCACTGAGACATGTATGCTTCTGTTTTTTAATGAACATTCAGAAAACTACTGGTGGATTCCCACTGTCTATAGGATAAAGCCACCTGACACTGAAGATCTTTTAAAACTGGGCCTTTGTCAGGTTTCCAGACACTTACGACCACCTCCCCGAACACAGCCTGGCTAAGTCGCAGGGGCTTCCTCCTCTTTCCTGGCCTCTGTGCTCGTCCATTTTTTCCAAAGCCTTGTTATTAGCTCCCTTCACATTTTCAAAGGCTTCTCTTTACTTCACATGAGTGACGTCACTTTTGTGATACCCACTGCGGTAACCAGATTTGGTCCTCGTCCCAGGTTGCTGGCACGTGGCTCCTAAATCCCTTGGCATGTCCTTAGGAGAACACGTGCCATTCATACAGAGCCCCTTTGGATCACATCTGAGTTTATGCTAATGAGGTGGCTTCGGGTGGGGCCCTAGGTGACCTTAGGGTGGCACTGGTCACCAGGAGCCCAGTGGTCAGCGGGCAGGAGCTTTCAGCCCCACTCGCGGCCCTCTGGTGAATTAGGGAGCTGGGGAGATGGAGGTTCTATCAAAACTCTTGAAAAACAAGATTCCATGAGCTTCTGGGTTGGTGACGGCAGCTGCACGCCGGCACGGGATGGAAGCTCCCGTGCTAGGGCCCCCTCGGCCTTGCCCTGCGTGCCTCTTCTGGCGGGTCATCTGCAACCTGCATTACGTACTTTATTATAAACTGGTAAACGTAAGACAACACTTTCTGAGTTCTCTGAGCTCTTCTAAGGAATGAGTGAACCTGAGGAAGGGGCACGGGGACCTGTGTTTTACGCAGCCAGTCAGAAGCACAGAGGACAACCTGAGGCTGGCGTCTCAATGGGGGCTCCTGTGGGGCTGAGCCCTGAACCTGTGGGATCTGGTGCCGTGTCCAGGTGGGTGGGGTCAGAACAGGGTCCCACCGTAAAACACTAGCTGGTGTCACAGAGAACGGCAGGATTGCCCGGTGCGGTGGGGAAACCCCACACACGCTCATTCAGTTGTTTTCTAAATTGAGATAAGTGTCCAACAAGGTAACAGTTATCTGCATACGCCACTAGCTTTCAAGGATCAATTTACTGCCACTGTCCTCAAGGAACAGTCAGTCACCCTATAAGTGGTGACCATTTTCAGAGTAGACCTTCTGAAAGTGGGTGTGGGGTCCGAAGGAGCAGGCTCACAGCTAACGCAAGTTTTCATCAAGAACGTATTGGGGGATTGGCCCCCAACTGGACGCCAATTAAATCAATCAAATAATAGAAAAGTACTGAAAGAAAGATTACAATGTACTGCGTAAGTGTTTGATAAAAGCATCTGAGTCCCTGTTTCCTTTGTTAAATAATGAGGTGTTCAGGGAACCACACCTAAGATAACTCTCAGGTGGCTTTAAACAAATTTAGTCCTGAATTGAGACAGGAGAGCTAGGTTACCATGTGTGGTGATGCTACCAGTTCAGGAGGGCGGGGGAAGGGGTGCTCCCTGCAAACACGGTGAGAGCAAAGCGACCTAGAAAATGACAGTCCCCGTGTGTGGCTTTACTCTGGTTCTGGATCCTCATGAATTGACGTCATTTAAATATAAACCAGGTTAATCTCTGGGGAGGCGATATGATAAAGGCACTTTCTGTTTTGGAAGCAGTAGCCTCAGTACATATCGATGCCTTCTCTCATCAACTAAGACTGCTTTGCTTCAGGTCACACCAGCTAGATGAACAGATGGACAGCAAGGTAATGGGCAGACAGGTGACAAAGGACGCACAGTAAACAGTAACGGTGGAATCTAGGTGGTGGGAATTCCGGTATTATTTTCTAACTATTTCAACCTTGCCAAATACGTCTGAAAAGTGTCCTGATGAAGTGTTGGCACAGAAGCGAGCCTTCTCAGCAGAGGTGGTTTTAATGTCTAAGATGTATCTGTTAGCAGGTGATTTAAGCTACAGTGCGTCACAGCCCCGAGCACCAGTCAGTCCAGAGCGCGGCCGTGAGTCCGTGCAGGGAGGGCAGGGCACGTACCTTCGCACACGGGCACAGCCCCTTCGAACCGCAGCTGGGCGCCGAGCTTGCAGGTGAGCGTGTCGGCTCCAGACAGCGTGTACCCAGGCTGGCACTGGTATCTCACAAAGTCTCCTGAAAGAGGCCACACAAAATGCTTGGAAATCTGTTTGAAACAGCTGACTACCTAACGGGTGAAGTCAACGTGCACGCCCTTTCCAAACCAACGTCCACATTCATTTTTAGACTGTTTGACAAAATAGTACCCTTTCAGTTCTTCACTTATAAATAGGCCATCTTAAACTTAACCAATAATGGTACAGAAGTTATGTGGCGGTCATGCATCTATGCTCGTTCTTCCTTGAGGATTACAGAAGGAAAAAAAAAGTGAAATGGATGCTTGGGGTTTCAGGTTGTGAAACTGAGTGGCTGTAATGCAGCCGAAGAGGGCCAAGCCACGAGCTGGGCCTGACTAGGACAACCCCCCCGCCCCTTTACATCAGCCTTTAACTGTGTAGCAGCAACTGGGTCCCGTGGTCTGAAACATGCTGTGACAATAGGACGGCCATTTGTAACTAAGGCTGAGAAATCCTGGTCACAACAATTATAGTACAATACTCCAATGACTGATTAATTAATAAAATAGATCATTAATGTAAAGTGACAAAGCATAATTTCTAAATAGTATCATTAAACATATTCACCAATTATATATCAGTGTCAATGACAAGCCAATGTCACGCTAATCATTCTTTAAGCAACAAATGATTAAGTTCTTCAGTTGTATGAACATGTGTCCCTAACAAAACACAAATCCCTGAAAACTTGAGTCCAAAGAAAAACATCGACTAGTAAATGCTCCAGCGGGAAATGTGCTCAAACTGACAACAGCAACTTCAAATGGCAAGAACCCCAAATCATGGAAACGAAGAAAGAAAACGTGGCCTGTCGACAACTGACCTCCATGTGTGACCTCCCGGTGACACTTAAAGCACATGTCTGGTGGAGATGCACTTCCTCATGTGAGAACTACCGCAGGTGGGGCGGGTGTGAAAAGGCCGTATGAGGCTGAGGGCTCTCTATGAAGAAAACCTTACCTATTTCAAAATCATCGTCCTCCGTGAGCATTTCTGCCTGTGGAACTGCAGGGGGAGGTGGACATTTCTTGTGCTGAAATGCTAAATGGTTTATGGGAAAAAACAAACAAACTGCAATTACATTTGCTGAATAAACAATTATTCAAAATGCATTCCTCTCACATTATTATAATGTTTAGGTACGCTAACATGTCTATATTCGTAAATCATTGTTTTATAAAATCCTCAGGCTTTCAGGGCTCACAGGATTGTTTCACACCGAGTAATATGTAAAGAAGGGAAAACATCCCTGCTTGGGTTTCTAGAAGAGACATGGTTCACGCGGGGCCTGTTCCATGCCCACGCTCAGGTGGCACGAGGCCTCTGGCTCTTCTCTGAGGACTTCCATGGGTGACAGTTCTCATGAGAGACGAGGGACCTCAGACTTTCCCCGCGATCATTTAACGTTCATTCTCTAAACCCACAGAGGCTGGCTCTCGGCCATCCGTAAGCACCTGGCATTTTCTAGTGAGCCTCGGCAGGAGAGAGGGAGGAGGGGGACATCTATGACAAGCCCCAATGGAGTTCAATGGCTTCCATTTTCGAGTTTCATTTCCCATACACTTGGAGTGAATCCCAGTTTACTGCGAAACATGGCCTAATAAAATGTGAACTGGTAAAGGTGTCATTAAGCAAAAGGGCCACAGGAACACTGGCATGAAATGGAAGAGGCTCTGATCAGGCAGGTTCTCGAGACGCGCGGGTGTTCACCTGGAAGCAGGCAACGTCAACGGCAGGAGGACACCACAGGGAAATGTCTGCCCTCCCCAGGGGTGACAAGGCACTGACCGTGGAAATTGAGGACGAAGAAGCCGCCATTGGAAAAGTCGCTGTGAAACTTGAGCAGGACCTGATTGGTGGAACTGTACGCAGACTCCAGGGCTGTGTTTCCACTGAAAACTCCGAGCTGAGGCGAATTCTGATCGGGACCATCCCTGAGAAAGAGGAAAGACAGTGTGAACAAAAGGGCCTCGCGACAGCTTCAACCCACGGTCGGCTTTCTTCCCAGTCGGGCTGTCTCTTGGGAAAAGCAGGGTGATCTGAGCCCGGACCCCAGACGACAGGCTGGCCACACGGTCACATTTATTCCAGTGACTGCAGTACCATCCATCAGCTTCTTTTCAAAAGCCTGCATTTTACAGTCCAAACTCAATGGTGTCTCTAATTATGGGTGAGATTTATGGAGGTCTTCCCACTGAATTAAAATATTGAAAAAAACTGAATGAAGTATTACCCTCTTCTGGATACTGTGTTTAGAAATAGCAAGATGTTTCACATCCCCAAAGTTACTGCACTGTCCAGTGTCCTCCACTGGCGAGCTGACAATACGGACTCACCCACTTTTCCTAATTATAAAGACCGTGGCTTCCACCTTCCAAAGCTGTAGGCTAATCTGGGGGAAATTGCTGATGTTATCGTGTTGTCAGTTTTTGTTGTTGTCTGTTTTGCATTTGAGACAGCAGCTTCACCTGGTGAACCTAATACTTCAAGTTCTCCCTTTCTCCTCTGCCCTCGCGGTGGGGGCATTACCATCTCCCTTAAGAGTGATTTCTACAGCCACAAACTCCAGCCTCTCTCTTTCCCTCAGACGCTGTGTGTCCCACAAAGCGAGACTGGCTATTCTGCAGCCAGGACCTCATCTCAGAATCCTTAAACCTGAGGCGAGTCCTCCGTGCTCCTAGAACGAAGCTCCAAGCCTCTGCCTGACTCCCAGGCCCTGCGCTGCCTGCCCTGCTGACCCTGCCAGCCCACCTTTCTCTGGGAGCCTCACGAGACCTCAGCCATGTTACACATGAGGCCCAGTGCCTGGAACTGATGTGCTCGTGCCTCACAGCCCTCCCAGGAATGAGAACAAGACCAGCTTCACAACAACTTCACTGACATGTGCTCACACATGCACACACGTGCACACTGCGTTGCTAAGTGCAATCACTCCTTCACTTTCCATGGCTGTTTAGTCCAAAAGCACGGCCGGGCTCTTACAAGCTAGGCCACGTCCCGCCTCGTGCCCCGATGGTCCACTCCACTTCTCTGAGTGTCCCAGGATCACAGAGTCATTGTCATTTCCCCGTTCCCCCACAAATCTCACCTCCAAAAGTGAAGGTGGGGAGAGTCATCCCCATAGATACACAAATTTAGTCAAGGGGAGTCTCAGAAACTTAGGGAGGCCATGTAAGTCACCAGGAAGGGAGCCAGAGCCGGAGTCCCACCCCGGTGCCTGGTTCAGTGTCTCCCACATGGCCCGTGGAGGGCTGTCTGCAGTGTTTACAAGGATGGAAGGCAGGCTGTGTGTGAACAGTTCTTCAATCGTTCTAGAAACACAACAGACTCATGGTGGTAAAGGATCCTACATGCTTTCCTTTAACAAAAAAGCCACTTAAATATGCAAAATAAATAATCTCGGGAGGGTCTCCTAAATGCAGGGTAATCCTGGATTTATCCACCATGCAACAAAGCTCCAATCTGTTACATGATGTTTATTCTCTACATTTCTAAATTTAGTCGGTCGATTTCCTTTTCAAGGTCCACGTAAGGACTTCATTTCTAAACATATCTGAAAGATAAGTGACCTCGGAGCGTGGTTTATCACAACCACAGACTGGCTCTTGCAGGAGCGGGTCTCGTACCAGACGGCGATGTAGTCATTGACGGCTTCGGTCTGCAGCAACGTGAAGTTGATGTAGACCCCGTGACCAGGAGGCACGGTGATCAGCCACACGCAGTCCTTCAGAATCGGGTACTCGTCTGGAAATCCAGGGGAATAAATGGTGCCATTCGGAGACGTTATATTATATCCACAAGGAGCTGAAAAGGAAGTAAAGAAAACTCCAGCCCAAAAGTGCAGTCAACTTTAGAAAGGACACAGTTAAATATTTCTGTCCCGAAAGGCCCTTCACCAACATTTTCCCTCATAAGAAATAATCGTGAGATACTTCTCATGAACTACTTTGTCAAATAATTCCCCTAAAGTCTTAAAACCATAGAAGAATTACACTCCTAAGCCATCCGTTTCATTTATTACATTCAAAATATCTTCAGGATAAAGTCATTCCCATATAATTAAAAAGAAAAAAACCCTTAGTCCGTTGTCTCCTGTACTGTGGTGATAATCCATTGGACTATCCCATCAAGCGATTGTGTGGAAAGTATGCATAAATATAGGACTTAACTTTTTTCTTTTGTTCTACGTGAGATCTCGAAAGCCTATTTAAACTGTTCAAGAGAGTGGCATTTATGTCTATTTGCCTTGAAACAAAGACATTATCAATTCTTCGCAGATCTATACCTGGAGAAAGGAGATAAAATTCTGTGAGTGGTATTTTTTTCAACCACTTCCATATCTCACCAGCTTTCAACTATGGGAAGAATCATAATACCCAATCAGTCCATTTTTGTTTTACTTCAGAAATTGATATTCACTGTTGCCATGGCAAAAGCTTTATTTATGGAAGAATAAAGAGGCCAGAGGTCAGCAGAATAATCTGAGATGTATTCTTTAATTCATACAGTGGTATAATACATCGAAATCATGGGCATGCGGACTGTTTAATCAAACCAAAAGCCAACAGATGTGCTATGAGTATCTGTCACCAGCACGAATCTTGTGTGGCTTTTAATGACTTGCCACAAAAAGAATTTGAGTGGAATGAATAGGTCAAAATCCATGGAAAAAATCAAAAGAAAAGTTCAATGATTCAAAACAAAGAGTGATGAAGTAGCATACTGCAGGATACAACTGTACAGGTCCATGCTGATTTCAAAGGAGGTAGAAATGAACCCTGTAAAACTGACTGAATCTGGCTGGAATTGGGATACATTCGAAGAGGCTGTGGCGAACACTCTGCAAGTTCTATAGTGTAATTATCCATCAGTGGGCTTTGGAGTCGATACACCTCGATTTATAAGCTAGCAAAGGGGCCACATACTTACAACCTGTGACAATCGGCCCCAAGCCACCCTGCAGGCACCACAAGCCACTTGGTGGCCCGGGACAGGTGACACTTGTTCTCCCTTCCAAGCTTCATCACGGCATGAAAAGCTCACATGCTTTCCTCAGGGCGAATCGGTCTCTTCCTTCAAACCTCACTCAAATGGCAGCCCCCGTAAAGCCTCTCCTGCTTGCCTGGGGCTCCGTTCACGGATCATGTGGCTGTAATTAGCTGCCAGCTGTTCTTCACTGTCCGAATGTCAGTGGCTGCCAGCCAGGGACCCTGTGTGCCCTTCGACCCATATGTAACTTCCTTGCATTCACCGCCATTGCCTAGCTCAGATCCCGAATGATAATAGACAACAAAGAATGGATGGACTGAAAATGAGTGAGACAATAAACAGAAAACACTTTACTAATAAATGCATCGCATCCGTGGGCTGACATACCTACCTTATATGTGATTTGAGATTAATCGTTTGGTACGGATTTGTAACTCTAAGTTTCCCTGCGGCATTTGACTTTTTAAGTTAAATCTTATAGTTGTACAACCACATTATATATGGTAGCTACCTTCCCATTGGGGAAACAAAACAAAATGAAACAAACAACCCCAAAATAGGGCAAAAGAAATGGGGACACGCCATTTCTTTATCTGGGGCCAGGCATGGGAAACTCAGGGGGCAAGGGGACATCTCCTTATCGGGTTATATTTTTCTCACTTAAACCAGTCCGATGTGGCTTTCTCTGAATAGAGATGGATAAAAAGACAGAGCATATCAAGTGATATTAAAACAACGATTACATTTTAAAAAGCCTACATATCCACTAAGGGTTACAGACCATTTATAGACGGTTTTCTCCAGGATTATATTAAGATTTCTGACTAAACTTGGAGTGTGGGGAAAACATTTGCAGTACTACACAACCAACACACGTTTGGCATGAATTCCTATGAAATGTAAACTCTTAACTATTACCATAATCAGGTCCTGAACGCTTAATGCCAGAGTGGGTGGAGCACCACACCTGTTTCTGACCCATTGTTTTCCTTCAGTTACTCTGATTTCCTTAAAGTGGTTTTCAGATAGAAAGATAAAGTACACTGTATCTTAGGAATTACTGTTAGATAATGTCTATTTAAAAAATAATATTTATGAATACAAGTTAAACAAGAGAGTTGCATTTTCTATAGTGTCATTTTTATTCTGAAATCTTGGGAATAATTACTCTGTATTTATCAATCAACTTGGTAAACCCTAATTTTAAAAATATGTGCATAATAATATAATTTTGGCTGGTTGGATTGCTCATGTCAATTATGCAACAGATTGTTTTCTGCTTACAAAACCTGTCAGTCTAAAAGAAACTGCTAACACACTTCTGGCAACATAACAGGTTGTCCTAATAATTACCTCTGTGCACAGAGCTCCCCGCCATATGTACTAATGCATTTTAAAGTGAGGTATCTGATGACAGTGTTTAAATTTAAAAGAAAACTTAAAAGACTATCTACATAAATATTTCAGTGAGAAAGGATTAATTGGGTCAATAAAATATTAAAAATTTTTAACTATACTTGTAAGTACAGATGCAGATTTAATTATCAAATTACATTTTGTAAATTAATAAATCACGGTCTACTTAACCGTATTTTAACAATTATAACCCACTTTTAAAAAACTGAGACTTCTGTATGAGTTACTGGCAAAATTAATAATGTCTTGAATTTCTCAAGTCACTTTCAGGCATATTCTTTCATTTATATATTTTAAGAATATCATACTTTTAGTCCAGATTCTTTTCAAATAAGTTCGGAATATATTAATGTTACATAATAGGTTCTTATGTAAATTAACTTACTAATATTTTTTCAGCATATTTATACAAACTAGTTTGATATATACCGTGAAGATTGATGCCTTAAGATTTAGAATTCTTGAATCTTAATTGTCTGAATTGCTCAATTTTTAATAAAGATGTTCAGAAGTTGTTCAAAACACTGATTTTTTTTTTTTTTTTGAGATTCTTCTGAAGGCTACAGGGCTGGACCTTTGAAGGTGGTTTTTCAGTATACTTGCCTTGGATGCCAACCATAAATCTGAAACCACAGACCACTCTGGGTTCATACAAGACATCTCAGGGCAGGACACTGGACTATCCAGTGTTCTGTGTCCTGTGAGGGCTTAAGTGTCGTCTCCGTGAACATGAATAGCCATCGGAACAGACCGTCATCCTCAGGAGAAAAGAACTCCTTTTATTACATCTCTTTGGAAATACAACCTTTTATGATAAAATAATTTTTATTTTAAAATAAAACCCTCTGCTTATTTTTTAATTTAATCCAATATGGAGAATATTTAAACATACATTGGATGGTGCTTAGAAAATTTACATTATGATATGATTTTGCATGAATCTTACATTTTGCTTTTTTATTCTATGAAATTATAGATATGAAGAGAGATATAAAAATATCTGTGTAGTAAATAATTTGACCTTGCCAAAAGGTCTGACATCTGGCCTGGGTTCTGGGAGGGAATTTATAGTAATTTATAGCATACTTGATAGGATTGTCTTTGTTTCATGTGGGGGCTGTCCACCCCCGGTGGTCCCTGCACACGTCTGGACGCCCCCTGTGGTCTCAGCACAGGGCTGGCCGCCCCATTGGTCCCAGCATGGGACTGGCTGCCCCAGAATTCAGCCCCATGATTTAGGATGTGCCTTTGGGTTGTCACAGGGTATCAGTCGGTCTAGAAGCTGATAACAACCACTGGACAATCCAGCCGTCATGCCCACGTAGCGGAACCCCAGTAAAGCGCCGAGGTGATTCTCCCAGGAGGGCAGTGCTCAGTGCAAATTGTCACATGTCACTTCTGAGAGCCACGCATCTTCCCAGACACCTCCACCCATGTTTCACCTTGGGTGATTTTAACACGTCCTTTCCCTGTTATAAACCACAGCCTTGAGTGTAACAGCTTAGTGAGTTCCCTGAGTCCGTGCAGTGATGTGTCCCACCTCAAGGGAGTTCTGGGCGGGCCGTCCCCAAACTTTCACATCATGCAGGGAGCCTGGGAACCTGAGCCGGGTAGTTTGGCCAATTCTGGGTAGTGTCATGGGGTAGTTACAAAAGATAGCCTCGCCTTTAAGCTCCATCAGAAAAGATGTATTTTGTTATCTTCATACTGACAAAATAATTCTAAGCCACCAGTTATTTCCACGTTGGAAAACTGGACTTGAAAAAGCAATGAAATCTAATCAAATAAGTGATTCCACTTTTTTATATTAAGCCAAGAAGTCTGCCATTTATATATGAATACAAAGGATTCAGGCAAAATTACAAATAAAGAAAGGTTTTAATCCTGACAATTCAAAGTAATTTATACATGTAAATGTATGAATTTTTAATGAACAATAGTGTATGAAAGGTTTTTTTAAGTGTTTTAATAAAATATACCTGATACGCAACTTTTAGTCTTAGTTTTATAAAATAATTTTAAAATGTTGTTTTAAATTTGTATTACACTGTTATTAATTTTAAATTATTAAATTTGTATTAGACTAAGATATTTTTTAATGTAGGAAAGTTTTTCTATAGTTATTTTTATGATAATACAGAACAGAAAATACAGGTTAAAGATATGATTTAAGAAATCCATCTTTTTCTTCTTTTTTTATTTTTTTGTTTTACTTCTTCAGTAGGAATTCAAACACATATAGACACCATTTCCTTTTTCTCCCTGGGACAGAGGTACTTAACATTTTCAAACATCCACTAGTTGGTAATTTCATTATTTTTTCATTCAAAGCTACTGTAAAAAGAATGGTAAAATATTGGGTTTGCAGTAATGATCTGTTTCATATGCATTCTTCATAAACAGAGTACTTTGTCTATATATTTTAACTTGACATTGCAAAAATTTCAAAGTTATCATAAATATCAAGTAGCCAGACGGAAGCTTTAAATAAATGACCCCTGATCAGAATGGGGGCATTCCATGAACCCTGATTGCCCAGTCACCTCTGCCCAATTCCAATGTCTCCCAGGAAAGCCATCACCTACTGAACTTCACTACCTCATTCTACCTAAGACGGTCCCTACTATGTCTTTGCTTATCCCATCTCTTCTACCTGGGGGGTCTGTACGTTGGAGTAGCAAACGATATGCATGCTACAAGGCCCACTACAAAAATGAAATCAGTTTTCTGAAATACAAAAGCAATATACAATCGACTATTGTAAAAGGTAGGCAATAAAAATATCTGGGCTAAAATTAATAAGCATCCTTTTCCCCTCGACCCTCACAATGCGATGGCCCCAATGTAAAGATAAATACTGCTCCCGTCATGAAGATTTCCCCAATCACCGTCCAAGGAAATACCATCTTCTGTACCTGCAACTCATTAAAACCACCTGCTTGCATCTGATTTTGCTTAATAAATATTTGGGTTTATTATTTTGTTACTCTTGTAATTTTTTTGAGGGCAAGACCTATTTGTTCATTTTTTAAAACTTGCTGGCATATGATATATTCCTGACTACTAAGTAGAATGAATTTAACATAATATATTCCAATAAATACTTGTTGAACAAATTAATGAATTCTCGAATACGTTTATATTTAATGCACCATTATATACATGAAAAAAGAAATCGCTCCCAAGGAGAACAACTAACCTACCATCACATCTTGGGAAAGGGTGGTTCCAGTTCCTGTTGATCCCATGCTGACAGGTGAGGACTGGGTGGCCAATTAAAACGTACCCAGGAGAACACTCGAAAGATATCGATTGCCCCACACTGTAATCGGAGTTGATCATGTACCCGTTCTGGAAAGGCGGTGGGTCTGGGCAGTTCTGTAGTTCATAGGCTAAAATAAACAGACAGAGTCAAGCTCACAGATAAGAAGTTCATCTGCAATTTAGAGGAGGAATATAGTCACATACGGCTTCTTACGAGGAATTTTCTCAATATAAGTGTGGACTAAAAGGTGCTGTAATAAATTATCAGTTCCTAACTGGGCAGGTCAGGCCCAGGAAAAAAACAACTATCAAAAATGTATTGCCAGTGTCCGTGGAGAAGCAGCAATCACACCACGTCCCAAGTCACCTCTTCGTCCTTTGCAGACTCCTTCCGCTCATGGTTTAGCTGTGTTTCTGGGTATCAGTACAATCAATGAAGCATCAACTATCACAGTGCATTCTAAACAAGGCCAGGGAAACAGGTCCTGAGAAGCATCACGTGAGACAGCCTTTAACCGGTACACACACACAGGCACACACACACAAAGGCACACACACAGACCTCACTCACACATACACACACAGGCACACACACACAGACACAGGCACACACACAGACCTCACTCACACACACACACACACACACACACACACACACACACACACACGTGACTCACTGCCTTGTTGCAGGGAGAAGAGGCTGCAGTTTGCATCAATGTCTACACTGAGCACAACTTGTAAGCCCCCCTCAAGCACTTACAAAATCAATGTGGGGTCCTAGGAGCCTATGCTAGTCCTCAGTTAGACACGCCAGGTGGCTGGTTTCCCAGATTGGACCTTTCATTTTACTGACTAGGACGCTCACCACCTTTCTTGGTAACAGGGATGACCCTGGTCCGCACTGTGAAGGTAGGTGGTCTGCCTAAGGGTTCGCCATGGGTTATGTGCACTCCGTGATCCGAGAGCTACTGCTGCCTCACCTGGTGTGACTGCTGAGCTTGCAGCCGATGGCATGTTTTGTGGGCTCCCTGAAGTCTCTGCTGGGGGTGGTCGGCCAAACTGCTTGCTCATAATTGCAGCTACAATTGTGCCCTGTGCTTGGACCAACCAACGATTAAAGTGCCCGTCGTCCTTTTGTACGGGAGCTTTTATATCTTGAAGAAACTTTGATTTAGACCCAACAGTTAGACTCACTGAGACGGCGTACTCCCACGTCAGACTCAGAACCTGCTTCCTTCAGGACTGAGCAAGAAGCAAGCAGCCGCTCTAAACGGGACATCTGGAGGCACTGTCACCCCAGAGACATATCAGCTGACATGTATTGTCTAGGCTTTGGGTTCAGAGAAATAGGTCTCTGAACTTTCAGCAACCCCATAAAGGAAAAGCAAACTCACATCATCTGCAGGGAGGAAACTGGCCACCATTTAGGATTTGGACCCTGGTCTCTAAGAGTCTAGACCATGAACAGCCAGTATAGGCACTTCCTCCATCTCAAAAAACGTTCCCTAAGTGGGACAGGAATCAATAGGACTGTTTGCTGTCCATGGTTTCAAGCATTTTCATGTGCAACAGGCTTCTTTACAGAGCCTCATGTTGAGGGCTTGATCCATGGCCGCAGACAGGTGGGGAAGGACGGAGTGAGGCTCTGCCCTGTTCTTCTAGTCAGCTTGGAATACCACGTGGAAAGGAGAAAGAGAGACTGTTTCAGAAGCTCATCAATTTCCTGCACACATTATGTCCGAGTCTATAAGGGCCAGTGAGTGTGCTTACACAATCAGTTAGGAGGAATTCTTCAGTTGCTCATTGCACAGAGAAGGCGGTTTAATTCCTTCTTGGTCTAAAGGGAAAACACTGGCCTACCGACCGGAGCCTATTTTCTCATAGACCCAATTCACTAAAAATGCAACAGTTTTCTGATTGCATGAATGAATAAGCAGATTTCACAGATTTTATTAGGTTTTTGTTTTGTTTTGTTTTGTTTTTGTGTGTGTGTGTATGTGTTTTAAATGGTACCTCACACACATAGCAAAAGGAAAGCCACAATGGGAATGTTGAAAAAAAGGAAGACACTTTTACTTCCTATAGTTGAAGCACTTAAAATTATTAAATTTTTCAGCATTGAACAATTAAGCTTTATAATGTAAGAAAGAGGGAAGGAGGGAGAAAGAGAGGAAGGAAGACAAATATCCAATTTCTCCAAATGTCAAACTACAAAAATCAAAAGGAAAAGAAAGTCACTAAAATTCTTAATCTGCCAAAATTTCTATGAAAAATACTATGAGAAAAATCTAATACTAATACAAATACTATGGAAAAATCTAAGTACAAATAAGCCCATATCAATATCACAAGAGTAGGGTAGCACACAGAATTTTATCTTTTACAAGGGAATCCTTTGTTTGTCTCTAGGAAGATACCTGTTATTCACATCTATCAACCTCAAGTGATATTTGCATCAAGCGTTTAAATTATAGGTGTTGATGTGACAGCCAATGGAGCCATGTAGTCATCTTTCTAATATCCATTATATTTCTGACTAACTGGTATCTAATTAGTTGATAAATATCTTCATACCTCCATCCATTTTCTAGTTCTTGACTTAGAAATGAGGTACATGAACTTGATTTTACTCAACACAGTTCTTCATCTTCCATTTCTCCAGTTCTGCATAAGTCATTTAACTTCAAGACAGCTGCATCTACTAGTAATGTTTTTGACCTTCATGTGGCCATAAATAAATGACAAGGTTTAAGAATAAGAGGTGCAACACAGACATCCCTGAGAATGACAAGAATTTTCTGCATGATTTATGCACCTTCTTATGAGTTATTAATTATAAGCTTAACTTATAAATCTCAAGTGGAACCTAGGAATTTTGATGTGACATACAAATCAGAGTTGTGTCATTTTGCCAATTTATAAATTTTGTAAAATGACAAACACTGAGAAACTATCTAATTAAGTACCATCTGTGTCAGAACTGATATCCTGAACACTAAAACTCAGGTTATTGTTCTTTTTTTATTTCATTTATTTTTATATCTCTCAATGATAGCAAATTAATTGCTTATAACAAAAAACATTGTTTAGGGATTTTTTTTTAACGTGAATACTTAGACTCAGGAGTCAAGTAAATAAAACATTCACTGAACCAACCAGATGGTTGGCCTAAATGAGGGCTCCCAAGTCCAAATGCCTATGCAGCATCCATGACCACAGCTGGCAGGGAGCTGAAGGGAACTTTGGAAGTCAATGCCTTCCAATTCCGAAAGGTGCTGTCACTCTGACACTTCAGGGGACTGTCCCCAAGGTGAATGCAGGCCAAATGTTTCCAGATTCTGTCAATGCAAGAGAACAAAAGGAAAGTGGATGTATGGGTATTTCATATGAAATCTAATTCCAAAAATTGACAATTTCAAAAAGGTTAGTATTTTGCAAGCCAACCACAGTAACTTTATGACCTGTGGTCCAGATGATTCCTACATAAATTGTTTGTGTTTTTCCTTTTTTTTTTTTTTTTTGGATTGAACTACTCAGTAACTCTTGGAACTATGTACATGTGGCCTTAATATGCCTATCTGGGCAATATCAAGAGAAGTAAAACAAAATAAATTTGAATTATGGAGGTGAGAAGTCATGTAAGATAAAATACAGTTTCAAAACTGCAGGGCTGAAGATCATGGGTGCCAGATGGTCACTGTACTTATCAGGGGATCACGTCATAGACTGTGTAGATGCCTGACCACTGCGCTGTACACCTGAAGCTGAAGTAGAATAATATTGAATGTCAATTATAATTATTAAATATATACCGGGGGTGCGGAAAAATGTATATACATGACTTGTCATCACCTTTTGTTATTGGTATATATTACAACTTTAATAGTTTTTTCCTTTCTTCAAATGTGTGTACGGGATGTGGAGCACAGCATAAGGAATAGAGTCAATGGAATTCTAACAGCTACATAGGATGTCAGCGGGGTAGTGGATGGGGGAGGGGGCTTATCACTTTGTGAGGGGTGTAAATGTCTAAGTAGTACGTTGCTTTGTACACCTGAAACTAATAATAATAAACCTGCAAGGCAAAACATCAACAACAACAAAAATACATGGCAAACAATACTCTCATGGGAATATTTTTTTAACCTCATATTGTTATTGAGATGTATTATAGTCTTAAAAATTATAAACTCTTTTTAAAAATAATTTATTTTCCAATTACAGTTTTAGTATAATATTATATTCATTTCAGGTGTACGGCACGGTGATTAGACATTTAGATACCTTACAATGTGATCGCCTGATGGGGATTTTTGACTTTTGCAATGTCAAGAAGAAAAAAAGGTCAAATTTTGAATACAGTATTAAGATATTCAAAATGGGGCCACCCTGGTGGCTCAGGCAGTTAGAGCTCCATGCTCCTAACTCCGAAGGCTGCGGTTCGATTCCCACATGGGCCAGTGGGCTCTCAACCACAAGGTTGCCAGTTCAATTCCTCAACTCCCGCAAGAGATGGTGGGCAGCGCCCCCTGCAACTAAGATTGAACATGGCACCTTGAGCTGAGCTGCCGCTGAGCTCCCAGATGTCTCAGTTGGTTGTAATGTGTCCTCTCAACCACAAGGTTGCTGGTTCAACTCCTGCAAGGGATGGTGGGCTGCGCCCCACCCAACTAGCAATGGCGACTGGACCTGGAGCTGAGCTGCGCCCTCCACAACTAAGACAGAAAGGACAACAACTTGACTTGGAAAAAAGTCCTGGAAGTGTACACACTGTTCCCCAATAAAGTCCTATTCCCCTTCCCCAATAAAAGCTTAAAAAAAAAAAAAAAAAAAAAAGATATTCAAAATGAGGGCGACTTCAATGCTCTCAGAGTCAGCTGAGACAGACCACTTACTTGGCAGTTTATGGTCTGAGATGTATAATTATGTATGTTTTTTATTGAGTCTGATACTGAGATTATGCCAATTAAACTATGGAGCATACAATAGATAAACTAAGTCTAAAATGGTGATCTGAGTAAAATGTTCATACTTTAAGAAACACACTTCAGTAAGAATAGGGAAGGGGTGGGAACCAGGTTACAGAAATATAAAAGAGAAGCATAGAATTTAGAAAAAAATATTATTCAAATTTTAAGTTGAACACACAGTCAGATGGTGACAAAATATTAGGTTGGTGCAAAAGTAATTACAGTTTAAAAGGTTAAATAAAAAAGAAAATTGTAAAAACCACAATTACTTTTGCACCAACCTAATAAAAGAAGGGTGTGTTCGAATCATAAGCTGATTTGACTCTAAACCATATCTTTTGGTAGTTTGAACTTATCAGACCTAGACAGTTACTTGAGAGATGTAGCATTTCAGCAAATAATCCTTCCTATGTATACATATTATAAATGTACCACGGCAAAACAAGCAACAGGAGTGACTGAAGTTCCACAATGAAAAGAAAGCACCCAAAATATTGTAGTTTTTTGTTGTTGTTGTTGTTGAGACATATTTCATATCAGAACTATGATTACTAGGAGTTTGTTTTCCCACATGTAAAACTCTGTGGTTTTATGTCTATTTTTAAAGGGTTTCAGAACGAGTCTCCCCAGAATGTGCCACTCTGGTGTGTGGACTATTTTGAGCAGAAGTCAATCAAGACCCAGTAGTCTCAAGGAAAAATTTTACCTCTCCTTTACCTACCTAAACAAATTTAGTTGGAGGGCCTGGCCCAGAAAGAGAGCTACTGCCAGAGATGAGTTTTTGTCTGAATGACCTACCTGTATGGGGCACAAATGTCTAATTAATCACCAAACACCTGCTCTTGTTATGGTTTTGTGAATTCAATCCCCCCTCTAGAAGCCCCTTCTCCTTAGCTCAGGTGGCACATAAGCCTCAACTGCCTGACGCCTGTGGTCTTATACGCTTATGGGGCCCTGTACATCCATAATTAAATTTATTTTTCTCCCGTTAATCTCCCTTATGTTAATTTATTAACAAACCAGCCAAAAGAACCCACAAGGGTAGAGGAAAAATTTTCCTCCCCTACACGTCTTTCAAATGAATTGGGAATCTTTCCCTTTGAAATATTCCAAGTATCTGGAATTGATTTCAAATTGAATCCAGAAGTCTGAAATGTGACTGAGTTCTTTGTCTTATCAGCTGACAATGTCTACTAGGAAAGACTTCAGATGTAAAATTGGCCTTCAGAGGATAGGTGGAATAGGAACGTGGAGCACAGGACAGTTTGCATCGTTCCTGCACACTGCTACTCAGAGTGCCCTTCCTTCATCCTCAGGAACAGAGCCCGAGCCCTCATTTCCTTTGGGAGACGAGTGTGCCCTGATTGAAAACGAATTACATTTCCTAGATGGTTTCAGCCAAGGGTGGTTACTGAGTGGGTTTCTTCCGCTCTGCATGGATGGAGCTCCAGAGGAAGCTCTCCCCTCTCCCACTTGTAGTCTGATTGCAGACCTGACAGAGCAGGTGTGACAGACATCCTTGGACCACCTGGTGACAAGAGTGTGGAGGAGAAAGGGGCCACGTACTACACCTGGCGAGCTCAGGGGTGGCTAGCACAAACCCAGACACTGAAAGTAACCACACAGGATGGTCTGAACGTTAAAACCCCTAACTAGTAGCGGGTCACGGCGGGCAGTCACATCCTTGGCCTGCGGCTTCCCTGACGAAGGTCAGTCTTTACCTGAAGTGAAGTCTGTCTATTGACCTTTTGCAGCTAAGATAAGAATAACATACCTTTGAAATGTCAGAGTAATTCTCTTTTCCAGTCCCCTCAGGGCACACCCACCACACCAGAGCACAGACAGCAGAACCCCTCATGGTTATCTTGTCCCCAAATACCATCTCTGTGCTGTGATAATTATTAACTATCCTGTACCCACCAATGTAAAAGTATGTGTCTCTCCATGTTACTTTTTATCCAATCACAGATATTTCCCCGCTTTGCTCTCTCCCACCCCTTCATTTACCACCAATGGATTTGAAGTTTCCCTCCTTACGTCTCCTTCTTTGATTCTAATGCATACAATTAACTGCAAAACTGCTCTTCTCCAGAGCATTTTCTCAATCTATTGAGATTTTGCTTCCCGGCAACTGTCATCAGTTTGGCTCAAATCAACTCTTAGAATTCTCTACAGGTTTGGATGTTTCTTATGTCAACAAGAGGAAAAGGCAAAAGGAGTCACAAAATGGTTGGCTTTGCCATCACCTGGCCAGTACCCAGTGCTGGCAAAAGTCACCCCTGGACCTCTCCTGATGACTGAGGTTTATGAGCAAAACAGTCCGGCCAGGCTGCCTCCAGACTCTGAGCTGCTCACTGCCCTTTTCTTAGAGCATTTATCTTAGAAAACTCGTCCTTGTCAATTTTTTCTCTGACCCTTTGAGATGT
The DNA here is from genome assembly GCF_057876585.1 of Rhinolophus sinicus. Classification (NCBI taxonomy): domain Eukaryota; kingdom Metazoa; phylum Chordata; class Mammalia; order Chiroptera; family Rhinolophidae; genus Rhinolophus; species Rhinolophus sinicus. Next base: position 191,325,234 of record NC_142516.1, on the reverse strand, counting down.
AAATCTTTTAAAAAGGCTCTTGCCAGTTTTACAGCCCAGGATTGTCTTTCTGAAGGACCTGGGAGCCATCTCTCTGAAATGCAGTCATCAGGATAGAATGTTCCGACCCACAGGTCCTGTGAGGGGGCAGGAGCTGGGCTTTAATGGACTCCAACTGGGAAATCTACTTCCCTCTTTTCCTGGAGATGAGAGGCTCTCTAGCTTTGTAGACTCAGACTCTGTCCCTTACCCTGACCCCAGCTCTTAAAAACCCTCCAGCCCTTAGCTTGTATTCATTTTCAAAACCTGAATTTGAATAAACACCTTAAGGAAGATTTACATATTTAAACAACACCCTCTGGGAACACAACTGATCCTGTGTAAAGCTAGATGCAGGTGCAAAAAAATCCAGAAAATCTTCAGTCCTACAATCTGTGCAGAATCCTCTTCCCCCTTCTCAGGCAATCAGGCCCAAACCATTCCCCAATGGGGAGAGCCGACCTGGCCGGGGCAGTCAGAGAATAGACAGGATACCTCAGACAAACGGCGTCCTAAGTGATTAACTGAGTGACTAACGGTAAGTGTTCTCAGTGAGGCAGACGCGTAACCCAGAGACCCTGTTGTTCCAAAGCCAAGGCGAAAGGTTGTCGAGCCAGAAGGAGCGACAGTGGTCCTGAAAGCTACGAAGACACATGAGACGTGGAGCTGGCCCAGGGCATTCAGTGACATGACAGACTCTGAAATGGAGACTGTGTCCACTGAAGGGTGTGCCACAGCTACCCCTTAGTGGGGAAGGGCAGTGAGGGAGGGGGCAGCAACTGAGACTGTCGGGGGAGATAATTCCTCCACAATGTTTCTTATAAAGTGGAAGCTGAAGAAAGATAAGGGTCAAAGGTACATTAAACTTGCATATAAATAGCAGTGTGTGTGTGTGTGTGTGTGTGTGTGTGTGTGTGTGTGAGAGAGAGAGAGAGAGAGAGAGAGAGAGAGAGAGAGAGAGAGAGAGATTTCTGTATATGACTTGAAACACTACGTGGTAAGGTCTAGTAGAGAAGTAGCAGCTGGAGATGCAACAAAGAGAAGGCAGTTCCCACCACGATGCCTGACTGAGTGGAAAGAAACGTCCCCAGAGCCTAGAGCACGGATTGGAATGGCTTTCAGCAGAGGACGCAACCTTCCATTCTGAAAGGAGAAAAGGCTGGAAGGCCCAGGCTGACCCCTGTGCAGACAGATGTGTCGGGGAAGCTGTCCCTGGGTGTACTTGTCTGTGTGTGAACGGAGTGCCTTTCAGGGAGGAAGAGACACTGTTTGCTGAGAGGGAGGGACAGGGGATGTGAGGAATGAAAGACACAGTGTGCGCAGAGAGAAATTCTGGCAACGTCTCCTGTCACGTCACCACTGGGCCAGCCTTTATGTCCCTCTCTTTTCCCTCCTATCTGAATTCCTATTTTAAGAGACCCAAATTCTGAAAATCTAAATTTATAGTAACAATGTAGGTAACAATGTCTAGAAGTTCAACTCAAAATACTATGCTCTTCCACTAATTACATATTAAAGCTCTACATTTGAAAGCAGACTATGAATTGAAAGAAAACAAACGATTTAGCCATGGTAAAAAAAATAAGGCCTTACCTTTGACATTTTAAGTTTGATTTAACAATACTCAAGAAAAGACCAGCTAAATTATTTGTTTTACAAATGAAAATTTTGAACTTTTTTACATGTCGAAAACATTATGATAATGGTTGAGTTAAACTTTTCCTAGAGATCTGTTGATGGTTTAAAAAAGGATGAAGTTCATTCACTGAATTACTTTTCTGGCATAATTTGAACATGACTTGAAGAGTCCCTATCGCCACTGTTTTAGGCTGAGACAAGGCCTAAGTACACAAGCAACACTGCCAGACCCACTTCCATTAGGAGCGGACTCCCTACACTGTGGTCCCAAAGGAACCTCCTACAAGTGCCTCAGAAGACACAGTGACAAATGAGGGTCTATGTGATGATGAAGCCAGGTGGCTTGGAAGGCACATGGTAATAGCCACCAGGGAGCATGAGAGAGGAAGGGCCAGGACCCTTGGGAGCAGGGGAGAGGGGAGCGGAGGTGGGGAGGGCGGGGGAGCAGTGGCGCTGACTACGCCCTGTGTATCCGCACTCCCTGGAAAAGGAAAGGGGGGGCTGCACTTCTAATCAGCAAACAGAATTCCACCAGAGTTATTCCCACTGCAGAAGGTTTCAGCCAATTAGGGAGGTTCACATCTCGATACAATTTAAACGTAATTCCTTACCTTGGTAAGCAAGCTTAAATCCTTGCCGGTTTTGCGAATGGTCGCTGTAAAAGTGGATGCGGGTTTCGTGCGTTGTGCTCAGCAATGCGGATGGGACATCGCTGCCACTAAACTGCCCGATAATAGGGCTGGTGTGGTGAGGTCCATTCTGGATTTCCAGGTAGTCGTGATTAGCTTCAGTAGAAAAATTCAGAAATTGAATATGTGCACCTATGAAAAAATATGGCAAAGAAATGAAAGTTAATATCAAAATTTATAAAATCAACGTTTATCAAAAGTGATTATAATTTGGTGAGTCTCCCCAGATAATCTCTCTCTAGGAGGCAGAACAGTCATTGTGCAGGAGAACACACATTTTGGGTTACAACAGACCTGGGTTCAGTTTCACCTCTGCCTACAAGCTCTGTGGCCTTTATCCATGTAATTAATGTTCCCGAGTCAACTTGTAAAGTGTGAATATTACCAGCGTTGTATTACAGCGACATACAGGTATGATTCTTAGAATGTTGACTGGTACTGACACATGTGGCCATGATTTTGTCCAGCTGCTGTTACAATTATTACAACTATAAACACAAGGTTGTACATAATTGTATGTCAAATCATCCATAAGTTAAATTACAGCTTTATCAAGGGAGGAGCCAACAGATGTCCAAACGTAAATGGAACAAACTTGAAACGTGGCTGTTAAATGGTCAGACCACTGCCCAGAGATCTGTTAGTTTAGCAAGTGATTCTTTTGATTGTATTCTGCATAGAAAGCGAGTCGCTGATGTTTGCAAGAAACCCCAAGATAAGTCTCATAATTCAGTTTAAGAGCCCGGCACAGGCCAACATGCCAAACGACTGTCCAAACGGTGATGTCAGTGGTGTCACGTTGATGTGGGTAAGATAAGCCCCAGCTGGTCATTTAGCAGAAAGGCACAGTCCGAGTCATGCAGGCCTCTGCTGTAGCACTGCTGCATATTTGAAAATTTATTTAACTACTGTGCCTGATATATTTTATTCATTTCAATGGCTTAGATAGAATTCCAAAGGCATCCGCATTCGCATAAATCCGTGCAATTAATTTGGTTTTGTAAAGTCTAAAGTGAGAATTTTAATAGCTGTTACAGATTATTCTCCCAGCATAGCAGAGAAGCTTGACTTTGTGCTCTTGACAGATAGGAAGAGCTTATTTTTACTTTCCATCTAATCTATTTGATACATATTTCCTAGGTTTGGGAAACTAATGATAATGCTTAATGGGTTACTTTACTGAAGTATAAATGCAGAGAAAATGTAAAGCAAACATATCTACTTAGGTTTTGATGGAAAACCGAATTATCAAAAGCCAAGGCAAAAAAGGAAGAAGAAAACCTCATGTACAGGGTTGTAGGGAAAACAGAAAAACTAAAGGTACTCCATAAAATGTCAACTCATCTGAAACAACTAATTTCATCAATGATGGAGAACATTCTGTGAGGAGGAGCAGGAGAGTAAGTGACGCCCTCTGTAGGTGGGCATTGTGTGAGGCCAACTGCCAAGCTGGGATCCAACTTACCAACCAACCTGCTTCTCCCAATTCCCTAGCAAGGCCATTATCGTCATCGTCATGTTCAGGAGAGGAAACTGGTGCTCAGAAATGCTGGGTGTTATGGCCCCTGCAGCAAGGGAGGGCCAGTCATGTTTCCACCAACCTCTGATGGGCAAAGCCTTCCCTTTTTGTGGCTTAGCATGTAAATGTGCTAGACCAGAGCGGGCAATCTCATGATGGGAACAATACTCCAATTCTTCCGGGAGAAAACTGCCTGGTATTAAGTTTGTTCAGCCCAGGTTTGAAGAAGAATGGAAGGAAGTTGAACGTGGGAGCCTCTAGCAAGTGGCCAGGGAAGCAAAGAGCAGAAGAAACAGCTGGTGCCGAAAGACCTTTAACAAGTCAGCCAACATCGAGACTCATTGTAGAATGAGTCATGAAATCCACGCACATCATCCACACGTGTGCACTGTGGCACGGCAGCAGCCACGGATGGCATGTCCCAGTCTGAGGCAGTCTTGGCCATTCCAACATCAGGTACAATATACGACCAATATGGAACAAGTCTGTCAACATCTAAAATGTCAAATACTTCTCTTCATTGAAGGACCATCAATGACTTACTGATCTTCCTCTAAAGTGCAGTGAATATGTGTGGTCAGAGGAAATGTGGAAGCAGGAGGGAGGGACGGAAGGAGGGAGGGGGAGGGGGGGAGAGAGAGAGAGAGAGAGAGAGAGAGGAGGGAAGGAGGAAAAGAGGGAAGAAAGGAGAAAGGAAGGGCAGCCTAGTGGCTCTCTTTGTCCCTCAGTTCTGAACTGTCCCCTCCACACTGAGGTGACAGTGAGCTACTCCACCATTTGGAAAGCTACACAGCAGTATCGATTTATTTCCTCACCAATGGCTGAATTAAAAATAGTTTTATTTTTGTAGCATGGTCCACAAATCTAATTTAAAAGGTTCTGTTATTAATTAACTGTACTAACAAATCTTGTGTGAGTTCGTGTGTCAGTGTGTCAGTGCACTAAACCCCCGGGGTCAGCAGTTTCCTGAATACCCCTCACACTTGTCCCCATGGGGTAGAACGCAGAGCGGACGTGAAAACAACCAAAACAGCTACTGAATTACTGACATTTTTACTTATGTCCAAAAAGTACCAGACAGAATGTGACACTAGGACAAGGTCAGATCACTTAAAACATTTTTCACTTTTGGGGTATAAAGTCAAATAGCAGGGAAAGAGCTTAAGTGCTCATTTCCTACTGGTATGCAGACGTCAGATGTGTTTACTCAGATTACACTTTGAAATGCAGAGAATGACACATTCCAGAAAGGAATGAAAGACAGAAAGGAGATCAAAAAAAAAGAAAAAGAAAAAAGAAAGAAAGATGGCAAAATCTCAAAAGTAGGGGCTTTTCACTGATTTGGAATTAAACTTGAAATGGGAATGGAATTATGGCAAGTGAAATATTATGAACAAAATTAGCATTTTAAGCAGGATAAAGTATCCGGCCACATATCAAACATCCTCATACACATCAGGAGATAGAATAGAGCCGGACTCTAATCTGCTTTAAGATGGAATTATTTAGCTATCGAATTTTCCACGAATTCTGTCCAATTTGACATCTTCAAGCCAAAATGAGGGGATTAAAATAATGAGCATAACCGAGTTATCCTTTTATTATCTCCTGGGATACTGCAGAAAATGGGTTTTTACAACAAGAAAACTAATCTGAACACCCATCTTTGGAGGAATTGACACAGTATATACATTCTCATCCGACTGTTATTACACATCGAAAAGTGTCAGTAAAAGGATTTTTGACTTTGGACTTGGACAAAACTTTGAATAGTAATAAGACCGTGACTTCAGAGAGTTAAATCCTCGTTTTTTGGGTGACAGAACTTGTGAGTGGTAATTGCTCTATTTTGCATCTTCCGTGTATAAAAATAACATATGGCAAAAGAGATAATAGTTTTAGAATTCAGGCAATATTCTAAAGAATCTCTTATACCCTCTGTAGCTTCTAGCTGGTCCTAAGGCAAGGTCATTTAGGACAGCTGGTGTGCAATACTAGTGCAGAGGTTTGTAAATATAAAAGGTAATTGGTAAAGCAGGAAAAACTCGGTTGAATATCTATCTATTAACTAGGCCTTTAGAAATTTTCAAAACAATAGAGACAAATTCTGAGCTAATTGGGCTCACGCCAAAACACACAAGAAACAGCAACTCAACTGTGTGGAAAGGAAAGAAAACAGCATAACATCGTCAGTGAGTGTGGTTCAGCTACTGAAAGCTGTTAACAGTCAACAATGCCTTCTCCGTGTCAGGCATTTGCATTAATTCAGAAGAGCCCGGGAGAAGGATCTTCTACTGTATTTATTTTAAAGATAAGGAAGTGGAGTTTTAAGTACGTTTTAGTAACTGGTGCAAATTCACACCAGCGGTAACTGAGAGAGCAGCTCCGCTCACAGCTGAGACAAGAGCAGCCCCCCGTCCCCCTGCCCCCCACGGCCCCCACAAGCACTTACAGTCAGCAGTCCTGGGGTCACTTCATGAGACAAGCCGACTTCTGTCACTGGAAGTGACACGGGAGAGGCCCTCACTATAAAAGTTTTAAGTCCCCTCACTATAGAAATTTTAAGTCTCCTTTTCCCTAGTTTCTTAGCCCCTGGTTTTAGTCACTCTTCTAATCAGTTTCTAAACCCTAAACGAAAGATGACTCCTAGCCTGAATCACAGAATGTCTCTCATCCCTGCTTCTGATAAAAGCCTGAGACTTAGCATGTTAATTGTAATCACTGTAGCCCAACATTCCCCAGGCCATTCCAGACCTAACTGTTGGATAAACAAACGCCATCCCAGAGACCAAATGGTTTTTAACATTGTCCATACCTAACCCCTGGGTAAAGTTAAGATAGTTGGGCTTTGAGTCCTGTTTTGGAGCCAGCGCTTTAATTTATTAACTAGTGTCTGTTTTTCCTCATCAGGGGCTGTCAGTATACGAGTTATGTCCCAGCGAGGCTCTCAGTGCACCCCGAACAAGGCAGATATGAGACCCCCTCTTTTTACTTAAGAACAGATAGGGTGAGAGTTTAGTGACTCCCCATTAGGTAGGGACAGCTCTGCCCCCTTCTCAGCTTGAAGCAGATACAGAAGAGACCTCCTATCCCTCAATGTGGGGATCACGTCTCTCAGGAGAAACAAGGCAGGCAGTTAGAAACAGGTAATTAGGTCTCTGCATTCCCTGCACGGCCAACACAATTAATGGGAGCACCGCCTGGAGACCTCCCGAATTCTTCCCTTCTCTGCCCTCAGCATTAACCACTGTAGAGCCCACCACGACCTCCATCTCTGCCTAGCCTCATTATATTGTCATTATAATGCCACACATAGGCCCAGAAGTTCATTAATCTCATTATAACAGACTGAACTCTGGGAAGGGACACGGGCTGTCTAAGAGGGTGAGGTAATAGCCCCTTATCAGTCACAGGTGTCAATCAAGGGGTCCAGTGTGGAGAGGAACAGCCGGTCCCAGAGAAAAAAGAGAAAACTCAGAGGCTTCTGTGAGCCGCTGCCCCTGGAGCCTTGATCCTTGAGCCCCCTCTCGAGCCTTGCCTTTGCTCGGGGCAGCTCCAAACCCTTGGGAGTGTACTTTCTCTCCTAATAATACTGCCACCTTGAGCCCTGAGCCTCGAGCCACTTTTCTCAGTGCTCGGCCAGCTGCTAATTCTTTGGAGTGTACTATCTGTTCTCATAAACTTTCTTCTCACCACTTTACGTCTGTGCCTCCTTCAATTCTTTGTTCGACAGGCCAAGAACCTGGACACCGCACCAAAGAGGGCCCAACCCCCAGGAACTTAGCGGCTGGGATTCCCAATTTTCCTCCCCACGGAGTTTCAAACCTGGGTGTGGGAAGCTAGGGGACTCCACCAAGTTCGATCCCCTGTCTGAGAGCCAAGCCCAGGTATCTCACCGAGAAGCGCCCCCCCCACCCCCGTAACAGAAGAATATGGGAAATAGTTATCACCAGAATGAATGATTCCAGAAACAGTAAAGGTGGTTTCCACATGATGCCAAAGCAGCCAATCACTTTTGCCTATTTAACTACCTTAGTGATTGACGCATGGACGTGGGAGGGGTGTAACATTGATCAAAACAATTATCTGACTGAGCCAGCAGCCACTCACTAACAGACTGGCTAAGCTATCAGGTGTGCTTGCACATCCAGCAGCATGGGGAGCCTCAAACACCCCAGTCACATTCTCCATGAACGAAAAACATCAAATATGTTTTTCCTGGAGAAGAGGCCAAGGTGTCTCATTCTGGGTATGTGTGTCACTCGGGGCAGCTGGAGAAGCTGGAGGCATCCATCACTATCAGTACAATGACCATTAACATTTGGTGGGGTGACCGAAACCCCAAACTGACCATCAAGGAAACAAGAATGTATGTTGTTGACGAAAGGAAGGAACTCACTCCGAAAATATCGAAATAGAACCCATTTTGAAGAAAGCTCTGACAGAAGAGTAGCAATATCTTTTGTAATTCACTTTAAAGATGATTCATCGAGCCGCCGTGTAGTAAACAATATTCTCGTCTACTCCCAACTTGTCCAAACCCTATGATTTCTGCATTTTTTCAGCTAAGCAATTCATATTAAGTAAATAATACCAGCACATTTCCTAGGAAGAGCTGATGAATTCTGCCATGTTGGTTAATGTGCCCTACCCATCACATCGTGCCTTCTCCCAGCACGAAGCAGAAAGTGTCTTGTTCCTGTCTTCCAACTTGATTACCAAGATCATCCCAACACCAGTTTCCCAGGTAAAACATCAAGTGTGACCTCAGTGAAAATATATCTTCCCAACCTTCCTACTGGTCCCACTAGGGAACCAGGAGCCTTTTCCTGGGTTGTAATTATGGAAATGTTCCAGAGACACCCTAAGGCTTGGCACTAATAGGAGGCAATACAGAAGATCAAACCAGGGAGGAAGGATAATACAAAAGTACGGTGGTCACCTTTGCTCTATTCCTTTTTTTTTTCGGTAAGAAACTTCTGGAGGACTTGACTTAAAAATGAAGATTCCTGCGTTTCAAACCCAAACTTACTTTGTCAAATTTTCCAGGGGTGTAATCTGATGTTTGCCTCTGATTTGGGAGATTCTTGTGAGAACCAAGTGCTGGAAACAAGGTAAAGCTCAGGGGAGGGAAAGCACCCGGGATTATGGTCGTGACGTGGGCACTGATAGGACCAGCTACGCTGGACCAGACTGAGCACAGGGAAAGAAGAAAGTAATAGCTGTGACTCTGAATTGCGTCGGAGACACCTTCCTTCCCCAGCTGCAACTATGTCACATGCAGCTGAACACGTGATCGGCCATTTGAGAGCAGGAAGGGGGAAGGTGTTCTGAGCTACATACGTGGAAGGGAGATTGGAGCAATCAGGGGACCGATATTACAGTGGAGAAGTGGCAGGGACTAAAGAAGACTAGGAACAGATTTAGAGCCAATTTACTGAAGAGTTTTCACAAACCTGGTGTGGGGTTGAAAGCTAGGCAGTCAAGTTTTTCCAGAGTCTGCAAAATGCCTATAATCATTAAGCCCCAGAAATCATTGCCAGCAGGGACAGAAAAATTCTAAACAATCACATGTCGGGGGAACCTACCACCATTTACTTGCCTCTTCCCTAAATTTATAACTTCATGTTCTATCCTTTAGAAGGATATTGTAACTCCACATTTAGAAGGCAAACCTCGTGCCTTAATTGAATCTAATCTTACACAAATTATTCTGAAGCATAACTACATCTATTCAAAGACCTAGGAATAGTCATGCTATTTTCATGTATTTAGAACTTAAGACACAAGGTTTCTTTTCGCCTTTTCTTCCAGATGCTTTTGATTTCTTTTTGAAACCAGGCTATCTTTATCTTTTACTTTTTCTATTAAAATATAATCGACATACAATATTATGTGAGTTTCGGGTGTATGGTGCATGATTCAACACTTCTATACCTTATGAAGGAATCTCCGCAATCCAGGAGCCCCCTGTCACCATAAAAGTTGTTAGGCTACTGTGGACTACATTCCCAGCGCTGGACTTTCCATCGCTGGGACTTAAGTATTTATAACTAGCAGTTGGCACCTCGAGATCGGCGTCCCCTTTCCCCCATCACCCTCCGTCTGGCAACCATCACTGTTCTCTGTGTGTCTGAGTCTGCTGTCTTGTCTGTTCATGGAGACTCACTCACTGTCATAGCCGCCCCTCCAGGGCCAGAGCCCCAGGGTCCTCAGTCATGGGACTCTCTGCTCCCAACCACTATGGTCCTTTGCGTAATTAGCATGTGGCCTCCTAGAGCCTGCTGGACTATGCGGGGTGTGTGTCTATCTCCCATTCAGCCCCTAACGCCTGGCTCGGATGACTGCGCCCATCGCGTCCACGTTTTCAGATCCCACCCTACCTTTGAGAATCGCTGACCCCATGCTGGGCAGAGCCATTCCAAGGCCTTTGCTTCATTTAGCACAGAGCAGAATTACTGCCTCAAAAGCAAAACTGAACGAAAAAACGGGGGAGAAACAGAGACTCTGTTTTCCTTTTGTGAACACTCTCCCCCTGCTCACCCCACATGCCCTGTGGGTGGTGCCTTGTGAAACCAGTGCACGTGACCCTCACACGTGGGGCTGCCCCTCCATGCCGCCCTCCTTCCCTGCTGTGATGTGCCCCGTCTGTCCGTAGCGTATAAGTGCACACACACGTGACCAAGGTGGGCTGGGCCTGCAGGGACGGTTTCCTCGTGGCTGCTTGCGCTGAGCAGCTGGCGCCCCTTCCTTGGCACATGCCATGCTGCTGCCATCCTGGGCCCGGGTCCTTAAGGCAAACGCTTTGAAAACTTTAAAAAATATGACCTCCTCTAGGGCAGTGGTGTCCACTGTGTTCATTCACCTTTCTCAACCTTTTATTAACCAAATAATTATTTAGTTCATAAGTTGTCCATTATTATGTCATGGACACTGAATTTCTAACGTGGCAAACCTATCACAGCTGCTCTGGAGAAAATCAACAGGGGAAACCGGAATTAACCAAGTAAAGGACAAAGGAAACCATGAAGCAGACAGTGCAAGGCCTGACAGGGAGTCAAAATGCCACAAACACCGCGCTTTTCTGAAAGAGGCCGGGATGAGATGTTAGCACACGAAACAATTCATATTATGAATTATTCAAAATGAATAACCTGAAAGTTGAAAACTAAATGTTATAAAAAGCCATTTTCATAAAGCTAAATCAATACAATACATAATTACAAACATTGATAAAAACACCACCAAAATATGTCACAACCTTAAAAAGCCTGAACATTATTTAAAACAATTAGCAGCCGATACCGAATTCCATGGGGAGATTCCAGAAGGCAGATCATAGCCAGACTGACAGCGGAATGAGGAGGCACTCGTGGGCCTCGCACGTCATCACCCAGCTAATTGAATTTGCCTTTAAAAGACTTGCAGGGCTGAACTGAGTTTTCAAATAACTTTCTGTTCTTGAAGTCATTCTACCCAGGCTTTATTCAAATCTGTAAGCCACTTTCCATCAAAGACACAGTTATGTCAACAGAATAAGGCACATTTCTCATTCAGCTGGATTTTTCCCCGAGACAGAAGCTAAAAGGTGACTTTTCAGGGATGCAGAAATGTCTCCACTTACCGTACCCGGTGGGCAGGGTGATGGTCCAGGTGCAGTCCAGGTTGTTGGGGTAAGCGCCAGGGAAGCCCGGACTCAGGACCACGCCCGCCATGGCGGTCAGCGCGCCCCCGCAGGTTGCTGTGAAGTGGACAGAGGGGGTTAGCTCGGTGGGTCACCGCTCCCTACAAGGAGGCCTCGTTCACCTGCTCTCTCCTCCACGCTTTGGAAGAGCATATCCCCAGAAGTACATTTCGTCCCGATTACAGCACATACAGCACACGTGGCACTTCACTTATTGATGGAGAAGCTCTCCCCTGAGTGTCAACTGCTGAAGGACTGTGTTTTCTTCTGTTTTTAAAATGTAATACACTCATGCTTGCTATAAATGGTGTTCTGAACATCAAATGGAAAATTATGTGCATACTAACTAATTCAATCCAGGCACCTAGTAGGCCTTTGATAAATGGTACGTAGCTGCTGTATATAGGAAAGCCTAGTTTGGTCAACACGATTTCTAACAAGAGGCAAGCGTTTCTTTAATTTACAACAAGCTTCATGGAAGGTCCAGAAATGCCTCCTGCATGGTCCAAGAAGGATGAATTCTATTCAATGTCCAGTCCAATTCGAGTGGTTAGCACAATTTGTGCCTTGGAACGGCTGAGAAAGGGGGGGCTGAAGAGCGTCTACTGAGAGATTATTTAGTATTCAGATCAGTCTTTCCCCCCTTTACTTGTAATGTTCTTTTCTTTCTTTTTTAAATTGAGATACAATTGACATATGACTTTCTAATAGTTTCAACATAATGATATTTTATACACTTTGCTAAATGATCACCACAGTAAGTCCAGTTAGCATCACCATACACAGCTGCAGGGATTTTTCCTTGTGAGGAGAACTATAAACACGCAATACAGTGTCGTTAGCCGTATCATCACGGTACATTCCATCCCACGACTCACTGATTTGGTAACTGGAGGTTTGCGCCATTGGTCCCTTCACCCACTTTGGCCCCTTGTACTGGGGCACAGAGACCCCAGGACAGGCTACTCAATTCATTGCATTTTAGTTGGGCATCAATCGACTTCCAGGACAGCAGCCACTGTTCGCTGAGGGGTGGGATGAGTTACTACTCGTTGCTGCTAACCGTGTGCCACCTACTGGACTGGGGAAACACACTGCGTCACTACTGTCACGACAACACTGAAAGGTTGGTATTATTATTACCCCATTTTACAGACAAGGAAACTAAGACTGAGGGGTTAAGAAATTTATCGAAAGTAACTCACCTGGCAAGGAGCCCAACCAGAGTATTATTTCCACTCTCTAGTTTCAGAACTCAAGTTTGAACCAGGATGTGTAACCTTCAGAATTCTTTCCAATTTTAGAATGTCCCAAACTATAACTATAACTTTCTCCTCAGAAGTCCCCACATCTGAACTTACCTCATTATTCAAACTTTCTGCTATGAAAGCTGAGCTTTGATTACAAAGAAACATGGCTGATTCATACCAAACATGCCAAGAAGTAAGGTGGAACCAGATGATACTCTAATATTAGACCAATGTGACCTACTAAAATGGCAATCTCTTAAGTAAAAGAGGCTATAACCAAGCTCTCAGTCAGCAAAATCATTTTAGAAGCCTTTCAGAGATCTCCCAGAATCTGCAGTGGTTTCTCTCTTTCTTTTTCCTTTTCTTTTTTCATTGAGGCAGAAAAGCATTATCTGTGGAGGGTAAATGTATTACGAGGAAAAATCTGTCTTATAAACTCAAGTCTAGTGAATACAGTAATTGGTTAAGCTAGGTGTCGTGCGGGGGACCCTGCTCGCTGCGCCATTTGTCGTGCGGGGGACCCTGCTCGCTGCGCCATTTGTCGTGCAGGGAGGCCTGCGGGGTCTCTGCTCCCGCTCCCCATACAAGAACGCAGGATATGGTGAGGCCAAAAAGGAACACCCACGGAGCCATAGGTAGGGGAGTCATACCACTATATTCTCTCTGGCGGCACTATACTCTCACTGGAGGCTGGAACCACACTGTCCACAAACCACCATCCATGCTTGCCAGACCAGCCGCCATCTTCTTGCCAGCCCCCTTCTTCCTCCTCTTTTCTCTCTCCTCGACTTCCCTCCGTAGCCGCAGCAGTTATATTAGTGGCCAATGGCTCACTGGTTACAGCTGACGGCCAACTAGCCACAGCTGACGGCCATCTACTACCCGAGCCAGCACTCCTCCACGTGAGGCCGAGAGCCTGGAAACTACTTTCTGGGGATCTGTCCCCACACTAGGGGATCGCAGTCTGGGTTTCAACACTGTGTTTAAGAATGTAAGTTTAAAAAAATCAAGGACTATATTTCTGTGGGAGGAGGGACTCCCTCCAAGGCCTCGACAGCACCTTGTTATTCAGAATCAGGGCCTAATCTCTCAGGTGACCTCGCTGTGGGAGATGCCACGTGTCTGGGCACACAGTCCACCCGCCTCTTCGAAGGATTTCACATCTGTGGATTCGACCAACCACAGACCCAAAGTACTTAGGAAGTTGCACAAAGCAAAGCGTGAATGTCAGGCACCGGCACTGGATCGGAGAGGACGAGGGCGTGAGGGCACGCCCTGCTGTAGCTGTGTGCAGGGGTGGGCTGGTGCAAACACTCCGCCACGTACATAGAGAGGCGCTCGGGCAGCCTCGTGTTTTGGTGCCTGTGGGGCTCCTGGGACCAATGCCCCGAGGGAAGCAGGGAAGACTGTGGGTTCCAGCTGGCATTTTATCCCTGAGTCTACCGGATTTGTTGAAGATACACTGGTGGGCTGAGTGGCAGACCTGAATGTATTCAGCAGTAAGCTCTGCCCCCTTAGGGCTCCTATAACCTGCGATCACAATAAGTGTGTACGTCCACTACAGTGCAGACAGGCGGGAAAATGCCACATCAGTGACAGAAACAGGGAAGGAAACATGAGATGAAGGTGATTTTTTACAAGCCCCTCTTATTCTGAGAATAATATTTATCAAAAAAAGACAAAAGATTGGAATTATACATATAAGCTTCCGTGTACAAATTCACTTTAGGTCTGAGCAGTGTCCCATGAGTAGCTACCCAGGGCCTGCGTGACAGAAGTCACCACTGCTAGTTCCGTCTTTGTTCACCACAGGCCACCATTAGCGGTCGTGGGAGGTGGGTGTGCGGGCGCAGGTACTGGATGTACTTCCTGTCAAGCACACAGTGATAACCTAATTCTCTGAGTACTTAGGTACCATGCAATCCTTCTTTTGTTTGTTTGAAAAACACGAATCATTGGATGGGCGTACAAACAGAGCTCCCAGAAAATGTGCATCCATCTTTTTTCCTTTGTGGCAGTTTAAAAACTCCATCAGTGGACTTGTTTTACTTAACATTTGCTCACTATCACCGCCCTGCCCCCTCGGGTTCAGCCTTCTTCCCAGGGCAGGCCTGCTCACCACCACCACGTGGTGGACTGACTTCCTACCTGTAGCTGGAGAAATGAAACGCCCTAGTGCCAAACCTTTTGCTAGTTAAATAGCATATTAACTGAGTTATTGGTCAATGAGCGATCTCTAGAGGACAGATGTTGTTTTTATAACACATCTGGGGATCTTACACTTTCCTGGACTCATGTATCTTATTTTGTGCTGATTCCTAGTTTTTTGCTCTGAATACCTAGGAGTTTGACTCCATGGCACAGGAGGGACCCCTGCTGGACAGACCACACATACAGAGAACGCCCCTGGGCCCTGGGCTGGCCAAAGGCTCGGCCCCTCAGGGCCTGGCTGTGGTGCTCAAAATAGCTAATATCGGTGAAACTCTGAGGGCACTTGACCCCCAGAATCCTGTTGGGCACTGTTTTGATATGAGTTGTCTTCATTAGTACTATTATTTTTAAAAAGTTAGGACTTGAGTTTCAAGAGCTAATAAGTAAAATATCATCTCTCTATGGATGTCTAGTCCTAAAGTCTCCCAGGTCGGATTCATCTCAAGCAACCAGCTGAGAAACACAAATGTGTCTCAGATCAGTCACCAGTCCTGGGGGTTTACTGTAGGCCGCTTGTGAGTTTTCCAGTGAAAAACCTTGTTGCTCAACCTCGTGCAGAATTAGAAGCAAGCGGCTGTGAGGGCAGCTGACGTAGCATCAACATTAGCTAACATACCAGACAAGTTAAGTGAAAGAGAAGTCTTTATATTTGGCAGAGCCAGGTAAACTGCTGCAACAGGTCACCCCCACATGGTGTAAAGTGCCAGCAACGCAGGCTGTCTGAGTGCACACCTGCTGTGAGTTGATTTTATTTCCAAGTTTAAAATATGAAATCCCCAAGTTTAAGGGAAAGTTCTGTTTCAGAATAAACAAGAGGGTGATGTTCTGTGGAAGGAGAGGCAGGGAGGGAGGAGGCAGGGCCCCAGCCCCGGGACCCTTCCATGCTCTCCCTTCTCCCGACTAAACTACACCTGCGATTTTAAATCTCATACAAATCATTTCAAATTTTAAGGCCACATGGTCATCTAGGCTTCATTTTTACCAGGAAATCACTTCCATGGGAAAACACAAGTGCTGGTCGCTGGGTGACACTGCTCCCTGCACACAAGCATGGCACCGCGGCCATGCACATAGGCTCTGCCCGGGACCAGACTCACGGGGGCGGAAGTCTGGGCTGTGACACCGCTTTGGCTCAGTTTGATTTTCCTCTGTACACAGCCCCATCTGCTTCCCGCTCAAGGTACTTAGGTCATGTACCACTGGTAAGCATTTAATGCCCAGCATGTGTGCGCCATGTGGAGCCATGAGGCTCTGGGAACATGTAACAGAGAGTAGTCACCTCGCCTGGCCTGTGGGGACCCCAATAGCAGTATGCTGTCACCTCCCTCTGCAGAATGGGTCATAAACAGTGTGTGAGTAGCTCAGGGGACACGTTTAAGGAGGGATGGTGGCCTTAAACCTGCCTGCATTTGCTCATGCAGAGGTGAACTCTCTCTGGGAACACCACCTGCAATGTGACCATGCCTGAGAGTGACATTCTGAGGACCCGGGGGCTCGGAGGGCCCCCCCTCCCCGCAGCTGCATCCAGGGGCTGGAAGCAGGAGGGGCCAGGAAGTAGTGAGCGGGTAACCATTACTACGACCCATGCTGGCGGCAGTCAGGCTTTTACTGGTCATTCGGTAGTCAAATCACTGACAGCCTACTATGTGCTAACAGGACAGCGGTGAGCGAAGGGGGCACTGTCTTCAAGGTCCTTGGGATTGAGGGAGGGGCATTAAATTACACAAAATCACATTAGGGATCCACGGGAGGAGGGGCGTCATCCACGTGGTAGAAATGACTTCCGGTCAGTGTACTTGTACCGCTGGAGACGGACCCTGTCCTGAAGTGAGGGCAAGGCGAGAGGCACTTCCCTCAAGGGCGAATTTTGAGGCTGCCTGCACCTCATGGATATGTTGGTGTGATATTTGGGAAAATCAAAATACCAAATATTTGATGAACAAAACATCAGTGTTTTAAACAAAGACGGGGTCAGTATCGCTGATGTTTTTTTCTCTTGCCTGAGGCCCTAGTGGGACAGGTGCTGTGGGAATGCGGATCCCTGGGGTCACTGAAGGGCACAGGGAACCTGGGGTCCAGGGCCCAGGCCTGCAGTCCGCACAGGACACCTGCGGAAGCTGGGACACTCAAGGCGACCCCCACCCGACTCCACCGTCACAGAGACGGTGCAAGCGCACAGAGAGCCATCCCGTCACAGCTGGTGCTTCCTTACCCACGCAGACCGGAGACGGGTAATTCCAGCGGCGCACAGTCCCCGGCATACAGGAGATGTGGGAGCGGCCCTGGTGGAGAGGAAACACAACTCGCGTAACTGAAAATGGAGTCATTAGGAGTAAATGTTTGTGACAATATCTGTATTTTGTCTGCATGTGATTGTAAGAGTGAGAACAGTTTCAGAAATGTTGAAATCTATTGCTACTACTGTTTGTTAATGAATCACATATTTGAATCAAAGTAAAAAAAAAATCCACTGTTTAGTTTTTCTCTCTGAAAACCTTGCAATGTGCCTTTCAACAGTCTGTATTTCTGCCGGGCTCCTTTCCTAACGCTTAAAGATGAATTGTACAAAGTATGTTTTATTTTGTTTTTTATCATCAGAACTTACAGTTTTTGTTCTGAGAGGCTGAAAGTGATTAGGAAATATTAGGTATTGATTTGAAGGGTGAAATGTCAGAAACACAGTATCTGCTTAGGAAAAAGTAACTTTTCTGATTGTCTGTGGTTCACGTACATTATGTACCACCATCACTGCTCAGCAAAAAACTGGGTCAGCTCCTCTTTCATCAAAAAAGGGAACAAAATATTCATTTTATTATGAGACAGCCTCACAAGCTGCCAAATTCATGAAATTAATCCTTATCACTTGGATCTCTTTATCCTTTAAATACAGGGGGTGCCCAAAAAATGTATACACTTTTTTAAGAAAGAAAAACTGTATTAAAATTGTAATACTCAATATATACTGATAACAAAAGATGAATATAAGTCACGTTTGACTTCTGCAATTACAAGAGATGCTCAAAGTGGTTTCCATCAGTGTTTAGATACTTCTGATTACAGCGAACTACTGCTTGAGCAACATTGACCAAAGTGTCCACTTGTATACATTTTTTTGGCACCCCCGGTATATAAAGTTTTCAACTTTCAATCTCCAAAAGCTCTGTTCCATTATTCCTCTCTTAAAAATCAAAGAACAGAAGGTTAAATTCTGAAATGTTTTGGGGTGAAATCTTTCTTACCGTGAATGAGAAGGTAGTCAATCCCTGTGTGTGCAGACTATTAATTTTATTTTCCCCTCATTGTTACGTGCTGCTTTTAGCTGCCATGTGTACTTATCTTGTGCCTTTGCATTTGCAACCCACAGTTGGCATAGAGGCACTTGAAAACCAGATCTTTAGTTTGTGCTAACATTCCATCCTTGCTGGGAACACATCAGACAAGTATTTGCACTAATGCAGTTATAGATGACAAACCGATTCCCTAAGCTGAGAAACATTTCATATGCAATTCATTTGCCATAGGCTTGCTTTCTCATGCTTCCTGGTATTTTGCAAAGTCATTACAGTACAGGACTATATTTATTTGTAAAGAAGACATTCTGGACAGCACTTTTCCTGCTGAAGTGCATGCTCTGTGTCCATGCATTCTCTGACGCATTCAAGTATCTTTGATAAAGGTGCTTCTGAATTATGGATAAACATAAGTGCAAAGCCTTAAAGATATCTATTGATGATAAAACAGTCATTTATTACCAATCTAGGTCATATTCAGCTATTGATTTTGGCACAGATATTTCATATTAATGATTCCAGATAATGGATGCAAAACAAGGCCAGACCCTGTGTATTTACTTAATAGCTTAAAATGGGCATTTTTTTTCATATTTTAAAAGAACAGCAAAGCAAGTCTAGGGAAGATGGGAATCATAACTCATTCCAATATTGAAGATTTTCTTCCCCTGTGTCAAGTCCCAGCACCTCTCTGCCATGTCACTAGGAACGTGTTTATAGACATTTGTGTGTAATCTGTGCAAGCAGTGATGATTCTCATGAATTGCATGTAATTTATACATGCTGTTATTCCAAATATGTTAATGGGTTACCACAATTGTCATTTATTAGCAATTTAGAAGATGCAGAATGTTTTACTCATGTGCATGACAAACAGCAGCTTATGAGCTCAAAGCTTGATGCTGTCTGTAATGAAAAAACAAACAAAAATAAACCTAGTTTGCATTTGAAACACAGAGCTAGTAAGTGGTCTGATTTGGCTCTGCAGATGTGTCCGGGGGCCTTACTCTAAGCAGCATATTAAAATCAGCCATGAAGAAAGGTCCTCACAAAATAATTCTTTCTGCTTCCTTCTCTGAGGGCTGTAGAAGTTTCACTTATAAAAAAGACACTCAAGTACTTGCAAAGGGGCATCATAAACACATAGAAAGGAAATGGACCAGAGCAGCTATTAGCGCATGGGCACTGGGAGAGAAGACCACAACATAATATCTACATGGTTTAAGTCAATTTCCATGGAAGCAAAAAAAAAAAAAAAAACCACAATAGAAAGAAAAAAGCAAAAAGCATACAAATGCATGTCAGAGTTCCCTGGAATGAAATCCCTGGGATGTGCCTCATAATTCTTCATACTGGAACCTGTGAAACAGGAAAGCTTTGTCTAAGGAGCCGACTGTGCTGGGTGAAACTTGCTTCAAGGGCAGCACTTTTAGCAAAGCTTCCTGAGTCAGCACCTACTGGTCTACGGACGCGGGTCTGCACATCGCTTTGTGAAGTCAACACAACTATCAGGGCGCCCACCAAGCTCTACAGAATGTCGGGGTAGGTTGTTTTCATGACGGTGCCTTTACATATCCACGTTGTTGGTAACAGTATCCATAATGGTTTTCATTTGCTGACCTGTGTTAGGTATTTTACTTGTATTTTCTCTACACAACCTGGGCTAATCCCCGCCCCCTGCCCCTCTCCGTGGTCCCACGGGACCCCCCAATGCCCACTTAGCAGCCCCTCTGCTCCCTCCCTCTCTCATACATTCCCTCAGCTTCCATTTCCTTGTCAGCAAAAGGCATGGCCGCTGGTACCCACACCCTGTGGCTGGTGTAGAATCACAGGGGGTTTTGTAGGTGGGGTGCTGGGGGGCCCCCACTGGCATGGGTGTTTGTTAGCTGCTGCTGTTGTCACTTCTCTCCGCTCTGCCAGGCACTTGCTCTGGCCCCATGCACTAACTGAGTTACGCACAGGGGTGCCATTTCTGATGCTTATGCAAACTTGTCTCCTATCACCTGAGTTAACTGGCGATTAGAAACACGAGTAGGGTTAAATATTTCTTTTGGATTTTGGACTGTATATGTTTGGATTATCACTATCTGTGGTTGGCAGGGAGAATTATATAAGAAGCGTGCTTAGCAAAGGACAGAAACTATTCTGGGAGTCAACTTAGTTATGGCTCAGCCAGAAAAGAAATAACAGAAAAGTGACATTACCACACATTGGTTTCTAAAAAGTTTACTAAAACTTTTGTATAAAAGACTTTTTACATAAAAACTAGGAAAACTTCTACTTGATGTTTTTGGAAAATTATTTACACCTATTATTTGAGTGTCTTTTGCCTGGCAGAGGATTGGCTGGACTGACCCATGAGAGCCGTGTGCAACGCAGGACAGACAGGTGACTCGGGCAGAGCCAATCACGGGGACATCGGCGCAGGCCCGCTAAAGGGACTGTGTCACTTAGAATTTTATCTGCATAGTTACTGGGAGAACATACATTTCAGAAGGAAATAATGATGAAAAGGAAGGGCTCAACTCTGCGGGAAGGCCGCGCCCTTTACAAGCTACTTCCACCTTAGAACTAACATCACCATCACGCACGAATCATCAGTTCGCTGCTCGACTGACCAACCCCGTGCGAGAACCACGTCACCGTCCGGGTGCAAAGGTAGGGCTGTGGCCGCCGTGAGCGGCGAGGGTCACCTGGCGGACCCCGTACCACCCAGAACCCCCTCCGGAGCCTACCTGCAGTGTGTACCCGGGCTCGCACCGGAAGGACAGCACGTCGTTCACCAGGTACCGGTCGCCTGTCTTGATGCCATTGCTGGGAAGGACGGGCTCCGGGCACGCAGCGAGACCTACCGCTGTGCAAAGACAGACGCAGCTCAGAAACCTGCAGGCGAAGCCACTCTCTTGGGGGCGTAACAAAATGCACTTTCCTATTGCCCTCCTCCGGTCTTAGGAACAAATCCTTTAACTTTCTCTCTCCTCCTGCCAGAAAGACTTCAAGTAACTTTAAGTCAGATGTGAGCGAATTCTTTAACGTTAACTTATTTCATTGTAATATGAATTCACTTCATTTTTAAATTTCATTTCATTCCATTTTTAAATATTAATTTCTTTAAATAAAACGTTACTTCCAGTTTAGTGGTTACCAGAGGGTATGGGGGGCGGGGGGTGGGGGGTGGGAGATGAGGGTAAAGGGGGATCAAATATATGGTGATGGAAGGAGAACTGACTCTGGGTGGTGAACACACAATGGGATTTATAGATGATGTGATACAGAATTGTACACCTGAAACCTATATAATTTTACTAACAATTGTCACCCCAATAAATTTAAAAAATAAATTAAAAAAAACAACATTTCAATTCTAACACATACACAATTTGATACCTGAAGAATTGTTTCTTATTATATCCAAAACCCCATGATATTGTTCTCTTAATTTTTTGTTTTGTTTTGTTTTTCAAACATACTTAGCAGTCCTTATGAAAAATGTTAAGTGTGAATCTGGAAATTCTCTTTCAGAAAAACATAATATGAAAAAATATATTTCACATTCAACTTCTCTCTGTCTCTCTCATTTAAAGATAACAAAACCAGTGTCCTAAGTAGTCCATTCTCAGGTAAACAGGGCCGATATTTACAGACCTGAAAGCTGAATCAGGCACTGTTGTTGGGTGGAACTGCCTTTGGCTAAGGCACTAACAATTTTTAAAACAATGTATCAGAATATTGAAATTTAGCCTAAAACATCAGGTAAATTAATTCTAAATATCATTTAACAGTGATACCTACACACATAACCCGTTATCACACCAGTAAAGAAAACGTGCAGTAACGGTGTTTTATAGTCAAAAAAGCACTTGAAATGGTGCTAAAGCTTTGGTGACTGCAGGTAACCTCTTCCGTCATCCCACTGCGTCTTCTGCTCACATGCGGGACGGAAAGTACGAGTGGGTTGTGCATGGGCGCCGTGGAGGGGACGGACGCACGGCCCCGCGTGGACCGGCTGCGCGCCCTGCAGGGAGCCTGGGACGTGCCCTGAGCTCCGCTCCTCAGCACGGACACTGACGAATCGTTGCCTGAGCTCAGCGGCTGCCTGGGGCTCCAGACGGAGCTGGGCCGGGACGGCGGCGTGGCCTCAGCGCATCCAGAGGCAACGACTAGCGGAGCGTGGGAACGGGCGCGTGCACGGCCGCCAGCCACACACCGCGGTCCCCGTGCAAAGCGGGGCCTGCACTGCCTGCCTCGCCGTCGGCCGGGGCACAGTGGGCGCTGCGGCCGGCACACGTGCTGCTGACACGCGTGCTGCACTGTCCCGTGGGCCTTCACTCACAAACTCACACAAGGCAGCGGTGAAACTACCCAGAATGTTAAGATGGGGGACACCAGCGTGGCGGGCGTCTGACAGCGGCGGGGCAGCCCCGGGTCCCCTCCCACAGCAGGCTCAGGGCCCAGGCTGTGGAAGGTGGCAGGCGCGCGTGGAGCCACCAGGCAGGGATGGTGACGGTGCGCCAGGCACTAGCCGCTGTGCTGCGACCCTCCCAGGAGCTCAGACAGGCCCTGGCGTCCGACAGTAACGGAAGGGCGGAATCCGCCAGGGTGCACGGCCAGGCTTTCCAGCTGCAGGCCTGTGGAGCCCCTCGACACGGGTGACTGGCTACTGCCCTCTGCCTCCTGGCTTCTCCCTGCCGGGGCCTGGAAGAGATGCCCTCCCGAGCTCCTGAGTCGGGCTCCGCATGGCACGCCATCCCTGGCGATTCTTGCACATGAACACTGAGAAGCACCACTTTGCCTCACTTTCCCCCAACCTCGGAGGACGAGACACACAGAGAAGTGTCCACTTCCCATGGGGATTGTTCATTTGCGATCGCGTGGCATCATAACAGGCACCACTGGCCATGAACCCGCCTGCTGAGGAGCCCTGGGCACGGGCGCTGTCTGGGAGCGGCAGGCATGGGCTATCGCAGAGCTTTCCTAACTCCACACTCATCTCTCCCTAAATGGCTGCACTTAAAAAGCATAAAACACCACATGCGTTAAGTGGCAATATTTTTTTATTCCTAGCACAGAATTTCAAGCCACTTGGGGCTTTTCATAGATGATAAAATTGCTAATTATGAAAAAAAAAGTACAGATAAGCACTTAGATCTTTAAGTTGTTTTATTGGTATAAGTAATTTATGTCTATGTTTTTAACTTTAGAATATAGATCGCAGCTATATTTAAATTTCACCCATTTTTTCCTATCACAGATTGGCAAGATGACCTACCATATATCACTTAATTTCTTTTTTTATTTGACCCTGAAAAAAGGTACTTAAAATAGTCTTGGTATAAAATTTCTAACTACAATTAGGAATACTGAAAAGCTAGTTTATGTCGCTACTTCAGCATTTTGGAATATTTCAAGTACACACCAGACATGACAGAGACCAGAGAACATCAGTAACCCCAAAATGCTCAAAATGAACAGAAAAAATATTTTGAAATTCAAAGAAATATGGTAAGTAATTCAAAATTAAATACAGCTACTAAGTGCCCTTTCCTTTACACATAATGAGTTTTTATTTATGTACTATATTTGTCTATTACATGCTGATTTAAATGCATTTATTGCATATAAATTTAGTTTCATTTTCTCCTTCTTTGAATTCCATGTGTAAATCCAATTCATCCTGTGAAAATAGTAACTTGCATTTGTATCTATACTTGCAGGAATTATAATAAAATTGCAGAATAAATGAAAAACATACAAAAATCATTTTCATCAGTGTTTGATGTGATAAGACACAGGAAGCAGTCATATGCAGACCTTGGCATTTGAGATGCAGGCAGTAACATTTCTTTCCCTTCTTTTTCTACTGCCACTACGTACCCAGGACAACACTACGATATTTGGTATTTGTAGCAACATGTCCTAGTAATATCACTCACACACACGCAAACACACACACAGAAATTAAGTCGCAAAGTAGAGAAACAATTCATACAATCATCTTCAAATATTTCTTGAACTACTGAACTATCCTGGACCAGAGTCCCAGGGTTTTCCAAACACTGCGTTTGTCCCCCAAGATGCAATGATCTGCCTGCAACACCAAGAGTGATTCAAGGGGCACTGAGAGTGGATTTGGATCGCGAGTAGGGGATTTTTACTTTCGGGGCTAGAAAACCATGACTCTGGCACAGGACAGATCCAGACACAGCTGGGCTTGCAGCACAGCCAGATTAAAGCACTGCAGAGCCATCTCCTGTGCTTAAGGGAGCGGGAAAAGCATTTCAGAGAAAGATCAACCATGTCCACTGCTGGCCCAAAATACAAATACCACAGAGCAGGCCCGGCAGTGCTAGAAATACTAGCAACGGTGGGACTTAGCAAAGCCATAGGAACTTAGAAGCCAAAACAAACAGTGAACTTTCTGACTGTTAGGGACAGCACGAGGTGTGCTGAAGAACTCGGGGTGAAAGGACAGGATGAGCCCAGTTATTTGCATTTAATCATCATGCTCATCAAAGCGTGGAACAAGGGGGACGTGCCGAGAACAGGCAGGGTGGCGCACGACACTGAATGTGAACAAGACAGAAGGGCCGTGCAAGTCCGTGAGTGTGTACGTCATTCTTTAAAGAGTCTGAAAGGAGCACGTTCTTTACCATATCCTCCTTTTGGGTGGACTTTTAGAAGAATGGTGTTTCAGCGGAGGAAACACTTCATGTTGTTAAATCGTGCTGGCAGTATCACAAAAGTGACAGACAAAATTTTAAAACCACTCAATGAAAAGGTATTCATTTAGACACAAAAGTAGACATGTGGAAAGATACATACACATATAAGAAATGTTCTAAAGACTTCCTAAAATGCAATTATAAAACACAACCCTCTGATAGGTAAATTCAAAATTAATTTTTCAGAAGCAGTGACACCTCAGAGAGCAATGCTCACATTGGAAGCATTTTTTAAAGAAAAATTATAGAAAGGATTTGTTGTTTTTTCTAAGCATAGCACTTATCATCCACACCATAAATGGTAAGACAGCAAATGCTGTAAGTGATGTTTCTTTAAAAGAGGGGTTCACAACACCCCCGATTCTGTATCATGAGCTGTCCTGATGACAGGGGAACACAATGAGAAGGTAATCACTGTGCATTCTAAGGGATTAGACCTACTGCTCTGAAGAAACAAGAAAACAGGGAGAAACACTTCATATATCATGGAGTCTACTCGGTATTATCCACAGAAGTATATTCTGATTGTTTCATACGTAAAACTTGGGACATGTAGAAATGTGCTAATTTATAAAATTGTGATTCGATTTAGAAGGTAGCAAAAAATGTTTTTTTCTCCATGCATCTAGCGTTTGGAAGTCGTAAAACCAAGTTAGTAAAAAGACCAGTGTCCTAATTGACCAAATGCATAGTGTAATGGCTTTGCCTACCACTGACTGTCAAATGTGAAAGTTATGAATGATGATACAACAATTTACCCCACTGGGTCTCGGAAATTCACTATAGCCATTATTGTAAATCCATTAAGCAAATTCAGAGAAGGGTTTGCTTAAATCTCCAAAACGAAATGATTTTGAAGCATGTAATAAACATGCAATTTTGGTCAAATGTTTACAGCAGGAAAAAAGAGACCTTTGGAGACACAGCTGAACTGACTTTGAGCACTTTTTCTCAACTTAGCATTGTCTTCATTTTGACTGGCACTAGCTATGGTTTTCAAACTTCATAGCTAAAAAACAAAACAAAACAAAACAAAAAACAATCTGTCATTCTGACTGGAGAGCGCAAAACAGTACTGAAGATAATAACCAAAGGGAGAGGGAAGCAGACCTGAGACCTGATGGAGAGAGTAATGGAGCTGGATTACAGGCAGGAGCAGATGCGGGAGAACAAACATGGAGATACGTGAGCATTCAGCGCATAGGTAGGTTATCGCGACACTACAGAAAATATATAGGGCAGCCCTTTGTTTTGTAAAGGAAAAAATTGTTGAGCACATTGTTTAGTGTACTTAATTAAATAATAATGGTTCCTTTGCATAAAACTAGTAGGTAAAAATCTTTATATGCATGTAGATGTGATACACCCTAAGACAGAAGTGTTGTTGATAATCTCTGTAAACCCATAAATCAGAAGTTGCATTAAAGGTCAGACAATGTGTCGGAAACCAGGTGAATAAAGAAGTCACAACTTCATGTAGGGAGACATCATAGGAAGTTGACAGTAGATGAAATATATGACAAATGTCATGATCAAAAAGATAAAAACTTATACGTGTCACCCTGTACACTCAGACTTTTCTAACAGGGCTCAATGACTCAACATGTCTTTATGGCAGCAAATAACACTTCCAGAGACAAGTCCTTTAATTAATAAAATAGTATCCTAAGAATAGAAACTACCTTTTTTTCATTGTCTAAGATGCTCAGCATACACGCACAGCTGAAACATTTTTTTCTTATTTGTAAACTGTTGGCAGGTTCAGAGCACATAATAAATGCGATTTCTATTCCTGCTATAGTTAAACCTTATACTTCAACTTGGCCTCAATTACATAAAAATAAATCCAATAGCACATGCATTTCTTGTCATCTCCAGGGTTTCTGAGTAAAAGACTCATTGTATGTTTAAAATGATGACAATGGCAGTAATTTATAAAGTCTTCTCAGACTGTTTAATTTATGTATCAGATAGACCAATGGGAATCATTATCAAATAAAATATGGACATTTAATGTGTGGCTGTATGTACACATGTAAATGCTTCACACACATGCTTTTACATTCATATCTCTAAGAACTAGCAGAGTCTTGCTAAATATAATTGTTTTAGAAATCCAGGGATCATATGCGTCTATAGAAAACAAAGATCAAAAACTGCTCACATTAAAATAGTAAATTATGTAAGTTTTCATTTAAAATGAGGCATCAAAAACAAGATATGATCACAGATTTATCCTAATCTCTTTAAAGTACTATCTCCCTAATTGGAAATTATCACCTAATAATTAAATCATCTGAAAACAAACACATTAAGTCAACACAATTATATTGAGTCCTGTAGCAAGATTAAAGAAAGATGGTGATGGAAGAAGGTTAATATTTTCTATGATCCCAAAGAACTAACAATCTAATTGTGTTTAAAGAATAAACTAATAATACAAAGAGAAAAGGTGTTATAATTGAAGCACATGGATAATAAATGCTACTAAAAACAGGTCAAAGAGAGGAGTGGGGCGGACACACAGAAGGTGCAGGCCGCATGGAACTGGAGGTGAGTGGGGGGTCTGGGGAAGGCCAGAGGAGAGGAGAAGGGGGGGCATTCAGTGAAAGTGACAGTTTGAAGTCTGACCCAGGGAAACGGCTTTGGGAAGACAATGGGCCATACTCCTGTTGGCATGTCCTGTAGACACACCAAGGTCAGGAGGTTACTGGAGGTTGAGTCACCAGACGATTTTTAGCAGGAGGAGGAAGGTTCTGATCAGAGTCATTTGGGGTGAAATTTGAATGCGGAATTGTGTTAACGAGGGCAGAGACAGAAAGACCAGTGGACAGTTATGGCCAGAGTTTGTGAGAAGGACGAGATTTAGGGGACTAGATACTTACAAATGAAATACAAATGAGGGACCTGATGAGAGGGTTAGAAAGGTTTTCTTGCTAAGTGCGTATCTGTTATACGTATTGCGTGATCATGGTAAACTGTGATGAAAGCCCTGTAGGAAGGCAGGTTTTCGCTGTTACACAGGGCAGGAAGAATCCACAGTTCTGACGAGGGAGGAGGAGAGAACCCAGCAGCATGGAGAGTGGGAAATAGCCCTGTCTCACTTCTCCTTCCAAACTGCATCATGTTTTCACACCCAAAAATTTCCTCACCATCCACTTCAATCCATTCCCCTGTTTTTAGAGCACTGATCCAAAGTCTAATAGAACTGAGGTACTTAGAAGTGATGAGTTGGTGGCTGGCTAAGTCACAGATACCCTAGTCATTTCTTATGCCACTTCTAGCATCTTTATTCCCTAATTTAGTTACCATGAAAAATTTGCAAGACTGGCTATCGACCAGAGAATGCCTTCAAGTTTTAACATCCAAGAGATGAATCTGATAGAATAACATCATGACTTTTAAGCTAGTAAGGTGATCCTGAAACCATAGGTATAATTAAGAAGAGAATAATCATAATTTTCAAGTGACCATAACTTGTTAATAAAGTAATAGGCTTTTGCACGTGGGACTGTATTGAAACATGTTTTCTATAAGGACAAATACTCTAGATTTACCCATTGTTGGTCACAGAGAGTTTATATGTGTATAGATAATGCCAGTGTAATATCTATAAATAATTTCCATATAATTTTTCTACATTTAGGCTCAGAAACCCACTGTGACCCAATAGCTTTGCTATTCCATAACACTCATAGGCTAGCATCACCGAAACAATTTCAATATTTAATGAAAGCAAATGCACGCAAACACTAAAGAACACCATACA
Source organism: Rhinolophus sinicus (assembly GCF_057876585.1). Lineage (NCBI taxonomy): Eukaryota > Metazoa > Chordata > Mammalia > Chiroptera > Rhinolophidae > Rhinolophus > Rhinolophus sinicus. The sequence goes on along the minus strand of NC_142516.1, from coordinate 191,296,444 downwards.
GCATAGCATTATAAGTAAATCTGGTCCCTCACCATGCTCAGAAATACGCAGATTCACACAGCACTCCAGAACAAATATTTCAATCAGGTTTTACCACAGTTTATGCTCATCGCAATGGTCAATGATAAATTTAGAAACGCAATATAAAATGGTAGGGACAACATGTGCAACAGATGTTGAGGTAAGAAAATCAATACCCTCCACATTGAGGGGGAAAGAAGGAGTTAAGAATACCTATATGACTTTCACTAGCAAACTTTATGCACTCCACAATTTTAAATCTTTTAATCATAAAATCATAGTAAAAGTCAAACGCTAAGGCTGGAAGAGAACAGAGCAACCGGCCTCCAGCGTGAGCTCAGCACAGAGTTACATGCAGCAGCCTAGTCCTGGGGGAGGGGCAGGAGTTAGAGGGAGATCACCTCTTCTGAAAAGGTGTTTAGGGTGACTAAAGCCGATGGTGGAGAGCTAACACTGAGAAAAAGCCCTCAAACTAAGCACGTAGCGGGACAGCTTCCCAGTAGAAGAATCTGAAGCACTGAAAGTAACCATAGCAACAGAGCACTCAAACCCAGCTCACTGGCTGGAGGGACCAGACTCCACAGCCCAGCGGAGGACGATTCCCAGGCACGGACACTTGTCAGCAGCAGGAGTCTTGTTCCCAGGCATCATCATTAACAGCAGTCTCTACGGTTCTACTCATGGTGTCCAGCTTCAATAAAAAAGACCAGACACACCCGAAAGCAAGCAAAGCAACCCTCTGCCAGACTCAGAGCACACACGTATAACGGAAATGTTAAACAGAGATATTAAAATAACTATGAGAAATATGCTAAAGGATCTAGCAAGACTGCCAGCATGCATGAAGAGAGGGAGTAATTATTGTGAAGAGACAGTAATTATGAGAAAGAGTCAAATGGAAATATCAGAGACAAAGCTTTATTTTAATGAGCTCATTAGTAGACTTGACACTGGGGTTTTCTGAAGAAAGAATCAGCAAATTTGAAGAAAGGTTAATAGCAATTACACAAACTGGAACACAAAGAGAAACTAGTGAATAAAACAGAACTGAGTAAACAGGAATTATGAAATAATATCAAATGGTCTAACAGACGTGTAATTGGAGTCCCAGAAGAAGTAGGAAGAAATGGGGCAAAAGGAATATTTGGGATGATAATGGCCAAGGATTTTTCATAACTAATAATAGATATCAAACTACAGACACAAGAATGTTAGAATACCAAGCAGGGTGAATAATAAGTGTGTGTGTTACACCCACGCATGCACACACACATGCACGCATACACACACCTAGACACATCCTACTCCACCTGATGAAATACAAGATTAAAACAAAACAAAACACAAAATCTTAAAGGAAGTCAGAGAACAGGGTCACATACATACAGACAAACAAAAATGCAGCTGACTTCTCATCATAAACTAAGAAATGCGAAGATAATGCAGTGACATCTTCAATATATTGAAAATAGAAACTTTCAACCCATACTTCTATGCCCAACAAATATATCTTCCAAAATTGAAGGTGAAATGATGACTTCTTCAGAGAAACAAAGCTGAGAGAATTCATCGTCAGCAGATCGACATGACAAAACATGATAAAGGAAGTTCTTTAGACAGGAAAAGTTTAGACAGAAACTTGTATCTACCCAAAGAAATAAAAAGCTGTAAAGATGGAAACATAAAGGTAAATATAAAATACTTTTCCCTATGTTTGATCACTTGAAAATAATATTGACTATTGTAAAGCAAAAATAGTAAAAAATATTCTGTGGGATTTAGAACATGTAAAAAACAAAATGTAAAACAATTTAATAGCAAAAAAAAGATGAAAAGAATAAATTAAAAATATATGCTTGTAAGGTTCTGAGACTATGCATAAAGTGACATCATTGGAAGGTAAGCTGTGCTACATTAAAGATTAATATTTTAAACTTTAGGGAGATGATTAAAATTTTAAGTTTTATCCAATGAGGCCATTTTGGAATGACACTGGAGCAATAACTCAACTCCATTAAACCAAAGCTGGCAGGAAAGAGGTAAAAAATTGAACAAAGTAAAAATAGAAACAATTTAACAGAGCCCATATGTTTAATCTGATTAGCTTTCTTTCCACCAAATCCTACTGAAATCAATGAAATCTTGTCTACTGATATATACATATGATAAGTCATATGTGATATGTCCTAAATATTGTAAGAATACAATTTTTATATGTAAGTATACGTATCAATAAATATGCTACATATTCACAAATGATATATAAAATAGTTTTTCATGTCAAGTTCAAGGGCAGTCACTGCAAACTGCTCCCCAGAGTGGGTCCCATGTCACACACCTTTAGTTCAGATTTCATATTTTCCAGGATAAATCAATAGCATCATTGTTTACATATATATAGAATCTAAAGTTCCCCAGTATTTTGTTCTTTTGTTTGGTTGTTTTTCTAAAGAAAAGAGCCCCAGAGTAAGAGTGACATTTGTGTCCTTTCTGCTATATAATTTGTCACATTTCCAATCAGGTCAAATGCTGCCAAAGAAGGGTAGATGGCCGCACGGATATAGTAAGCATTCGAAGAGTTGGCCTCCTAATCTTGTCCCTGGATTATACAAATTCACAGAAAACCTACCTCACACATATCGGGTTGGACCCCCTAGAATCACTTTGCTATCATTAATGTTTTACAAACCCTGTCTGCTGTTTGCAGAGAAACCCTCCAGTGTGCCTTTGGGATGGTGAGCTGTTAGTGACAGGCCTCGCCTCCAGTTCCATATGAGAAAACTGGGAGTCATCAGAAGGAAGCAGGTGTGGCCTCCCTGTAAGAGCTCAGGTGTTGGGGCCTGACCCGCTGGTTCTCCAGCAGACTCACAGGCTCTGGAACCTTCTCCAGGCACTCAACTACTGGGACACCTGGTCGTTGCCGGTGAACCCAGCCTGGTGGGTATGCGCTCAGCTCAGGTACGTGTTCAGGAACTGGACACCACTCACCAAGTACACCTGTGTCTCTGTGCAGGCTGTCCGTCACCTGCAGTGGGACCTACATCTGGGCAGACTGACAACGCTCCGCAGCCTGTGTTTTCTCCTTTACAAACTGAGCACACCTGAGAAGTGGTGTTCTCCTGAGGACGGATGAGGGAAAGTGCGGAGCGGGACAGACATGGCAACACAGCAGGGAGTGCCTGCTGGCTGTTGTTTGCATTATTTCATGGACGCAAATTTGAGCGACAAAATGGACTTTAGATACTGGCTGACTGGCACTCATACTTTGAGGCAGATGCAAAACTATGTCAACAGGTGAAAAATATTAGACCATCTTTTGGCAGCTTACTTCCACAGTCCTCATACTGTTTGGTATCGACTTTAATAAGATTACTTCTACATATACTTTATATAATCCGTATTTTAAGATCTGGCACAATAAGTCAGACAGAAAAAGCAGAGAACCATGTGATTTCACTGATATGTGGTATATAAACCAAAAACAACAAAAGAACAAGACAAACAAATGAGAAACAGAAACTCATAGACACAGACAATGGTTTGGTGGTTGCCAGAGGGTAAGGGGGGTGGGGGGTGGGGGGTGGGAGATGAGGGTAAAGGGATCAAATATATGGTGATGGAAGGAGAACTGACTCTGGGTGATGAACACACAATGGGATTTATAGATGATGTAATACAGAATTGTACACCTGAAACCTATGTAATTTTACTAACAATTGTCACCCCAATAAATTTAATAAAAAAAAAAAAAGATCTGGCACAAAGAATTACAACAGAGAAATGACTGCCTCTAAATACAGGGCAGGGAAGGGATGACACGGACCATCAGGATGGCGTTAGCCTCCAAAACAATCTCTCAAAAAATGGGAACAACTCAAAACGCAGCATTATGCTCATCCAAATAAAAAAAAAATGCATTAAAAAATAAAACAACACCTTAAATTCTTGAATAAGACTCACATCGGTGAGATGTATCTTAATCTGTCTCTCTTAGTGGAGTGCGTTGGCTGGGAGTCAAGTAGAACGTAGATAATTACATTTTAGAGCTCGAAGTACATGGGTCATTGTACACAGTATTAATTGTAGACTGATTATTTTACTAGCATCTCTTTCCATAGTGAGTGAAACGCCAAAAGACACAAGATAACGTTGAGAGGAAAAGATATGAACATTTATCGATTCTAACACTGCTAAAAATATTAGTGAATTTATCACCACTCTCATAAATAAGGTTTACAGTTTCCTATCCACAGATGTTCACAAAATGTATCAAAGGAGCAGATTTTTTCCAGACAGATTCTACATAAATAACATCCACAGTATCATTTTACACTGTCAACAAAGTAGTCTTATTCAAATCAATTGGAATAAACTTGCATACGAATGCCTGCAAATAAGTAGGGGGATTTGGCTGGAATGGAAAACAGCCCTGTGGTTCCGGCCTGGCTCAGAATACTTATCATCAGCTGGAAATCTGGCCTTTCAAACACATGCATACATTTACATCTCAGCACATTGTTTATCTCCATTGGAAAGATCACTTATTAAAGCTTATCCACGTATTTGCTTATTTGCAACTGCTTATTAAAGGAGATGGATATCAACATTAAGCATTTTTAGTGCTTGAAAACATGTCCTAAAATAAACCTCACTCTCATTGGAAATTCTCATTTCACGTTTACACGGTTTACCTGCACAATCAAACACCAAAGAAGATTTGTGAATTTGACCTTTGTCATCCATTTATCAGACTATTAACTCAGTCTCACATCCATTTTTAAAAGGTTAGCGGCTCCTTCGTGATACCTTCCTCCAATTAAAATGAAATATACACAAATGCAGACAGCGAAGGGGCTGCTTCGAGCTGGGCCTCATTCTAACAGCCTTGAGACTAGAAACTGAAAGCGCAGACGGCCATCATCTATTTGGAAATTACAACTGTCCGTGGTTTTTGGATGCTAATATGAGTACTTGCCACCACCAGAAAACTAGCAGTGTTACAAATGGTTCCTTCTGTGCATTTTAACACAAACAACCTGAAGTTATAGCAGTTGCTTTATCTCGTCATCCCAGATACGAATTTCCTCATTTCCCCCTAACTTTGTCTTTCATAACAGATATTTCAGAGAGAGAGATTCTGTATGACCCCATTTGGTGCAACTTTTAAACACAGTTGTAGTATCAGATTTCACTGTGTAACAAGGGGGTGGATTTATTTTTCCTTTAAGGAAAGTCCCGAACATAACAGTGAGAGTCTGACGCAGAAACAGCTGACCTTACTTTTGTACTCCAGGTGGAAACCGGCTGCAGCCACACTGATGTCTGACTGGAAATGCAGGTACAGCTGGTTGGACGTGCTGTTCAGCAGGGCAGGCACTGTGGTCCCTGAGGAAGGTGCAGACCAACGGTTAGCATCACAGAGCACATCCCCGCTCCTGAATGTAGAGCAGGCCGGGTATGGGCTCAGACTGGCCACCTCCACAGCCTGTCAGATGTCACACATTCTGTCTGATCCTTACACTTTGAGTTCCTCTCTCTTTCTAGGAACAGGAAAAGCGTACACATTTTCTGTGCTATCCTCAAGCAGATGTGACATGTTTCTAGCACATCAGTGGAAGAACACAAATTCTTATACTTTACTGTGTTTGGTTTTTCACATGGCTTCCTTTGAACAGTGTAATCATTTGCCTTTTTTTGGACTGGAACAAAGAAGAGACAAAACCTAAACATGCAAGTCTGAGTAGATTTGATCCAATATATTATTCATAAGACGTTGCTTTTGACTATGTATATTCTTTTCTATCCCTGTGTGATTCATACTGAACAACATTCCTGCTGAGATATGGCAGTGATTTCCACTAAACATGTGTGAAAAGAATATATAGTCTTATTTTATATAATCCTTCTTTTGCTTCAGCTGTTCTAGCCTGCTTAATAGTAAGCGACAAATCAGGACACACACAGAGGGACAGAAGAGTGACAGAGCAGCTGTAACACTGGAAGGTGCCGAGCTAACGACAAATGTTCATCTCTCAGAATTTAAGACATTTGGGTGGAATGTATTAGCCTGTGACAATGAGCAGCAAGTTTACACCCCCTTTTCCTAAAGCATGTATGCTCGATACTTACTGTATTGTACTCAAATCTTACTCTAAATACGTAAACACATACGTATTTAGAAATACGTAAATATGTAAATCATCATGGTGCAGGCAGGTGACTAGAACACACTGCACTGAACGTAACGCTAATGTGTGAGGAGATAAATGTGAAAATAACAAAACAAGGACATAAGTTGGTAATTGTCTGAGACAGATGGACGTTATTGAAAAGATAAGATCTTCTATCATCCTTCACTCTGTGCTTAAACTGTTCCATCCCCTCTAACAGCTTCAGGTAAACCGATGACTCCAGGCGAGGACTCCAGGTGTGTGTCACATGGCTCCGTGGTCCTGCGATGTGTGCACAGCTGGACTCATACACACCCCGGACCTGGCCGACCTCCCACGTCCGCGTGTCCACACGTGTCCTCCCGTCAGAGCCCCTCCCTCCCCGTGACCATGTGGCCCAGCAGTCTGTGTCAGGCCCGAACGAGGCGGCCTCCTGACCCCTCTCGGTGGCCCTCCCTCCACCTCCCTGCTGTCACCACCGGTTCTGGGAAACAGACCTGCGTGGCAATCTGCTCACGTGTCTTCTGAACCTACGGGGGCCTTCCTCCCACTCATCCTCTCTACTCAGGCGTTAGACAGCTCTTTGGAAAAATGGACATAAGACTGTCATGTTCAAATTCTGACAGATTCCTGATTATCTTAGGAGGAATTGCAGCCTCTTGTTTGGCCTAAAGTCACTGCATGATCCAGCCGCTGCCTGCATTTCTAGATAGTTCTCACCACTCTCTTTTGCACAACTCATTTTTCCTGTTCTAGGCGTTCCCATAATCACAGTCCTGGAATGTTTCTTTTCTTCTCTTCTGAACCATTTTGGTATTTTCATATCTACTCATTCAAAACTCTCTTCTCATTCCCCAGACTAAGCCACTCACTTATTCATTCAATAAATATGGGCTTACCAGCCCAAGACTACTAACTAACTAATCACCTCTCAGTTGTTTTCTGACTTGGTACAAAGCAGAGCTTTTGCTGTTCAGACAGAGCCAAAGCCAGAGCTATCAAGTAACTTAAGGGCAGATGTAATAATACAAAGTGTGGGACCAAGAGATTTATCAGCCCCTGCTCTGTCTCTACTGCCAACACCACTTCTGGCTCCAGCCTAGACTAGTGGAATGGCCTCCGACTGATCTGCAAAATCCTATTTTCATTCTTGCTGTGCAGTCCTTATTCTGCACACAAAACGATATTTTTACAAATGTACAATGCCTGTCAATTTTATTTCTACACAAGGGTGGAAAGTACGCACTGTACTAAAATTTTCAGTCAACTTCAATGTACTGTGAAGACTCGCCCCGCAGAGCTGGGGACACAGCCCCCACCGTTCCCGGGATGCCTCCCCTGCACAGGGCGGTAGGACGGGTTACTTCAGACGTGCTCACTGCCCACACTCACGGGGCCTCTGACGGATGTCCTTGACCTTCATACGCTCCTCTGGCTCCCACTTCCTTTCTGAGGACCTGCCACGCCCATGTGCTGCTCCCAAGAATTCAGTGGCAACTTAGGCACCTGGAGAGACCCGGGTTGGGGGGCTCTCTGCCCTCCCTTCCTGTGGGTCATGCCCTCCTCCTCAACATCAAGCCTTCACCCCCCCTCTGCTGTCCAAAGCTGATGTTTTGGAAGAGCACAGGTAGGAGGGGCCGACGCTCCGGTGTGGACGCCCGCTGCTTCCAGGCCAGTGCAGAGGCCTGGCCCTGCCCCCAATGAGACTGGGGAAAAGAGCAGTGGATGCGATGCAAACCACATCCCAATAAAATATCCTGCCTCAAATGCAAATGTTTTCACTGTTTCCACTCGGAATGTGCAGTAAGGAGGCCTCCCTGACCTGGGGTCAGCATGGGGAGTCTCTCAGAGACTCTGTCTGGGTTTCCAAGGGTCACCATCAGTCTGAGCACGCACCTTAACTATAAGTGACTGTGGCATCATGGGCCAGGCAGCATCCAAACCGTCAGTGGACTGTGTTGGAAGAGGCACAGCGAGAAATGGAGGAAAGAAAACACCACGTCCATTCCTTAGTGGTGTGTGTGTGTGTGTGTGTGTGTGTGTGTGTGTGTGATATTCTGGAAGTTGGATCCTCTGATAAATGTGGGGTCTATGCCTCGATCCATATCCCCTGGCTGCCAAGGGGAAGGTTGGCTCTGGGGTGGGGTCTTTTCAGGCCTGAACCATTAGTGCACAAGTCACAAGGACAGAGTGTGCGCAGAATGACAGACACTTAAAAAATGTTTGCAGATCTAAACCCTTTGTTTATGACCTTGGATAAATAGATAGATATGGATTCTTTTTAATTGACCAATTGTGGCACGGGTGCTGTAAACTCATCTGCACTGGTCGGCAGAACCAATACAAAACCACGAGGAACAGAGGACCTGGAGAGACTGCGCTCCATCCCTGAGAGTCTGCTCTCAGACATTCATGTTCGCTTCCCCTTAATACTGATTGTCGGCTACAAATTGGCAAGAATTTTGTTCTATTTTATTCATTCATAATTTATAACCTGCCTCCTTCTAAAAACGATTTTAAATGGCTTAAATATAAGTCCTACATACATACAGCTGTCCAAATGGAAAAAAATCAAAACACTGAGTTAATTCAGAAGTCAGCCAATCGTTTTCCTGAGATACAGACTTCTAACAACTTCTAGATGTACTTGTTTGCATTCTGCAAGGAAAGCTTTCTCTTTCATTCATGTTGTTCATGCATGTGTCTGTTTGTATCAGTATGGATTCATACAAAACAGCTCATCGTGCATATTTTTTCCTGCCAAAGCCTTGGAGCCAGCATTTCTCCAAGAAGGTTTGGTTCCTTTCAGGGGAGAGTGGTACTTAGAGTGGTCCCTCGAGACCCAGAATGCTCCTGGGGCACTGCTGTTTCACACCTCTCAAAGGACAGAGGCAGACAGTACACTGTGTGTGCACACACACGCGCACACACTGTCTTACACTTTATCTACGCCTACAGTTACCCACAATGACAGGCGCTCACACCAGCGTCTCTAACACACACTCAGCACTGCCAGGCCCACACCGGCCGTTCTCACTACCGTCTTCCTCACTCCCTTCCAGGCCTCTGAGAAGCCTGCTTCCCATTACCCTCCACATTCACTGTGTCCTCGGTGCCAACGTGTGTTCCCACACTGCCAACTGTACCGGCCACCACCCTGTTCCACAGCTGCCTTGGTTGGTCCTAACTGTGCCAACCCCCTCCAACGGGTATATGGGAGGAGAGTTGGCCAATACAGAATCTTAAAATTCATTCTATCCTGCCCAAACTGAACGCCCACCGTGAAAGCTTCCTGCTGTGCCCACAGGTACCCAATGGCCCACGCTGCACAGCTGCGGGCGTGTGACTGCCAGCGGCACCCACAGTCACATCAGCCTCTCGCTCACTAGGGACAGTGCTGGCCTCTCCCCTCTGGTGGGTACCCTCACTCTAAGACTGGGTCGCGAGGGGAACCACTGTGCACATGGAAGGGTTTGGGAGGGAAACATGTCTATGGAACATTCTGCTGTGGTTTGTGTGGTTGGCGTCTGATGGCCTGACTCACAAAGGCAAGGGGACGGGTGGCATCTGACCTGAGAAACTCCCCAGTCGGGGGGCCATCCTGTCTCCGCCATCATAAATCTCCAGGGAGTCCCAGTTCTGCTCGGTGGCAAAGCTGATGACCTGAATCTACCAAACAAGAATATTACGTTAGTGTTGATTTTTGGTTTAAAAAACTCAGCCTACTCACATGAGGCTGTCATGAAATTATATACACAGGTAAGAGGAGGCAACACCAAGAAAAATAAACCATGGAAAGGGTAGCCAACAATTTCTGCAAATGGCACTTTTAATAGATTTTATTCTAAAAATATTTATTTTAATTTCAAATCTAGAAACGTGATTAGCGACATTTCAGAGAAACAGGTTATGGTTTATGCATTTAAAATAAACAACACACAAACAGGAAAAGAAAGGAAGAAAACAAACCATGGAGCTAGTTGACTCCTGCTTATCTGCAGCACCAGCTCGAAGGACTCACCTGAATTCCTGAGCCCTCCGTCACGATGATTTTCCAGATACAGTTTAAGTTGTTACCATATGGTTCCGGGTACCCAGGGGACAAAATTGTGCCTCTCCGCTGAGTGAAATTGCCACTGCAGGGGACTGAAAGACAAAGCCAAATTTGGTGAAAATAGAGGACAGTGAAGGACCACAGTGATGTGGTGCTCAGCGTTCTTTTACTGTGTGATCAGATATTAAGAGAAATTTAACACAGACTATGATATTTTAAATGGCATTTTTAGCCAAGGTCAAATGCAGCCTGTTCTCTTTTCAATGAGCAATACCACGGATTATTAGTTATGAGGCTGCTAAGTTACGATCTTGTGTCTACAAAGAAATCTCTTCAATGCTCTGCGAAGGCACTGTACGTAACATTGGTGTCCGGCGTGCATCTGTTTAGGATAATTTATCGACTACAGTTTGAGGAGTTGTGCAGAGTTCTCTCCCATGTGCAGACCTGTAACTAACCCCAAATGATATTAATGGGGTTTGTGAGCACATCCAGAGGAGACACTCAAAATGCACAAATGAATTCAAGTGTGAACTGTGATTGCACTAGATGTTCGTACACAAATGAAGAAACTATCGCTGACACTGTTGTTGTCATTCAGGCTTCACTAACCTGTCACATTTCCAACCCCCATCAGGACACATTTATTAAAAGGGCTTTACACAAATAATACAGCAAATCAACATTAGAATGATTTCTCCCCAAATGAGATTATGCCGTACAAGGGTGGCTTGGAAGTTGATCGAAATAAGGACTAAGGAAAAGATGTTTCCTACTTGTTCATCTGATCAGTTTCATGAAATACAGTGGTTTTGAGGGTCTGGTGCTGCTCAACGGTTTTTGATACAGTAGGTCGCTCTGTAAGTTGGTCAGGAGCGTGATCTGCTTACGCAGACAGCACGGAAGCACTGGACGCAGCACTTCACTGCGGCGTGCAGGGGACCACGCCCTTCGGCCTCCACTTACCCACACAGCTCGGGATCGTGTCATTCCACTGCGCTAGAGCGTTCGGCACCGACTGACAGCGGACAGCTGTGGAACCTTGCAGGAGGTATCCCGGGTTACACTCAAATCGCACAATCGAACCTGCTGAGAACTCAGAACCGATTCTCCTTCCATATCTGGGCTCGGGGACAGAGCTGCACTGGGTATCACTGGTACGAGGGACAGCTGGAGGTGAAACACACAGCACAGACATCGGCACGTGCAGCTGGAAAGGTGTACGATGAAGCCAGTTTACGTTACTACAGAAGTCAAGACTGCCTTCCACAGTCTCCGAGGAGATGCCGGGGGAACACTTTCACATCTCCATCTCACCCCCACGCTCTCATGTCACACGTGGAAACCGTGGCTGACGGAGACTCAGTATGCCTGAGGACTGAGTGACACTCACGCAATTAAATTCATGAAGCACTCACCTCATTGTGCTGGTGGCAATGAGATCACTAAGAACCCCTCATCGTCAAGGATGTAGAGAGAAAGGTCTAGTGAGAAAGGCCGCTATATAACGATTATTTATAATATGGCCATTGTGGTTTAAGAACAAAACGAAAACCAGAAGTGCTGCATGATCCAGCAACCCCACTTTGGGTCCTCATCCACAGCAACTGAAAGCAGGCTCTCACGGAGATCTCTGCACCCCCATATCCACTGCAGCATCATTCACAACAGCCAAGTTGTGCAAACAACCTAGGAGTCCGTCAGTGCACGCGTGGATAAAGAATGTAGTATATACTTCAAACGGCGCATTGCTCAGCCTTAAAAAGGAAGGAGATCTTGCCATTTGCAACAACTTGATGGCCCTGGAGGACACTACGCTGAGTGGAAGCCAGTCACAGGGGGACAAATACTGCATGACTGCACTTATATGAAGCAACTAACACAGTCAAACTTACAGACTAGTGAGTGGAATGGTGGCTGGCAGGGGAAACGGGTTGCTCTTCAATGAGTATAAAGTATAAGCTTGTTAACTGTTAACAGTGATTCAAATAATGTAACATGAGAGGCTAAATCTTCTGTTACCACAATAAAATAAACATGCGCTATGGGAAAACACACACTTGAAGTCTCTACATGAAAACACCTGGAGGGAGTCAGAAGGGAGAGGCAGTTTGGAAGTCACTGCGGGAAGCAGGCCTGGTAATAAAACCCAGCTGACCGTCTCATTCCCAGAGGTCGTCCCATTGGACCAGCAGTTCTGGAGGGTGATGGGAGACGGGCGCAGAGTGGGTGCTGGGGAAGGTAGCCCACCTCCCTATGTGGCATCCAACATTTCATGAGAAGATGCACGTTTCAAGGAATCATGTCTAACATTATAATAATAAGCTTGGGAACGACAAGAAAGGACTAAGCAGCAAAGAGCAACATAAACAAAATAATCCAGCTTGTGAGGGCATCAGCTGGCCTGAAGCAGTGAGGAGCACACGGAGCAGCTGTGCCACCTGCCACCTGGCACTGCGCGGCCCTGGGAGCGGGGCCCTGCTGTCTTCCTGACGACCACACGGGCTTTGTGACCACTGTGAGCTTATGCCGGACCACGAGCAATATCCGGCACCCTGAGTAAGTCACACTGAGAAGGACCAGAGGGCCCCTCTCCCGTTCATGGGAGCGCTCGCCTTTACTGATTACAGCTGGAGTGGACTCTGCCACCTCCTACCTGCAGGGACAAAGGCGGACTTCAACAATGCCGTGACCCCAGCCTCACCGCCTCCAATGTGACACCACACTGCCCCAGACCAGCCCCTCCAGAACCCCTGCTGAGACACCCCAGGCTCCTCACGCTGTGAGGTCCTCACTGATGCAGCGAGTGAAGCTCACGCTGTGTGACTGCGAGTCTTCTGTGGTCGCTGCATGGAGGGTGGTGGCAGGTGAGCCTCACGGCAACGTGGGGCCTGACAGACCTACCTCGGCTGCACGTCAGAACTTACCAGCCATGAGAGGGTGGTCTGTTTATCAAAAAGGGTTTGGGGTACAGTTTGAAAAACACTTCAGTTGGCAAAGAGCTCTGTCACACCTAACCGTCTCCTTGAGAGTCAGACCCACGAGGTATGCAGTTTGGAATTAGCAAAATTTGCTTTCGTCCTCTGCAGTGAGAATCGGTCTGTGTTACAGCCTCTGGGGCCAGCTCCTCTCAGCCCTGTACTTCTTCGTTCAAGAGCGCAGCCCTCCAGAGAGTGTGTTTATAGACTCATTTTCCTTAAAAACAATCCTGTTGTCTTCACACTGCTTTTCCTAACACACTGCATCGTGCTGTAAATTAAACCTGGACTATCACAGACACCGCTTAAGTCACTTCTGGTAAGGAAGAGATTCAACGAGAATAAAAGTCCGATTACTTTGATTAAACTACATTTCCATTCAGTGTTGAAATATTTTCTCTCAGAAGGCAAAAGTTAATAAGATTGTATATCATCTAATAAGTACAGTTTAAAAAATTAATGATACATCAGAATTACTTTTTTCTATAACTAAAAGCAGAATGCAGAAAACTATAACATTCTATTCTAAGAAAATATTGCTTATAACTTATATTTTGCATATTTGTATGTCTGGGTATTTTGTTACAGCTGAACAGTAGCATGAGAGCAGCAAATAAATAAATGAATGACACCCATGGCGGCTTTCACGATCAATTCTCAAGGATTTGCTAGAAAAATGAAGAAATGTCTCAAATGGTAATTTTTCTACTTGTCGTGATGACTTAGAAAGAATGCACTATTTGTGCCAAAGGTGTCACTGTCACTCCAGGGTCCCAGGGCTGAGGAGAAACACACCACCAAGGATCACGTGGACACATGTCACAATTAAACCTTTTTTCATGAACTTCATATTGTCTGTTCTCAAGATAAATTGCAATAAATGAATAACAGCTACATTTGGATGAAAACTGTGGAGGAAGAAGATTTTCAGAGGAAGAAGGCTGCAAAGAGAGAAGACCGATTTTGCGTCTCTGAGCGTGGGACAGAGGAAAGCTATGAAGCGAGACCTCAAACCTCCAGGTAATGTCTGGGGCAAATCACAGAATGTTCAGCAACTTTTCCTCCCAGCCTGTGCCGGGCCCCTGCCCTTTGCCTGATGTGGCCGCGTCACAGAGAAGTTCCATTCTCGGCAGCAATTATTTTCTGGCTCTGCGCAGATGGATCACACAGCCGTGAAAACTGAGCAGCCCAGTGCCCACTGACCAGGGAGCGAGGCCCCAGGAGCAGGCGCTGTACAGGCCTGGGGACGGCGCTGGTTCAGAGGCTGGGCTTTGCCTTCCGGGAATGGCCGGTTCTGTGGATGTGCACACAGCGGGCAGGGGCGGGAGGGCAACACAGGGACAGAATTGCCTGCCACACCTCATGAGCACAGGTGCTCTAAGCCCAGGTATGTGCATGCACCTCTTGTAGAATCTCTGTAGTAAAAGCAACAAGAGTAATAACAGCAACCTCAACCTGAATGCAGTGGGGAGCCTGCAACGGCTAAGCGAGGCAGGGTTTCCTGTTTCATTTAGTGACTGGGGCACGTTTTCTATTCCTCCATATTCTGTCCAAGGCGCTGAAAATGTGATTTGAGCAGCCATTATTACTCAGTGGAGTCAAACGGAGATCACCCAGTTACGGACACATCTCCGGCCCATTCTTCCTTCTTAAATGCACGCATTGTATAAGCTCTTCATACAAAAGGTGAGTTTCTTAGACGTGGAAACCAAGTAAGCCTAATGACATATGCCATGGAAAGGGCATGAGGCTAGGGGAAAACCAACCCAAACACATCTTTACTTGCCTGGAAGGACTCTAGGCAAAGAAAACCTGAGTGTCAATTCTTCCAGCTCTGTTTATTTTATGTGTGCGTTTTAATACTAAGGAGAGTGAGTCTCGCCGACAGGAAGATCCTGGTAGAGGCTCATGAATCTGGGAGCCTGGGCAGCCAGAAGGAGGTGAGGTTCTGGTTAGGAGCTGAAGACACAGCAAACTTAACTTGGAAAGACAGAGATGCGGCCAGTCGTAAGGACGCTTTCATATAAAAACATGGCGTCCTTTTCCCCTTGAAATACTCAGTAAGCCCTGCGTGGTGTACTAGTTTTGATGTGAGTGAATTATCGAGAAGGAACTAAAAGGGATATTGAATTCTACGTTGCACGCACACACAAAACGAGACTATATGTGGACACAGACAAACACAAATGTAAGAAAGTTAAAACCGGTCGCATATTGATGAGCTGCTGTCCAGCACCAGGTAGGTAGAGAGAGGGAGGCAGAGGGCGGTGTCTGCGTTTCCACTCCCCTGCCGTGGATCAGCACGTGCCCGCGGGAAGAGGGAAGAAGGTTTGCTCTGTCTCAGTGGTCTCCGTGGCCACATGAACTGGGTCTTGTGTGGGCTCCTGTATCGCCAAGTTGATTCTGGTATTAAAAGGTGTGTATTTTCTGCCCTCCCCCCACCCCCAGTCTCTAAATGAAATGTAACTCCTTCATCGGCTACAAGCAAAGGTCTATTCAGTACTGGAAGAAACAGACTGTGCTAAGAAATAGCGAGTCTCCACAAGGTGGGTTTCTGAGGACTGTGAGGTTTGGTTTTTGCGTTGACCTAAGGACTCACTGATGGCAGGTGCACGGCGCTTCCTGGGGAACGGCAAGGGCCACGGAAACCTGTAGAACCAAATTAGTGAGAGCAGGTCCGCTGGTCTGCAGGGCCAGGGGCTCAGGAAGTGGATGGAAGGCTATGGGCGCCCTGTGTGAATATTCGAGGATTCCTGCGAGCTCAGGGAGGGGTGGGGAAACCCTCCCATTGGGTGTCTGACAAGAAACCTCAAAAGCCGTTGGAATGTGCTCATATTTAAAAGGAAGGGCTGCATTCCTCTTATGTCTTCTGGGAAGTCCGTCTGTGCAGGAACAGGTTATGGTGGACCCGCACTGTGGTGTTAGGATTGCAGAGACTCGCACTTCAGCAGGAGAGTAGGTAGGTGTTTTTTTTTTTTTTTTTTTAGAAGTTAGGGTTTTTTCATGTTAGGTTCGCACCATATTTTTTGCTTCTGGACTCCATTTGACTGTCACATAGCTGAGGTGAGTGGTACAGTTGGCCTAAGAGGGCTGGTGCCTGAGCCACACGTGTAAAAGGTGACCAGCTGTCACTGACATACTTTGGCAACCTAAGATGTCCTCTCATCCATATGTCATCCATATTGCCCTCGGCACGTAAGTAGTGTTCTGTGCGTTATGTCGCTCCTTCCCCTCAGAGACGAAAATGTTTCTGGGGGGGTATTTATTATATCACACCAAACAGCCAATCAGAGTTCCTCCCAGGTGCTGAGCCATCACGGTAAATTGATACTCAAAAGCTATATAAAGCATTACATTGTGAGGGGTCACCCCCATTAGCCTTCCTTGGGGTCTCTGTGCATCTTAACTCACCCTCTTTCCCCTTCACACTTTTCAAATGTGCCCTTCTACTCCCAAGTCATGTGGAAAGCAAAAAAAAAACAAAAAAAAACAAGCAGAGACGTGAGTGAATGAGTGAATAAGGACACGTTGTTTAAAAGCCTCTGTCCCTGCATTTCTTCAGGACTAGATCGGAAAGACCCAGTGCCCACATTACCAATGTGCCCACAGTATTCGCCAGGGTGACGTGGAGGGGCCGGTGCAGAGGCGGGAGACGTGACCTTGGCACACCGGGGTCTCGTGGAGGTTTTCTGCATCCTGACACCACTACACGTATTACTCACTGACGTCTCTAGCAGTTCTTCATAGCGGAAGTGTCTGCTAACAAGGGTTAGACGTCCTGGGACCAGGAAAGTCCTAAAGTCCCTGTGCAACTTTAAGCTTCAGTAACGGGAAGAACCAAGCTGTAGTGGTGCACGAGAGCCCCATTCAGAACGATTTCTATAAAATGGAGTCCAAATGGTTTCCAGGCTTCCACACAAATACTGTCTTTCAGAAGGCTATGTTCAATTTCACTATTCTGAGGAATTGAAAACTTTCCCAGGTGCTCTTGAGTGGTTAATAAATCACATTCATGGCCCTGGGTCTTGAACAGCAAAGGGTTTGGCTTTAATACAAAGACATCAATTTTTGCATCAACTCACTATAGGAACAGAGCAAGGAAAGGGGGTCTGACACAATTTAATGATAATATGTCACTTGTACAGGGAACACGATTTTAAAAATCATGACTTCTGAGGATACCATTTGAAAATAGGATAGATATTGGGTCGTTTGACTCGGATATTTCATCTGATGATCGGATTGGTAGTCTAATCTTTATCAAAACACCAAAGTAGCCTCCTGTCAGGGCAGACAATGCCAGTAACTGGCATTTTTCCAGGATGAAAACGTACTGGGCCAAGTGATGCAGGCTCTGTATGTGCCACAGCAACTCAGTTTTGTAAATCTGCTTTTGCAAAAATTGATACAGAATTTATCTTACAAAAATTAGGAGTGGGTAAGGTAAGCTGCCTAAACTGGGACTCTCCAATAAAGACTATTTTAAAAATACTGCTTTAATTATGTACCTTTTAACAGAAGGCATAACTTAGAACAATGTGGCTAATTTTAACTCACTAGCACCATCATTCAAGCAATTGCTACTTAATCGGGACTGGAGCTCTGTTTCCTCCTCCTGGCCTATCAGACGTCATCCTCACTCTTCCACTACTTTCTATTTCATCTCTTTGCCGAACATGGCAGGGTGTTCAGTGGATTTTACAGTGTGAGGTTACTAGACATAGAAATGATACGACAGAGTGATATTCTCCCTAACTTCCTGAAAACCATGATGTGGGCTGGTGTTTTCTGGAGCAGAAGCTGTGAAAGGCAAGACACTATTGCTAGACATGAGCACCCTCTACTACTGAGGAAGGTGTTTCTGAGCAGCAAGCAAAGCTGAGACCCAGCAAAGGGAACTAACGACTGCTTCTTGTTCTGAGCACACAGTTGATGTCCGGACGGGATCATCTGCTTTGCGTCTCAGTCTGTAGGGCAGCCACACTGGGGCCAAAGCCTCAGCTCTGAGCTTCTGAAAGCGCCTGCTTCAAGCGCATACAATGAATATGCAAAATAAAGGGGAACCGTCAAAAGGGGGAAAAACCTCATTTTACAGAAACTTTGAGTCATCTCCAACACTTTGAAGAAGCTCTAAATTCAAAATAAATATAAATGTGTCAAAAGGCCAAAAGTGAACAGAACGCAAACAAAATAAAACAGGTATTCAGAGAGATGGACACGTGGATGATATTTTAGGTTTGGTTAAATTGTGTTTTCCATTAGCTTTTGCAATAAGATTTGGAATGTATAATTTATATTACATGCCTTTCATCAAAACAGTTACTAAAATCTAAACTGTTATGAAGTATTTTACTTAATTATATAAAATATTACATATCTGAAAACATTTTGCAAAATGTGCAGTGCTCTGCAAAAGTAATTTGATCAGTGTTTGTTTCCTGCATATGTCAGATACATGAAGCATTATGGTATCTCTGTAGTAGGAATATATTTAATTGTCAAACCAAAAATTGTAATATTTTTGTTAAATAATTTTATAAATACCTATATGAATATGCTCAGTTTCTTAAATATCAAACACTGCAGCTCAAATATTTTCAGTGCGTTACCTGCAAATGGAGGTCTGTGGGGTGTACGAGGCTGTGACACTCACCTTGGTAAACGAAGTGGAAGCCCCGGGCAGACCCACCGCTCTTCGCGCTGAATCGTAGCAGAATTTGATTCCCAGTCGCCAAGGGCAGGGTTTCACCTGGGGATTGAAAGAGAGGGTACATGGGATCCACAGAACACACACTGCTGTGGTGGACAGTGATATTTTGAAAATGATTACTTACTTGGAATTTCCCAGGTAATTTTTGAATTTTTATAAAACTTGGCTTGGCTGTTTAGGACCCAAACACACCGTTTCTATAAAACTTTTAGAACTCTGTTTTTGCCTATACTTTCTATTAAAACTATATTTTAATCATTATCTCATTTATGCTTCTTTTGAAGAAAGCAGTGATAACAGGCCTATTAACCAATAATGGGGAAACATCTAAGAGCTGGGTGGATCATTGACTCAGAATCAACTTTATTTGATACTTAGTGGCTAATTACTTTACTTAAAATTAAGAAAATGTCTCTGAATCCAAAGCTGATTTACTAATAAAAAGAAAGAATTTAGGAAAAAACTTGTGAAACATATTTTTCACGTTTTCAAGTACAGGAGGGTGTCTCTCAGGTACTGGGAGGGGCGTGGGGATGGAGCTGACTTTGTCGGGATGCGTGCATATTTAAATGTGCAGCATCTGATGCACTTCTAGACATCCCATCACTGGACGTTGGTAGGAAATAAGACAAGGTTTAGGACCTTTGCTTAAAAGTAGCGCAAGACCAGAAATAGCCAGACTGTCCCCAATTGGCCAAAGCCGGTGATGCCCAGAGATGACGTCACTGTGCTGGGCACCACAGACGAGGGCTCTGTCACCAGGGAAGGCGGCACCTCAGTCGTGCTGCACCCGTCCACGCGGACACCACTCAGGGCTAATGACATGCTGTGTGTATATGTATGATAGGGAAATGCCTCTGCATGTCACCGTAGCGACAATAGGGGACAAAAAGCAAGTGGCAAAATGACAGCCTATGTTTTCTGAAGTCCAAAATATGTTTGAATGCATGTGTGTGAGCATATGCATTGTATGCACGTGTGTGAGCGTATGCACTGAATGTACACATGTGAGGATATGCACAGTACACACGTTACCGCATGCACGTGTAAGCATATGCACTGTATATACATGTGTGAGCAGATGCACATGTGTGAGCGTATGCACTGAATGTACACATGTGAGGATATGCACAGTACACACACGTGAGCATATGCACGTGTGAGCGTATGCACTGTATACACACGTGAGCAGATGCACTTTGTGCATGTGTGTGAGCGTATGCAATGCATGCCTGTGTGAGCTTAGGTAGTATATACACATGTGTGAGTTTATACACTGTATACACGTGTGAGTGAATGCCCTGTGTACACATTGGCTGTAGTGTTCGCTACACGTACATATTTAAAGGCTTGAAATAATTTAGAACAAAATGGTAAAAGTGTTTATCTCCAGAAAGACACAATACATACCACAGAAAATAAAACACACAGAGTTGTTATTCCTTTTGTTCTGATATTTCCCTGTTTTTCTGAGATGGATGCTATATTTTTCATAATCTTAATGAGTGAAGTGTTAAAACCAAGTATTTTTATATATGGGATAAGAGTACATTTGACATTTTCTATCAAAGATAAGATTTCACTAAACAAATGAGCACATTCCAAGATTATTAAATTTCTCCTACATCCCCGTCCCCGCCACACACAAAAGACAAGTTTAAAATTAATAACCCTGGCTGCCTAATTCTTTGGAAGTTTACCTGAGTGAGACCCAGAGAGCGAGCTGAGAAGTCTGGTCTGTGGGTGTGTCCCATCAAACAATTCTGCTAAATCGTTCAGGGCCGTCTGAAAATAGGCAAACTGTCCAAACACCACTGTAAAATAAAGGGGGTGGGTTGGCATGATACGCTTAAACAAAGAAATGGATATTTTGGTGTTCTACCGTGTTTCCCTGAAAATAAGACATGCCCTGAAAATAAGCCCCAGTTAAGTCATCAGCCAGACGGGCGTACTTAGTACATTATGACGACGTTCCAGAAAAGATGACATGACTGTATTTCAGTAAATGTAGATTGTTGCACACGAAAAACAAGACATCCCCTGAAAATATGCCCTAATGCATCTTTTGGAACAAAAATTAATATAAGACCCGGTCTTATTTCCGGGGAAACACGGTATATATTTACTGGTTCTTCGAAGAACTCCTGACCCTAAGAATCCCGTAAAAAATCATTAACTTCTTTTCTCTGGTTTCCAAAAGCTTTCAGTTGCTAAGACAATTTTATTTTACCCCTTGATCTTTGGGACTTAATAAAAGGAAGACAATTTCTGTTTTCTGTAGAGTCTGAACATTAAGGAAGATTGTTTTTTGTTACTACTTTAGGGTGATGGGAGAGTAGCCACAAAGCCACCCTGTTTGTTTAGCAGTGTAAGCAATGAGCACAGGCCGCAGGCACCTGCTGGTTTTTAACGCATGCTAATTTGGGGAGGCATTTAAAATTCTTAAGCTGCGGTGAGTAAAATGGCGAATCCATGTGATCTCACTGCAATTTAACACACGTGTGTCAGCAGCACAGCACAGCCTGTCCTTGTCACCCCATCCCCCGTGTCACTGTGGGAGAGCCCTGTGGCATTTCCTCATCACCCAACTCCCCATGTCACCGTCAGAGAGCCCTGTGAGGTGCAGCTGTGTACCTGTTCCATGTGCCACCCAGCTGTGTATTTCAATATTTAGAATTTCATCATTTTTGTCCCCGAACTGTTGTATGTGGAGCCTTCACAATGCTTAGGAAAACTCATGACTTAGTCTCAATTTACAAAGAATGAGCAACTAATTCTTATTTACATGTATGTGTAAAGGTTCAGCTGAAATCATTCTCAATCATTCAGAGTGAGAAATGGGGGCATGGGTACCAATTGTACACGTCAGAATTAGAACGCAAGAATTTATGCAAGTGGCAAAACAGAGGCACATCTGACTCTCACAGCTCGTGTGTGCGTGTGTGTGTGTGTGTGTGCATTCAGTTATGTGTGTGACATGTATTCTAGGGCATATATGTCTTCCATGTACCCCATATACACATATGTGCACATGTAATATGTATTACGCATATTTGTATGGTACATTTATGTCATTAAACCTCTCATATTGGGAAATTTGATCAACATTTAGGATGGGTGTGTGTGTGACATTTTTTCTGCTGAAAAATCATAATTGTGTTGTGATAAATCAAAAAAATTTGTAATAAACTAAAATCAGAGAATATGAATAATAGATAACGGAAGTTTATGGAAATGTTTTGTCTCCCACAAGCAAGTTTCTTCTTGTCATAGAATTGTACCTTTGAAAGGTTTTTCCCTCAAATGGAGTCGGACATTAGAATTTTTATATGCTTTATTTCTGTGAGGAGGTGGCTGCCATTTTGAGTGTGATGAAAAAAGCCTGACTCTGTAGGTTTTTAGATTTACTATTGAAAAAGGAACTATTTCATAAAATTATAAAAGGTATTATGTGGTGGACTTCAGAAAAGAATCCAACACAAAAGAAATGATCCTGCTCAAGAGTGAACCAGGGGTGGGGCTACGAGGGGAGGCCCTTCTAGAAATGAAGCCGTTCTGGAAATCCGCGCAGAAGGGACGCGAGCCTAGAAGGGAGACTCAGGAACTGAGCCCTTCAGCGGAAAGGTTTACATCTACTTTTCATCTCCAATCACTCAAAGGTGTAGTCACTGATCCAGTGACACCCGTCATAATCACATGAGTAAATGCATGCGCCAAATATGCACAATTGATACGTTGCTTTGCGGCTGTCCTGACACATGGAAACCACCAACTGAAAAAAATGCTGACAAAAACAAGCACAAAGCCAACCTATTGTCTCCGATTGTTTTGGATCAGAATACTAGATGGGAACTTAAGCATTTTACATCACACTGATGAGAGAATGGTAGTGGATATCGTGTAAGATATACCTGGAAAACATGCCGCTTTAATACAACTCATCTTCCTTTGTGTTATTTTATTATATCAAGAACTGAAATGTTTGTTTGTAAAATGACAGACAAAAATCCCACCAAAGGGGATACAACAGTGAATTAAACATTAAAGGACATTCTCACCAAATTCCTTCGGCACCGTGATGGAATACAGGCATACTTGGCCAGCTGTGTAGTTACGAGGGAAGTTCGGTGACAAGACCACCCCTTCCGACCCAGCGTACTGGCCTCCGCAGGGAGCTGAAAGTGAAATCAAGGTTCTGTGCTGAGCGACAACGTGGCATGTGACAGCTGGGACAATGACGAGAAGCACTAAGAAAATGCACAGCATGCCAGGTTTACTTCAAAACATAACCAAATATTGAAGTTAAAAGCTATCTTACACTGCTATCAAAAGTAAAAGAAAAAGAAAAAGAAAGATTTACCAGGTTAGACTAAAAGTAATTTAATTTAGCAGGAAGACAAAATACGAAGTCCTCAATCAGACATGAAAAAATAATAATGAAAACAAATATAATAACAGGTTTTATAAAGACAAATTATTAAGTTAATTAAATCTCACCGAAAATTTCGGGTTGATATCAATCATTATATTAAGAGATAAAGATTATTTCAGTTTCCAATTTTTTAAAAATTTATTGGCGTTACAATTGTTAGTAAAATTACATAGATTTCAGGTGTACAATTCTGTATCACATCATCTATAAATCCCATTGTGTGTTCACCACCCAGAGTCAGTTCTCCTTCCATCACCATATAGTTGATCCCCCTTACCCTCATCTCCCACCCCCCACCCCCCTTACCCTCTGGTAACCACTAAACTATTGTCTGTGTCTATGAGTTTTTGTTTCTCATTTGTTTGTCTTGTTCTTTTGTTGTTTTTGGTTTATATACCACATATCAGTGAAATCACATGGTTCTCTGCTTTTTCTGTCTGACTTATTTCGCTCAGCATTACACTCTCAAGATCCATCCATGTTGTCACAAGTGTTCCTATATCATCTTTTCTTACCACCGAATAGTATTCCATTGTGTATATATACCACAACTTCTTCATCCATTCATCTATCGAAGGACATTTTGGTTGTTTCCATGTCTTGGCCACCATAAACAAAGCTGCAATGAACACTGGAGCACACGTGTCTTTATGTATAAATGTTTTCAGATTTTTTTGGATAGATACCCAGGAGAGGGATTGCTGGGTCATATGACAATTGTATTTGTAATTGTTTGAGGAACCCCCACACTGCCTTCCATAACGGCTGCACCAGTCTGCATTCCCACCAACAGTGTATGAGGGTTCCTTTTTCTCCACAGCCTCTCCAACACTTGTTACTATTTGTCTTGTTGATGATAGCCATTCTGACTGGGGTGAGGTGATATCTCATGGTGGTTTTTATTTGCATTTCTCTGATGATTAGTGATGTTGAGCATCTTTTCATATGTCTATTTGCCATTTGTATGTCCTCTTTGGAGAAATGTCTCTTCAAGTCCTCTGCCCATTTTTCAATTGGGTTGTTTGTTTTTTTGTTGTTGAGTTTCATGAGTTCCTTGTATATTCTGGATACTAGCCCCTTATCGGAGGCACTGTTTGCAAAAATCTTCTCCCATTAAGTTGGTGGCCTCTTTATTTTGTCGATGGTTTCTTTTGCTGTGCAGAAGCTTTTAAGTTTCATATAGTCCCATTCATTTATTTTAGCTTTTACTTCCCTTGCCTTTGGAGTCAAATTCATAAAATGCTCTTTGAACCCAAGGTCCATAAGTTTAGTACCTATGTTTTCTTCTATGCAGTTTATTGTGTCAGGTCTTATGCTTCAGTCTTTGAACCTATTGTTTTTACGATACCATGGGAGTTAAAGAAAGGATGTTTTCTTTTTAGTTTTTCTGTTGTTTTAACTTTTCATCTCATGGATTCAGTTCAAGAATAACGTGTATAGTAACTAATCTGTATGGGTTTCTTCCTGAAAGTTTGATTTAAACCTGAAGGAACCCAAACTAGAAAGGGCAGATATGATGGTGGGGTATTTGTATGGACGGTGTGTGTGCGTGTGTGTGTGTGAGTGTGTGTATGTGTTGGGGCTTTATTTTCCCTCTTGTTTCAGTTATGAATAAACCCAGAAAAGAAGGACTCTACGACTTGTATGTTTTATAAATCTCCCAAAGCAGCGAATAGAACGTAAATATGTAGTTGTTCAGAATTTTCAATTAAATGGATCAACAGAAGGCACCGCTCCATAAAGTGGCATCACAATCATGGTTTAAACACAGAAATAAAACACTGTCTACATGTAGCTGACAAGTTCACTAAATTTCTCATAAATTTACTTTTTATATATGCATGCTAGTCTTTATATATGTATGTATTTATACATAATATGCATATATTTACTATATATTTAAAGATATAATACATGTTTATTTCCCTTTTTATGTGTGTATATGTGTGTGTGTATATAGAGAGTAATTTACATACACAAAACATGATTTTCAAAACTTCAAATGTAAAAAATAAGAATAAATAGAGAAACAGGAGTTTTATATGACTTTTTTAATAATCTGAGATCAATAACGTTTTTTAAGCCCTTCCCAGTCTATGAGATTATTGGGCATTAGTATTTTAAATATAACTACTATATGATGCAGTTCACATTAAATTTCTACACAATTGAATAGATGCGTGTGCGAGTGTATTTTCAGGTGTACCGTGTACGTCTAAACTGTGACGTGATCATTGTGACAAGCCCTGTGGAGGGCACCAGGCACACACTGTCA
Source organism: Rhinolophus sinicus (assembly GCF_057876585.1). Lineage (NCBI taxonomy): Eukaryota > Metazoa > Chordata > Mammalia > Chiroptera > Rhinolophidae > Rhinolophus > Rhinolophus sinicus. The sequence continues at coordinate 191,270,804 of NC_142516.1, read as the reverse complement.
TTCTTCCTGCACACAGCACATGGAGGCCCCTGGGCCCAGGGCCAGTTTTCTGCTTTTACACGTCTAGTTAATAGCTGACCGGGAGCTGGTAACGAGACACCCACAGGATGGAACATGACTCTGAATAATGGGATTTTTAAGCTGAAGTAACGGATTTTAGGACGGTCTCTGAGCCTCTGCAGAAGAGGATTCTGATGATTCTGACTCCGACCTACTGACACCTTTGACGTTCATAAAACCATGGACACATCATACAGGTGGGGCCACAGCACACGCCCTTCCCGCTCTCAGCCTCCTTCTGTTTGTACAAACCCTCTGACATTCTTAGTATTCAGGGTCAAATACGTAAGACTAGGGAAACCTTGGCTGCAGAGTTTTTCATTGCAAGTTACTTTAACCATTCCCTGATTTCCTCACTTCCCCTAGAAGCCACCTGGAGTTCTACCTGTGCCAGCAACTCTGACAGGTCCTGGCAAGACAGGGCTGCTTGGCTGAGAACCCCTCGGGTCCTAAGACAAACTCAGAAACACAGAAGGAGCAGGACTCCAAGGGCACTGGGTTTGCTCATTGGTTTTGATGCTTCATGGGCTGGTTTCTTAAAGCTCCTGTTTGTTCAGAAGGTACCAGTAGCAACGTGAGCTGTCCCGAGGGAAAGTGCGTTCATTCTGCAAGCTCAGTGTCTCTATACCCAGCCTTAAGTTCATCCTAAAATAACCTTGGCATCAACCTTTCTGCCACACACCGTGGGGTGTTACCATCTTCTTTTTAATGTGTAGCCTTCACAGAGTAAACGGTACAAGTCATGCGTCCACAGCTGGAGGAGCTTTGGCTATGGAGACGCCCAGGAACCGGCCGACTGATTACAGCCGAGGACCCAGCAATGTCCCCTGTGCCTTCCCGTCACTGCATCTCCCAAGGGCAACTGTGACCCGACTCTTGTCACTATTGGTTGAGTTCTGTCAGTTCTCGAAGGTTCATCTTACCTTTAATAGGTGATTTTATTAATTTAACATCTATATAAAGAATGACAAACTATTCATATGTGGGGGAAAATGATACATTCATTTTAATATATGTGTACATATGATATATATATGTATGTGATATATAATACATGTATATCTATGAATATGTGTGTATATTAACATGTATTAATATATATTTATATATGTATCTATATAATATACATATATCTATCTATATCTATCTATCTATATCTATCTATCAATCAGTCAACATATGTATATATATAGAGAGAGAAAGGAGGGACAGACAGAGAGACAGACAGACACAGAGAGTACACTGAGAGATTGTCAACTAGTACCTCTTATATAGACCAGGCCTAAAACACACAAAAACAGAAGTTAAAAATGCCCAGCTCTCTAAGTGAGAGGACACAGGAGAGAATGGCTAAGACCCTAGACAGGTGAAGATGGAGGAAAGTGCAAAGCCGGTCCCAGCTTAGCTCTCTGAGCGATCCCAGCCACTGTCTGGAGCAACCTAGTGCTGAAGTGGGAAATGGTTTTGAAAGTGTGAACTCGCGTCCCAAAGGCAAGACCCCACAGAAGGAAGGGAGCTGTTGGCACACATACCGCTGCACGAGGGCAAGTCGCGGTTCCAGGCGGGCTTTCCATCGGCGCCAATCACACATGTGATGGATGAGGGCTCCACAATCTTGTAGCCAGAGTCACACTGGTAAGTAACGGTGGAGCCAAGTTTGAAATCTGTCCCAATTCTTGTCCCATTCATAATATTTCCAGGGTCAAAACATGCTTCTCGCGGTTTCTCTGTAGAAGAAATGAGTGCAAACTCCATGAGGGCAGGGATCTTAATTTGTTTGTTTGTTTGTTTGCTTATTATTTGAATGCCTAGAACATGGCCAGACATATGAGAAATGCTCACAATACATTTATTGATTGATTAATGACTAAGTTGCTAATTATCAAGTCAACAACTACGTGTACTAGAAATAATTATCACAATAATTATAAAATCAATAATTAAGTATAGAAAAGTAGGAAATTTTTAAATAATAAAGTTGTATTTCTTAGTTTTCAAACCACATTTTACTACAGAATTGATGTTGAATTACTTTCATCTTGGTAACAAAATTGCAGCATTATATTGTTATACATCTACCTTTTTTTTTTTTTTTACTTTGGATTTTAGCACTGAACCAAAGAAACTGACTATGGGAACCCTGAGGTTCATTTTCTGACTTTTGTCCTTAAACCACAGTGATGTGGATGCCGACGCTTAGGGAGACCTGGCCGAGTCTGACTTCCCCAGAGGAGACTGGTTTCATCTGCTTCATTCAAGTCAGACAAGCACTTTCTTGTGTAGTAATAACAGATGGTTTGAAAAGGTGCTATGGGGAGAAGGCCTGACTTCCACTCCCCTCACCGAGGCCCAGCGAACACGAAACTCTGCAGAAAACGAGCATTTACTGTTCAATGAGAGTCCAACACCACATCTGGAATGTACTGATTACCCAGCAATTCTGTCTTCATTGTAACAGCTGCTCAGTGAATTGCGGGCCTATTGTGTGTCAGGCACACTGTGTGCTTCATTGTAATCACTACACCTCAGCCAGGCAAGCATGGCATCCAGCCCATGTTAACGCTGAGACGCTGAAAACCAGAGAAGTTAAATAACTCAGAGAAAACACACTGCAGAGACCTTCCCTACTGTGCGGTCACTAACTGCGTATTTCCCTGAATACAAGTACAAAATTACCTTTGCTTCCTCTCAGTCTTGTTGCTATGTAGTTAATTTTAGTCTCTTTACTATTATAAATGTCCTATATCAACAGCCCTTTGGAAACACAGCTAAATGAATGTACACATATTTATGCTACCGTGTTTCCCCGAAAATAAGACCTAGCAGAACCATCAGCTTTAACGTGTCTTTTGGAGCAAAAATTAATATAAGACCTGGTATTATATTATATTATATTATATTATATTATATTATATTATATTATATTATATTATGTAATATTATACCCGGTCTTACTAAAATATTAAATATTAAAATAAGACCTGGTTTTATATTAATTTTTGCTCCAAAAGAGCATTAGAGCTGATGGTCCGGCTAGGTCTTATTTTCGGGAAACATGGTATTTGCATTTCCCTCACTGGCTTGCTCTTTATGCTTTGCCACGTCCCTCACTCCATCACGGTTCCTTGTCACATCAGAAGCCTCTGGGGCCGAATGTACAGATCTGCACGTGATCAGTGCAGAAGCTGTCGGAAATGTCCGTCTTCATTTCTGAGTTTAAAATTCTGAAACCACTACTTGGCGTGCATGCGTGCGTGTAAGTTATGTTATTAATGCCAACACAGACTCAAGGATAACCTGAGCAGATCAAATAAACACATTTCAGCTCTTTTTCTTCGGGTCTGACAATCTTACCCCGACGAAAGTTCACTCACGCCAACTCTTCCATCGGTTGTAGAAAACCCAGTGTTACTCAGGTGCATAAGTATCTCTGGAAAGGCCGAGTGGAAGACTGAACGTCACTTTATTTTTTGGTCGTGGTCCCTGTTTACTCTCCTTCCTGCCTGATGGGGACTGTCCAGCATGGGAGGGGACTCTCCTGGTTGACGGCAGCAGGCAGACAGAGAGCATAAGGAGCAAACGCGCCCTGGAAACCCTTCCCCACACACTCCGTCCCCCTAGGAGTGGGAATGCAGGTAGGAGAGGACAGAAGCACGAGCTGTGTGGGCCCCGCAGGAAGGAAAAGGGGCCTAGCTTGCTGCGGTTACTCTCTCTGTTCCACTATGTCTTTAGTGATCTATGTATCCGCATTAGCCAGAGACCTCTGGCATTCGTTGACTTACTCTATCACAATAACCTTATACTATGTGTTTTACATACTTGGGTTAAAATGCAACAGATGTAAGTAAATATCACATATTATATATGGATACATGCTCCATTTTAACCCATTTATAGAAATGTATGCAAATGGTATACACGTTTATGTATAGTAACATGTGCATATCATATAGTACAGTTATGCAAAATTATAATATAGAGAATTATGCACAGCAATATTTTTATGTAAAACCTCTTTGCAGGCTCTCTATCTGACTATGGTTAGTCTCTCAGCAGGACTCGTGTGTTATGTTGGGCCCAGGACTCACTAATAGCTCTACTGAAAACCTGTTTGGATATTTCAAAGGGTAGGTGACATTCTGAAAGTTCTTTGTAGGCGCCTTAAAGCCCACCCAGAGCATGCGACATCTGTTTTAGGCAAATCAGGAACACACACACACAACTGCCGGCCCCAGAGGTTGTGCCAAGCTGTGCCCTCCTCTGTCACCAGCAGAATGCACTGAGCATCTCATGACAGAAGCGCCAGGCTGGGCACATTTTTCCTTTTATAAAATCATGAGAACTCGCCGGGCTATGCCTGTGGTACTGCCTACTGCCTCGTCGGCCTTGCGATCATTTTTTGTTATAAGTCTCTTTCGCTTCATTTACTGTTGGGTTGAATGTCACCTACGTGATCTTCTGCTCTGTCGCTCATCTTGATTTCCGATAGCGAGACTGTGAAATCCCTCCCAATGAACTGCATCTAATCTTCTGTTCCATGCAGCCAGCTATCACTCCAGGATGTGTGGTGATAAATCACCGGTACGTTTGTGCATGTAATTTGTCACGTGCTAATGAGAGGACTTCATAACATGCTGCTCGTGTCCACCCCACTTGATTGTAGCTCAGTATCTGTGCTGGAGGCCGGGGGTTGACCGCCAGGCCTGAGATCCGCACCCGGGAGGACTGCTGGCCCCTCCGCCTTCCGTGCTAGGCCAGGGCTGGCTCTGTGCCGCCTGCTGGTGGAGCAGCCTGGGCTCGTGGGTACAAGGCGCCACGACTGTGGTCTCTCCCTGCCCGCTGCTGGTGTGACTCATTCACAGACTCCACGGGAGAGCTTTTCCAACATTAAGACCTGTAGACCCCATGTATGTGGCTTTCTGGCTCCCAAAGAACCCGGTAGAAAGAGGCCGCTCTCCTTTCCCATCACCAGCCGGGCACAGCGGGCTGTTGACTCACTCAACCAGCGACTCACTTTCTCTGAAAGGTTCTGGAGAGCGCAGGGCTAGCAGGCAGTGGTCAGGCCATTCCCACATTTAGTAAGGTGTGCTCTGTCTTTTGGGGGTTTCTGACTCACTATGGAGTGCGCCCCGCCACGGGGAAGTGCGCCTCGGGGAGGCCTTCCTGAGACACGCGACGGCGTGGGAAGCGCCCCACGGGCTCACGTTAGTTATTGCTGATCAGGGCAGCCCCGCCGGGAGGCACCGGGGCGTCCACGTCGGAGCTGTCTCACGTCGTGTATTTTAATAGCGATCAATCCATCTCGGGATTCAGCTGTTGGGGGGAAACAGGCTAATTTTCTTCTTAAAACCATATGAAGAGGTACAGGTCTGTTAAAGAGCTCACAGAGATGAAACATATTTTACTTTATAATTCCAATAACTAATAACTAATTCAAAGTTTAAATAAAAAGATATACATATTCTCATTATTTTTTAGAAAGTGTTCACTGCTGTGCATTGGTATTTTGTTCGGTCCCTTTCTCTGATTCTTTGTAAATTATTTTGCCTTTTCTTTGTTCACATGAGAAATGGATTTGAAAAATAAATATTTGCTCTCATGGACCCACCAGCAAAATGCTTACTTAGGTGTTTTTTGGTTTGTGTTTGTTTTCTCTGGATGGTAGTCACAGGGGACTCCTGAATGGAGTGGGTGACACGGGTCTGGGGACCCAGCTCCTAATCCAGCTGACGCCTGGGGGGAGGGGACAGGAGGGGACAACAACAGACGTTTTACATTTGAAAATACTGAGGTGAAAACTCAGCTGTTTGGATATACTTAACTGTAGTCACCCTGCAGGAACAGACTAGATGATACTGAAACACATCGTAAAGCAACTCTTACACGTTTCACACCCATCACTGCACAAATCCTAATTTAGTTTAAATGGCCACTTTTTTTTCTCTCAGCAGAAGTGGGTCTGGACCCGTGTCCACTGGACAGACGGGCTCCCTTCCCCAGACCGACCGGCCACGGCCGCACTGCTTGTGTCACACACACAGGCGCGACTTCACGAGGCCGCGCTCGCGGGCACCACCCGTCTCCACATGGACTCGCGGTCACAGTACCTTTAAACTCGATGGCGAAGCCGGACAAGCCCACGGAGGCATCGCTCCGAAACGCCAGGAAAAGGCTGTTGCCGCTGCTCTCGAGTCTCTCCGGGGCCTGGGAGCCCTGGAAACTGCCAATCAGGGGGCTGTTGGAGCCGTCGCCCTCATAGACGTGCAGGAAGTCATAGCTGGGCTCCATGTGGAAGCTGAGAGCAAAGGACACGGGTGTCAGCACCTCGCGGGCAGTCCTCACATCTCCGCGACTGGGAAGCGTCGGCGCAGAGATTTCACTGCTTTTGTTTGATTTTTTAAAGTTAGGACCATTCAAATGATGAATGTAATATAATCAAAATGTCCCCCTGGCAGTGCTTGTAACAAATGCTGTTTCTGTTCTGCGTAATGGCTATCACCTTCCCTCCAGTCGGCAGCATGTTTGGGTGACAAGATGGAGAGTCAGGAGCTTTTACAGCTGTGAGCATGTGCTGTTGCTTAAGTGGCTGCCGTGTGTCTGGAAAATGGAGTGATGAGACGTGAACAGAGGTCGCTCCCTACATCGCCCAGCATTCTGAAGCAGACAGCACGCGGGGACCCTCGAGGACCCCCCATTAGCGCACCCCTGGCGCTGCACTAGGCCACCCTGGGTTATGTCAAGGCCGCACTCACCACTGTGAGGTCCCTGAATGCAGCTGTCCTCACTTACCCATGAGGGACACGTTCCACAACCCCCGTGGATTCCCGAAACCAAGATTAGTACTGAACCCTATATAGACTGTTTTTCCTATATATATGTACCCAGGAGCAAGCTTAAGAGAATAGCAATAACCACAAATAATGGAAAAGAACAACTTTAACACTACACTGTAATAAACGTTATGGGAATGGGGTATCTCTGTAAGAACCAATCCGATCACCAAGACGGCTACTGTGTGACTCACAGGCAGGGGTGGTCTACAGTGTGGTGACACTGGACAAAGGGACAAGTCACGTCCTGGGCAGGTGGGATGGGCCAGGGCAAGAAGCTTCACTACACTACTCAGAGAGATGAGCAACTTAAACCTTATGAATTGTTTACTTCTGGAATTTTCCATTTAATTGTGTACACCTGTTTACTGAAACTGCAGAAACCCAAACCTCAGGTAAGAGGCACTGCTGCATATTTACTGAAGGGAGCCCTGGAGGGGTTCTTAGTCTGTTTATCTGAGAAGTTTCCTGAAGTTAGAAACGAAGGAGTCACAGACTGAAGTGACTAAGTATAAAGCACCAACAGGAATTGTAAGAGCAAACAGAGTTTGGTTGGAACAGTAATTTTATCTGTAATCCTTTGCAGGGATCTTACGACATCTGGTCATGCTGTGCCCGGGTAACTGGCAGAGCCACGGACGTATTGCTATAGATTATTACTGAACACTAGAAATACACTGAAAATAAAAAAAAGCACATGTTCTGACTGTCCCAGGATAACCCCTCCCTGACCCGGCAAACAAAAGTTGCCCATGTCTTAGAAGAAGCGACAGGTGTGTGATTTTCCTGTGACACTATGTCAGCTAATGATTCGTAAAATCTAAGAGTGGAATGAAACGTAAAGGTTTTCTAGTTCAACCTTTTTCCAGAGACACTTACAAAATGAAGTGGAAAATATTTATGCAAACGCCCTTCTATACGACAGGATGTACTTTGGGAGCCTTGATTCCAAGTCATTGAGACACAGTGGAGGGTCAGGAACCCCAACCACAAGGCTCCACGTTCCCTAAAAGGCTTTCACTGTCCATTTACCTTTAATCTCCTGGTTTTAAGGAAAACACTGCTAGAAATGAGCATTAACAAAAACCACAAAGATATCCCAAAACATGGCCAGCAGTTCACCGGCTTTCTGTAATAGCTGAGGGCGTAATAAAATGTTCATCACTTGGTAAATTTATAGCAGTTTGAGTAAATTCAGGAAATGATGGCTGATCAGACTGCTTAAAATTCGGAATCATAGACGTTTAAAATGATACTGACTCAGGTCTCATCAGGAGGAGGAAGTGAAAGGAGGGCCTGGCAACCAGGCCTGGGACACTGATGGAAACATTTCAAGAAAAGGAAACTTGTTCAGCTGGCAGATAAATAAATGTAACTAGGCCGCAGTCCTGGGTCGTCTAAACACCCACTTTTCTATCACTTCAAGTAGTTCAAACATCAGAATATTAAATAAGAAAAGACCTTGGAGTACTAAAAAACAATTATCATATGCCAGATTTTCATAATATGATAGTTCTGTAGAATTTATTTCTATAAAAAAATCATAATATTTGAACTTTCCTCACTGCAAAAAGAAAGCAGCAAAAACCACAAACATGCGGAGATTAAACAACATGCTTTTAAAGAATGACTGGGTCAAAGAAGAAATGTTTGAACTTTTCTCATCTAGCTTGGCAAAAAGGAGACAGCAAATTTTTAAAGACAAATGTCTAGTCATTCAGACTTTAGCAACCCGGTGTGGGGGAGCTTCCACTTCCAAAGTTCTGACGAGTCACGCCCGTGTTAATGATAACAAGTGCAGCCTCTGGGAACGTCGGACAAGATGCACTGTGGAAATGAATTACTATCACACAGTTAGAGAAATATGACACACTGATGAGAAATCACAGTGAGGAAATCTGTGTCACTTTTGATTACTGTTTAAATAGTCTGTAAATTAAGCTTTCTCCTGGGGACACAGTGAGTACAACACAGTATTTAGAGGAAATCCCGCCCCATCACGTGCATCCTCACACAGGGAGAAAGCTCCCAGCAGAAGATGGTCTTTCCATCCTGTCATTTTGCAGCCTGATGCAACCTCTATCACACACAGAGCGAGGCTTCGCGAGACGTAACACGGGAGACACTAGGGAGGGCTAAGGTGTAATTGTTAGGGTGATGCTTACATGCTACTAAAAGGGGGTGCTCGACAAGAGGTGGTACCTTTTGAACATCAAGGCGATCACGAAGTCGGGGTTCACTTTTATTCTCCAGTCGCACTCCTTCCCGGGGGGGTACGGCTGCGGGTAGTTAGGCGACAAAATGACTCCGGCGGGGCCCGTCAGGTTTCCTCCACAGGCAGCTGTCACAGGGGAGGGACGTTTAGGGAGAGAAGGGTGCCGGTCAGTGTGGAAGGATTCTGATTAGTCCCCAGAATCCACCAAAGGGACTACGCGCTGGGTTATGAAACAATGATCCAGGAGATGTTTTAAGACCCTGTATAGTTTTCATATAACTGTTACACATTTTCTGTAATGCCCCACCCCTTGTAGGGAGGATTTTCAAACTGCTGACAAATGAAATTTACTTCCTATAATTTTTATATTTTGCTCTGTTAAAGTGTGCAGATGACCTTAAACCCCCACATTCCTGTAATACACATGATACATATCCAAATACAAAACTTGGGCTGGAAAACAAATCCCCGTCAGCATGATCTTACAGCCCTGTTTATTCTTTTCTTATTTCTTATGGTTCTCAGGGTCTTTGCTTGCTAATTCCAGGAAGCACGCTTCACGCTTACAGCGGTCACCCACGTGTGGCTCACTGTCACATGTCGAAGGCCCAGCTTTGGTCATAGTAAGTGTTCAGGAAGGGTTTGCTGAAAATAAATCCATGTCATTGCATGCACTCCTCACCACCCTCGATAGATGCAGGTCTTGGAATACATTCCCCACATTTCCCCACGAAATGCTGAAACTTGCACCACGTCTGAGTGACAGCCCAGCTCCACAGCCAAAGACAGGCCGAGCTGGATCACTGACCTCTAACACTGTGCTTTGATCACAGTGCTCAGCACACATGTATCAGAAAGCAGCATTTTAGAGGCTGATGAGAAGGTGAGTTTGGTTTTGCAGGCATTGCACTTTCACAAAATGTGTTTCCATTTATATTAGTGCCATCATGATTATGTACTTCAGCGTCCTTAACAGGCAAGCCATGCGTGTTCTTGAACCCGAAACTGTTTAGGGTTGTTTCATGCACTACATTTCTGTTCAAGCTTCCGTCACCTGGGAAGTGCTACGACCCTACGAGATTCGTAAGTATGCACCTTCTGGACACACTCATAAGTATGCACCTTCTGGACACACGTGTGAGTACAGCAGGCTGGGCGTTCCTCACATCAAATGCTATGGCTTGTCGCCAAGTTGTTTTTAAAACATCACCCCAATTAGATTATACTAGTCTCTCAAACTATGTAGCTTCTTTCATATGATTGATCACATATACATTTAGGAAAAAATATAAGTAGAAAAGGAAATACACTAATGGGTCATCTTCTTCCACACACACACACAATGACTTTTTTGTAAATGCTTCACAATTTTCTGTGCTGGACATATATTTGAATACTTACTTAACCTTCCTGAAAAGTTAATTTTCGTAAGAAGAACTATAACAAATTCTAGCAGTTTCTGTCATAATCAGTCTCATCAAAGGAAAACTCTGAATAATATCATAGGAAATCTTTATAATAAATTCTCCAGGTATACGCTCGAGAGTAAGATGATGCAACTTTCACAAAAAATGACTAAAACCTCATGTCCCCTAGGACGCAGCTTAATTTTCATAACTAGGTGGAAAGGACAGTCTAGTGGGCCCTCACAGGACGCCGCCTGTCCCAGAAGCCACCCCCAACTGGGTGAGGCAGCTGGTGCCCAGGCGGGGAAAAAAGGTGCCCAAGGCTCTGAGGAGCTCTACTCCGTGCAGGTTTAGAAAGATGAAAAATGACAGATTCGGGGCACTGGCTGCAGGGTGCTACCAGCAGGAAGAGTTCAAGGATGAGACTCAATATTGATTTAAATGAAACAAAGAAGAGATCTTGTCTATTCGCCCAGATCCCAGGAGGCATTTTCCAATGAGGCTGTTGAAAAGCTTCAAGTGGAATTCAGCAGCCATGTCTTGCTGGCTTTGTTCTCTCTGTTGGTCGTCTACTCTTCATTTTAACTTCATTAGGTTTTAATTGCAGAGCTTGCAAAATATTTTGGATAGGATTAGAATTTAGTATAAAATTCAAGTCAGACACTCTGGAAAATTCTCCAGAGGGAATGGACATAGAGATGCAGTTCATATCAACCCACCATCCCTCATTCGAAATGCGTGGGGTCCTTTCCTGATATGTACGCTAAGACTTTCATCAAGTTGGAGGTGCTACTCTGTAATGAAGCACATCAGTGTTTCTGCATCCAAACCTTTCACATTTCACACCATTAAATGGGAACAATAGTCTGGAAATAGCCACCCTGTAGGTCAGGGCAGGATGTTGCCACCAAATGAAGATTAATTTTTGCTTTTCAGAGCTTTTTAGAGTCTGGACTTGCAGAAAGGGGATTGCAGGTTACATGAGAAAATTAAAACTCTGCAGATTTTTGAGGGACACTTTACTCAGAATTAGAAGGTAGTGAGTGTCCTCTGGTCTGGAGAATCGCTCTTCTCAGACTCAGCTAAAAATGCCCAAAGAGGGTGCCTCCATCCTCGGAGTCCTTTGGGAAGTGAAAAAAGTGAAAAAAGTGAGGTGTCCAAGCAAACAAGAAAAATGAGCAAATGACAAGTTGCTGAAAATATAAGTGACATACAAACAGGTCAGAGAGAGGTTAAGAGATTTTATAAAAAGGTGAGGGAGAGAGAGAACCGCAAATAAGAGGGAAAACTTCATTAATAATGAAAGGGAAAAAAGAAGTTAGCAGGCCACCAATCAGGAAAGAACAAATTCAAAATGCCAAAAAGAATATTAAATTAATAAGAGTTGGAACTCACTATTAACTTAAAATGACAAATAAAACACCAAGGAATCATGGATTTCTGCCCATATTAAATTATGATATTAAGAAATGTCATCTGTATGTGTTTTCTCTTGGTTGGGGGAATAAACACACATGCTGATGGAAATGTCAGTGGGTGCAACCTTTCGGAAAGAGTTTAGCAAATGTTTTTAAAGTCCTAGAAATACATAAGTTTGTAGAAATATGCCATTCACAAGTCACGGATGTGTTTTGCAACAAGAGCGTTCGCTGCCCCAATCTCCTAAAGGGAAATGGTTGGCACAACCTAATTGTACGACAGAAGGGGTCAGTGGACTTGACGTACGTCCATCCAAACAGAGAGACTGTGCAGGCAGGACACCCACTGGTGTTAGGTTGGTGCAAAAGTAATTGAGGTTTTTGCCATTATTTTTAACTTTTTAGGCCGCAATTACTTTTGCACCCATCTAACAGAAATCACATAAAAACACAGAAAGATACTCACCCTGCACTGAGAAGGAAACAGTGCTGTTTACAAAATAATAAGCAGGATGCTACATTTTAAAACATTTACATAAAGTAATTCCGAAGTTTACTCCTGCATGTTTATGTTAATAATAATTGCCTCCAGGTAAAAAGATGTCAGTGTTTATCTCCTCTTTTTATAAAAGTTCTGCAGTAAACACGTATTTTTTTTTTAATAAGGAAAAAGCTGAAAAAAACATTAAATTACATGTGTCCCCAGTAAGCAGAATAGAATTTATGTGAGTGCTGAGTCATGAGCAGCTGATGCCCTAAAGGCCACAGGGGCCCTGAGCTTCATTTCTGGGGGTTGGGGGGGATATGTATGTATATGTGTAGTCATATTGACAATACAATGAAAAGATAATGTTCACTTATTCCCAAATATCCCACTTTTTCTCTGATATGATACTTCTGTGTGTTGGTCTGGTTGCCAACACAGCTGATATACTTAACTGCCTGCAAATCATGTCCGCTTGTTCTTGCTGCTGATACTCAAGGCACATGAAGTTTTACCCTCTTTGCTGAGGACGAGATTCCCAAGTCACTGGTTAAAATTAGGTGACCAAGAGATGAACCAGAAAAAGACTACAGATTCATTGAAAAGCTGGTCCAATTTTACGATTAAGTATTTAAATTAACGTCAACTGAGAATTTTTAAGAGATTGACTGCGAGTTGCATTGCTTTTGAATGTACTTCCCCATGCGCTTACAATCATGCAACACGGAGAATAAATAGTGCCTTTCCTACTTTAAAAACAGGCCAATGGTTTTAAATGATTAGTGCATTGAAAGGTAATTACTCCACTTTAAAAAAGAAACGTGTAGAAATCTGTGGCGTCACCTGATGACTCAGCCTGAAATAAAATGCATGACCTGCTCACACCAGTTAGGAAATGCAAACGCAGCAGAAAGCACTGAAGAAACCCTGGCAGCTCAGCAGCCAGCGCTCACACCCATCCATCTCCAGAATGCAGTAAGGCTCTATGAGGACATGGGAGCTGGACAGAACCACGGCACCCTCCACTGCACTTACGTGACAACCACAGTCATTTAAAGTCACAAATCCCCGTCAAGGTCGCCCTATGCAAAATGGCCCATTACTGCATAGCATTTCGTTACCACTTTCTCTCTTCACAGACTAATTACATTTTATATTTTTTCAAACAGATTATAAAGAGCTACAAATGGAACTGTGACAGTTGATTAAAATAATAAAGTTTAGTAGAGTTTCTTTTAAAAATTAAGATGAAATACTTTAAGTAGGTATTTATGGTAAAATATTTAATTGAATGCACAGTCTGCATGTAATTCCTCTTTTATATAAAACATGCATTCCCCTAAAACCATGTTTGTGATAGAGTACCTTGGATGGTTATTCAAACTAAAGTCTGCAAAACCAATTGTCATCCTTTTAATAAGGTCAAACTATACAACTTCTCGTGAATTTCAGGAACAACTTTCTCCTTTTATCTTCATTTTGACAAAAGCAGTATAATTTCTAGTTTTCAGAATTCTATTAAAATGTAGGGATATTATAGAAAAACCATCTCAAAAGAGAAAGTACTTTTTACTGAGTAGGTTATGCCTAAGGGCAAGTTTCCATATTAAAAATGAGAATAGCACTGGTAATATTATGCATTTTCAGCCACCTAGAATTTTAAATTACAGTGATTTGATGGATCCATATTGTTACAAGATTGGAACTGTTAGATAAATGTCAATTACTGTATGTTAAGTAAACTATTTCTTTTATTTTATCTAATAAAATGAAGTTTACAATAACATTTCAATAGAGCCTCAGAGAACCAGAGGGCATGTAGGAAATCCTTAAGAACTATTCTTGAAGAAATAGAGCATTTACAGAGCGATTTTAATGACAACATGCATTCATCCCTAAATGTGAACTTTCTATTTTCTGTTGCACATTACCTATGCAGGTAGGCGGGTCTGGTTGCCAGAAGAATCGGTTATTCAGTTGCACACATGTGATTTTAGCTTGTCCTTGGAGCTGATACCCAGGGTCACACTGGAAGGTGACAGTATCTCCAGGCTCTCTACTGTCACCGTAGCGCGTGCCATTCTGAGGCATGCCTGGGTCATTGCAGGTGGATGCGACTGATGCTGCAAAGACAAGAGGCCAGCAGGTCATGTGATGGGAACCACGGCAGAACACTCACCTGGCTGCAGGTGCTCACATATGTTCACATATGAACACATGAAGAGACTGTTTTCCTGAGGACACACTAGGTAATAGGCACCTTGATTACGCTTACCTGGAACAGATTCTAGCAAAACCTTGGTGAAAATGCAACCAATCATGGAATGTATTAAGAAGCTGCATCGTGCTAAAGTTAGTACACGCATGTGCGCACACACACACACACACACACACACACACTTTCCCATCTGATTTTCTCGTTATCAACATTTTAATGAAAACACACACCACAATTTGAATGACTTAACTGCAGTGCATCCATCTCAATGAGGCAGGACATGTTCCTTAAGGGCTGTGTCTTCACAGGCGCCGACCAGCTGAGCTGACCAGTTGTCTTGATGATGTAGTGATGCAAGCCAGACGGCAGAGGCTATAGGTCAGTGCTAATGGGACGCCATAGGTCCCACGGCCTTTGCAAAAGTATGAATAACCCGTCACTCTAAAAAGAGGTCTCACTTGGAAATAAATCATATGGTCACCCGAATGTTAACAGAAGCTCTGGAAATGGTGCCTTCGTTGTCAACAAAAGTATGAGGAATTTCAAGTCAAGTTAATAGAGGCCAGCGTCCCCAAATGAGCTGGTTAGAGCGCTTCTGGGGGACAACAGGCCATTGGAACTTGAGGCTGCAGCCATCATGTGGAAAGCATTATGCACCTAAAATCAGGTCACACAGGCAGGTGCCAACCCTGTGTGCGTCGCCAGATTTTGTACCAGAATTCTGAGTCCCACCGTCACACTGAAACGTCATGGCCGGACAAGTAGCGGTGCTTCCCTCCAATTCCTGTAACGGCCACATATCACACTGTGTGATGCTAAACGTTAGGAAGATACACAGGGGAGTCCAAAGCTGAGACATCTGTTTTGTGTTTTTCCATGTCCCTTTCAACTAGAAGAGTGAGCGCTCCCTTCCTCTTCGCTGCCGAAGGGACTGTGAGGGAAAGTTCACTTTCTCTGTGCAGAGTGCTTGGGGCAGAAATGCCGATACACGAGAGAGAGGAAAAGGGGTTGGTGCCTTACCCCCAGGTGCCATCACGTTGTCTGTCTTAATATCGACAGACTTACAGTTATGTGCGGGCTTTGCTTTTTGTGTTTTCAGTTTTCTGCTTTGCTTGGGAAATTTGGGGGCAATGTTATGTGTTTGCGAGATAGGAGAAATTTGTTTATATGAAAAGTTAGGAGGCACAAACAAAGAACCAGACCCGCTCTGAGCTCTGAAGGGATTTTTACCTAATAGGGGAGGCGGTGGACAAAGTATACAGGGCAACGGGAAGTGTGAGACTTGCAGATTAGTGGATCAACATCCTAAGAGAAAGCTCTCACCGCACCCACAACTTGGATCCTGTTGGCTGGTCGGACCTGCTGCAAATCCCAGCCCAGACCAACTGGCCTCCGGTCACTCAGTTTCACTGCCCATCAGCCCACCCATCAGTACAAATGAAAACGTTTTCTGGTTCATTATGACTGTTGTGAAAATGCTGTGTGAGCACCTGCCAGCCCATCTCTCCCCCTCCTTGTCTCTAAGCTGACTGACGGCAGAGGCTGCCTTCACCACACACTCTTTTCCTCCAATTGGTTTTTATTATATATTGAAATATATACCCATGTATACCGATGACACAATAAAAGCAATAAAACAAATATCTGTGACATTGCTCAGATTGGAAAACAATATTATAACTACGGCAATGTTATCAATACAGTGCACCCCTCCCTCCACTCAGGAAGAAATCACTGCTGAGAATTTCATGTTTACCCTTCCCTTGCTTTTCTCAATGGTAACCGTAAGTGGATGCATTCCATCAGCAGCCACATGTCGCCCCCCATTTTGAATTTCTATAAATGGACTCATGTATCACAGATTCTTCTGTGACTGTTTTTCCTCAGTATTATGTTTCTGAGTCATCCACATTTAGACATGATGTCTGGTCCGTTCATTTTCAGTGCTGTATAGTTTTCCACTGCATGAATGTACCATGATTTATCCACTCTCCTCCTGGTGGGTACTTGGGTCATTTTCACCTTCTGCTCTTACATAGAATGCTCCTACGAAAATCCCTGTACGTTTTGCAGGCATACATTTGCTCTATCTGTGCTCAGATACTTTAGGAATATCACTGCTAAACAGCATGTAGTTGGATTTTTTTCTTAATTCAATCAAAGAATCTTTTAATTGGATGATTTAGTCTCCTTATATGTTTCTATCTCCTTTATATTTTTTTCTCCTTATATTTATTGTGGGTTTTTTTTTTTTGCTGCATTTCAATTTATTGTGGCCACCTTATCTTGTGCTTTCTGTGAGTCTCCTTTTTTCCTACCTTTGTTGCCTGCATTTGTATGGATGCACTTAATTTTCTCATTCTCTTAGTGTGTACTTAGTATATTCTTACACTACTCTCCAAACCTTAACACTTTGATTTTGATCATTCTTTCCCTATTTACGTGCTATTGCTGTCAAGTATCTTAGTTGATTTTTTAAAATCTTAAAATAGACGTTGCCATCATTACTTAGTTTTTAAACCCTATAAATATTGTTATAGCTTTATACAGCTGATTACTACTTATATTTTCTATATATTTACCAATGTGTTTGCTTACTATTCTTTTTTCATCTCAGACCTTTCATCTGGTCTAATTCTCCTACTTCTTAAACATACATACTTTTACAAATTGCCTTCAGTGGAGATGGAGATGTGTGATGGTTCGGATTCTCATTTAGAAAATACTCATCCCCACCTCTTCGTCCTATGGATGGAAGGTGCCTCTGGTTGACGTGGGCTTGGTCCATGAATTCCTTGGCTCAGGGATATCCCAGCAGATGCAACCAGGCACAGGCTGGTGGTTCCCAGGGTGACCTGCTTCCCTTTCTGCTCTAACCGTGGAGATACACCGCTGTCTTAGAACAACGAAGGGATCATGTGCCCGTCAGCCTGCACACTGGAATCCTAAGCGGGGCTACTCCATAATTTAAAACCAGGTCAGGTGCAGACATGCAGCCTGAAGTTTGAGTTGCTCCCGCTGACACACAGGCGTTGAAGTGTTGGGGTTTGTTATGCAGTGGCAGCTGACTGATACAAGGCCCGTGGTGGTCAACTGTCCCACGCTATAAGCTTTGTCCAAAAATACCTTCAGTCTTTAAAATATTTTCAGTTCTCCCTTAATTACACAAGATATTTGTACTGAGCTCAAAGGTCAGGGTCACTATCCATCGTTGTTTTCCTGTCAATGCCATTAAGAAATTTGTCCAGTTCTTCTGGCTTCCAGTTGTCTTCCTTCATCTCACAGTCAGAACCTGCTGTAAGATCCTCATTCTGTCTTTGGTTGCCTGAAGTTCCACAACATAATGCCAATGTATGCATTCCCCTTTATCCCTAAAGGAAATCAAAGTCCCACAATAATGTATCTATGTTTGCATTTCCTTTCATTAACTCTGCTTGAGACTCAGTAAACTTCTGAATCGAGGATGAGCCATTATCTTAGTGAATATCTCTTCCCTCCTACCCTGTTTCCCCGAAAATAAGACCTGGCCAGACCATCAGCTCTAATGCGTCCTTTGGAGCAAAAATTAATATAAGACCCGGTATTATATATTATATTATATTATATATATTATTTATATTATATTATATTATATTATATTATATTATATTATATTATATTATATTATATTATATTATATTATATTATATTATACCGGATCTTATAGTAAAATAAGACCGGGTCTTATATTAATTTTTGCTCCAAAAGACTCATTAGAGCTGATGGTCCGGCTAGGTCTTATTTTCGGGGAAACACGATATTAATTATGCTCTCTCCTCTGGAGCTAAAATTTGATAAATGTGTGTCCTCCATGTCTCTTAACAGTTCGTTCATTTCTTAAGGTTTTGCTTTTCACTTTGTTCTGGCTTCTGGGTACATTTCTAGACTGTCCTTCTTTCTTAGTCTGTCTTTGTCTGGATCTAATTATTGTTTTAACACGTCATTGAGTTTTAAATGTCTCGTCACTGTGCCTGTCTGTTTGGCATTGCTTTGTTCCCATAATCAGCCATTGATACCGTATACTATTACCTACTCATATTTATATGCTCTTTTATTTTTTAAATTCTTACAGTCTGATCTGACACTATTAGGTTGGTACAAAAGTAATTGCGGTTTTTCCAATTATTTTTAACCTTTTAAGCTGCAATTACTTTTGCACCAACCTAATAGATCTAATATCTCATGGAAACGGAGGTATTTCGAGTCTCGAATCTGCACATCTGCTCTTGGAACTTCACCTGTAGAAATTCTCTGCAATTGGCTTTGAAGGTGTATTCATCCAGAGGGGTCACATACGACTTCACCATGTGCCTGAGACACTGGAAAGCTTCTACCTCCTTAAAATAAATTCTCAGCTTGAGGCATTTGGGAACACACAGACGGCGCGTGGTTGCGAGTTCTATATGCTTATATTTATATCTATGTCTATATCTATATCATATTTCTATTTATATCTGTGACTATATCTATATCACATTTCTATCTCTAATCTATCTCTATCTCTATATCATCTATAGCTATATCTATTTTATAGCTATGCCTCTCCCTATCTTTGCTTATCTATCTATCTATCTATCTATCTATCTATCTATCCGCCCTCATACTGAGTGTAGAACCCCCTTTGGAGTTCTGGCTGTGAACGAGGGTATCCAACCATATTTCCAATATTGGGAAGGTCTCAGATGTTGCCTCTTATCCCTCAGTCCATGTGACTCTCAAAGTGGAAGCTCAGTGTCACCAGGGATCAACCAGCCAGATGCTTTCAGGACAAAGACAATTTCTGAGCTTTACGACATTTTCACATTATTTGGCTACTCTGAGGATTCCTCATTTTCTTGCAGACTCAGTGATACATTTTAAAAGGCTAAAACCAGTTTTGTCCAGTACTTTTAACATATTTTCAGTGGTTAGGTTTTCAAAGTACTTCCCTTCCTGTAACACTGAACACTGAAGCCCCTCGACTACCACACATTTTAACAGCCAGCTGTCTGGCATGTCACACCTGTCATCGCCATCTCGTATGATTACTATTAGTGCTTTGAGGAGGGGGGTTACTTGAAATCATTTCTCAGTACACATCAAGAAGAAAGGGAGAGTTTGGGCTTCAGAGTAGGATTTTCAATGGGGGAAGAGCAGGAACGGCCATATCAGAGTCACGGAAGGAGATCTTTCTAGTTTCCTGTTTCCCTCCCATCAGTTGCAAAAATCAGAAGACAGGCCAGAAAGTGAGCACATCGCCCCAAAAGAAGACGGGTGGAGCGGTGGGATGAGGGATGAAGGGCAGACTTGAGGACGCAAAGCTGACAGTTAGGAGTCAGAGGTGTCGCCGGCACAGGAAGGCGCACCTTCTTATAACGCAGAACAGCAGCTAAGAATTCAGGCAGCAGACTCGCAACCACAGCGGCCGTCATCCAGGCACCGCAATGGCACTCGTCCTGAACTCGTATCTTACAAGCAACCCTGAGTTAACTTTTTGAGTCATGTCCCTAAGAATTTAAGATCCACCTCTGCTCTACCTTCACTGAGATTTCTCTGAGCTTCAGACAAAAATCATACGCAAATCCTATCATGCATTTGTAATCTTGTCCATCGGACTGAATTTCACATCCTCAAAAGAAATGTCATCCTTTCCTCAAACGAGAGTGCACACATGTGGATACACACTCACTTCCAAGTGATTGTTTCTGCCACAGTTTAAATCACATTAAAATGAGTTTCAAATAAATATATAGTATTAAAACAGTAAGTTAATTGTACAATTATTTAGTGATTATATAGTAATACTCATAGTAAATATTCATAGCAATACTCCAACAATAAAATAAGTATATAGTTTTAACTTAACGAAAATTTAGAAGAAAAGCCAAGGAGATCGGGGATGAGAGTCTCATTATAAACTTTAAAACAAGAAATGTTTTTATTATTTCTCTTTCCAAATTTTTATTCAACATTCATTAGAAGCAGACACATTACCCAGTAAAGGAGCAGCATGCAAAGGTGCACTGATTCTGTGCAGACTTCCAACAGGCATACCAGCCTTACAAAAACGGGTGTCTTACAGAGGATTTCTGAGACCTATTAGTTGGTGTCCAGCCAGACAAAATACCATATACTCCAGCTCTCGCTTACAGATTCCCCTGGCACATTAGGGACAAAAGACTCAGAGAAGTCCCACAATAAAAATAATACCTCCCTTTCTTAAAATAGTTTAATCTAGCGTATCCTAAATTTATACAATCATAAGAGCACATTTTTCCCAATAAATCTCTGAAACTTTTTCCACACAAAGACCTACAGACTGTCAGTACATGAAACGCTGACCAGTTCTGGTGGTGACATGTCCTTTCATCGTACGTGATTTTGTTGGTTTGTTTGTTTTGGATGGTCTGATTTTTGAAAGTCCATTTTTACTTTGAGACCAAACTTTCATTTGGCATATCTGTAACGATAACAGCATTCAAACATCACGCACACATGAAGCCCACTCTGTGTAACAGAAATACTGCGTCGTCGTAGTCAGCTAAGCGGCCGACAAAAACTTGCACTGTGATAAAATCGTCCTCTGTACGTGCTCAGAGAGGGTGTACGTATTTGCTTGAGTTGAGTATCATCAAAGATTATGTGAAAGGACGAGTAAATCAACACTGAGGCTTAGTCGAATTGAAATGAACCCCCAACTCTTACTCTTTCCTTTTAGAATTACAACAGTGAAATAAAAAGCACCTAGGGTTATCTAGATTACTTTTAAAAAGCCATAAGAAGACTTGAGGGGAAAACACCAATTTTAAACAATGCAGTGGGAAATCCATCCATGGGTCTTCGAAATAAACGTCATTTTATTTCCCTCTGGTTATGACTTGTAGAGACGAGTTTCCTGGGAAAGGCAGTAAAGCTTATCAGAGACTGATATCAAAGCCCCCAAGTGCAGACAGCACGGTTGGCGGCAGAAATTGCTTTTGCACCTTCAGGGCCATCCAGAGTTGTTAGTAAAGCTTGTGCTCCCTTCTTTTTTATGACTGTATTCCTTTATGTGCCACAAGGTACCTTTACTCATTTGTCTCTTAAATATTTTTTCTCCAAATGGCATTTTGGTGACTCTGAAACTTTCTAGTTTCTTGCCATAAAGAAAACAAAAAACAAAAACAACAATATTTTGTTTTATTAGGGCAGTTTTATCCCTCTATGAGGTCAAACAATTAAGTTCGCGAAATCATCCTAGAAAAAGTGCTACATACCTCATTGCTAAATATCACTATGGTCACCATCAAAGTACTCCCCTTGGGAAGCTATGCACTGACACCAGTACCTAGTCCACCCTTTAAAGCCATTTTGGAACTCTTTTTCTGGAATGGCCATCAGAGCTGTTGTCGTATTATCCTTGATGTCCTGAATGTCATCAAAATGTCTTCCTTTCAATATTTCCTTTATCTTCAGGTAAAGAAAGAAGTCATTGGGGGCCAGATCAGGTGAGTAGGGAGGGTGTTCCAATACAGTCATTTGTTTACTGGCTCAAAACTCCCTCACAGACAGTGCCGTGTGAGCTGGTGCATTGTTGTGATGCAAGAGCCATGAATTGTTGGTGAAAAGTTCAGGTCGTCTAACTTTTTCACTCAGCCTTTTCAGCACTTCCACATAGTAAACTTGGTTACCTGTTTGTCCAGTTGGTACAAATTCACAATGAATAATCCCTCTGATATCAAAATGTTTAGCAACATCATTGCAACAAGTTCGCCAACTTAATTGTCAGACCCTATAATACCTTAGAAAAAGGGGCTGGTCCCTAGGTGATGAATTGTGTGTTTTCAATTTCCCACAGGGGGTCCCTGGATATTTCAAGTAATAAAGACACTTTCCAGAAGCTCAAGGGGACCTAAACTTGTCTTTAGTCCTTGTCTACCTGAGCCCAGAACCCGTGCAGTCAGATGGAACCTTCCAGAACCCGTGCTCCACTGAACGCATGAGCAGCGGACCTGGCTTTCGTGTCACAGGGGCCATGGCCACACAGGACGACTGTGCGGTGAGGACCTGCAATGGACGGATTTCTTTCCAATTAGATTAAGTCATTGGTGACACTGCAGACCCTATGGAATATACACATTTAAATTAGATATCAAGTTGTGTTCTTTTTACATTCCGCAATAACAAAAGCTGCCAATTTGGACCATATCCTATTAAGTACATAAAGTCCTCCCTACTTTTCCTGCAGCATCATTTAAGAATATATTTATTGACGGAGTTGTTAGTTCATAGAAGGAAAGGTCTGCTTATGTCCATTTATTACTGGGAAGTGTCCCTGTGCAGCACGGCTCCGTAGATGAAACGCTTCGCCTGCACACAGAAAACACACCGCGCAGCACCGGTGCAGGCCACAGAGAGAAGCGACCCTTCTAACTCTCGGATCATAACCCACACTTAAAGCAGAACCTTCACCGTCCCACACCTTACAGGAAGCTCTGACGTGGGAAATGGCGTCTAGAACAGGGAATGAGCTACTTGTCACGCGGGCCTATGAGGGGTGCCTGCTGATACTTCTTTGTTTTGTCAGCCTGTTTGCTTTTTCCTTCAGTTTGCTGGTGTCAGCTGGTACAACCTTAGAATCCAGGAAAGTCACTTGAGTTGTTGTCTCAGTGGTGCAAACGCTGGGTGGGTCCTCCTGCACTTCCCTGGGGCAGGGCCAGCTTGGTTGTGACAGACACAAGCCTTCCCGATGGCCTACAGGTCTGCCCAGGGGTGGGGGGTGGGTTTGCCTGAGCGCCCTGTGTGTGTGTGTAGGGGGCAGGGCAGAGTTCTAGGCCATGCAGAGCAGGAGATCCCACAGTCGGGGCTATGCTGGGTCCCTCGTGACCTGGGGCTGCTGCTCCTCAAAGGGGAAGCCGCAGGGGCAGACGGAAGCAGTGGGGGGGCAGGGAGAGGCAGGGAGAGCCTTAGTGGGCGGGAGGTGGGTGGTGCTGTGGAGGGCAGAGAGAGAGGCCCTCACCCTGGCATGTCTTAGCGGTGGATCCTATGAGGTTTGGCGTGGACTGCATGTAGGAAATAAGAGAGAAAGAGGGGCAGAGGAAGAACCCAGGATTTCCTCCATCAAGTCTCACAACCTTGCTCAAAAATGGAATAAAAATCAGTAAAGCTAACCGACAACTTTCAGAGAGTAAGGAAAGGTCACACGCAGAAACAATGCCAGACCCACTCTGACAGGCATTTCTAATGAAGGAAGAGGGGTCCTGTGTATGATGGAAACATGCAGGTTCTGGTCAGGGTTGGGGGTCTCGGCCAGCTCCACCCTGACCAGCTCGGAAGCCGCAGGAATCCAGAGGGACGGGCACTCACGCAGGGAGCACACGTGCTAATTACGCTTTGGGGGAGAGATGAGCTCTCGGTCTGGGGATGAGCCACACTCAGAGGCAAGACAAACGCTGATACTGCAGGTATTTACTGGAGCACCAAAAGAATGTGAGCTACCGATTAGTTTTAATCACTTCACGGCAGCATGAAGGACACGGGGAGTTTATGAGTACTTTTGAGAGCTCACAGATTTTTAGCTGGAATGTGAGCTCCGTAAAGAAGGTTTTCGTGCCGTGGACTCGATCATACCAACTCATGGAACACTGCGTGGCAAATTACGGACACTCAGCAACGCTGACTGATGACTGAGCCCATAGCAGCACGTACGCAGTTTGCATGTATTTGGAGGGACTGCACTTCTCAGTATGACATTAGGTTTGCTTTGCCTGTAACAGATGGTTATTTAGTTTACGATGAGTTTGCACATCAATTACAGTGATGAGTTAATGCATTTTTTTCCTCACTGGTCATCACAAAAGCCTATTTAAAACTCACCTGGAGTTACTGTTCCATCCTGAAATTTACTGAGCGGATGAGTCTAATGCCAACACAAGGCCTAACGGACTGATTTCACTGTAAATGGTCCGAAACGCGAGTTGATACACTTGTGCCTGTGGACCACATCCGGCCCAAACTGTCGCCATCGGGATCGCCAGCTAAAAGTGCTTTTTATCTTTGTGAACGGTTGAAAACTATCAGGAGAAGAACACTACTTCATGGCATGTGGGACTGAAACCTCAGGGCTCATGAATTATCAGGATGCAGCCAGGCCACTCACTCACGTGCTGCTTGGGGCTTCTGCGTGTCCACGTGGCGCTCAGTGATGGTCGTGTGGGTACAGGTGGCCTGCAAAGCCCAACACACTTACTGCCTGTCTGCCTCTGCAGACAACGTTTGCTGGCATCTGGTACAGACGACGATGACGTAATAACCGCATTTCTGTAGCCTTTGCATTGCACTGGCCATTAAGCATGTAAAAGCCATGGCCTCATTAACCGTCACATTCTCGAGGTAAGGGAATTGAATCACTCTTTACACATCTGGTCACACGGTCACTGCTCTTTGGGGTTAGAGCCCAATACCAAATTGGAGACTCGCCCCCAAGGGTCACTGACTGTATTTTACAGGGTGGACACGAACCGGCACTCAGGACTCTGTTCTGTGTGCGTTAGTGGTTCGGTAGCTGAGGCAGCTTCAGAAAACAGAGGGAAAGAGAAGCCCCAACTTGTGTGTCGCGAGCATCCACTCAAGCCTGGGCTCTCAACTGAAGACACTGGGTCTGAGTTCCACTGAGTTCACCGAATCCAGGCTGCGCACCCCTGTCATCCCTGAAAATGTCAGTGTTCCAATACCAGAAACGTCGCATGCACGGGGCCTGACCCCTTGCAAGCGCAGAGCTTCCCGCAGAGCTCGCTTTGCGTCTCAGGAGCAACACATGGGGCAGGGGCATCCGACAGCGGGAATAAGGGGAAAATGGTGCCTGGACCCACGTCTCACCACGTCTTATACAGAAATCAATTCACAGGCGATCGTGGCTCTAAATATGAAAGGGAAACGTGTGAAACTTTCAGAAAAACATACAGAAGAAAATCATTGGTATTTAGGGTGAAGCTAGGAGTTCTTGGGAATGACAACAAAAGCACAATCCATAAAAGCAAAAATTCAGTAATTAGACCTCATCAAAATGTACAAATTTGGGTCCATGAAAGGCTTTTTTAAGATGCTGAATAGATAAGATACAGACGGGGAGAAAACGTCGAAAGACACACATCTGACAAAGGACTCGTAGTATGTGAAATACATAAAGAAGGCTCAAGATGCCACAAACAAAACAAAAAAAATCATCCAACCAGAAAATGTTCAAAGGCATGAGGAAACATTTTACTGAAGAGAACATTCAGATAGCAAATGAGCACATGAAAACATGTGCAGTCATTAGCTATCAGGAAAGTGAGCAGAGACGTCACTCCACATCTATCAGCACAGCTAATCGTGTTACATACATTGATGACATCAGGTTACGGACAGAGACAGGATGGAGAGGAAGTGAGTCGCTTACACACTACTGGTGGAAATGAGAAGTGGTACAGCCACGCTGTACATCTTTTGGACATTAAAATCTAAACATTCGATTGCCATTTGGCCGAGAAATTACACTTTTGGCATTTATCCCAGAAAAATGAAAACTTATGTTCACACGTGAATGTCTATAGCAGCTTTGGTCATCCTGGTCCCCACTGGAAATAACTAGCTGTCCCCCAATGGGTGGAGGGGGGGCCAGCTGGTCCGGCCACTCTATGACCACTAACCACTCAGCAACGTCAGGGCGTGCACTGTGGGCGCAGGTGACACCCCTGTGAATCTCCACGGAACCGTGCACGGGAAACCTCAGCCCCAGGACACTGCACACCGCCCAGTTCGGGCCACACAACACTGCAGAAATGACAGTCAGGGAGAGAGCACAGATCGGTGGTCCGGGGTTCAGGACGGGGTTGCCTGCGAGGGGTTGGGGGTGGCTGTGCAGGGATGACCCCACCAGGGATGGACGGGTGCACACGGATTGCATCAGGTCCACGTCCCTGTGGGCTCTCGTTTTGCAAGGTGTTACCATTGGGGGCAGTGCTTAGAGGACACACGGGGTCTCTGTTTCATTTCTTACAACTATATGTCAATGTACAGCACCACTAACGAAAAAGTTCAGTTACGAAAAGGTTGCATGTATACATACACATGATTTGGAGCAGCCTTGAATTATATATAAGTGCAAACCATTTTATATTTAAAATTATTTTATTGTATGAATGTATGTATACACACATATTTAATTTTAAAACTCAAAAGGATTAAAAATTATCGGAATTGATACAGAAATCGTGTATTTCTGCAGGCTCCTTCATGACAGAAGCAAGATGGGTTTCACGCGTGTAAAATTCATGGTGGATACGGGCAAGTTTGGAGACGCACACTATATACTGCCACTTTCATCCATTCCTGGGCATACCGACCATTGCTCTTGGAATAAAAACAAGTCTGTACCACACTAAATAAGAAGTTCTTTGCAGTTAACACAATTACTGATTATCAAGAGACCCTATTAATGGTGTCACTGTGAGCAGCCAGTAGGGAAGAAAAAAGGACTCCTTGGATAGATATGTTAAAACTTCTGAAAGCATGAAAGGGTTCAGTCTGTCAGTGGAAGCAGAGGTATTAAAACAGCTATGGAGACAGAGTGACATCATTATTAAAAACAACATTAAATACCCTTTATGATCTGCCACTCAACAGTTCTCTGTAACAATGTTTCAAAGGGGAAACATTTGCTTTCATGATCTTTATGCTTAACAAGAATTTAATAGCTATGAAAACATGCCATAAAGTATACTGTCAAACATAAGTGTAAACCGAATTCTACAATTAAAAAAGACTTCAACATGCAACAGAAATACAAGAATCACTTTGATTTTGCACAATGCAGGATGTGAGTTTCACTAAAGCATAAAAGTCTGAATTCCATGGGAATGTTTCATGCTAATTAAGTCTGTAATAACTCAAGAACTGTTATTGATATTGTAACTATTAAGCCAGGCAATAAACCCCCACACCACACATTTTCATTTTTGAATCCAGGTGTCGCTTACTTTTAGCAACTGTCCTTATGCTTTTTCTGCTGCTTAATTAAGTTTTATAGCCGGATTCTGATCCCCTATTTACATAACATTGGATATTTGTCTTAAATTAACTTGTTTAAATTGTTCTATTAACTCTTTAAATTAACTCAAAGAGCCTCGAAATCGATCATTGTAAAGAGGTCTATAATAAATGTCCAATTAGACAATATCTACAGGTCAAAATATATTTTTTATTTCTTGAAAATAAACGTTCTAATATTTATTACTTATGAAACTACATGTTTGAGATGTGGGTACCGCATTGTTGTAAAACGTGGGTCATGTGAAAGGATGCACTTCGAAGTGTTGAAAGAGACTTCAGATCACAGCTAAGCAGTGTTCACACGGCACTGGAGTCGCTCGTGGCCTGGCTGAGTCCCTACGGCTCCACTTTCTTACCAACCTCCTCTTTCAGAAAGGGCCTGGGATGCACAGAGACAGAACCCTAACTAGGGCTGTGCTTTCATCACATCAGACATAGCCACCCGTGGGAAGCCACTGTGTTTGTTGTTGGAGGTTTAAAAATATTACACTCATGAGATTTATTTTACAAGCACTGTACGGTAACCCAAATCCTTCAACTCTGCATGTGCTGTAGAATTCTGACTCTCTGTGTCCTCATAACGCTGAAGGGTGAGCCTTCATTCAGTTATTCAAAGAGATTTTAGTTTCTTTATATCTAAAGTCAAAATCAAATTAAAAACTTCAGCCGTCACCCTCCAAAGATCCTTTTTTAAACATCTATGCATATGAGCAATCACAATTAAATTGGTTCTCTGCTTCTGACAGGTCTGAACAATAAAAATCTGTGTGTTGGCACAAGACAGACTTAACTAGAGAAAGTCACTACTCTTAGAGTTTTCATTAAGTGTTCCTCAAATTCACCTCTTCTTACTGATAATAGATGCGCGAGTCACAGTTTCAGTGTCATAGAAACTGCAGGTGCCTCAGTGATGCCAGAACAGGCACCATATTGCTAGTGGTTCCAGGAGTGTTTACCTGTTCACTCCCTTTCTCTGTTTCTGAGCCAAAACAACACCATCCTTGCACCTTCCTGCCAAGCACCTGTCGGGAGACGCTTCCTGGTGTCGGTTCGAACAGAGTGGTGGGAAGCAGGAGGCCTTGGAAGGGGAGATGCAATGTGAGGGTGAGTCACTTATCACATACACTTCCCGTGAGTCACCGTCTCTAGGACAGAGAATAATGATACCAGCCCCTTACACGTGGGGAACTTGAGGAATCCAAGTGCTTCTGGGTTCCTTAGCTTTGAGAACGACCCTCATCAAAACTGTGTGGTGGAAAAGAGACGGTTACAGCCTCATTCAAGCTGCTTCACAGGGAAGTGCTGCTGACGGAGTGTCACGTGCCTGCCTCAGTTCACACGGCGGGTGCAGACGGTGGTCAGCCCCAGGCCACGTGTTGTCATGCAGACAGGAACCAGTGGCTCTGGGATGACAATTCTGAAGTTACATGATATGACATATATGTGTATGTGTGTGTGTGCTTTTGAGATTTTTGTTATAGGATTATACAGTTTGTCATGGTTCAAATGAGTCTATAATGCTGAAGGTTGTGTGTGTCAACCTAACATTAGGTGTCAGATGTCAGACAGAATAAGATGGCAATTAGAGCAAAATATTGACGACTTGGGAAGACGAGGCTACTCAGTAACAATCAGAAAGTCATAAAAGTAACTGGTGCTGATACTGTGAACGGGGGAATGTGACAGTGGGTTCCTGCACCGTCTTTGGACTCAGAAGTCTCCTGACAGCAGGGCTGCTTAACAGCCACTTGTAAAATGAGCCCAAGTAGCCGGATGACCCAAACAGGGAGGGGGGGGTTCTAGGCCATGGGGAGACTGCAGAGGAAGGCTCAGGAGCAACAGAAACAAGTCAGGGAGAAACAAGGAGTGGACGAAACACGTGAGGACGGAGGTCAGGCTGGAGCCAGACGCGGGCCGGTCTGAGGTCCCTGAACAGAGTTAGCATTTTCCTCTAACGCGAGTGAGGCCCGGGAGGGACTCCCACTGGACTAGATTTGCTCCCTGCCAAGGGGGCTTTTCCTAGACACGAGTCCCATAGTCCCACAGACGGAGCCATGGGTGGGGATGCGGCTGACAGGTGACCTAGTGACGAGGGGAGGCGCTGGGTCCGACAGCCCCCACTCCTGTTGGAGGTGGTGCCCAGTCTGTGCGATGGGACCCGTTTGACACATGCTGTTTCTGAGATGTCTGCACGGGGTCCAAGTGAGCTGATCTCGCTGGCCTCTTAGCGGTTTGCAAACAGGTGTGAGTTAGAAAGAGCAACTATTGGGGTCATCACCTCTGGATCATGGTCCAAGCATGGGGAGCAGAGAAGACTGCTCGGGGGGAGAATGTGCCGAGAAGATCGCATGTTCCAGGACCTGTCCCGAGGGGACCCACCTGTGACGCTGCAGAGAGAGGAAGGTGAGGATGGAGTGGTCGGCGCGGCCACACAGAGCTGAGGGGGGTGGTGACCACCTGCAGGGAAGTGTGTGTCCACGAGGTGGACAGTCGTCGCTCACCTGTGCTGCGTGTGTGCGAGGCCCTGCTGAGAACCACGGCACGGGGAGCTGATGAGAACGGAACCAGAGCGAGGGGGGCCGAGGGGGACGCGGAGGTCAGGAGAGGCTCACGCCGAGCACAGAGCACCCCACGCAGTAGCTTCTGGGGGAAGAGAAGTGATGGTACTCACAAGGGAAAATGGTGGTTTTGTGCATTTACTTGAATGTTTGAACACTAGCAGGAGGAGCCAGAGAGGGGAGGGTGAAAGCAAGCAAAGGAAGAGGTTACACCCAGCGAAGGGCCCGGGGCAGCTGCGGGGACATCAGCGGGGACATCAGTGCCCGGCTGGGCCTTTGGGGGCAAAGGAGCCACGGTCACTGGCGTGAAGAAACAAAACGGATGGCAGGACTGGATGTCTGTGGGGGGGAAACGGAGGGAATTCCTTCCGAGGGCTTTGCCTCGGTGAAGTAAGACTCACGACCATCCACAGTGTGATAAGGGTTATGAAGCGTTTCGTGATTTGAGCAAAGTGACAAAGATGTGAAAACGCTAAGGTGACTGGGAGCATGAGGTCCCAGGAAAGTACGTCACTGCAGCTGAGCCCTGGTGGCTTGGCGGCCCTGCATCTATAGAGGGACAAAGCTGTGGGTCTGTGTGCTTTTCTTCCAAAGCTCTCCCAGCCTGGAAAGGGAATGTGGGCAGGTGATGACCCAGAAGGTCACAGGCAAGGGCGTCTGGCCTGTTGATTCAGAGCAGAGAGATCGCCACTGACAGGGTCCAGTGGGTTTAAAAGGAACCCACAGGAGGTAGAGAAGCAACAGCCCAGACGTCCAGGGAAGGCCAAGAACCCACGGAGAGTGGGACGCGGAGATGGAGAGACGGCACAAGCACAAGAGTGCATGCCTGAATGAACTCTCCGGGGTTTTCTCAGGGCCCAGGGCACAGCCCTCACAGTGGCTGGTGGGAGAGGAGTGGAGATGGTCAAAGGGCGTGAGGCAGGAGCTGAGGACCTCAGGGGTCGACGGGTCCCCCACGGGGAGCTGAAGGGCAGCCACAGGTGCCACAGGGAACCAGCCCATGTCCTTCCTACATGGGGCTGGGAACAGCGGGACACACTTGTTTCCAGGGAGCCATGGTCTTGTGCCCTGTGGAAAACAGTTGTCCACTTGTCTGCCTGTCCTGTAACTTTTATGAAGACTGGGCCATTTCTGTCTTTTTTAGCACTGGATCTCCAATACCAGCAATGCGTTGGAAACACAACTGAAAGGGGTTAAATATATCTCAGTGAATAAACAAAAATCAATGCATGAATGAATGTCATTAATTCCAAATTGTGAGACCAATGCGACCACACACGTTCTGAGGCCGAGGGTGAGCTATGGCCTGCACAGGCTGTGGTTAGAGAGTTAATGTCAGTATTTGTCACCCTGACTGGCATTTTCTATGCTCTCACTACTGACTCAACTTATATTTGAATGACACGTTTTTAAAGACATTGTGATAATTTAGCCTGTTAAATCTGGGAGCATTTCCTTCTCTTTAAAATAAGGTTGCACAGCTCTGCTTACCACATCATGCATTGACTTAGACTTTGAGACTTGTGGGAAATTTTACATGCAACGCCTTGGGGGAAGGGGGGCAGGTTGTGACTGCCACCAGAAGTCACTGCTTCCTGGGGTGTGACCCATGAGGTTTCCACATAAGTAGAATTTGTATTTGCAGAAAGGGAGGTATAGGTGATATTGCAGTAGCGATTTTATAGAAGAATGTTGGTATTCTCTTTTATAATAAGTATTAAAGATACATCCTCGAGAAAAGGGAACTCTTGTGCTTTGTTGCTGGGAATGTAAGTTGGTGCAGCCGCTGTGAAAAACAGTATGGAGGCTCCTCAAAAAAATATAAAAAATAGAACCACCTTATGACCCAGCAGTTCCACTTGTGGCTACTTATCTGGATCAGAATCGCTGATACAGAATCACTAACCTGAAGGGATGTCTGCACCCCGTGTTCACAGCAGCGAGGACGTGACACAACCCGGTGCCTACAGACTGGTGCCTGGATAAGAAGGTGTGGCGTGTGCCAGGCAGCATGCCACAGCCACAAGGAGGAACTGCAGCCACTTGTGACCACATGGATGGACCCTGAGGGCAGTATGCTGAGTGGACACAGCCGTCACAGAAGGACAGATCCTGTTTGTTCTCACTTAGACGCAGCATCTAACAAAGCCGTGGAACCATAGACACAGAGAGCAGAATGGTGTCTTCAGGGGCTGGGGGCGGGGGACGTGGGAGGTGTCGGTCAAAGGATCCACATTTTCAGTTAAAAGACAGATAAGCTGGGGGTCTAATGTACAGCATGGTGATTATAGTTAATACTTTTATATACTTCAAGGTTGTTAAGAAAGTGAGTCTTCAATGTTCTCCCCACAAAAAGGAAACAGCAGTTCTGTGACATGACAGAGGTTAGCTAGCTATGGTGGTGATCGCTTTGCAACATATAAATGCATCAGATCAACACATATACACCTCAAATTTACATTGTTACATAGTACTTAGGTCTCAATAAAGCTGGGGGTGGTGGGAAGAAGCTATATCCCCAGCTGGAGAGAAAGTATCATTTACATGTCCAGTTTCCTTTTCTTCTGTTACCAATCTTGTTAGTATTAGACATGGCTAATTACAGCTCAGAATCAGAGCATTTCCACCGATACTGGACTTAGAGCTTCAACTAAGCCAGTGTCTCAGTATCCGGCAGTTCAATACACATCTTTGTATCGCTGCCATGGGCGAGGTGCTGGTAATCAGAACTGAATGAAACGTCTCTGGCCTTGAGCTGCCCACAATCTGTGTGTAAGTGGTTAACAATTAAGCTGATGGCCAGTTCTCTCCTAGTCCCGAGAAAGTTCTGGGGGAGCAGCGAGGGCCATGGGTCTGTCTGCTGCTGCTTAGAAACCTGGCGCCAAGCCCAGGGTGGGTGGCTGCCGCCGTCCCTTATTTCGTTCAGCAATTTACAACCCCAAAGGCCTGTCTCCTTGGAAACAAGAAATGATTTTTTTTTAAGTGGAAATGTCCATATTAAATTATCTTTCCATAAAGTAAATTGGGAGCGATGTCATGTGGCCACTAAGCTATGACCGTTATTTATGGGGAAATCAACTTCATAAAATCTGAGAAGGCAAGAATCACTGGGTTGTATGTTCCCCTGCGTGTGGGGAGGTGACAATGCAGCCGGCTGTGAGCTCAGGTGAGGTTTATTCAACCCCCTGAGCCACGGTGCCTTCTGCATGCTGAACCCTTTTTCTTGCGCTTCACACATGATGAAATGGTATTACAATGAAGCTGTGATGGATGCGTCAGGCTGCCCCCAGTCAGCACAATGGTGTCAGCTCACGCTGCCACGTGTTACACGCGGAGTGGAGCGGCAGGGCAGTGGGCCTTTGCTGGGTTGGGACATCCTGCGAGCATTAGCGGTTCCTTTCCTAGTGGAGAGACATCGTCTCGGCGTGATGTGAAGTTCGACTCACACACCGGGACGTGTGCTATGCTCCACCAGGGGACGTGTCACACCAGTGACACAGACGCAAAGAGAGCGCTCACTTCCCCACATGCTCAGTGTGGCTGCTCCTGGCTCAAGATTTCATTAATGCAGGAAAACGGTCATTTCATAATGAAATGGGAGACGTACCATGTGCCAGACTAAACCATGCTCATTTTAAAAGTGTGTATTCAACTGTATAAGAAAACAACAAATCTGTTTGGTCTTCAACTAGTATCAAAGTATCAAGTTATCAAGATAAATACACGTATAAAGAATTATAAAACTTAAACGGTCAACAGAGATGCATAAATCATTCCATCTGTACAGTATGTTCTTTACTAGTCAAAAACACAGTCTGTAGTAGCCACTACTTTGATAATAAACTCAAAAAGACCTATTATCTTACTACCAACACTGGATAGAAACAACTCAGAAGTGAAAAATCTTTATATTAAAATTAGCATTAAATATTGATTGCTAGCGGCTATTTTATTAAAATTTTTGAATGAAGCTAAAATCAGTAACCAAACAATTTTTGGTAGATGGTGTCTGTCACACAATCAAAATCATACAGGTACTAATATTTTCAACATTCCCACGACTGGAAAGTTTTCAAGCACATTCAGCTACATAAGACTGTTCCACCATTGATTACATGCCACGTTCTAGAAATGCAAAGTCATTCTGCCTCCAGGAACTTAGTCTAGCAGATTGCAAATAAATGCTCACACACGATGGGGAAAGCGCTACACCAAACTACAAGCACTGACTTTGGGGACTGCAAGTGACAACGTGACTGATTCTGAAGGGGTCTCAGAAGGTGGCCTGGCCACACTGGGGTCCATCTGCAGTAGAGAAAAGGGCGTGCGCAGTACGTGAGGCGGACATGCACCAAACATGTGAGCATGTGTGTGTGTGAAGGGTCCTGCGGGCGTGTAAGTTACATGGGCTTTGAAGGGCTGGGGGCCGTGCCTGGGGGTGTGAGACGTGGATTAGGGCGCGTTTGCCAGGAGGCTCCTGTAGCCCTTAAACTGGGCAACGGGGAGAATCAGATGTCCTGGCTGCGATGGGAAGATGGTGAGGAGCTCTGAGCAGAAGGAGGCGCCATCTGAGTGGCCTCCTGAAGTCATCGTGGTTCCTCTCTTGGCTCAGGTGACAATAAACAGGCCCCGGCAGGAGAGGGACCCAGCTGGTGGCCACCCTGAAATGACTGAGCCTGAGGTGGGGGCTCAGGAGATGGAACTGGTTGGATTTGGGGTCTGTTTTGAGTGTGCACCCTACTGAACTTGTTGCTGAATTCCATGCGGGGTGTGAGTCGTCAAAGGCGTTCTCCTCCTGGGCAGCTGACATTCACCAAGACGGCGAAGACTTGAGAAAAGCAGGACTGGGAAAGGGCAGGTTAGAAGAATGGTCGAGTTTTGTGTGTTAAGGCGCCTGATGTGTTTGTCCACCTCCAAACAGAGAGTTCTCCAACAGGCCGCCGGTCTCGGGAGGTTGACGGTAAAACCGAGGGCATCCGGGCAGAGACACAAGGACCAGCCCTTGTGGCTGCGACCTTC
Organism: Rhinolophus sinicus; assembly: GCF_057876585.1. Classification (NCBI taxonomy): domain Eukaryota; kingdom Metazoa; phylum Chordata; class Mammalia; order Chiroptera; family Rhinolophidae; genus Rhinolophus; species Rhinolophus sinicus. Next base: position 191,235,507 of record NC_142516.1, on the reverse strand, counting down.
ACCTCAGGGGGAACGGATGAGGAGCAGCGAAAGGGACGGAAACAGAGAGGTCGTTGGAACAAGCAGGACCAGAGAGACTGGCAAGATGGAAAGCAGGAGCAGAATTTGCTCGAAGACCAGAGAAACCGTCAATAAAATGAAACAGTCCTGAGCTAATAAGGGGATTGGTCCTGCGGCTGAGAGTGAGCCACATGGATGTTAAGTTCTCAAACTTTAAACTGATTGAGAAAAATCTGATAATTCAAAGGTCTATAAGAAAACAAACGTTCCCATAAGAATTTCTCCTCCAAGAATTGCTTAGCTCACACATTATTGGCAGGCGACCACGTTACCAAGAAAACTCTCACTTGATACTATTGACTAAATGTCATTTCTGCTTGGCAAGAGTGATCTTACTTGAAGTATCAATTGCATGAAAAAAACGTTTCCTTTAAGTCCCATTATTTAAAATCTTATTTTGAAACCACAGAATCTGTTAACATTACCTTGGGTTATGAGCGCACGCAGTGCAATCTAACTTGTACATAAAGTGCCTCTTTTTCTGTCCCGGGACCATACAGACACGGGAGCGGCCCTTTTCCTCCTCACACCCAGGAGAGCAGCGAGCCTTCCTGACCTGCAGGGACAGGCGTCTGCCCTCTTGGACCCGGGGTCCCTGAGGAGGGGACGGCTCTGAGACTGCAGGCGTGGAGAGTGCCACGCTGGCCACGTGTAGGTGGGCGCCCAAGCCTCCCAGCTCACTGGCGCTGAACGGGGCTTCCTGGGACATACTGTGTTCCTTACAGAATCAGGACTGAGGGATTTCAGGAAACTTCTCTGCTAAAATCAGAGACGTCCTGGGATAACTCTGACAGGTTAGACACCTAGATGGAAGGATCCCATTTGTGACAGGGACTTGTGTCCCCTCCCAAGGGGGCCCCAGGAGTAGCAGAGCTCACTGTGTTGCCCCTAAAGGGTCTTGGCCTTGGGCGTAGCAGGGAAGCCTAGTGTCCAGGCGGGCGGGCCTTACAGACAACCAGGGCCCTGAGTCTCCGTGGCCGCCCAGGCCATGGCCGCCGAGCCGGCGAGTAGCATGTGGGGAGGCCGGGAGGGAAGACCACGAGGGACGCAAAGCAGGGGCAGGTCCGTCCCTCTGCTCCCCACAGAACCCAAATGGGCGGGGCTTCAAAAAACAGCTGGTGAGGCCTCCATGTCTGCTTGACATACGGGAGCAGCGACCGGGCAGGATCTCACGTAGGAAAATGGGGAGGATTTGCTTTAAATACCTGAGAGTGGAGCCCATTCTTGACCATTGCATGTGTGTGCCTATGTGTGCCCGTGTGTGTGCCCGTGTGTGTGTGTGTGTGTGTGTGTGTGTGTAAAATTGCATTATTTAGAACCCAACAGGAAACTGATGGCACAGTCCCAGCAGGATTATTTGAGAGGGTGTCTTCACAAAGCCAGGGTTTGGAGAGTCCTGTGGTTACAGAGTTGTTACAGGAAGCTGGAAAGGGACATGTAGGGACATCACCTCTTGAGAAAAGCAGTGGGTTTTGCCGGAGGGACCCAGCCAACCCAGGGAAGCCGACATCAGTGCCCTGACCCCATGCTCCCCCTGAGCCCCTCATCTCCTGTCGAGCTCCCCACTGGATGAACCCACCTTGGGGGCTGAGGACACAGTCCACACAGGTCCACCAGTGGGGCCACAGGGAAGCTTAAGGGAAGGAGGAGAGGAGCCCTAAAAGTGCAAAGGGAAAACAGGAGACAGAGTGTGGAATTTTGCAAATGGAAAGGTCCTTAGAAATTGGGGCAGTGTCTTCAACTCACAAAGAAAGCAATAAGGACAGAGGTAGAAGGTCAGTCTCAAATCTTTAGAGGTCAAGAGAGAAACCCAAATTTCGTGATCACAGTCCAGGCCAACAACATTTTCTATATTACTCAAGCAAAATTTATATATATATATATATATATATATATATATATATATATATATATTTATATATTTATATATATATATATATATATATATATATATATATATATATATATGCTTTTTAAAAAGAATTTTAAAGACAACCTTGTAAACAAACACCTGGAATCAGCATATTTTCACCCCTAAAGTTACATTTCCCACAGTCCATATACCAGACCGGAGGAATTATTTAACTAGTTGTGGGGAGGGAAGCATCATAGTCAAGTGTTACAGAAAACCATGTGAAACTGCCAACAGTCAGCCATTTTTACCTGCAAAAATGACGATTTCATATGGTTCACTCTAGAACACTTGAAAAAACCAGTTAAAAGATTATGCACGTTTCTGTAGGGAAATGAATGGGTGTGTTCATGTTTATTACTTTCTAACATTGATAGAATAATTAATTATATGAAGAGGATAAAATGTCTGTTCTCAAATACCCATAATAAAGTCCTTAAATCCAAACTAGGAAGATGGTTTCCAAAGGAGAGAATCACGATGGAACATAGACAAACAAGGGCTTGCTGTTTTCCACAAGGATTTGAAAATGGGAAGGTTTTAAAAAAGGCAGGAACAAAAGTGAACATCCTCTTAATACAGACCCGGTGATCATGCTCCTTGGTGTTCACCCAGAGGGGCTGAAACAACGTCACACACAGACCTGCCCTCGATGTTACAGCAGCTTTGGTCATAAAGGCCAGAACTCGGGGGCCACCAGGACGGCCTTCAGAGGGGACGGATAAACACACTGTGGTCCATCCAGACAGTGGAGGATTATTCAGCTAAAAGGAAATGAGCCATCAGGCCATGACAAGACATGGAGGGACCGGAAATGCATATGACTGAGTGACAGAAGCCAGTCTGCACAGGCTGCACACTGTGTGATCCCAACTCTGTGACATGCTGGGAAAGGCACAACTATGGGGACAGTAAAAGATCAGTTATTGCCAGGGGTTGGGGGAGGGGTGAACAGGGGAGCACAGGGGACGTTTAGGGCAGTGAGACTCCTCTGTGTGACGCTGTGATGGTGGATACAGGTCATTACACATCTGTCCAAACCCACAGAAAGAGCGACACCAAGAGTGACCTGATGTGAGCTGTGGACGCTGGGTGATGACGTGTCAGTGCAGGATCATCAGGTGTCACAACTGTCCCATCTGGGGGGCTGTTGATGGCAGGGAGGCCCTGGGAGTGAGGGTGGGGGTGGGGGCAGGGGATCTATGGGAAATCTCTGTACCTGCCTCTCAGTTTTGCTCCGAACCTAAAACTGCTCTAAGAAAATAAAGCTTAATTTTAAAAAAGGCCAGGAGAGCACAGAGCAGGAGGGAGCAGGAATGCACACGTCTTCATAACGTTCCCAACTTGTTTGTTTTCTCAAGTGAGGGAGCTCATCCACATCGATCCTCACCGTTTCCGAAGACAGAGGACATTGTTCTCTCACAAAAAAGATACAATCGTGGAGCAAAGGACATTTTCCCCCGCGGCGGGATAGCTGGGGCACACCCACCTTGCTGGTTTTGCTGTAGACCAGGGAACATTTTACCCTCACAGGATACGATTCCACGAGCACATGTTTGCAAACTGCTGCTCCAGCCGCAGTGAAAGCAGCGGCGAGAAATTGTGCAGACCGCGACCTCAGTTTTATTAGCAGCCTTTCCAAACATTCACCTGACCTAAGCTCATTTTCTTGTGTAAATCCTAAATGTGGCTCACCAGGGACCTGCCAGCAGATAAATACCGTCGGAATGTGTTTACGTGCAAATTCCACTTGTTTTACACTCCCAAATCATGTGACACATCTAGATGGTGCAAACGGAAGTGCAATCAACGTCTGGATGCCTGGAATATCTCCACTCCCCCCTTCCCGGGAGCCATGCATTGGACACAGGCAGCACTGCCAAGGTGGGAAGGATCCCCAGGACATGACATGTGCCCGTGTGGTGCCCCCCCCTCCCCGGTGACCCTGCAGCGCTCACTACGTCACACTGAGTCCTGGAAACCCTGGCCCCAAGGAGGGAGAGCGCCGACCCTTCTAAGCAGGCGGCGCCATGGAGGGAGCTTAGCAGCTGGCAGCACCCTGTCCACCCTGGTCAGACCAGGGGCCTGCAGAGCCCGGTGGGTGCCAGGTTTGGGGGAGCGCCCAAGATAAACTGCTGCTCGGCCAGAGACCCACATCTGACCAGGGCTTAAGTGCAGTGGATTAATTTACACCTGTACAGGGGTATTTTTTCACGTAACTGAGGCGGCCCGTGGCCCATCGCTACTCAGGGAAACAATGTCCAGTGACAAAACGGCCCATTCATAGGCTCCCCGACGTCACCTGCTGCTGACACAGGTGACACCCCTGCGGGGGAGGCCGAGCGCAGCACCGGTGCGGGGGCAGGATCGCGGCCCCACGGGCGCGCGCGGCACTTACTTGAGAACTGGATGGAGAAGCCCGACTTGCTGATGAAAAAGTCGCTGTCGAACTGCAGCGTGAGCGAGCTGAACGTGCTGTGGATGTCGCCGGGCAGCGCCGAGCCGCTCCACTCCCTGAGCAGCACGTCGCTGTCCGCGGGTCCGTCCCACACCTTCAGGATGTCGTGAGCCAGCTCCGTGTCAAACACGATGAAGTGGAGGCTGCCGAGAGAGACAGAGCACAGCCCGTGGGACCGCGTGGCGACAGCCCGTTCGCGAGGTCCCCGCGCACAGGTAGCGCACAGGGCGCGGCGCCCCAACGTGCCCGGGGGCTGACAAGCGGGGGGGACACGGCCCCTGGGACGTGAGCTCAGGCTCGGCGGCCGTGGGGAGGGCCCGCGGGACCACAGAGCTGCAGGCCGAGCTGCTGCCTAAGACGGGGCAGTTCCTTGCGAGAGGGCCAGCCCTTCTGTCACCCAGCGTTGTCCCGGGCCCACTAATCAATGACAGCTTTGTGTCAAGCCAGTGGGTGTCAGATCTTTCACGAAGGAGGTGCCGGTGTCGTTCTCGAAATGCCCACGTGGTGGCAGCACCCAAGCCAGGAGGAAACCGCTTGCCAACGTGGGACCTTTTCCCCAGGAGGATGCGGGCCACCCATCTGAGTGAGCCGACCTTGCGGTGTGTGTGTTCCTACAAGTGCTATTTGCAGAAAAAGGCATTATTTGAAACACCAACGCAAAGGCAGAAAGGCATATTATAAAGCCCTTTATAAAATTTAAAATGTTTCTACTGGATTTATAGGTATTTTCCAGAACAACTTAGAAGTCTCCACGTCCGTGTAGCTACTGACAGAGGCAGCAGGAGAATTCTAGCCGCATTGACAATTCAAACAGATCAAAGGGGAGCTAAACTACCGACAAAAACCTGCCTTTCTTGTTGGTTTATAGTTTACTACCTAAAGCACAAAACTGTGAACATCAGTAGATGACACGAAAAACTAGACACAAACCCTAAGTATGGATTTTGTGCATATTACACCTGCAAACAGATCTATGGCATCCTGCTCACAGCACAAAACGTACACTATGTTTCTAAATGTTGAACGGAGAGCACGTTTCCTACAGAGAACAGAGCGGCGGGCAGCACACACTGGGCGGCCCATCGTCCCGGGTGTTAACACTCGGCTGACCTGCTTCGGACCTTTTTAAAACACACCTTCCAGATACAGTCACTCCCCCCGCCCCACTTACTCTTGTTCTTGCTCTCACCCCACGCTCTGAAATTGCAGCGCACTGTTTCCATTTATACTTTTACAATTTTCCCGTGCGTGGCTGTGCATGTGTCTCTTCAAACAATATACAGTATTTTGTGTGTTTAACAAAACGACGTAACCGATGTCATTTTGCCCTGCGCGTGCTTGTGTCATTTTCAAGTTACTTTTTGTATTTAGCATCATGCAGAACTCCTCATACTGAAGACATGGGCTTTGTTAATTCACTTGAGAAGCGTGAGTCAGCGCTTCAGTTTCTGGTCCTCTGCTAAGAGCCACTTCCTACGCTCAGGATGACACATGGAGCTGCAGGAGACACCTCGGTGGGCTCATCCTAGGGTCTCTAGGCTCCAAGAGAGAAACGGCTGAGCTGGTCTCCCAGGTGACTGTGACTACTCACCATGTCACAACAGCACAGAAAAGTGCCTTTGTTTCGTCAGTTATCTACCAGTATCCGATAGTGCCACAGTTCAGTCGTCGTGAGAAGAGAAAAATGGTGTGGAATGGTACATTGTTTAAATTGCATTTTCCTATTTGTGAGGTCGGACATCTTTTTACATCTCTGAGGCATCCACCCCTTCAGAATAGTTCAACAGTCCAACAAATATTTACAAGCACTGACTGTGTGCCAGGCCTGCTGGGGGCCTTTGGGTCCATCAGTGAACTAAGCAAAGAACCTGTGATCAGGGAGCTCACGTGGCAATGGGAGGACACAGCATGAGCCACCAGCATAATAACCAACTAGACGACGTATGCGAGTAGGAGGGAAATGCAACTGAAGAAAAGAAGCAGCAGAGTGGAATAGAGCACAGGCTGGGCCGAGACTGGGGTGGGGGGAGATTTAAGTATCAGATGGGTGGTGAGGCCTAACCATGTGGACAAGGGGAGGTCTGACAGACTTGAGGAGGTGGCAAGTTTGTTACACTCCGTCAGGACCAGTGTACCTGGGGAAGAAGGGATGGCACGGAGACCTCAGAGCTGAGATCCAAGAACTAAAGGGTGATGGGGGTGGGTGCCTGGGGAGGAGGAGAAACACACTTTGAAGGAGATTTTAAAGATGGCTTTAGGCTGGGTGATATACGAATGTGTCATTTTTAGTGAAGCAGTTATCTCACCGACTATTTAAAAACAAGCAAACGACCCTGCTTTTTGCGCTGAGAACAGACCACAGAGGGGAATGTGGGATCGGGAATTGCTGCTTGAGTGACGCAGGCGGGAGATGGGCAGAAACACGCTGGGCCGGTCCTGAAGGCAGAGAAAGCCGGACTGGGGGAGGGCCTGCGAGAGAGAGGACGGAAGGTACTTGGCAGTTTTTGCCTAAGAAATTGGGAAGGTGTGGTTGTCATCAGCTGAGTGACAAAGGTGCTGGTGAAAATGTCTGACACGGGAAGACCGAAGCTTGTTTGGGACCCATGGAGTGAAGACGTCCACACTGGACATTGAGCAGAGGCAGGTGCTCACGCAGATGGAGGATTCTGAAGAGAAGTCTGGGTGGAAATAAGCAACGTGAGTGTCTTCGGCAAAGAAATGGTTTTTAAACTCCTGGACTCGATGAGCCATTCAATGTTTGGGTGGCAAAGAGCAGAGGACCACGGACTCTGAACGACCTGATCACCTACGTCTGCCGGCTTTGGACTGAGCTGATCATCTTTCATTATTGATTTCAGTTTATACTTTAGTCTCGCTGAAAGAGTCTGTTGCACAACCATTATCATTTTAAGAAAAATCTGCTACTTACTATGCCAGGAGGGTTTCTGTTGTACTATATTGTTGATCAGGAAATATATTAAATTCTATTGTTATTTTTTTCTCTATTTTGATGATCATGTTGTTACTTTTTTCTTAATATATAAATGGGATGAATCACAGAGTTCAGCTCTTAATTTTGATTTCTTAAACTTTACTTATCTTTTGACAAGTAATTTCAGCCTCATTTAACGAATTAGACCATTTTCTTATGTTTTTCTTAGGACTGGAAGATTTTTTCCAACATATTCGTATAATATATTATTTAATATAATATTGCATTACAATTATATTATAATATACATTGTATTATATTATCTTCAATTTTCTATGAAAAAGACAATCTATTGTATGGATGTATCTCTATTTTCATTTCTAATATCAATTATTTGAGCCACCCATATTTTATCTTAATAAATCATGTCAGTTATCTGTCAACTCAATGATATTTCTTTTAAGAATCAGCCTGTGGATTTTCAGTTGTCTGTGCTGTTTCTTTCACTTAATTTTGTTTTTTTTTACTATATGTGTTGTTTTTCTACTTCTACTTCTTCTAATTTACTCTGATACTATTTTTCAAACCCCATTAGGTGGAAGCTCCACTTGTTGATTTTCCAGTTATCTTCTTTTTCTAATACGTGTATTTATGGTTATAAATTTCCTATTAAGCTATGAATCCTGTCTTTTTTATTTTCAAACTGGAGGAGGTGTTTGTTACTGTCTAGCTGTAGGTTTCCATTTCTGTTCCATTGGGTCAGGATACAGAGTATAAAAGACAGCGACTGAATTCATTGACAGTCCTGGCACGTGGTCATGTTAGTACATTAATCTTTACTTGATCAGAATGTGCAGATTCTAACTGGAGGTTGTGTATCTCTTTTAAATAAGCTTAATGACTGCATGGTTCAAATCTTCTATGGACTTACTAACTTCTTATCTGTTTAATCTACGCATCATCAAAGTTGTAAGAAGTATGCTGTGCCATTTCCGATGTCTCTATATAATTTAGTCAGTTTTGCTTGTCTGTATTAAATATGTTGTTAGCTGGATACAAGCTACTATCGGTTGCATATTCCTGGTGGATACATACCCCTGAACAACATGTAGTAGTAGAGTTGTGTATGAGTAATAATTGCTAGTTGGTCCCCTGATACGGCACGATGGGTTGTTTGACTAGAACACTCCCAGTTGTTAGTGACTCTAGCACTTCCAAGATTCTTCCCTTTCAGTCGGTATTGTCAAGAAATGTTCTGTCAGGCTAAGTGTTACAGGCTGTATCTTAACACAGGGGCTTCCTTTTGGGGGGCTGTTTGCCTGATGTTCCTCTCAGGCTTTAGTGTCCTTTAGTTTTGTAGAACGTGCCAGAGAATGCACACTGACTTTTACTAATGCTACTCGAGACACACTAGGTCTGTTACATGCAAAATCCACGTTATCGATTCTCTACATTAGAATTAGAGGGAGGGGACACTTCTTGTAACCATTACTGTAGAATTATTTCACTTTTATACTGTGTGTATGAAGTGCTTTGATAAAAATATAAACTAATGAATAAAGAAAGAAAAAGAGAAATTAAGTGATTATCATGTATAAATTAGTGGTGATATACTTTAAATAACATATAAAATGGTTTTCTAGAAAATAAAAACTACCAAAATTGACAAGGAGATCAATATAGACTAATACACAGAAATATACATCTTACATTTATCAAAATATTTCAAAATTGGTGAAAAATTAAAAAACAAAATAAATGTTCAACAGCAGAGAAATGAAAAGCTCAGTAAATACTGATGATAAGAGATGTCTACAAGTATTACTAAGTGAAGAAAACAATTAGAAAACACTATGTTTTTTATTAGGTTGGTGCAAAAGTAACTGCAGTTGAAAAGGTTAAAAATAATTGCAAAAATCGCCATTACTTTTGCACCAACCTAATATTTACCTCATATAAAGATTTTAATTTACTAATTCCAATAATTTTCCTATAATTTTTTTGGAATTTTTATAAATTAAAATGGTAAAATTATTTTTTTTCCTATAATTAAACTATATTTATTGAAATAAAAATATTTACAAGTTTAGTTTCTTTGATTGCGAATGAGACAATGAGGCCCGTGATCACCACTTATAATCATTATTATCCTGGAGGTCGTTGCCACTGTAACAATACAAGAGAAAGCCTTAAGCTTTGGAAAGAAAGGAAGTAAATCTCTTATTCTAGTCAACATTATTGTACACATAGAAATAAATTAAAAATGTACAAACTCTTAGAATTAATAGCTATTTATTTATAGAAGATAAATATAAACTACAATTCATTTTCAGAGCTACAAATAGAAAATGAAATAAAAAAATATCTACATCAGCATCAAAATGCATGTTATAGCTAGAAATAATTCTAAGCTAGGAAAGACTTCTTCCCAGAAAACTATAATTTATTACTGATTATATAGCAGCTAAATGAATGGAACACTGTACTGTGCCGGGATCAGGAAATGCATTGTAAATGATGTCAGTTTTCCCTAAATTGATCTATTGATATAATGTGATTCCCACAGAAGTCCTAGCAATTCATTTTGTAGAAAGTAGCCAGTGTTTGTAAAATTCATGTGGAAATGCAAAAGGTCAAGCATAGTCATGGCAATCATTAGAAAAAAAGAACAAAGCTAGAGAATTATTACATCATATATCGAGACTTAAAAAGTAATTAAGGTGGAAAGGTACTGCACTGAATAGACAAACACATCAATGGAATTAAGTTCAGGAACAGACTGACATATACGATTACCGGGTTTATGACAGAGGTCGCACTGCAGAACAATGAAGAAAGACTGACTTTTTAAGAAATGGCCAATTGAATGTCACTAGGGCCAGGAAATTACTTGAATCTTCCTCATACCGTACACAACAATTAATTCCAGATGGACTGGAGACACGAATGTGGAAGGCAAAAATAAATCTTCTATAAGAAAACCTAAGAGAATAGTTTCAAAGTGTTGGGGAGACAGGGTTACTTAATCTGGACACAGAAACAATAAGAGTGATCCCAACACAACATTTGATAAAACAGAATTTAAATGCAGATAAGAAACCCACTAACCATAAAAGGAAAATGAGTCTAAATGAATTCAACTCACTGAAATTAAGAATCTGTGCTTATCAAAAGACATCATTATGAAACGAAAAAGACTGACCATAGAGTATAAGAATATAATCAACAAAATGTTGCATTCAGGGAGCATAAAAGACAGACATTCCAGTACAGAAAGAAAGGGGGGGCAAAAGTCTTCAACTGTCAGATCATGAAAGCGTGCAGGCCCAAGGCCAATAAACATACACAAAAGTGATGGCCTTGACCAGTCATCAGGTAAATTCAAATTAAAACTACTATAATCCCACTAGAATGGCTAAAATGGAAAAGAAAGTTAATGCCACGTGTAATTGGAAGGGAGAGTACCTGGAAATCAACTACCTGTAATGGGAATGGAGCCATTAATAGATATTGTCACTTTGGAAAACTGTTTGACAGTATCTAACAGAGTTGAATGTAGAATTCACCATTACCCAGCAATTCTAGTCCTAGGTATAAAACCTAGGAAAACCACACATACATTCACCAAATACTACATGAAAGCATATCCAACACACCACCATTTGCGGTAACCCCCACTGGATTTAAAAAGTCCACATGCCCATCAACACCCAGAAATGGAAAAATATTCCATGTTCATTAATTGGAAGAATCAACATAGTTAAAATGGCCATATTACCCAAAGCAATATACAGAGTCAATGCAATCCCCATCAAAATGCAAAAGAATGAAACTGGACTGTTACCTGTCACCATGTACCAAAATTAACTCAAAATGAATCAAAGACCTAAACATAAGACCTGAAACAATAAACTGCATAGAAGAAAGCATAGGTACTAAAGTTATGGACCTTGGGTTCAAAGAGCATTTTATGAATTTGATCTCAAAAGCAAAGGAAGTAAAAGCAAAAATAAATGAATGGGACTATATCAAACTAAAAAGCTTCTGCACAGCCAAAGAAACTATTGACCAAAAAAAGAGGCAACAAACTAAATGGGAGAAGATATTTGTAAACAATGCCTCCAATAAGGGACTAATATCCAAAATATAAAAGATACTCATATAACTCAACAACAAAAAAACAAACAATCCAATTAAAAAATGGACAGAGGACCTCAACAGATGTGTCTCTCAAGAAGACATACATATAGGCCACCAAACTCTGTAACCTAGAAGAAATGGACAAGTTCTTAGAAACATACAGCCTTCCTAGGCTGAATCATGAAGAACTGGAAAATCTAAATAGACCGATCACCAGTAAGGAAATTGAATCAGTCATCTAAAACCTTCCCAAAAGCAAAAGTCCAGGAGCAGATGGCTTCACTACTGAATTCTACCAAACCTTCAAAGAGGATCTAATACCTGTCCTACTCAAAGTCTTCCAAAAAATTGAAGAAGAGACAATACTGCCCAATTCATTTTATGAGGCCAACATTACCCTGACACCAAAACCTGGTAAGAATAACACAAAAAGAGAAAACTACAGACGAATATCTCTGATGAATACAGATGCAAAAATCCTAAACAAAACTCTAGCAAATTGAATGCAACAATACATTAAAAGATTATTCATCATGACCAAGTGGGGTTCATCCCAGGGGCACAAGGATAGTTCAACATACACAAATCCATCAATGTGATACATCACATAAACAAAATAAAGGACAAAAATCATATGATTATATCAATTGATGCAGAAAAAGAGTTTGACAAGACACAACATCCATTTATGAATAAAACACCTAATAAAATGGGTATAGAAGGAAAATACCTTAACATAATAAAGGCCATATATGACAAGCCCTCTGCTAATCTCATAATTAATGGTGAAAAGCCGAAGCCCTTTGCTTTACATCCAGGAACACGACAGGACTGTCCCCTGTCACCTCTGCTTTTCAACATAGTGTTGGAAGTCCTCACCAGAGCACTCAGGCAAGAGAAAGAAATAAAAGGCATCCAAATTGGGAATAAAGTAGTTAAACTGTCACTCTTTGCAGATGACCTGATGCCATATATAGAAAACCCTAAAGACTCCACCAAAAAGCTATTAGAAACAGTAAACGAATACAGTAAAGTTGCTGGCTACAAAATCAACGTACAAAAGTCCACTGCATTCCTATATACTAACAATGAAATCTCAGAAAAAGAAATAAAAAAAATAACAAAGAAAACAATTCCTTTTGCAATTGCAACAAAAAGAATAAAATACCTAAGAATAAACTTAACCAAGGATGTGAAGGACCTATATGCTGAAAACTATAAGACATTTTTTAAAAGAAATTGAAGAAGACAGAAAAATACGGAAAGACATTCCATGCTCATGAATGAGAAGAATCAACAAAGTTAAAATGGCCATATTACCCAAAGCAATATAGACTTAACACGTTGCGTACGGATCACGAGAATCTTCACGAGGGATTTAAACCCCGCCGTACGCAATGTGTTAATGCAATCCCCATCAAAATCCCAATGGCATTTTTTTAAGAAATAGAACAAAAAATCATCAGATTTGTTTGGAACCACAAAAGACCCCAAATAGCCAAAGCAATCTTAAGAAAAAAGAACAATACTGGAAGTATCACACTCCCTGACTTTAGCTTGTACTACAGGGCTACAATAATCAAAACAGCATGGTATTGGCAGAAAAACAGACACACAGACCAATGGAATAGAACTGAGAACCCAGAAATATATCCCCATAAATATGGACAGATAATTTTTGACAAAAAAGCAAAAAACATACAATGGAGAAAAGACAGCCTCTTCAATACATGGTGCTGGGAGAATTGGATAGCCACGTGCAAAAGAATGAAACTGGACTGCTATCTGTCACCATGTACCAAAATTAATTCAAAATAGATCAAAGACCTAAGCATAAGACCTGAAACAATAAACTACATAGAAGAAAACATAGGTACTAAACTTATGAACCTTGGGTTCAAAGAGCATTTTATGAATTTGACTCCAAAGGTAATGGAAGTAAAAGCTAAAAGAAATGAATGGGACTATGTCAAACTTAAAAGCTTCTGCACAGCAAAAGAAACCATCGACAAAATAAAGAGGCAACCAACTGAATGGGAGAAGATTTTTGCAAACAGTGCCTCCGGTAAGGGGCTAATATCCAAATATACAAGGAACTCATACAACTCAACAACAACAACAACAAAAAACACACACAACCCAATTGAAAAATGGGCAGAGGACCTGAAGAGACATTTTTCCACAGAGGACATACAAATGGCAAATAGACATATGAAAAATGCTCAACATCACTAATCATCAGAGAAATGCAAATAAAAACCACAATGAGATATCACCTCACCCCAGTCAGAATGGCCATCATCAACAAGACAAATAGTAACAAGTGTTGGAGAGGCTGTGGAGACAAAGGAACCCTCATACACTGTTGGTGGGAATGCAGACTGGTGCAGCCGTTATGGAAGGCGGTGTGGAGGTTCCTCAAAAAATTACGAATAGAATTACCGTATGATCCAGCAATCCCTCTCCTGGGTATCTACCCAAAAAATCTGAAAACATTTATCCATAAAGACACGTGTGCTCCAATGTTCATTGCAGCTTTGTTTACGGTGGCCAAGACATGGAAACAACCATAATGTCCTTCGATAGATGAATGGATAAAGAAGTTGTGGTATATATACACAATGGAATACTATTCGGCGGTAAGAAAAGATGATATAGGAACATTTGTGACAACATGGATGGATCTTGAGAGTATGATGCTGAGCGAAATAAGTCAGACAGAAAAAGCAGAGAACCATATGATTTCACTGATATGTGGTATATAAACCAAAAACAACAAAAGAACAAGACAAACAAATGAAGGAAAAAAAACTCATAGACACAGACAACAGTTTAGTGGTTACCAGAGGGTAAGGGGGGAGGGAGGTTCTAGAAGAGGGTAAACGGGGTCTAATATATGGTGATGGAAGGAGCACTGACTCTGGGTGGTGAACACACAATGTGAGATACAGATAATATATTACACAATTGTACACCTGAAATCTATGTAATTTTACTAACCAATGTCACCCAATAAATTTAATATAACTAAATGAAAAGAACCCCAAATTTCAAGCTCTCATATTTTCTTCTTCAATTCAACAGACAGTAAATAAGCAAATTCACTTCTCTTCCAAGAAATACCTTTTTAAGATGTCTACATATGCATTCATTTCATAGCCATATAAAATTAGTATTTTTAATGAAGACAACTGAGCCTGCTCCCTAGAGTGTGGGGGTCAGATGGAAGGCCTAGTGAACACCATGGAGGGACAGGGGGTCGCAGGTGCTACGTGGAGCTGCAGAGGTTCAGGTCACCGACGGGAAGGTCCCATGAGTGTGGGAGGGACAGCAGCTGCGGATGCTAAGAGGTTTGCCCGGATCTCCGATCAGGTGGTGACATCACACAGGTAATCACTATAGAAGGAAGGCAGCTGTAGGATGGAAACATTGAGTCCGGAAAGTAAAACAGGTCATTTTTAGACAGGATAATAAGAATGACATTTTTGTTGAGGGGCTGACATTTTAACTGAGTCCTAGTGGATGTGAGGCCACACACATAAATGGGTGAGCCCAGGTCGAGAGAGAGACAGCTGGACGGGCAGGTCGGGACCAGAGATGACCAGTGCCTTGTTTGTGCTGACACAGACACCCACGGGAGAGGCTGAAGACAGGTGTGCCAGAGGGCACCGCGAGCCAGGTCACCAGAGGCTTCAGGGCCGGCTACGGGGCTGCCGTTCGCCCCCAGTGGGGGTCTGCCGAGCCTGAGGAAGGCCAAGGATGGATCTGGAAAGGTCTGCTGGAGAAGATTAAAGTAAGAGGAGAGTGACGTGAAGTGAGACTGGGAATGGCAGATGAGAAGAGAGGAGAGAGAAACGAGTGGAGGAGGCCTGGGATTTACACACAACCGGCTTTTTCTCAGTGCCTATTACACAGAAATTGAATGCAATCAACCATAAGAATACTGTGAGATGTGGCATAATGCCTTGATTCTTTCTTTTTAATTAGGGAAACTACTGGGTATTGGGGAAGGAGAAATAGGAAGATCTAATACTGCAAGTTAAAACCTCCAGCCACCCGGAGAAACGGACATTAGCAGAAACAGGGAGGGAGGGAGGAGGAACAGGACGGGCAGGACGACAGCAGTGACAGTGATGAAGCCGAGCTGTCTGGGGTATGTGTGAGGAGTCTGTGTGCGTGGGACACACGTGTGCCCGCGTCCCCACTCTCAGCTGTGTCCCCTGTAATTCCACGTATGCACCGTTCAATCTTTCTTCCAGTGTTATCACTTTTCATTCTTATTCTGTGTTCATCTTTGTGGCTGATTCCCTTTCCGATCTTCCACTTTTGTAAAAGGTCGACTAGGTTCACCCCCGGGAGACAAGGAGACACACAGCGCCTCACTTTGCTGGCTGTGCAGGAACTAGGGGCGGGGCCCAGTGACCCGTGACCCACAGGCTGTAGGAGCCCACACGTGACCAGTTCCTGACCCATGTGCATGTGTGATTGGTGCAGTGACTTGGGAACTGAAGAGCAAAGAGAGGTCTGTCCTTCCTGCGGCTCCTCAGTTAATCTGCATGGTCACGGGGGCACCGGTGTTATTCACTAAAACCACGGAGACTGACACTGTGTGGACCAGCGTCTCGCGGAGTGAGGGGCGCCCGCAGCTTCGGTCCCCGCACTTGTCCTCAGGGGCTGGCAAGGGGCACTAGAGCGAGTGGCGGTGCCCAGGGCCCTGCAGGGCAGCCGTGCACAGCGGGCACATGCACGTGCAGCAGCTCCTGTCCCCTGACGGCAGACACGTTCTTGACCTGTTTTTCGTCATCTCACCTACAAGAAGACAGGAGGTACCCGCTTTGGTCTTTACAGGAGAGGACGAAGGTGAGCTGCTGGGACACCTGGCTCACGCCCTCCTGCGATGCCAGCCGACGGCTCCCGGCCCTGCTCCTGCTCAGCACGCTCACCACGGCTCCACACAGGGCCGGAGACCAGTGTCCCGCGAAGGAAGGTCGCCTGCCTCTCGTTTTCCTCCTGAGTCTGTTTCTTACAGGGATCTTGATGTCGGGCCAAGAAGAAATTAAAACATTCCTAGATCTCCAAGCCCGATCCCACCTTAGTCTCTCTACAGCCCAGCGCAGCTGGAAAACAAATTCCGAGGGAGTCGAGCACCAGTAGTAAACGTGTCGCCAAGTCTGCGAGGGGCAGTTGTGAACATCTCGGTAATTTTTCACACGCCTCTCATGTTTTTAATACAGCACGAGCTCTTCTAAAAGAATCCACCTCAACCATATCTGCAAATGCAATTTCCTGACAACAATTAGAACAGAAATACTTTCCAAGTACGTTTTCCAGACAACTGCACTTGTAGAAAAGCAATTGAAACCGAGGTCCAGCACACACGTGCGATATGCACCACGCACCCTTACTGCTGCGGCTGAGGATGTTCACACGCCCTCACCTTTATGACGTGAACACAGCTGTGCTCAGTCCTGAGCTACACTGCGTCTCGCAGAGAAATGCTGACGTGTGACTCTTAAGTGGCTGCATTTATGGCATCAGACTTTTAATTAAGTTCTGCTCAGGTCTATAGGGTAACATTACAAACCTCTCCCAGACCCCCGTGCGCTCCAACAACAACGGCTTGGGGTCTGCTCCTGCCCCCAGCGAAAAGTTACAATGGGCCGCGAGGAGAAATGGGCCCCAGTGAAATCCGCCCGCCCGTGACCGTGACCACTTGTGTTGAAAGCATCCCCTTCGCAGTTTCCGAGGCCCTGTGCTCATTCATCTTTCCTGAGTAAAAACCATTTACAGTAAAACATGATCGTACGAATGGATGATAATGAATTCTGTTTATGTGAAGTTTTAATACTCGCATTAATCCCCGGACTCACCATCACATGGCTGACCTGCCGCATTTCCAAGTGAACAGTGTAGAGACCCTACTAACTGCTACCAATGAATAGCAAAGGTTCAGTCAACTCGCCGACAAAGAGCAAAGCTAAGAGCAGACCCTATTTTTCAGACGACTAGTACCATCTTAAGCCTAAAATTACGTATTTTGTGCTTTTAAGTATGTTATTTTCCAAACTGCTACACCAAAAAATAGTGTACGTTTTCTTACTGAGGAGAAATCACCAGAAACATTTTGAGGTGAAGCTGAACAACAATTGAGAAAATTAGTCATCACACTGATGAGTTCCTTAACTTTCATACCAGAAAGGACTTGACGTCTTACATAGAAAGGCCTGTTGACCAATTTGGTCAGGGAAATTCTCATTTGAAAGACATGTAAGAGAAGCAGAAAACTCCAGAGCAGGAAATTGGGGTGCGTGCAATGTCCCTTCTTCCTAGGATGTTAATGGTTAAATAGCAGTCAGTTCACGACAAAAGTTATGCGTTTTTATGACTTCCACACATTCTTTGTTAATCTCTTTTCTTACTGGAATGTCAGTTAGTACTGGTTTCACCTGCAAAGAAGGCCTCTCACCGGGTCTGGTCTGCACTTAGGACACTGCTCATTCTAATTCTCAGGAAACAAATCACAAGGGGACTTGGGAGAGATACAAAAATTTGAAATCCTCCCGAAAGAAAACAGATCCTGTTTCATGAATCCTAGATGCTTCTTAGGATTTTTCAAAATCAGAACCAGTGTAATAATGGCTTTCCTATGATTCAGATCAGCCTTCAAAGTTAAGAACTAATATTCTTTTCATTTAGTTCAATGGAAAAGTGCTGCACTGATTTTCACAAAGAATGCAGAATCCTAAGTTTTGTTACATGAATATGCCTTAGTTTTCTCCCAATAGATCACTAATTATCTAACTGATGTTTATCTTGACGGATGTCACACAATTGACCTGAGACAGCAGGTGACGTCACAGGAGGACCAGAGCACCTCCTGTCACTCCACCATCCCACTGTATTTACTAAGTTATAAGATTGCAGTGTGATGAGTCCGTATCTGTTTAACAAAGGCCCTAAGTTCCCTTTGTGCATAAAGACAAAAATCACCACTTTATGGACATGCCATCCACCCACTCGCCCCAGGAAGAGGCTTTCACCTCTCGCTCTCTTTCAACTTCAGGCATTTAAAGGAGCTGGTGGACAGATTCATTCAGTCTCCCGTGGGCACAATCACACACGGGGTGGAGAGAAGGGTCCCAGACACGTGGATTAAGGCTGCTGGGGGGATGGGAAGGATTTAAAAAAATGAATTTTTATGATAGATTGAAGAACTACTACAATGAAAGACAAAAGTTGTTAGGAGAAAAGGGACTTTAAGAAGTGTTTCTGGGAACTGTATGTTCTCTTCCTGCTCATCAAGAACTCTAATTAAAGAAAAAGTTACTCTGAAATTTTGTTTTGCTTTGTGTGCTGTGCTTTTGGACACAGCCTTCCAGTCAGAACATGGAGAACTGACTTGAAAAACATTACTTTTTGTTGGTTTACTCACTGACTTAACAAACTTACCACAACCACTTAGAACTATTAATTGGAAAAGAACACTTTCTCTTAAAATGTGTGCACAACTTTCTGCAATTTTTAAAGATTTCCTTTTGAATGTGTGACTTTAGATTAGAATACGATCTTGGTCTGCCACACTTACTTTGGTGTTTTACGGACTGACAAGGTGGCCCTCCCCTCCCTGCACGGAAGCCTGTGGGCTGTGACTTCCCGCCTCTTCCCATTAAGGAGTAGAGTGTATTTCTGCAAACCTTAGCTAGCCCAGGAGCATTGCTGTGGCATACAGCACATTCACAAGTGTAACGCAAGCAGGAAGTCTGGAAAGCTTGTCATGCCTCACTGCTAGGAATATTCCCCCATGACCCGGCTGCAGAAGGAACTGAACCCTGGTGGAGAGGCCCCTGCAGAGCTCGCCCACACACCTGAGGGAGGCCATTCTGGATGCCCCGCCTCCCCGCCCACACACCTGAGGGAGGCCCGCCTGGATGCCCCGCCTCCCCGCCCACACACCTGAGGGAGGCCCGCCTGGACGCCCCGCCTCCCCGCCCACACACCTGAGGGAGGCCCGCCTGGATGCCCCGCCTCCCCGCCCACACACCTGAGGGAGGCCCGCCTGGACGCCCCGCCTTCCCGCCCATACACCTGAGGGAGGCCCGCCTGGACGCCCCGCCTTCCCGCCCATACACCTGAGGGAGGCCATTCTGGATGCCCCGCCTCCCCGCCCACACACCTGAGGGAGGCCCGCCTGGATGCCCCGCCTCCCCGCCCACACACCTGAGGGAGGCCGACCTAGACCGCCCCTCTGAGCTCGCAGGGATCACAAATGCCCAGGGAACCCACAAAGTCGTAAGCGCAGAAATAATCATCTTTAAGCAACAAAGTTTGGGAGGCCCGTTTGTTAGGCACAAAAGCTAACTGGGACACCTTCTTTCTTTCCCTTTCTTATCAATGGCTTGACACAGGTGGTCAGAGGCATAGAAAAGCAGGCAGGTGAGGCAGCGGCAAAGGGGCCCACACCGGCATAGTGTCCTCTGAAGCTCAGCTCAGCAAGTACAATGTGAGCACAGATCATGAGAGACGACCACTACGGCCGCAACAACAGCAGACGTGCCCGTCTGCAGATCTCTGCACCCAAATAAAACCAGTACCTGATGGTCTTCCCTGGGTCGGCCTCTATGATCCAGGTGCAGTGCAGGTTGTTGTCATAGGGAGCTGGGTAGCCAGGGGACAAGAGGCGCCCTGAGGTGGCTGCGTGGATTTGACCCCCACACTCCGCTGTAAGAGACACAAAAACACGGGGTCACTCGAGGGGTCACAGGCTGTCATCTGGCCACACTTAAAAACGAGTCCCGTCATGTCTATGGCCTGTGCACAGGAAAACGATCATACTCATCCCTCCGCCTTGGCCCTTTTCTCTCCTTTCCTTGTCCGAGCATGAGGTTGAGAGGACACAGCAAGGAAACACTCGTGTTATAATTCTGGTAACTCTCTGGGAATACTCGCAACACACCAGCCTGGGAAATCCGCCCTCACGCCTACGACGACCCACACGGAGGTGGGCAGTAGCAGCTGACCTGTGCCCGCACTGGAAGCACAGGGAAGAACCCTCGGGGCTCACGGGCCAGGCGCTGACCCCAGGGACGCGCCCCCACTCACCCACGCAGGACGGCACGGGCTTGTCCCACACTCTGCGGTCCCCACTGAGGCACGTCAGGATGCTGCTGCCGTGCATGCTGTAGCCAGGGTTGCAGCTGTACAGGACCGTCGTGTCAGTGAAGTGGCCTCCGTCTCGGACCCTGTAGCCATAGCTGGGGATGCCCGGGTCCTCGCATTTCACTAGGTCAAAACCTGTGAGAAGGAGGGGACAGCAGGAGTACAGGTGAAAGCAGAATGGATTCTGGGGTGCAAATACAGGGAAAGAGCCTGGATTGTCGTGTCTCCCCTGCTGTGTGGAAAGGAGAAGCCATTAGTGGATACAAAACAGGGGAGTAAGTGTGGGTCTTGATCACCAGGTTTTGTTAACCATTTGGTGTTTCTTGAGGTCTGGTCACTTCAGTTGTTCCTCTCATATTTATTTACTTATCAGGACAACATTTTTCCAGAGTGCCAAGGTATCATCTACTCCCTGTGCCTCCAGCCGGCATGCTGGATTCTCTAGAAAGCCTCAGAGCCTTCTCTGAGTGGGACTGTCAGCCTTTGCAGCGTCCACGTCTCCTGTCACGTCCAGAACCTTCCAGAAGGAGGGGGCACCCATCCCGGCCACCACGGTGCCTTCCAGGGTCATTACTGACAGTGTTCACTGCAGGCCATCCTCAAGAGCCACCTGCTTCCCCAGAAACACCAAGATCTTCAGCTGGGCGGGGAATCAGAAAGTCGCTGCTGCTCCCTGGGGACAGGCCGCAGCCCACGGCCAGGAGCTGGCGAGGGGCTCCACGCAGCACCACTGCCCAGAAAGTGGCAGGACAGTGGCTTCATCATACCCAGGACTTACAGGCAAAGCAGTAGATGACAGTGCTGAGAGCTGAGTGCTGCTTCCACGGGAGGTGGTGCTTCGGGGCCGTCTGCGAAGACACCCCACAGTGACAAGTTGCTCTCCTGGTCACCACGCAAACTGACCGTTTTCACAATAGAGTTGGCACCTGAGGTACTACATGGGCTGTCTGCATTTATTTCCACCTAACTTCATCCTTTTCTCAATATGAAATTAAGAAAGAATGTATGGTGCTTGCTAAGTCTGCTGGTCAAACTTGCAATTTGAGATGCCTTCCATTGAGGGAAATATATCCTTAAATTCTGAATAGCATTGTACCCTGACGGTCTCTATCTCCTCACCACTGAGTTTTACAGCTTTGCACAGGACAGAGGAGTTCAAAAAAGGAGTCAACGTCTGATAACTTCCACACAGAGGCAAAGAAATTTTCCTTCTTTGGAGTTTTTATTTTTTTTATTTTTTTCCTATACAGTGACTGTGTTTACCGACTGCGCCTTTATGATGACTGACTTATTTAAGAAACACAAAGAATTGTAACTCAGGGTACCAGCAGGGAGAGCGGAAGAGTGTGTCGATTCTGGGGCAAACCAAAGGCCCACTTCCAATCCTCGCGCGGGAGATTAAGGCGAAGGGTCCCGGACACAGAGGGTCTTGGGCTCACGCAGACCCTGACCCTCTAGCAGTTCTCCGTGAGAGGTAACAACGTCAAACGCTAATGGGGTCACATATGCCCCCAGATGACAAGCCAGGCCACTGCCTGATGGAGGACAGGGACCAGGGACAGACACACTGACCAGCACCCATGGGCAGTCACAGCCGCTGTCCTGCTGGGAGTCACCCCCTGTGTGACCCGAGCTTCTGAGTTTTCAAGAAGCATCAGAAATCTGGATGTTTTGCGTTCACAAAAATGCTTATTGAATGAATAAATATTCTGAAAGGGGAGGTGTCGACAGCCTGAGGTGAGATCAATCCTTATGTATAAATAGCATTAAAAGAACAAGGTGTAGGGGATGCAGCCTTGATCAAGACTCAGAATGCGAAAGGCTGGCATATTTCATCTTCTGCTTTACAGGAAGCTGTGAAAACCACACACCTGCTGGGCCGGACAAAGAGCTCGTCAAGCTGACTTGTCCTAGACTTTCCATTCTGACAACAAATTCTTGCCCGGTTCTACAGAAGGGTTTTGTTATAAAAGATTTCCCTCGATGGAGAGTTACTCCTCTGCTGATCTTCCTGTGTGGCTTCTGCACGGTTTCATTAGCCTGCAGTCCTGAGCCCCACAGACGGCTTAGACATGAATGCTGTTATGTTATTCAGCAGATCCCCACCTCGGTGGCTTTTCAAGACGTCAGTCAAATCAGTTACCGAGATTTTAACATTCCCAAATTTACTGCTATTAAAGTTAATAGAAGGCACCACGAAAGAAAAAGGACAGATGGAAGTGGAAAGGGTAACTACTTGTCATAAATAACTTGCCTTAACTTGTCTGCAGGTCAAGATGTGGTTTAAAAAAAACAACTTTTGAGATTAAGTGATAGAAAAAGCAATAAAGCAGATTTTTCTCTAACACATTCAACCCAAATGAAGTTCAGTAGACATTTTTATTGATACATCTTTGCTTGCTCCCCCCTACCTTCCTCCAAAAAGATTTTAATGCAAGTTTGGGGGCAGAGAAAAATGTTTCTTCTAGGTAACTTTAACATGAAATGTACTGTTTTGTAAAAAGTCCCACATTTCATTCCTACATGCCTGAATCCTCTGGCCACCAATGTCATTACATGAAATACATTCTTCTTCCTTGATTGAAAGTTGAAAAGTATTTGCCTTTTGCAGAATTTTGTTTTCCAATTTTCAGTCCACTGATGAAAGCTTTGTCTGTGCAAAGCTCTCCCATGATTTAATAATCCATGCATCGTTACAGGTGGAATTACAGACATTTCTTCCTGGAGGAAGCAGTGAGAAAAACAAGGATCACTGCCATGAAAGGACGAGAGAAAGTTCTGCACAGCCCAGCATTTGTCCCCCGTTGTGCTCTGGGACACTCAGTCGATCCACACGCACAGGAGAAGCCCTGCTCCACGGACTGGGTGAGACTCATTTCAGCTGCGCTCACGTCGCTATGTCATTAAGGAGTAATGTGATCACTGTCTCCCCCAAATTTCAGCACTGCTTTTAAACACGGGTACAATAAGTTGCACTGATGTCTAGTAGCAGAATTCTGACATGACAATATGGAATTCTGTGATGCTGATTCAATGTCCATTTCAGGAAAGGACCCTCCTGGGGTTTACTAACAATATTTTCTTAAGATTTACATTTAGATCTACAAAGATATTCCTCTAAAGGAGAGGTATTTCCATTTTAATATGAATCTAAAAGACTTCAGAGTGATCAGTCTTAAGATTGCTAACGAGTAATGACTTTAAAACTATAGAGAAAATATCTGTTCTTGTGTCAAAGCCATGGGCCTGCAGAAAATCAGTGTACAGATATTGATTCTGTATTTTCTTCATGCCCTAGGACCTTTAAAAAGATTAGGTCGAGTTATTTTGGGTCAAAACATTATTAAGAGTTGCAATTGTTGCTTGACCGTGTTTAGTAATTCTATTTCTTTCTGTTTTTCAGTGATTTCTTAAGTTATATCAGCAGCACAGATGCTTTGAACAGTACGTCCTAGTCCAAACAAGCTGCAAACACCAGGTAGATGAAAATCACCGCTCCTTATCGTCTGCAGTAAGTGCCCGTTGCAATATTTTTAAGAATTAAGTCCTGGACCTCTTCGAAGTCGAACAAAATATTAGTGTTATAAGAGACTTCCACTAAGTCTCCAGTACTGGATTCATTCTTAGCTTCCGAATAAAGCACTTGTGTGTAAAAAGGAAGCTGCTCTGCACTGAGCCCTTCCTACACACCTGCGCCTGGAAACAGTCACGGGGGGGCTTCCTCCATCTAACGACTCACCACGAGGGACGTTCCTGCTCAGGCCAGCTTTGGGGAGACGCTGGCAAAAGCATGCCTGTCATTTATGAATCTCTGATCTCTTCTATGAACAACAGAACAAACTGCAAACATTCATACAAACCTATTATCTCATAACTTTACCTAAACTTACTTCAATTTGGAGAATGTACTTTTTTGGTAAACATCTCTTTAGAATCTAAGAAAGGTTGTTGAGTGCATAACAAACTATAAAATAACAGGCTTTCACATGTGCATTCAGCCAACAGAACCGTGACTACGTACATATTCTTTGTTAACTGCCTCCGTCTGCCGTCATTTGGAGAGAAACGCAGGCCGAGAGGAGGGCCCTGCTTACACTCGCTGTGTTACACACGAGAATCGAGTTCTCTCACAGTGAATCCCCTGAAATGTTTGACTGATTGATTCATGTTGTTAAACACAACTCTCATTATCAAGAATGAAATTCTGGGTGAAGTGTGGGTACGTGTTTCATTTTTAATCATTTCTTAAATTATATGTCTATGTTTACTACCTATAGCTGTCATTAGTTTCAAATTAATTTTTTGCAGCTACCTTTTCTTATTTAATCCATTTCTTTTTTCATATGTTGTTTTATAATTGCTGCCACTATTTGATGATTATGTGAGCAGCCCCCGTGGAAATACGAGGTCTGACAAGTTTGCGAACTCATCCTAGAAAAAGTGCTACATACCTCATTGCTGAATATCACTATAGTCTCCATCAAACTATTCCCCTTGGGAAGCTGTGCACCAATGCCAGCTCCTAGTCCACCCTTCAAAGCAATTTTGGAACTCTTTTTCTGGAACAGCCATCAGAGGTGTCATTGTATTACTTTGAAGTCCTGAATGTCATCAAAATGTCTTCCTTTCAATATTTCCTTTATCTTTAGGTAAAGAACAAAGTCATGGGGGGCCAGATTAGGTGACTAGGGAGGGTGTTCCAATACAGTTATTTGTTTACTGGCTAAAAACTCCCTCACAGACAGTGCCGTGTGAGCTGGTGCACTGTCGTGATGCAAGAGGCATGAATTGTTGGCAGAAAATTCAGCTCGTCTAACTTTTTCATGCAGCCTTTTCAGCACTTCCAAATAGTAAACTTGGTTAACTGTGTGTCCAGTTGGTACAAATTCATAATGAATAATCCCTCTGATATCAAAAAAGGTTAGCAACATCGTTGCAACAAGTTCACGAACTTAATTGTCACACCTCCTATTCAATTTCCCAGAAATAGCATTACCAACTGGACGATAACAATGTTTAAACAGAAAAAGGAGTTTCTGAATTCCAGAGTGAAACATCAAAAGCCTGTAAAAGTCCAGAATGAAGGTCAGGTAACCAAGAAGCCTAGTTGGGCTTCTACCAAAGCCTAGTTAGCTACATGGATAAGATAATATGTGTTTTTAAAATAATATGACAAATGCTACAGGATGGGTTCCTCTGCATGTTGAGAGAGGCGGAAACAGAAGCGGGCTTTGCGGAGGGGCACACTTGCAGCTGGTCTAGGGGGACAGCAGGCATTGGGGAGTCATGAAATCTGAGGGAGAACATCCGAGATACAGTCTTTCCCGATGGGCGGAAATTTGGAAGATGTGGAAGCACCCAGAGTGTCTCCAGGAGCACTGTGTGTGCTGGAGCTCGGCTCCGGCATGTGGACACTGCAGTGGATGGGGCAGGGGTCGAAGACGACAGGAAGGTCACGGGCAGGGCAGAAGGGCCAGCCTGCAGCCCCCGCGCGTCGCGTCGAGACCCACAGGGAGGAACCCAGGTGTCTATACAAGGCAATGACACAAACTTACTTGCATTTCAGAGCGCTAACCATTAAGTGGCGACATGGAGTATGGATGGAGTGAGGGAGCACATGAGGAAAAGGGGTCTGCAAAGACATTTACTTAGTGCTGAAAGGTGTGTGCAGCCGCGGGACACGGGCAAGTGGGTGAGGAAGGACCGTGGGTGCAGCACAGAGACACTTCCTCATGCACGTGGGCGCTGAGATGCGTGGAGCAGGAGGAAGGCAGGAAGAGGAGCGAAGACAAGAGAAGGAACGGAGCTGGACTTTGAGAAGCATGAGGGAGAAAGGAGAGCGTCAGCGTCATCAGGACATAACACTAATGTCGGCTACAGATCCAGGGCATTGATCCAGGAAAAGGAGAAAATCCTTCATGGGCACCTTCTACTATGAAGTAATTAAAGATACACATGCTTGGAACATTCAGGGGTACGGAACACGAAAGCATCAGCCTTACGGACCTTCCTGTCCAGCAGAGAAATCAGACATGGTAACAGTTTGTAACGGCATCAAGGCAATGGAAATAAAAAAAGCATCAGTAGCCACACAGTCACAACCAGTGCACGTTTCTTTTCTCCATTGGTCTTGGTTCATTTTCTATTAGCTTTTCCATTTTTTGTGTCAATCATTTCTGTGTTTTGTTGTATTCACTTTTTTTTTATTTGGGAGGTAAATACAGAGGAGGAGGGTACAGGATATTTTTAATAGGAACTTCTATACATTTTTATAAATACAGCTTCTTCTACATGTAGAATGAGCCAACAGTTATCTGGCCAATATTAATATTTGTCTGGCAATAGTGCTGTATATGCTTAGGTTGGTATCTAAACATAGATACTAAGATGTATCTATGTCTTTTATATATTTTAGTTTTAAGCAAAAGTATTGATGTAAAAAACTGCTACTCTAATTGTAAAGGTAAGCTATTAATATTATTTTCCTAAACTGTATTTTAAATTATGATTTGTACCTGATGTCAAAGCTAGTAATTTGTATACAGTAGCTTCATGCTTTTATAATTAAAATATGTTGAGAGTATAATTTCCTAATATAACTTTTTTTTCTCTTTTGACTCAATATATCAATAGACATTAAATAATAATTAAAAAAAACAGAGTTGATTTAGTTAATTTAGTTGAGAACATGTATCTGGGCTATCTCTTCCTCTTACCAACAACAGTAATTCGTTAATCAAATCACTTAGTATTTTGGAAGTGCCTGGTCTGCTTCAGGCATTCTGCTAGATGCTAAAAACCAACAGTCAATGCATCTGAGTCCTGGCCCACTGGGAGCGCAGAATCTGCGAGGAAGAAAGACAACATGCAGCTGTCCCCGTGTCACACACACAGGGATATCCACTCAGTGACTCCACGCACACTGACTACCCACGGACACACGGTACATTGCACACGATCCCTCCCGGGGTCTAGGGCAACCGACGGGCATGGCTTTGCCTGTCAGGCTCAGAGTTCACCCGGGAGTGTGGCCATGACACCAAACGTGCCCCAACACACAGAACGGACAGCCATTCTAGGTGGCGACTGGGAGAGCTCACGGAGCTGGAGCCTGCGGTTGCTTGGGCAGGGCTTCTGTGGAAGCAGGATGCTATATAGCACAGGAGAACCCATTTATGCACAGGAGGCAGGCAGGGCGCAACATGGCTGCTTCTGAATGAGCCACCTTTGCCTCCCAAGAGCGTGTGGGGGCGCCAGCCGCAAGCCATGTGTGACTGCGGATACTTCTCTCAGTTTTACCAACAGAAACACGCACGCGTCCATGCATACACTGACACCAAGAGACATCCAGAAGTGCAACGAATGAGTTCTGCGAACCATCTACTGCATTTAATTACAGAAAATGCAGTTTCGTTATTTTCACAACATGGTGCAGGAGAGCAAGGCTTGTCATTTTTCTTATTTCAGCATAATTTAAGAAGGAACTTCCTTTCTGCAAAGGTCTGGTCTTTTGTTTGTCTAGGAACAATATGTCTAAAAAAT
Organism: Rhinolophus sinicus; assembly: GCF_057876585.1. Taxonomy (NCBI): domain Eukaryota; kingdom Metazoa; phylum Chordata; class Mammalia; order Chiroptera; family Rhinolophidae; genus Rhinolophus; species Rhinolophus sinicus. Next base: position 191,207,307 of record NC_142516.1, on the reverse strand, counting down.
AAAACTCAACTTTTTTTTATTTTAAACTCTGAAACTCATGACTTGTTTAAAATACCTTGATTATTCCAAGCATCTTATTAACTATTGTTGATTTTTCTTTTTAATTTAGCCATCGGAGTTTGTGGTCCTAAACAATCTTCATGACCAAATACTAAGTTAGGAAGAACTGAAAATCCTTTACAATACCGACTTAAACAAGTTCATATATCATACTTACATAATTTGATATCACTTGATGTAAAAACAGTGTGGAAATGAAAACTAGATTGAATACAGATTATGAGGGCTATGAAATTAAATAGCAACACAAATAGAGCTAATTTCCACAACAAGGTGACAAGTGAAAGATTTCTACCAACTTATCACAGATACTATAACAACAGTGTATTTCAATTATGACATAATTGCATATTTTTAAACATACTTTCAACAATGAATTTTTAGAAGAAAATTGAGCATCCTATAAAAATGAATTGTATAATTATTTTTAATGGTTAAAAAAATCAGCTTTTTCCCCATATTGCTTAAGAAAAACTAGATCCATTTAAGGGAAAATGGTGAGGAAAATGGGAGGAAGGAAATTAGAAACACATAAATGACTTGGTTTTAAAATAATCATTTATTAGTAGTATAGGTTTCTCAACATATAATTTTAATTTTCATTGTTTAAAACAATGATGTTCATGTTTACATTTATTTGTTTTACATGGGATTAAACAAATTGACATCATAGTTTTAAATTGTCTTAATTCTAAGACAGACATACACGTTGTGGTCGACCTCTTGTTTTCACCCGTGAATCTCAGTAGCCACTGTTTGCATAGGAACCAGATGAATGCACTGGTGCTGACTTCACAGGCGTTTCTAGGAAGATGATCATGAACGTGAAGGGGGAATAAGCAGCAGCTTAGAACACGCCACGCTCTGTGCCATGCAGTGCGTTAGGCAGTTTTCTCTATCCTCTCTCTCGCTCTCAATCCAGAAAATAATCTTAGAAAAGAGTTAATTACAGGGTCACAAGCAAGACAGACTGGAGGGTTCTGTCATAGCCAGATGGAAGGGGCAGCCCAGAGAAAGCTCAGAAACATTCCCAGAGAAAGTTCCTTGGGAGCGTGCCAATCAAGCAGTTTAATACACACAGAGCTGCGGAGGTGATTCCAGACAGTGGGGTTCCTCCCGCTCCCCCGCTTCTCCCAGCAGGGAGTGTGCGCACCTGGGACTCCTTCAGCTATTCTCACTGGGAACTAGACACATCCCACCAACTGCGTAAGAGATGGCCCTGCATCTCTTCTCACGTACTAAGCAAGATTCACTTGATTTTGCCAAACAAACCAACAACAGCAATAAATAATGAATGAAAATCATTTCGAACAGTCCCATGGGGTCTTCATTTTTCTGCATGCCTAAAATAACTGTTAAATTTTCTTGTCCCCAGAAAGGTTTTTCATCATTGGACCAAGAAACATATTAGCAGATCCATGTAAAGGTACCCATATAACCAATGAACCTCACGTGGCTGCTCCAGAGATTATCCGGGAGGCAACCAGTGACACGAGTCCTGATTCCCTGTTTCTTCTCTTCAGTTTGTTTTCATGCCTTGTAGGTAGGTAGATAGCTAGCCAGCCAGCCAGACAGAGACAGATGACAGACAGATGATAGATAGAGATTATAGATGATACATAGATAGATAGATAGATAGATAAATAGATAGATAGATACCCAGTTTCCCTGAAAATAAGACCTAGGTGGACAATCAGCTCTAATGCGTCTTTTGGAGCAAAAATTAATATAAGGTCGAGTCTTATTTTACTATAATATAAAACCTGGTATAATATAACACAAGATCGGATCTTATATTAATTTTTGCTCCAAAAGATGCATAAGAGCTGATTGTTCGCCTAGGTCTTATTTTTTGGGGAAACACAGTAGATATTATAGATGGATGGATGGATGGATGGATGGATGGATAGATACGAGGGTGTACAATTAAGATCGTGAACTCATCCTAGAAAAGGTGCTACATACCTCATTGTTGAATATCACTACAGTCACTTTCAAAGTACTCCTCTTGGGAAGCCATACACTGACGCCAGTGCCTAGTCAACCCTTCAAAGCAATTTTGGAACTCTTTTTCTGGAATGGCCATCAGAGCTGTCATCGTATTACCCTCAATGTCCTGAATGTCATCAAAATGTCTTCCTTTCAATATTTCCTTTAGCTTCAGGTAAAGAAAGAAGTCACTGGGGGCCAGATCAGGTGAGTAGGGAAGGTGTTTCAATACAGTCATTTGTTTACTGGCTGAAAACGCCCTCACAGACAGTGCCTGTGAGCTGGTGCATTGTCGTGATGCAAAAGCCATGAACTGTTGGTGAAAAGTTCAGGTCGTCTAACTTTTTCATGCAGCCTTTTCAGCACTTCCAAATAGTAAACTTGGTTAATTGTTTGTGCAGTTGGTACAAATTCATAATGAATAATCCCTCTGATATCAAAAAAAGGTTAGGAACAGGAGGGCAACAAGTTCGCGAACTTAATTGTCAGACCTCTTAGAAGTGAGAGAGAGATACAGAGATAGTGCAGATGAGAGGGATGGAGGGAGGAAGAAAGAGGGAGGGAGGGGGAGAGAAAGGGAAAGGCAGCACATTGGACAATGGCCAAAGACCCTGAGTGGAAGAAGTAGAATGACTGACAAACGAAGTGCCCCCTCCCGGGGAGAGGGGCTGAGAACATCCTCAGCAGGTGGCCAGGAGCCCAAGGACAAGAGCACCAGCTGGAGAGGGATGGGATGCAGAGACGTGGAGGGGCAGCTAGCACTTCTGAAATGCAGTCCTGCACCAAGTCCGCCCGCACATGCACCTCCCTGTGCCTTGTGCGCCTTCGTTTTCCAAGTGTTCACTATGAACGAGGATGCGTCTTTCACCGCCACTCCCCTCCAGCCCAGACTGTAGAGATTTTTATTCGAGGAAGCCGAAGAGCCATGAAGACGCTTTGAGCTCCTCCTCAGTACGCTCTGTATGAATACAAGGCAACAGCAACAACACTGGGGTTATTGCTGCTGTTATTGTTCATGCGTTGTTCCTTGCATTATTCTACAACCAATAACTAGAAAGCAATGGTCAGGCCCAAGCAGGAATGCCCGCCCCACTGGCGGCGAGGTCCTCAACCCCTCACAGGCACAGCCCCAGCCAGACACCGCTGGCACATCGCAGCACTAGGAAGGGACAGTGTCCTTTCTCACTGTCCATATCTCACTCTTTCAAAGACTTTCTGCGTGAGTGACTGCCATCCATCAGCCTAATGGTGACGCACAAGTGCCAGCCCGTCGTCACTCGGCGTGCTTCGGAGACACGAGTGACGCAGCCACCTAAGTCAGGGACGGCGGTGTTGTCTCGGGCGGCCACGCTCAGGTGCAGGCCTGCAACTGTGACACGTGAGGCGGACTTTCACCTACGCTCCACACCATGAGGCGTTCAGCAGCGAAACCCAAATGCAAAACAGAGCAAAACATGCCCCCCGCAATTCTGTGGGCAGAAGCCAGCCCCTGAATTGTGTCTCCCGAGGCCTGTCCGAGGCCCCGCGGCTCCCAGGACCTGGACATAACCTCTGACTCTCTGGTCAGTGGCTCCTATGCACCTGGTCACCAGCGCCTGGCAAAGCCTGCGTCGCATGCTCTGCACACACGCCCATGCCTGCCCTGCCGACTGTCACTCGCTGAGTTCACATCTTCCGAGCTCCTGCAGAGGTGGCTGCCTTGCCTAACATTTCCTGGCAGGATGACCTTTGAGACCAGTGAATGCTTATTCTCGTCACAATCTTGTCACCAGCCTGTCACCTGCTGTCACCTCCCGCAGCCAGGCTAGCTGCCTAGTTGTGCCTCAGTATTGCTCCAATCCCCCAAACGGTGCCCGGCCTTCAGAATCAAGTCCGCGCATGGCTGCTGAGCCCCCAGCATTCCTCCTGATGCCCTCTGTCCTCTGCAGCCTCTTGCGAACCCTCCCCAGAACGTCTGTGCATTGGTGGCAGCCTGCTGCGCCCGTCGGCGTTTTCCTGGGCACGTGCTTTATCACTCAAATAAACCTCACCTCCCTGAAAACGGGCGGACACTGAATACTCCGCCTATCGCATCATCTCAGGAGTCTGGCATCAAACTCAAAACCGTGGAATACATTCATGTTACTGTGTTTCATTGGTGCTCATTTTAATGCTATTTGTGAATAAGTGCATTTGATCTGAATATGCAGTGAGTGGAATTTCAGAACGGAGTCAACAATATTATTTAATAAACCTAGAATGAAAGCTACACTTTCAAATTTCTCCATAAACTGATTTTCAAAGGGGGGAATCCCAACAGTGCTCAAACCCATGTGGGAACATATGACAAGTTCACATAATAAGACGGACGTTCCACGAAATAACGATGATGATGACGACGTGCAATTCAATGCCAACATCTTCAGGAGCACAAGCGAGCGCTACTCCAGCCACAGTGAATTTAGTCTGAGAACAAATTAAACGGCAACGAGCATCCCCAGCAGTTTTGGAAGCCAAAGCCTGAGTGACCCATTGGATCCCAACTGGAAGTAAAAAAAGGTTCCTTCACTTCTTGATGAATGATTTGCTTACTTGTATTTCCTACTGGAACCATTTTATTCCTGTAGGTCTGGGGATTTGTCTTTTACATTTAAAATATCAGTTAAATATTCGACATTCTGCTTAAAAATGAGTACATAGGAAGGTGCTGTTTCTTGGCGTTTCTTTCCGTTACTGGACTGTGCAAGACGACAGGACAATGCAGGCATTTCTCTCCTACACGACCCGCTTCACACAGGTCTCATTTTATACGGAAGTGCGTGAGCCCATCTAGAGGATTCCAGCGCAGCCACCCCTGCACGACAGGCTGCTTCTGGGATTTCATTCTCTTGGCTTCTCACCTGATGTTTCAGTGACGAAGATGCACCAGGTTCTGCAAATGGACCAAAGCTGCAGGGAAGCCTGTGGCCCCTGCCGCCCAGCTGTGCCTGCACTGCAGCGGGCCCTCGCAGGGTCGGAGCCACAGGCGAGGGCGCCAGGTTACCCCTCCAGCTGCGGACTACGCCCACCCCCAAGCCCACGCCAAACCTCACACTCTTCCAAAGGCACCTTCCCTGTGCAGTCGGCCTGCCGTCTGATAAAGAAGACAGGTCTCTGGTTAAGTTAATGCACAACACGTCTCAGGAAATCCCACATACAGGACTTCACTGTTCATTCAGAGCTCGGATACAGCACTGAAACCTCCTGTGTCAGCTGGAACTCAGCCCCCAGAGTCACATTTCCTGCCTTCCTTCATCTCTCACACATTCTAGTTCATCACTGAGTCCTGTAAATTTAAGAGTTTTTAATCTGCGCTTATATTTTTGCCTCTACCACCTGTTCCAACTGTCATTTCCTCAGAATTAGATTACACCAGATCCAACAAGCAAACTCTAACTGCATCCAGCTACAGTGTCCACATATTGCAGCGAGACTCAAAAGCAAGTGACACCAACATCCCAGTGTGTAAATAAAGTCCTCTCATTCTCTCCCTACAAAGCGACCCTTCTCCACTTGCCCACGTCACTGGATGACAGTCACTGAGTCCAGAAAAGTCAGTGTCACCCTCAGCTCCTTTCTTTCTCTACACCCCACACACAAGCCCTCACTTCCCCATTTGTTACAGGGAGTTAAAATGAAATGTTCTTGAAGTCATTGTAAGAAAATTTAATATCCCTGTTAACAGTTAAATTATCCTTTGTTCCGGTTTCATAGAATTTCAGAACTAAGAGTGTCTAAAACCATCTACTTATTTATAGACGCAATATATGCTCTGTGACATGACAGATCACGCAGCTGGCTGGTGACAGTGAGGACACATCCTGCTCGTCTTCAGAGACCCACGGGGTGCAGTCCTGTCACCCCCATGTCATTATTAAGAGAAGTACCTGACAGTGAATGGTCATTCCTGGCATCTGCTGTTGAATGATGGTTAGTGTATCTCTCCAGAGTCTGCAAATTTTAAGCTGAATATTTCTGATTGCCTTAATATTTTTTTTTTTCAAATCCCTCAGTCTAACCATTTTGTGCTGGAATTTAACAGATGGGATTATCTTCATATCAGTGTTTTCTGAAATGTTTACTTAATAGAGAACAAACAAACAAACAAAACCTCGTTTGATGATTTTGTAGAGATCCTAATAGCTTTCAAATGTCCTTATGTCAAAATTTGTGGAGAGGAGAAAAATAACATGAGAATAGATCTCATGCCTTTTTCTTTTGACATGCAAGAAAAATCAAAATCAGAAATGAAATGATCTGTGAGCCATACCCAGTATTTCCATTCTGACAAGGTGTATCAATCTGAGAGTCTTCTCATGAATGACCCTTTGTGAAAACAATGTATCTATCACTTCTACTAACACAATAATTATTGCTTTTTATTTCCTCTACAGAAGAATGGAATCAAATTCTGTCATCACTCTCCCCATAAATATTAGAGTTTTATAGCATCTGGTGATATCATCTGTCAGCCTTCATTTTATTTCACATTCAAGTCATATGCTTTTAGTTTAATCCTTATAATTAATTTATGTCACCCTTTCCTAGGTCCTTTGTCTTTCACCAAGTACTGGTGGCCAACAATATATGCATCAATTCTGAAAGGTGAAAAGAAGTAACTGTGTGTATCAACTAGCAAATTGTCCCAGAATATAAGCAATGATTAATTACAAAACACAAGAATAATTCACAGAACTAAACCTCTTGGAAAATTATGCAAAGCCATGCAGAAGCTATTTCTAGATTGACATGCACATGACAATTTCTACAGGTTTGTGGGCTGTGTTGTGCATCTGGGCAGCTGTGACATCGCCCAGAGGCAAAGCCTGGCATGCTCTCCCCGGGGTTATTCAGAACACTGTAAACTCTCATGATGCGTTACCCGTACCTGTTAGTAAGGCACTGAGGTGACAAAACTTCCAATTAGAAGGCGAGAGACTTGGCTTATATGCCCCCCTCTCCCTCTAATGTGCTTTTTGGCAGTAAGCAAATCAATTAAGCCTCCCCTCCTGTCACTTTCCTTTTAGAAGGGTCATAATACTTGGCCCTCTCTTCCCTCTGAGAAATGGGTGGAGATTTATGTTCTGTTACTGCAGCCTCACCTTGAGGTAGGAGGCGTTTGTCTCACAGCACAGCAGTTCCCCAAAGGCTTATCGCCATCCACCCTTCTGGAAAATTCTATCGTTTGGCCCAGCATATTTTCTTAATGATGTGTCACAATAATGAAGTATTTATTCTGATGCTTATCTAAAGGTGTACACATAAAAGTATAATTTTCTAGCGCTTGGAATGAGGACTAGGGGCTGTTTATGTGGCTTTCCCAGTGATGGTTTCTAAAACGTGCATCTTGCTTTACAGTGAAAGCAGACCTCTTTCTTGGGGCATTGCAGCCACCTGCCTCTCTCTCGCACTGAATCACCGTGACTGCCTTTTCCATTCTGAGAGTCACTCAGTGTTGAAGAACATAGTATATCCAACAGGATTCTACAGGCTTTAATGTCTGGCAGAAGCAGAGTCAAAATGCAGTTCTAGGAATTCGTGTAAGAAGCTTATAAGCAATGTATGGGTGTGTCTTAAGGTAGTGACAGGGCGTTTCCCATAATGCAACCCCACAGCCTACACACACGCACTTGTCACGTCACTGACGGCAGAGTTTGCTTTCCATATGCCATTGCTTCCATAGCACAATACATTCTGAGTATGCGATTTAATTTTTCCCTTAATATACACATCATTTTAAAGTACCAGTTTGAGGCCTATTAGAAATTAGCTTTATTTTCTGTCCTCACAGCTAAGATTCACTATGTTGTACTTGATACAAATTCTTGGGAGAATCATTTCAGCTGTGATCCCCAAACTAAATAGATTCTAACTTAGAAATAATAAAGTTAGAAGACATAAGCTGAGCAACGGAAACTGCAGGAGGGAAATAAATGTGTGTTGTTTAGGCTCTTAAGTATGTGGTAACTTGTTACACAGCCACAGAAAACTAATACACAAAATACAAGCGTCCCTCTTTTATTGCACGTCCCAAACACTGTGCTTTTTACAAAATGAAGATAAGATGCTTCACCAGCAAAACGACTAACTCACTGAGGGGTCAGAGGACAGTTAGCATTTTTTAGCAATAGCATATTCTTAAATAAAGGTGTGTCCATTGTTTATTCAACAAGGCTACTAGACACATACCAGACCACAGTGTAGGATAAACACAGCTTTTCTATGTGCTGGGGACCAATAATTCCTGGGACACCGCCCTCCATTGCGATGTCTGCTTCATCACGGTGGTCTGGACGGAACAGCATACACCTGACGTCTGCCTGTTACTAAAACCCCTTTATAAAATCACCCTCTGGTTAACTGTGGGCAAAACAAATAATACCAATCACAGATTTCCCAGCAGTTTTACCTGCTGAATTAACGGCTATTTAAGAACACATTCTGGTCCCACGAATTTTGTTTACAAATTGTTCCTTGGTGCTTTCGTATCATGAGAAGACACCAAAGGGACAAGTCATGTTGGCACGAATTTAATCTTCACTGAATGAAACGCGAACCTGTTGTGTGGCCTCATATGCAACCTTGTTTCCTTGACACCATTGCATACTTTCCCCCGTTTGCAGCACAATTGGAAATCATTCTAAAAACTACCCATTTAGGAAAACATTGTTTGACACGATTTTCTAGGATATAATTAACTATAAAGACTGCGAATGTAATAAATGCTGCCCTGTGAATAATATGGCCAATTTTACTCTAAAATACCCATGCCTACACACGTTACAACCAAGGTGTTTGGGAAATTTGTGAATGTCTGTATTATTTGTAAAATTAGATTCTGGAACTTGCATTTGAAGAACTGACACTTTTTTTGCATAGAATTTCCTAAATCCAGTTGAAAGGAAAAAACAAATCAGCTACCAATTGAATACATCACTAAGCACTTCAGTCTCCTTCATCGCCAGGGAGCTGACAGTACCGGGACTCCATCGCAAGCACACACAAAAGATAACTGTGAGCTGATAGAGGTGTTAGCTAGCCAGCCATGGTAGTCATTTCACAACACCCTGTTTCCCTGAAAATAAGACCTCGCTGGACAATCAGCTCTAATGCGTCTTTTGGAGCAAAAATTAATATAAGACCGGTCTTCTTTTACTATAATATAAGACCCGGACTTCTTTTACTATAACATAAGACTGGGCCTTATCTAACATTGCTGCTGCACAGTGTTCACAGCTGCTTATGCGACAATCCTTGGCCACTTATGTATCAACAGGAAGCGTGAATTCGGATCCACTAAGACAGCCCAGGGATGCTTGTTGGATTGTGACGGAGGGTTTGTTTGTCTCTGTTTATATAACGAAAGTATACAGCTCAGAAAGCCTGTTCCACTTCCAATCCCTCCCATATGTCTGTGCTAAACTGCTTCTGAAGCGTGACTGTTCTGGAACAGTCCTGTGGAACCCCAAGAAAGTCAACATATTTCTTAAAGAATTCTGAATTGAATATAGAATTCTTTATTTTTAATTTTCAGAAGTCCTTTTTTGGTAAAAATATTTGCTGACATATTTAGAAAACATACTAATTCATTGCCCATATGAGTTTTCCTGAAATGAAGAGTTTTGTAATCACTGGGGAAAGCAAAATAAAATGCTGTTAACTATGGTGAAACCCTGACTTCCCCGTCCTGAGCCAGCTCTGGGGAATCTCAGCCTGAACAAGGATGGTTGGACATCAGCTTTCAAATCACAGATCAGACACGTGTGCAAGGTGCAGGGGGAACAAAAATGAACACTGCTGCCCCCATCTCAAGGAGCTTATGGGTTATGCTTGCATTAGACATCACGACCGAATCAGAAGACCCTCATCTGTGATGGGAATCAACAAATCTGTAATAAGAAGCAGCGTTCTGTGATGGAAGAAGCTTTTCAGTTGCACGTCACCTGAACCTAGTACTCAGAAAGTAGGGGTTGCTTAATAAATGCCTCCTATTACATCTATCGCTACTGGTCCAAAGATGCTGCTGTTCTCCCTGGCCCATGCCTCTAGATATATAGATATCCGTCACTGCATGTGGTACCCAGCAAGGAAGGATCAACTAAATACCTGAAAAGAAGTTGTTCAGCAGTTCAGTTCGGAGACCTGCATTTGGGCCCCAGCTGGGCCACTCCTGGGTGTGAAAGCTTCAGCAAACCTCTTAAAGATGTGGACACTGGCTCCTACCTTACGCATCAGAGTGAAAGGAGCTACTGACCAGGACCCAGGGGGGCCAATACGGTAAAATCAGAAGGTAAGCGAGAGTAGTTGTAAATATTAAAGAACATACAAGTGATTATCTGTGCCCATTTCAAAAACGTCAGGATGTTTATTAAGCTATATATTTACTCTCTGCTGACATTTTCTAATCCACTCATATTTGTAGATTAACTATGGATCTGAAATATTTAAATATGAGTGTTTCCTTAAGGAATGAACTAACTAGCAAGAGGCAATCACAATAGTCTTTTCAAAATAGTCAGTTGACAGTCTCTTTACACAGTCTTAAGCTTTAATAATTCGCTCAAAACATTTTGTGACCGTTATTTCCACACCATCTCTTAGGGATGGACATTTGATCCCATTGTGGGTGTTTGGTATTTCTTACACTCAATTACTTAGTGTTTAAACGTCTGGCTTTAATGTGAAATTACTAATATTTTGACTATACAGCCAGCAGCACCATCAATTCGATATAACAAACACCCATCCGCATCTGGCAGCTGTGGGACAACGTGCGAGCAAAACCCACACCCGGGGCGCGTCTGTGTTTTCTAGGTAGTGGCAAGGGGGCGGGGACAGGCCAAGAAGATAATTACTCCTATTAAATCGATCAGGCCAGGAGCTACATCACCACTAATATTTCTTTCCCCTAGTTTTTAGAAAGTGTGTGCTGCTATGAAAAAAATAAAAAAGTCCATATAATTGTAAAGTGCCCATAAATAGATCCACAGACTCAAGCTTTCTCACAGTTACTCAGAGAAATTGGAGAGGCAGCAAAAGGTCCCACAGCTGTGCTGGGTGCCGGGGGGAAACATAGGGTCACAACAGGCATGGGGTGCCTGCAGGGCTGAGAGCAGACTTGGGGGGGACTCTTCCTGGCGGGGGCGAGTGGACACACATGCAACTGAAGCGTACAGCCTCTGGTTTCATCCAGGCTCACGTTTTAGAGCACGTGGCCCTTCTACACGGCTATTCGGAAAATACAGAGGAAGTCTGAATTCTGGAACCGACGCAGCGCCTCCTTCCTCTTCAATGATAAACCTGGTTACTCGAAATTCCAGTGGGCGTAAACTCGCTTCTGGATGTTTTTTTGCACAACCATGAGAATACAGGAATAAGTGTTCATAAATCATGAATTACTCTAGTTGCAAATCGTTGGAGGAAAGGCAGTAACCAGGGCTGGGAAAGTAACGAGACGTGAGCTAGAAGCTCAGTTTGAATACATTTCTTGTGTTTAGTTTTCTCATTAGGAAATCAGAGGCAGTAAGAAAGGCCTTAGAGCATAGGCTTGTTTTATACTCAGATATGCATGTGTGTATTTCTACGGATATATGGTCACATGTTACACACACGTAACACACACTCTATAATTCGCAGACCTAATCTCTGTGACAGACAGAAAAGTACTGATGCGTGGTAGGCATGCAAAACCCATTCCTATGAACCAAGCGTCCATCCTGAACCTTTCATGTGACACATGGACATGAAGTTTTGTCAGTGTGCTCTACGTCACAATCAATATTTTTAAGCCCAGAAGCTCCTAACGTTGCAAGATATTTTCTTTTTAGATTCAGCCACTTTATCACAACAATATTAATACTTCCAAATAGATAAATTTCACATTAATGCTTCTGCTAATGTTTTAAATTTACTGCCTGGGCACCAGTGTACAGAGGTAAACGGCAACTCACGACACAGTAGGAAAGCCAGAAAACAAATCAATATTGAAAACATATGATGTCAGCTAAGCAGCAGAAGGTTCCTGGGAAAATGAAACAGCTACGTCACCCACTACTTACTGGTGTAGGTGAGCTGGAAGCCTTGCTCGGTGTCCGACGCGTTGCTGTTGAATTCCAGCCACAGGTGATTAGAAGTGCTATTGAGGGTCAGGCCCAGAAGCTCGTGTTTCGTGAAGGTCCCCAGGGGCCGTGACGAAGTGTCTTTCCCATCATACACCTGAGGAGAATTCACAGACGGGCCATTAGCCGTGCTTGTACATTAGGAGCTCTAACAAGACATTCAAGTCTTCAAAGATGAGAGCTGTGCGATATGTGAACAGTCAGTTTACAGAAAGCCGACTGGACGGCAGGGCTGCACAATGTTTTTCTCTAAACTGTGTCTTTACCGCTAACATTACAGACAAACGGCTTCGTCTGTATCCAGCTCATTTGGCATTCATCACTCTGAGAGCTGTGTGTTTATTTAACATTAAGCATTTCTTTGCATCCCCGGTTCCCTGACCTACCTTCCCCTCCCACAATCCACTGGGAAAGCTTGAACGGCGGTACAGTACCGCAGCCACGGGCGTCTTCTCCGAGCCACCCTACACCTAACAGGCGGCCCTTTCTTCTCTGCTCAGTGCTACCTGAATTATTACCAGGCAAGACACCTCGCTGAAACCTCGTCACATGTTCTTGTCTTTGAGCCTGAGTGGTTAGTCTTAGATGAGGTGTCATGCGAGAATGCCACCACGTAACCATGTCAGAGAGGTGTCTTCGTTTCCAAAAGTCTGCCTCTGACTTTGTCTTCACAGGTGGTTGTAGGCCTGACTAGAAGGAGCGAGTGTTTGGAAGGCAGAGAGGACAGGGCCTGGTTTTGAGCAGACATGAGGGGAAGTGACAGGACGGGTCCAGCGATGAGTCCCCACGTCACGCAGGTGGGCCACGTGGGCGTGGATGGGAGCCCGTGGCAGTTCCGAGTGAGGCCTGGGAGGTCCCACAAGACGCCTTCCTGCTAGGCCAGAGTCAACACCAGTCACGTTCCAGCAGAGTTCAGGGTTGTGGGCCCCTCACACCCTCAACAAACCGACGAGAATGGAGCGCTTAGTGGGAACGGTCAGTCCATTTGCTTCTTTGAACAACTGCAATGGTTCATAGCAAGGAACCCAGGGAATGGATATGGATTTTTTTTTGGAAGAAAAAATAAAAATTTTACATTGTGTTAAAAATACCCAGCTTTCCTTGGTAAGACAAATATTAACTAAATGAAAGTTATCCGAGTTCTTAGTCACCTCCTCCAGTACCTGGTGATCTCCCACACTTTTCTCCTTTTCACATAGATCAGTTCTTACTTTGCTTCTGTCACCTCTCTTTACTGAATACCTAAGCCATATGCACTGCCCAGCAGACTTACAACAAGTACACACACTCCAAAAGGGAGAAAATGAATTTAGAAAAAATTAATTTTATGGATCATTACTTCATTTCATTTCAATTAAATCAGCATATTGTGGAAGAACAGAATCAAATACCTGTAATTCCTCACTAAAAGCTGGCAATAGGCTATTGTTCGGAAAATAGCATTTTTGGCTTAATGTGTGGATTCGTTAGACACAGTGAGGTTTCAGACACCCAGAATGTCCAGGGTTCTAAGTGCAGAGGACTCTGGCTTGAGGAGGACACGTCTAGGCCCCCCAGGAAGGGCCTGCTGCCTCCATACTCCAGTCTCTGTAACGCACAGATGCCCAGGGAGCCAATGGGCATTAGGCAGGTGAGCAGACCGAGTTCACTCAGGTCTGAACCACCGTGACGCCACCTGCAGTGGCCTGGGCTCCACTGAGGGCCTCACAGAGGCTGACGGCAGCGGCTCACTCAGCCCCTCAGGCCTACAACCACCCGAAGTGGACAGCGCATATACTGAATTACAGGATTCTCCTGAGCAGTGGTTCTGTCTGACTTGCCTACACCACCAGCGAGTAGCGCTGTGCTTGACAGGAGATGCGTCCCAGTGAAGAAGTCAGCCACCCACTGCAAGGAGCGTCACGTCGTCACCTCCCTCAGCGGAGCGTCTGCAGGCGAGCTCGGCACTCATCACAAATGGCAGCTCAGTCGGTCCTGGAGTCAGAAGACTTGAAGTTCAACTTCAATTAAACTACTGTGTTTCCCCGAAAATAAGACCTAGCCAGACAGTGAGCTCTAGTGCGTCTTTTGGAGCAAAAATTAATATAAGACCTGGTCTTATTTTACTGTAAGACTGGGTATAATATAATATAATACCAGGTCTGATTATAATATAATGTAATATAATGTAATATAATATAAGACCATGTCTTATATGAATTTTTGCTCCAAAAGATGCATTAGAGCTGATTGTCCAGCGAGGTCTTATCTTCAGGGACACACAGCAGCAATGCTAGTTCAGCACACCACCTGCAGTTCCGTTCCATCCACAAGCAGCTGGAATCAAGGGTCTGAGTCCTTGGTCACTCAGTGCCAGGCCATGCGAGCTCAAACTCTCCTGAGCCAGCACGTGACCAGAGCCACATGTCCCCAGGGGCACAGAGCGTTGCAGGACCACAAGTCACGGTGATGAAAGGACACTCTTCCCCGGCTGCACGAGCCGTCCCCACGGGTGTTTCCAGTATGAAGCTCACTCCCATTGCATGTCCTTTCGTGACAGTTGTGTTAGAGCTGTGTTTCTCTTACATGACTTTTCACAGGCAGCAAGGACACATCACCACGTGTGCGGAGTGTGTACGGAAGTCTGGTCTTCGTTGTTGGATCAAACTACGTATGAAGGCATGATGTGAACAGCAAGAAAGCTCCCAGATGAAGCTGATTCCACTGGAGACATGCTAACCGAGATACTGATTAGCACATTCAATGAAACACATGCCTGCAAAACACGCAGGCGTTTCACAAGCTTGACGGTGTCTCTGCAATGGAATGAGGGGAGGCAGGAGTCTTTGGCTTTTGTTAGAATCAACAGTTGAAGCTGCACAACATCGCAAATGGACATGACCGGCTTCTTCCAACGCGGTGACCTGAACCAGCGTCTGGAATCAGCCACGCACCGATGCACAGTAACTGCTCCTCGAAAGTCCGCCTTAAAGGCTCCCTGACTTCTACATTATTGAAGAATTCGGGAAGCAGTTACTGACGACACAACTTTCCTTTCTCTTAGGTTAGTGCCAACGTAGTCGTCTCCTGCCTGAAAATCACTTAATTACGGTGCTTCATGCTGCCAGCAAGTGCTTTCTGAAGACTGAATGAACCCAGAATGAAACACTCTTCTAAAGTATGACATTGAAACAGTCAAACGTGGACGTGGGAGGAGACAGGTGCTTCAGTCTGGGAGCGCCTCTCGACCTGGGCATGGAACTGCTCATGAGGTTGAGGGGAACCTGCCAGGGACCCTGCTTTACCTGCTGTGCAAACGGATGACACATGGGTAGGACCCCAGGGTTCCCTTTTAGCTGGACTGCGGCGTATTCTCTTCACGCTCACAGCTCGAAGTGAATGGGCCCTGCTGAGTCTGAATTGTGCAATCCTGAGTGTCCGTGCAGATGTGCACTGAACAGAAAGAGCCCAGACGTTTACAAAGGGCTGAGAAGAGAGGTATGGCCCGCTCCTGCCACCTGCCAGCCCTGTGGCCTGCACAGATCCCTAGCTTCTCACTGGAGCGAGCAGGGGCTGGACTGGACGGGGTTTAGCATCAGTCTTGGAAGCGCAGAGCCTCTCTGCCATCCAGTGTCCTGAGGCTCTTCTACAGATGCTCACTGTCCAGCCCCTGGCCCCTGGAAGGGCCCCAGGTTCCTGCAGCAGTGACAGGATCAGAAGCTGTGGGAATTACGGGACATTTCCAGCTGCAGGTGGGTTTTAGATCATGGCAAGCCCTGGGTGCCCTGGAATCACTTCCCGCAGTCCATCCAGAATGGGGGTGCTGGGCTCGCTCCAGACCCCCGCCCAGGGCACGTCCCCTGCCCCGACACTCTGTGCCATCTAACACCCAGAACCTTGCTGCGGGGCCACTCCCACACATCCGTACATCTGTGAACACGTAAGCTGATCCACGAGCTTCTCATCCTGGCTTGGCCTCCCCACAGGAGCCCGGCTTTGTGGCCCAGTGACAGTGGCTCAGCTGCCACAATCACATCAGAGCACTCAGAGCTCTGAACACCGTGACCACAGGTAAAAACGGAGAGTGACTGCAGCAGGCTGGTTCTGGGGGCACTGCCCGTTATAACAATGGTACGCGTGCTACGTGCCTACACTTGCCTACAGCTTGTGTTTCAGCCTCAAAACAGCCCCAAAGGCAGGTTTCCCTGTACCTTTTCGTGTATTCAGAAGTTAAGGTTAAAAAATGTTAAATAATTTGCCCACGATACACAGCTAATAAAGATAGATCCAGATTTTAGACTAAGGTGTTTCCAAGTCCACATGAACGCCACAAAGTGACACTGCATTCCGTCTTCTCACACCAGTTGCACAAATAAACTGGAAAAATGTGTGTGTATAAACAGATATGACTGCATGTGTACATCTGTATCTATCAGTGTATGTGGATGGATATAGACTGTATTCCAGGAGAGGAAAAGGCAGGGCCAAGTTAAGGAAGACCCTCTTACCTTTAAAGTATCTCCTTCAAACAGCTGGAAGCTCTGTGCTCTGAGACGGATCCCCTTGCCTGCTTCTGTTTCTATTTTATAGATACACTCATGGTTATTATCATAATTGGATGGGAAATTTGGTGACAGCAATGTTCCTTCACTTCCTTTGACACTTGCTCCACATTCAGCTAAAATAAACAGAACATTGAAAAGGAAAGAGGGTTTAAAAGTGGAATTACTGATATTAATAGACAAAAACTTTAAAAGCATGACAGCCCTTGCTTTTCTCAATGTACGTCTGTTATTAATATACCACTGATACAGATTAGTGAGTTTTGGGGTTTTTTTTGCTCATGTACCAGCAGCATAGGAAAGATATCCCCACTCACCCACTTTTGGGGTCTTCTTATTTCGTTCCATAGAAAGCCTCTTACTCTCTAGAAGCAGCACGCCATCCCACAGAGAATTCTACCCCCAAATCGGTGTGTCCCAGTAGCCTGGTGGTGTCACTGGGCAGTCACACCCCCTTCGCATGCCTCATTTCTGCCTCGTGCAACGTCCCTGCTAATCTCATATGCCAATGGTACTGTCACCTCAATGCCATTTTCCTGCATGTGTAGTTTGTGGTATCACCTGGATGCATTTAATGGGGATTCTAACGACAGGTGACCACCCACTGCAATGTCACAGCACTGAGCTCGCTGTTACGGACGGAGCGGCACTCAATGGCATTACGTCCCTCTCCCTTTCTCCAGGACAGAGGAGATGGTGATTCACTTCCACATTCAATTTTGCAGGACACAACCTTTAATCAAGGGAAAACAGCAAAACAAACATAGGTCCCCACGCTCCGTCAACTCGGACCCCGCACCCGTTTCCTCACCTGCAGAAGTGAACAGGTCAAGACCTCCTTCAGCTCTAAGAGCTGTGCGCCCAACACAACCATGAAATCATAGTCACTGTGTGTGTACGTGAGTGTGTGTGTGAGTGTGCTAGTGTGCGTGAGTGTGTGAGTGTATGTGAGTGTGTGTACGTGAGTGTGTATGAGTGTGTGTGTGAGTGCATGTGAGTGTGTGTGTGTTTGTGTGCGTGAATATGTGTGACAAGGGAGCTCCGTGGGGTTTTGCATGAAATAATGTATTGGCCCCACTATGGGCCAAGCACAGTGATTTTTAAAAATTCAACAAAGTAAAAGTTTGAAGAACAATGATCAGAAACTGGAAATCAGTGAAACGCGTGGGTCAGGGGAGTGAGAGAGTTCATAGCTTCTTAACAGGGGTCACTTAAGGTGCCACACAGCTGTGACAGGCACCTCCCCCTGACTGTTTCCATCATGCTGAGTCTCAGACATCCCCTGTGCGCTGACAATTCGTGAAACCAGCTCCAACACCAGCTTCTGGAAGGGAACAGCTGGCAATTCACCACAATCTCAGAATGGTTTGTACGCTTGGCTCTCAAAATGTCCTCACAGAGCAGGGTTGGGAGAGAATCAGGGACAAAATCACATGGGAACCGGGCTCACGTGTTCCTTTTGTGTCCTTAAATACAGACGAGAGGGCAGGCTTTGCCGGGGAGCAGCGGAGAAGGTGCTGAGAAAGAAGCACTGGAAATTAGTGACTCAACAAAATGGTGAAGGATTATATATTTTTTAATTACAGCTATAGTGATTAGAATTATATTCACATATTTGCATAATTATAATGACACTTTTTCGGAAACATTTTACAGAGAGAAAGGCCAGCGTACGTCTCCCACGCTCGCTGCGTGGGCTCTCACACACAGGTCCGGGGCTCGGTGGTCTTGGAATCAAGTAGCATGCCTTTCACGTCGGCAATCGGATGATTCTCAGGCAATCTAAGGTTGAAGAAATATGGCTTCACATCTT
This sequence comes from Rhinolophus sinicus, assembly GCF_057876585.1. Classification (NCBI taxonomy): domain Eukaryota; kingdom Metazoa; phylum Chordata; class Mammalia; order Chiroptera; family Rhinolophidae; genus Rhinolophus; species Rhinolophus sinicus. The sequence goes on along the minus strand of NC_142516.1, from coordinate 191,188,768 downwards.
AAATTCAGCAACAGTTTAGGTAAGTGAACTCCTTGGGAAATGGTAATAATTCATGGGCCTGGTTGAATATTCTTTTACACATTTTCTTTCCTGAAGAAACAGGGTGTTTTTAACTTACAGCCAAAATGAAATGGAAAGGACATCAAAACCACGAAGCAGTGTCCCTCTTTTTCTGCTGTGCAGACAGTGGAACAGTGGGGCTTTCAACCTGTTAACGCATCAGACACACAGAAGATAGAAGAGGAAACTCTAAATCCTGGCAGCCAGGATATGGCACCTACTATCAAATGTTAGGAATTTATATTTAAAACTGAATTTGACAATGACCAGGAAAGAAAACCATTCAAAAACCGAATTTGGGTTATTTTATCCATTACTTTATATGTTTGAAATAAAATCTTGAAATTGAAGATGTAGAAAGGAGTGACATGGTGGCAAACAGATTGGTTTCTAGTCTGAGGAAAGCTTTCGAAGCATTGCCCACGGCTCCAGTAGCTGGTCGTGTGTATCTGTACAGTATTTGGCTGTATCAGTCCATCGCGCACTCGGCACATTACTTGTCCTCTGTGGAAGTCACACAGTGCTGGGTCCGAGCCTCCGTGGACGAGGCAGGAGCTGAAAGGGATAACGCGGGCCCTGGCCCTTCCTGTGGTCCCCATCTGGCCCTCAGGACGTGGGCGGTCCTCTTGCATGACGGAGTGAGGGTCAGAGTGGGGGGAGGGTTGGCACACGGGGCAGGTAGTTAACTGAACACAGTGCAGACCCCGTGGGCCGTGCGCCCGAGTGTAGGACGAGAGCTTTGCTACCCTGAGTAACTATGGAGATGCCTCCGAGAAGTCCCAGTGTGTCCTCTGGGGCCACTCCACAAGGACAGCAAATGCAGGAGAAGCGCTCTGATCAGTTCCATCCATGAGCCCCTGAGGGAAGCGCGTCTCCTCCTCGAGGGCGAGAGCTGCACCCTCTCTCCATCGGCATTTGCTCCGACCAGGCTCTGCTCTCTTGTTCTAGCCATGGTTGGAATTCTCTCTTCTGGTCTGCACACCACTGTCGTCCTGTTCTTTCCTTCTCCGCAGACTCCAGCCTCAGGAGTGTTATTTGCAAAGGAGATGACGCATCACCATGAGGCTGATGTGTACACTGTGACGATGGCAAAATGTGTCACACGCTTTCCCAAGTTCCTTACACACACTGACTCATTAATCCTCGGTCTCCTCATCTGATATGTAAAAACCTCACTTTACAGGTGAGGAAACTGAAGCATCTAACAGTGCAAGAATGCAGTGCTTTTCCGCAAGAATGCAGTGCTTTTCCGCAAGAATGCAGTGCTTTTCCGCAAGAATGCAGTGCTTTTCCGCAAGAATGCAGTGCTTTTCCGCAAGAATGCAGTGCTTTTCCGCAGGCCACACGACTAGTACAGGTGAATTATTGATTTGCCACAAATTCCAAGTGCTTAGGAATGGAATTGCACCCTTTGTTATGACGCTATTCGGTGTTGAACACACTTTATAATTAGTGGTTCACAATGTTATTTATAGCTAACAGTGACGAAGCTAGGATAACACGAGTCTATTGCAGAATGGTGCTGCTTCTAAGGACTTTTACTCAGAATCGGTCACCACTCGTTACCATTTAAGACAGTAACTATGGAATTATTTCTCACAATACGACAAAAAGGTAGGTCTAGAGAGAGGAGCTTAGCATTTGGATACGTGGGAAAGAAAAAATGAACCTAAAGATGCCATTTCACCCTTCTTTTTATTAGGATTTGGATTCTGGGATTTTCTTGAAGCACATATATGTTAAGTGGTGTTCATCAGATGCAAGTCTGCAGGAAACAGAAGCACCGAGGGTGGGGACGTGCTTACCCAGCTGTCACTGACAAGCCTTGGCAGACGAGCACCACGGCTGGCGTCACCTGTAGGAGATGGGCGGAGCCACTGACCACCCGGCTCCTGCGTCTCCCACTTGCCCCTCGGAAATAAAATCTCCACTGGTGTCAAAGCAACGATTCCTCTGAGACACAGGGAAAACTTCCAAGTAAATGCTCCATATCAATTCATCAACTCAATGCATGTCTCTGACCACGACCACATGACCACGGCCGGTCACTTCCATGAGAAGGGCAGCGTTTCACTGTCCCAGCAGCAACAGTAAGGTGCTTCAGGGCAGCTCTTCACACCAAGGTTTCTGCCTGACTAGGAAATTGCTACAGAGGACACTGAGTTGGCACCAAAATTGAAAGTCTATGCTGCCACAGCCCGTGCGGCCGGGAGGGCTCGGCCTGAGGGGGAAGGGCGAGGAGACTGAGAAAAGACGCCGAGACAGAAAAGCTGGGATCGGGACGTCCACCGCCCACGGATGGCGGAGCAGTGGCACAATCTTTCTCTCACACACAGTTTGTATACAGTCTTAGAACAGTTTTCCCTGCAAACAAGTATTAGCAGAACAAGCAGATATTATTAGAACATTCTGTTTTGTGTATTGGCCAGTGTGCATGCCTGTGGCTGCATTAGTGTTATCTTGTACTTTCTGGGAAGATGCTGAGGCCAGGCTTCCCATGGGAAGGACCTTGCAGCTGCGAGGCCCTTGTCAGCTCACAGCCCGCTCCCCACACTCTGCTAGTACAGTGTCTTACTTATGTGTCCAGACAACAGGTAGCACGACTGTTTTATTTATATCGTGTTGCTTGCTACTCCTCAAAGGCTGCATGCAGAGTATCATGTAACACCAGTTTTGTTCTTTTAGCAATCCTGGCTTTTCTCTCTTTCCTTGATTTTAACAGTTATGGGTGTCTGAAGTGACCCTTCCAGTGCACACATGTACTTTTGATTTTATGTCAACACCAATGCTGAGACGGGCTATTTCAAGGCTGGACGTGATCAGCCCTTTATCATGACGGCCCTGGTTCACCGTTCTCTTTGGTGGGGCCGTTGGGTCGGAACAGAAAGGTGCAACACAAGATGCAGGTGGGGGACACCGTGCGGCTTTGTGGGCATGATTGACGCAGGGGGGCATCTGCGAGAACTGCGGGGGTGTGGCCACAAGGAGACGAGCTGGACCCCGGGGACGTGTGGCTTCACTGCACCACGGTGGGACGTCCCTAGAAGACTATGGAGCACAGAGTGACCTGATGAAGGGCTGTTTGGAAAAGAGGAAACGCCCAAACAGAAAAACACAATCTTAAAGGATGTACAGGGTGCAGGTGGTAGGAAGACGGGGCTGTAAAGCAAATTCCGTCATTCCTGGTCTAGAAGAACGCCCCTGAAGACCGAAATAAGGAATTGCAGGGAAAAGAAATGGTCACCCCATTGTGCCCAAGGGCACAGCAATTCTTTCTTCTCTTGGTCTAACTGTCACTTACATAGAACTTACTTTTATAAATAGTAATCATTAAATAAATAAAACATTCCACTCTACTCACTTTACAGATGAGGAAACTGAGGCACAGTAAGGTTAATTAACTTGCTCAAGGTCTCACAGGTGGACAAGGCAGAGCTACGATGAGAACCCCAGGCTCTCCGGTGTCAGAATGTGTAACAGCCACAGGATTACTGGTTAATTGCATTGCTAGAGAGTAAATAATCTCTGAGGAAAACACACGACTCCAAAGGCAGGAACCTGAAGCTGTTGTAGGAAACATCCTTCTGAATGTTTAATATTTCGCAGAATATTCTGTGATGAAACACAGCAACCCTATATTAGCATCCTTTTTTTGAGGCACATATTATGTCTTAAATTTGTCTTGAATTCAATCTACTAGTGTACAAAGGATACAAGATTAGTTCAAATGAAAGAAGTGAAATGTGTCAAAGAGACTGAGAGGAATATTAAACACTGGGACTCTAACGCACAGAAAATAATTGAGGAAAAGAAGACACTAACAGTAAAAAGCAGGTGCTCAGAAAACTGCGAGATTTAAGTCATCAGAATTTCAAAACTTCTGTGGACTAGATTTAAGACATCCAGTGTAAGTCTCCACGACCACAGCAAAGCGATGCATCAATTTGAAGTCCTTCCAATAATGCATTTACTATTACTTTCAGATGAATGAACATAACTTTTCTTAATATAAATCATTTGCTCTTTTTATAAAGAACCTCCTGAAACTGTAATTAAAATTGAATTGCCATTTAGATTTTTGTAATGGAACTAAACTAATTAAAATTAACACAATAGAAAGAAGCCAATTGATTTTTCAGTTACTCCTCTGTACAAAAGCATCTATCTACCTGTGCAACTGTCGGGCAGGGCATCCTAATAAAACAGCACAGACGAGGGTTTTAAACACAGACATCGTTCGCACCAGTTCTGAAGGCCAGAACCCAGGGCCCACAGCACTGACTGTAGGATGTGCGTGAATTCAAACATACCCAGTACTAGCATTCTACTGAGAACACTGCTCTTTATTTATTTGGCTATAACACCGTGGGTGACAATGGACACTCTCTCAACCTGTTTAACACACGAGGCTGTGTTCAAATTCTAGTACTGAAGAAGCTTGTCCGGCTAAAGGACACTGAGGCACTACAACGCCTCACCTGTCACAGGACATCAGTCACCACAATGGCTGCACCGAGGTGTGTGGCTGCAGTCACTGAAGTTCTGGGGAAGTTGTGGGGCTTCTGAGAACATTATGAAATTGCAAAATCACACATTTATATTAATTAACTATGCATATGCTTAGGAAGCATTATTGGAAAAGTACAGACATAGGAAACAGTTTGACTATGAACTCAAGATAGAAAATATTCATTCTGCATTAAACTGAGGTTTTTTGGTTGCTAACAAATTAGTAAATCTATCATCTATCTACATATCTATCATATACAAACACATACACACACACACGAAGTCTATATTGTTTAAAATACATGATCCCATTTTTATTCACAAAAATATTTAAGAATTACATAAAATGTTCCTATTTGAATCTATTTATTATCCTATAATCCTTTATTTCCTTAATTTAATGCTATCCCTGGATTCACCTTCAAGGTGCAATAAAGATTTGTTTTAACTGTTTCAAAATTTTAAACAAGAATAAAGAAACAAATGGACACAATAGACTACTTGGTATGGGAAAACATGGTTTAAATAAAATGGGTCAAAATATTTACAGGTAAATTTAGTCATCAAAACACAGGCTAAATATTTTGCTTTACTATCTATGCTTCTCTGAAATTAAGCCATTAACCAAGTCAGACTAAGAGTGTAGATTTTTTTTCTCATTTTATTCCATCCAAGGACATTAAATAGAATTCAGATATTCAACAAGAAGGTAACACTCATTTTCATTGATTTTTAAAAATATTCTCAGCAACATTACTTAGTAATTATTCTGATGTGAATAAGTAGGTCCGAAAAAAAGTGTTCAGAATTGTGTGTTCACAGATGCAATGTTAGAGAATTCTAGGGGATGTCATGTCCACTGTACCTGTGCTCTAACTTTGTCTCTGCTTTTACCACCAAGATACAACAAAGTATATGCAATATCACCAAAGATCACAAAAATGTGTAGTTTTCTTTACTATTTAACAGCTGAGCAGATCGGCTTCTAAGTAGCCTAAGGCACCAGGCCTTACTGGACAGTGAATGGCCAGGAACAGGCATGTGACTCTTATCTGGGTCAATCAGAGGAAGCCCAGGCCATGCCCAGAAGCTACTTGGGAAGCTGTGTCCTGGCAGCAAGTTGCGAGGACTGTGTTGTGTGATCACATGAGAGCCTGGTCTGGGGTGGCCCCTCAGGGAAGGGGTGCAGGGAGCTGCCTGGGCGTCCCCAGGGGCCTGTGGAGCCTGAGGGTCAAGCCAACACCCAGGCCAACAAAACAGAGAGGGATGAGGCTTCAGGCCCTGGGTAACTTGGTCACCTTGATCAAACCTCACCTGAAGCTGTCCTGATTTATAGGCTACTCAGCCATATCAACAGAAACCATCTTCATTGAAACCACTTTTGGCACCTTTTTCTGTAACTCCCAAATTTAAAACAAAATACTGATCATACACATATAATGCAACACAAGTGGTGGCACCAGACATGGCCTGCATATTTCTAGTGGGTTTTGCATCAAGGGCACATGCTGATACCATTTCCAGTGCCCTACATAAATAATCAGGCAAAGCTGCCCCACAACGAATAAACACTAATAAAAACATTACTTCTCTTTCATTTGTGAATAGAAGGATAAAGAGAAAAGCAGTTCTCAGCTCAGGTGGTCTCTGGAGATTCTACTGAAGACCAAGTGGTTGTCAGGAAAGATGAAACTGCAAGCTTATCACTCACCATTCCACCAGCGCCCCTCTCATTTCAGAAAGGAGCTGTCACTCTGGGCCATGGGCAGGCCACCGTGTACTGTGGTTTTAAAGGAAGGAACATGGACACTGAGTACTGATGAATCCAGCTTTTGAGATCAAGAGGGAAGCTTCTAAGGAGAGGCATCTTTGTGTATTTGACAAGCAAGCACTGGGAAGGCACAGGGTGGGATGAGGGAGAAGGTGGGACCCTAAAGGAGACCTGGGTCTACTGGGGGGAAGGAGGCCCCCGTAAAGACACCTGGGCCTATTGGGGGGAAGGAGGCCCCCATAAAGGAGACCTGGGCCTAATGGGGGTAATGTGCCCCCCGTAAAGGAGAGATGGGCCTAAGGGGGGAAGGTGGCTCCCCGTAAGGGAGAGAGGGGCGTAATGGGAGACAGAAAGATGAAGACAGGTCTAGTGCAGGGGGGTGGCTATCACAGAGGGCCCCTGTTCAGCTGTAGAGGGGAACAAGGAAGTAACCTGTGAGGTGACTTCCACAATGAGGAATCAACCTGACAGAAAAGGGGGTGCACCATGACAGTGTGGGAACAGGCTGGAGACAGGCTCAGAGGTCAAGGTCATTTACAGGCCCATGGTCATTTATGGACCTGTGCAGGCTTTCCGTGGTCGCGCAGGAAGGCGTGAGTGAGCTGGGTGAGGAAGTGGAGAGCCCGGCCGCTGAGTAAAGGGCGGTGTGTGCCATGACAGTTGGGGCTCGTCTGTTCTGAGCATTCTGGGGAGCTCACTAACAGGCTCTGCTAAGGAGAATAGATGGACGGGGTTTTGGATTTGGATAGATGTCTCTGGGACCCGCTGTACTAATGGGTTGGGGTCCGTTTGGGAGCCCGGGAGAATATTCAGGACAGAAGGTGACAGCCTTTTGAGGGCCGGGCAGGGAGGGGGCAGGGGGCCTGATCTGAGAGCTTTGTGCAAGACAGAGTGTCCAGAACCAGCGGCTACACAGATGAGGAAAATGAGAGAGAGGGAGGAACAAGGCCAGCCCCAGGTGCCATGTGGGTCATTTGGTGGGTGTCAGTCCCACTGATAATCTGTTTATTTTGCAGTGCCTCACAGCCAGACGGGCTGGAAGGAAAATGAGAAAGCAACCGGCAGGTCATGAGAGGCGCCATACAGACAGAGCAAACCCAAGGGCCCACGTGCAGTGGTGAACAGCCGCTGCAGGACCCTGTGTTAAAGTCTGGTCAACTGTGTGACCGCAGCCAACGATCTTAGATGTTTTGTACCTCAGTGTTCCCATCTGTAAAATGGAACTGACAATAACAGTGCCCACTTTATAGAGACGTCCTGGGGATTAAACTAATTGACACATGTAAAGAGCTCAGAGCTTGGTCTAGAATTAGAACTCAATACATGTTAACGATTATTCCAACCCTTGTTACTTCTCACTTTATATAAGAACCCAAAGAACAAGAATAACAATTAAAGATAATGAATCGAGATAGAATAATGGCACATGGGATATTGCAATCAATAGACTACGTAATGCTGCATCCTCAGAACGGCACTTTTATTTCATTGAGCTGAGTTTCTCCCAGACCTTAAACTATCTTGTTCAGTAATTTCTAACCTGAGGAATATGGATTCCAGGCAACTCGGGGAATTCCTGGATCATCTACAGAATAGTATTCTGTAGATGATATACACACACACACACACATACATATATATATACATATACATATACATATATATGTGTGTGTGTGTGTGTGTGTATATATATATATATATATATATATATATATATATTTATTTATTTTGAGATAATGTTCAAAACTTGCATTCAATTCTCAAATAAAATCCTAACCAAAAACAGGAGGAAGCACTACTTTAGGAGAAAGCCAGACAGTAGAAATGTGCCGAGCTGTCCCTGGGAAGAGATAAAGATGATTTGCTTCTTGTTCCCTTGTTTCATTGCTTTTATGATGAAGTCCCGACTCTCTGTGGTTCATCAAAATACAACAAAAGACAGACAGTACTACCATTGAATCACATAATATTCCTAACTGATGCTGATAATTGAAGAGATTCTGAGTCATGGAAACAATGTGGAATTACTAAGCCAACAATCTAGTCGTTTTGGGGATTAAGAGATTTGATTGTCACAACTTCCCCACGCGCCTCTAGTGTGTCACTCGTAGGACTGCTATGGAACCTACTGTGGACTTCCTGGGAACCGAGAAGTATCCCAGTTAAGGCACGGTTAATCTCTAGACAAATGTCACCATGCCGTGACATTAAGGAACAGATGGTGAAGCCCTGACATGCAGAGTGGCAGGTACTAGACACTGTCTCTGGGCTGACGACCAGACCCTCTGCACGTGCTGGCTTGAAAATGCCGTGTTTACTGAGCAGCCTGTGGAGGCCTCAGGCCGATGGTCACCTAACCCGCTGCGTCACCCAAGCCACTGGGACCGCAGCATGATCCCCACTGCGCTGTGGAACATTCTGGAAAAGCTAAGTCAGAATTCACAGGTTCTCAGAGCCCACTCTGCAGGACGGTGCTGCCGTCATCCAACCAACGAGCTCCACTGAAAAGAAACAATGAAGCTACTACTATTTCACATGGTTACCACCACTCTGCCAGGAAACACTCACTCCTTTTCATTAATATAACTGCCAAAGGCTGTGTTAAAGCAGCAATACAGCGTCGCTTCCAGCTTTTATTTTTACCTTTTCCCAATTTATATATAAACATTTTCCCTTCATAAATCTGATTGACACATGCTTGAGTGTCACTCGTCTTCAGTGATGAGAGCTTAGAGCTGAAAGGGGCTGACCTCAGCGATGGCAGAGCTCCAGCCAGCGTCTCACACCGCCAGGTGGCAGGTGGCCCGCCCAGCACCGGCTGCGCCCTCCCCCCGGCCCCGGGGCCCTGGTCCTGACCACACTGCACCTGCCCTCCCATCTGGATGAATGAAATGAAAGCGTGTGACCACCTACCCACACACCTTGGCAGAGGTGCACTCCACACACGGCGGCCCCCACCCAGGCACGTAAGCTTGGTGGCACCTTCTAAGCGATACCCTGGGAAGCAGGAGAAGGTCAGCGAGTCCCCGACTCCGAAGTGAAAACCGATTCGTCGGCTGAAGGCAGGGACACCGGGGTCATCACAGGGCTCGAGGTCGTATTCTGAGATGTGGAAAGAGAGAGATTTGTGGGAATTGGGGTAAACACTCAGAAATTACTTAGTAAGACAAAAAAATATGTTTTTGTTAAAAAAATAAACCAATATGTGTACATATCGATATTCTTTTCCAAACTCTGCTTTAACGGTTATGTGGACCGTTATCCTTTGTACCTTGAGCTCTCTTTCGACAAATGGCATGTGTTGTAGTATTTTCTTCAATACAAACTCAAAATAAAATGACCCGTTTCAAAACTGTCACTTTAACAGTATGAAATTATTTTATTATTTCCAATTTCTAAAATCACTTACTGTCCTCCTCTCATAGGTGCAAATGAATGACCAAGAATCGAGTGCAAATACTAAAGCGACATGAAGGTGTGTTGCAGGAAAGCTTATTGTGACCAAGTTCACCTCTGAAACCTGCCTCGTATGTTACAGCCCTGATCCTTCCTGCCTACATTCACTCTATAAACCCCGTTTTACTGAAATGTAATGGAAAATATTCTAGAAACTACTGGAACTTTGTGTAAACTATGGGGAAAGAAAGTGCTAAATGAAGTTTAAAAATGGGGAATGATGGTTGACACATTTCTGCACCGGGGACCACACATCCAAAGTGTCCGTTCTGATGACAAGGGTGCACGTCGGCCTCACTCCTTCGAGTCCCCAGGTAAGGGCAGGGTTGCACCCTGACTGTCACTGGTCCACTACTGAGTCCCTGCTTTTGTCGGAGGGGCGTTAGAAGGTGTGGGGACCGCCTGTTGGTTTAGTTTCCTCCTGCTTTCTGCTCCCTGGGTCTGCAATGCCCAGTGGGGCGTCACACAGCAGACCACGCGCCCCAGGAAACGCCATAGGGACTGCAATGGCGGCGAGAGCCTCACAGAAGATAATGTGTCAATCAGAGGATGGGTGCTGCCTGCGTGAGGGGGGAGACAACAGGCAGTTTTCCACACCCTGGTGGGAAAAACTGGGCTAATATTTCTTTAAAAAAAACCTGACCCCACTTTCTGATTTACAACTGTCATCTTTCAAGTCTTTCTAGCCCCCGACATTGGATTCAGTCTCAACGGATGCGGAAAGTCCAGCTCGCCCTTTCCCCCCAATACTTTTCAAGCCTAATCCTGTTTTCTGTTTCCATCATCCCTAGTTCAGTCACTGACCTCTCAACCCCACAGGAAGCGGAACTCTGTGTCCCAATTTTGGCCTCATCTCACTCATCAGTCAAAATCTTAGGTACGTGCTTTCTATGTTGCTTTTGTCCTGCTTTTCATTTAGGTGAAAAATCTACATGGCGTCTCTGACATATTCAAACTAATCTGCCCCTCTGGAGATCTACTCATTAATTTGCCCTATTTTCAGCATGACCAAGCAAGGAAAAAAGAAAGACAGTCTCATTAAACTCAACTCAACAAATATTTACTGAAAACATCACACCGGAAGACAATGGTAGAATCTCTAGCAAATACTGAAATAAAGATGCCACAATCCAAGAAACTACCTTTCATCTTACAGATGTCATTCTCTTCCAAAGGACATGCCTACATTCTCAATTCAAGTCACATAGTTTCACTTCTTTAAAAACAACTGAAAATTCTTGCCAAATAAGAGAATAATTAGATATTACTTTATGCTAAACCTACTGTATTATATAAGGGAACCCATGATCGATGGCTCCTGGCTGCATGTATCTGTATCATACTTTGAATGATGGCCTCTGAAACATATCTGTTAAATAGAAGGCTGTCCCAACACCGTGAGATTAGAAGGTGTGTATCGTTTTACCGTCCTGTGTCAGGTTACACAGCGGCCTCTCCTGTCAATCGTCACTTATTCACTACCACAGTGTGCTCTTGCACTGGGCATATCTTCACTTATTCGTTTCACAGAAGAAAAATGCATTGCCCTCAGGATCCCATGCTCTCTCCACCTCAAGGACGGTGATTTGAGAATTTACCCTCGTTATTTTTCTTCATCAATTCTCTTGGCTCATTCCCATGGGCACACAAGGCTGTGTAAGGGCCATTTTAAGAACGACACACACCAAACCGAATCAAGCAGCTGACCCAAACCCCAGCCCCGACCTCACAACCACTGCAGCCACCGCCCCACTCAGGTTCCTTCCAGCAGCGCCCCTTCCAAAGCCTTGGTACGACTTCTCCTCCCAGACCTTCATCCATCCACGGACCCAGGCTTCCTGCCCAGAACCAGCGTGAGCTCGCGTGAACCCACCGAGTCCTCAGTCCCCGGTTACTCAGCCTCCAAGCAGGTTCCTTCCGAGGCAGCCTGTTACCCGTCTTCCGCGGAAGGTCTTCCTTTCTCAGCTGCCGGGATCCGTCTCGCCTCCTGCCCCCTCCCCTCCTCAGTCACGCATTTGCATTGTCCTCATCCTGCAGCTTGGGAATGCGATGCCTCCCACCTAACCTGGTCTCTTCTCTGCTGCACCTCCCCTCGCTCCATGGCTTACGTAGCCCACGTCTTTCAGTCCCGTCTATATTGACGCCCTGCAGTATTTCCTTGTCTAAGTTGATCCTTTTCCATGAGAATCCTCAAGGAACTCCTGGATGTACACCGAAATTTCTGAAACTAAAAATGTGTACTTTTCCTCCCAGACCTGCGTGACTTGCAGCGTCTGCCATGTAAGACATCGTGTGTTCACGGAGGCAGGAGCCTTGCCCGCTCTCTGTGAGTCACCCACACTTTCGATCCTCTGCCCACGTTGTCCCCCCTACCCCAGCACCTTTACCTCGGCCCGGACCCCTGTCGTGTCCTGCTGGGGGTCTTGGGTAATGGCATCCGACCTACGCTCCTTGTTTCAAGTGTGTACATTACTGAGAATGGCTTTGTAAAAGGTCAGGTCCTGTCCATCGCTGTTCAGATCCTTGCACTGCCTTCGAATCATACTCAAAATTAACATCCGAAGTCCTTCCCTGAACTTCTCAGCGACAGGGCTCTGTACCCACAAGGACACCTGGCCGCACGCTCCCACTGCTGCTTGTCCTAATTCTGAGAGCACCCCTCCCCACCCCACCCCCACACAGCGCCTGGCTTGCTTCCTAACTTGACTGCAATCACGTGTCAGCTTATCAGAGACCTGTCCGGGCAACGCTGCATGTTCCAGCATCTCCTCTCCGAGCCCTCGGCCGCTGTGTGCTTACTGGTGGGGTCCCAGCTACTATCTGGCTCCATGAAATCAGGCTTTTATTTTACTCACTGCTGTGTCTCCGTGGCCTAGAATATAGCCCCACATCTTGTGGGTGCTCAGCAAACACTCCTTGAATGAAAGAAAACTCTAAAAGGATGAGTTAGGCAACAGTGTTTTCAGGGCAGTGGTGCTTCCGATGGGAGAAGACACGTGGATGACTCTTCATGGGAAAGTGAAGCAGAAAATGACAGAAGAACCCATTGGAAGTGCATACCTTTGGTGCATAAACAGTGTCGTGGGAAAGTAGGAGGAAGAAATCCCACCCAGGGGAGAAGGGGAAGGTTCTGTGCGCCAGACAATGTCTGACCAGCAGGAAGGAGGTTTGCGTGGTCAAGAATAAAGAAAAGGCCTTTGAATGAAGAGAAAGGCACTAAGCTGTCCACGGTCTCATCTTTTGGGAGAACCGTGAAATTATGTGAATTCGTTGAAAGCTGTCACTCAACAGCAGCATCACAGCGAGAGCAGGAAGGAAGTGGGAAGAGTCGTGTGCGGCCAGCACTCGCTCCTGCAGCCGGGCCGTGGGGCGTGCAGGCCTGACCGTCCCTGCAGCCGGCCGTGGGGCGTGCAGGCCTGACCGCTCCTGCAGCCGGCCATGGGGAGTGCAGGCCTGACCGTCCCTGCAGCCGGCCATGGGGCGTGCAGGCCTGACCGTCCCTGCAGCCGGCCATGGGGCGTGCAGGCCTGACCGTCCCTGCAGCCGGGCCATGGGGAGTGCAGGCCTGACCGTCCCTGCAGCCGGCCGTGGGGCGTGCAGGCCTGACCATCCCTGCAGCCGGCCGTGGGGCGTGCAGGCCTGACCGTCCCTGCAGCCGGCCGTGGGGCGTGCAGGCCTGACCGTCCCTGCAGCCGGCCGTGGGGCGTGCAGGCCTGACCGTCCCTGCAGCCGGCCGTGGGGCGTGCAGGCCTGACCGCTCCTGCAGCTGGCCATGGGGAGTGCAGGCCTGACCGTCCCTGCAGCCGGCCATGGGGCGTGCAGGCCTGACCGTCCCTGCAGCCGGCCATGGGGCGTGCAGGCCTGACCGTCCCTGCAGCCGGGCCATGGGGCGTGCAGGCCTGACCGTCCCTGCAGCCGGGCCATGGGGAGTGCAGGCCTGACCGTCCCTGCAGCCGGCCGTGGGGCGTGCAGGCCTGACCGTCCCTGCAGCCGGGCCATGGGGCGTGCAGGCCTGACCGTCCCTGCAGCCGGCCGTGGGGCGTGCAGGCCTGGCGTCGCAACATGCACAACTTCCCCACATCCCTCCCCTCCTCTCTGCACAGTACTGACTGGGGATGCAGTCGGGAGGGGCTGCTTTAACAAAACCTTCGAAAAAGACAGACATAAACGGGACTATTAGGAAAAAAAACAAAAATGGACATGAGAATTGTAATTTTATACAAAATCAGAAAAGTCCCCAGAAGGGTAAGTGCCTCCTTCGCATAATGAAGTTGCTACTTATTTGAACGCCTGACAAATCTATTTCAGTGTATTAGTGGCAGTGGCAGTGGATCGTAGCCCAGTTTCAAGGCAGATCCCTCCAGGTGGAAGCCCGCCTTTAACCCATCTAAGGCACATGCCTACTGAACCCTGGCTTGGCTGGTGGTTGATGGGGGGCTGTCTGAGCTTGAGTGTGACACCGTGTCGGTGAACATAGATCCCTGTGCAAGCTTTACGGGTCCTTTTCTACAGCTTGTGTGCAAATGAACTATGCCACACACTCAAAAACTGTCACCACGTTACTTTTAACATGTAACCCTCTTTCCAAGGTGCCCCTGGAAGCTCCAAAGCCCCAAGAAGTGGGAAGGTGTGTTTTGCTCCTGCCATGGCTTGTGAAGGAGCCCAGGGAAGCAGAATGCACCGGACTTGCCCTCTGACTCGGGAATCATCAGACGTGACGTCGGCTCTGTGCTGGGAGCGACAGAAGCCAGAAATGGAAGATGCACGTGGACTCCGATTCACAGAGCAGAAGGCCTGTGTACCCAGCGATAGCAGACTCATTTCCTTGCTGCTTTCTCCCTGTGGGGTGTGCTGCTGACAACCACTGTGGAGCGTGGTGAAGCTCAGAACAGAGGCCAGTGACGTCCCCACACGGTCACTGAGATGGGCAGAGCAGACTAGAGGGGGTGTTAAGCACGAGTGTCAGAGAGACCTACGGTTTCGCCACATGAACTGGCCCAATTTCGCGATTACCACTGATTACAGCAAGTTTCCAAGAAATCAAGTAGTCTGAGCCTGTCCTAAACCTCCAATAATGAGGGGAAATATGAGAAAAAAACAAAAAAGTCAGATTAAGATAGATGGCAATTGGTCTATAATTACACTAAAATCCCCAATAAACCTTTTTCTTTAAGGTAGTATTTCAACGTGTCAATTCCACCTCAATAAAGCTCAAAACAGTTTTTCTTTTTGCAGATGCTAATGATCGTGCGATATTTAGTAAGTAATTATCAGTTCCGTCATTAACGTCCACGACGAATAAGGCCCAGGAAGGGAGCTGCCAGGAATGGAAAGGCAGAACACGTAGAAAACTTGCTGCCAAGAGCTTTCATTTTGCAACAGAGACACGATAAATATGCAAATATCGTAACCAACGATCGGCTCAGTAGCATCAGGTTAATGAGGAATTTACGGGGCTGGAGAACAGGAAAAGCTGCTTGTGGTTTGGGGCTCAGGGACCCCCGTGGGAAAACAACATCAGATCTGGGCGATCCAGAAAGACGTGGAGAAACACTTTCGTCTTCAAAGCATCATGGACACACGTGCGAATTAACCCAACGGCTGACCCCTGTCAGGCAGCTTAGAGCAGTGCTGTGCTTTCTGTTGGCTGGGGGGTGAATGGGGGGGGGGGGGGGCTCACCGTCATATGCTCACTGAATGCTGCTCTGTTGTTACATTTATCTGGTGCATGTTTGATCAGTTAAATGTCTGTAGTTTTTCTCATTTGTAAAAATGTATTAATACCATTCATAGAACCATTCAAATTAAACAACTTAACCCACATGGATAATGTCCGAAGCAAGATACACCCTTCAGCAACATTGTCTATGTATAATTACAAGTAAGAATGCTAATCTCGGAATTCCGCTTTGGTGCTGTGTTTGCATTCAGGTAAGGACAAGCTCATCCCTCACTGTGTGTCCACACTGCTTTTCACCCTAAAGCTTGTCCACTGGGGCGGGGGGAGCAGAATACCCAGTGGACAGGCACCCTCAATGTGCCTCCCAATAAGGACAGTGTCCCAGGGATCCTGACAGAGCTGATGATGAGAAGTGAGTGAGAGGGAGTTTCAGGAGAAGACAGTGATGGTCACAATGTTCCACTGAGAACGTGCAGGCTGGCGGTTGTGGGCGTCAGGCCACAGCCTTCCTTTTGGCTTCGAGAGGGTTTAGCCTCCTCCCCACACCAGTAACGCTTATCGTGATGGGTCGGTCACTTACCTGTCTCCACACCCACATGCATGCACATGTGCACACACACATGCACACACACGCACACATGTACACGTGCACACACACACGTGCACACACACGCACACACGTACAAATGTACGCACACGCACGTACACATGTGCACACACACACGCACACACATACAGTACTATTACTGCCCGCGGTGAAACAGCAGAGACCAACATACCTGAAAAGGTGATGTTGAACCCCTCGTAGGAAATGGAAAAGTCTGATATGAAGCGAAGCTGGGCAGTGAAGTTCCCGAACAAACCCGCCTTAATGATGTGGGGCAGCACGGAGCCCGTGAGCCTGGCCACGGGCTCTGAGAAGCTCCCATCCTCCGTGACCAGCAGGTAGTCGTGGGAGCTCTCCAGGTGAAAGGTGTGGAAAATCATCTGCACTCCTGGGGGGCGGGGACACAGGGAGGGAGGGAAGGAGGGAGGGAGGGGGAGGGAGAGGGAGAGTTAACACTCTCGGAAGAATAATGCCTTCTGGGTTTAGAGACATCAAAGTCTTGAATCAAAATTTAATCTTAATATGCAAACCTAACATTGAAGTTTGAAAGGAAAATACAGAAAATGGTAGGCCTTAGAAATGCAAGAAAGAGGAGGGATAAATAACAAAAGTAAATAAATGCTTAAGTATATACAAGAATAAATACAGATGACATACAGACACAGATAGATACAGATATAGATACAGACACAGATATACATATAGAAACAGATATAGACACAGACAGAGATATGCAAATGTAAGTGAAACATGGCAGGACGCTGACAATGGACTGCACGCAGGAAAGCTCGCTAGGCCCTGAGGGGGAGCGTCTGGGTTGAAGGACCAGGTGACTTTCCTGTTTATACTAAACGAACGTCCGTTAGGAAATCACAGCGTGGACATCCAGACAGAAACCTACACAACTGAGGGCCAACGTCTTTGAAATCACAGTCCTGTGCCCTTCACGGACATGTCCGCACAGTAACTGTCCCGGGAAGATTCTTTCTGGACCCCTAGAGCCAAGTGAATCAGATAGACCATGGAGAGCTCCTTTATAATGAAAACGTGTATGTAGGACAAAACCTCAGTAACTCATGATTTGTTTCTTCTTTGTTCTCAATTTCCTTCCTTCACGAGGGCAAAGAAAAACGCAGAGCATGTAACAAAATATGTGAATTGGGCATCAAGTTGAGCTCACGTCTAAGTGGAGAGACCACATCTACAGACTATTTATGTGACCGCAATTCCAAATTATCGCCTTAAAAATGACAAGTTTAGTTACACTAAAAAGACCCCTGGTACCATCCTCAGTCCAAAGTTCATAAACTACGTTTCCTGCACAAAATGCAAGTTTTCCTGGTCTTCACTCTGTCTACAAAGTGCGGTTAACGAAAACTGTCCCAGGAGTCATGGCTAGGTTATGCAAAGATAAAGGACTTATTTTGTGTAATAATACTGGGTAGCTTAGAATACAAGTCCAGTGCAAAAAGGGATCCTAGATCTAGCATGGAAATTACAAGTTTCGATTGTTTCCTCTTATTTCCTTTCATTAATCAATATGTGTCTCTTATGTCTCACTTCCTTAACCTTACACCTAATTTCCAAACTTACAGTCACATGGATGAATCCTAGTTATCTGATAAACAGAGTTAAACAAGGAATTGACTTTTGCTTGTAGCACAATCGTTTAAAGACCACTGTTCTAAAATCCTCCAAAATTCACAGTGGAACAATATGAGGACATCAGCTATCTTGCTCACACAGGAATCCGCTTTTCTTCTCCCCGTGTTTGTGTCTTGGTCATAACTGTGCACAGTTGGAGTCTCTGTAAGAGCCTTACCCTTGCCATGCGACACTTCGATGGTCCAGGTACAGTTCAGAGAGTTTGGGTAGAAATCCGGGAACCCCGGAGAAAGCACGGTTCCACTCTTCCCATGGATGTAGCCTCCACAGAGGGCTGAAAACAACAAGGAAGCGTTAGTGTGCTTTAAAAAATTTCATAACGATTGCTAGAATACAATACATTTCAGGTGACATTTAACTGGCCAAGGACTAAAAGAATTCTAATACCACCACCATGAAAACTAAAAACAAAACCCAAACTTTATTTTACTTGCAACTGTAATATGCTAGTTCACATACAGGTGTCCTAAGAAGTACAAAACTTAGAGAAATGACAGAGTTAAGCATAACAACTAAAGTAGAACCTCCCTGTGATGGTGAGTCATGTGTCCACTGGACGGGGGGCCCAAGCACGAGGTCAAACGCTATCCTGGCTGTGTCTGCGAGGGTATCTTTAGATGAGATTAACGCCATGCTGGCCGACTCAGTAAAGCAGATTGCCCTCCCAGTGGGGGTGGGCCTCATCCAATCAGTTGAAGGCGTGAATAGAACAAAAAGATCCCCTATAAATAAGATGAAACTCCTCTTTCCTGGTTGCTTTCCAACGGGGACACTGTTCTTTTCCCTGCCTTCAGATCTAAACTAAAACACTGGCTATTCCTGAGCCTCAAGCCGACCAGCCTTCATACTGGAACTTACACCACGGCCTCTCCTCGATCACCAGCTTACCCACCGCACATCTGGGAACAGGGCAGTGTCCATAAAGGTCCGAGCCACGTCCTGTCATTAGTACCCCTCTCTGTGTCTTTCTCTCTCTCCCTCCCTCTCTGTCTTTCTCCCTCCCTCTCTCTCTCCTTCCCTCCCCCCCTCTGCCTGTGTGTGTGTGCATACATATGTACATACACATTATATGTATATATACACATGGAGATGGAGACACACACACACACTCACACTCACACACCCCACTGGTTCTGTCTCCCTAGGGAACACTGACCTACACAATAAGAGCTTCAGAAATGGGGCAGTTCACGTTTTTGTGGAGCTGCTGGTCTTCTCAGAAGCACTTCAGTGGTTTTAAATTGTCTACAACACAATTGCCCTGTTCAATATGCTGTAGTGACTCGGTTTTGAAAGAAGAAAAGAAAGTTCTACAGAATCACGAGCAGAAAAGTCGTGCCCTTTAGCGGATCAATGTATTATGGACGTTTACGTGCTTGGAACCTGCTGTGAGGAGGAGTGAGTTCAGAGCCAACCCCACGACTGGCTCGCTCTGGGGTCTTTGGCAACTCGCTTGCCCTCCCTCCCTCCTTTCCTTATCCAGAAAATGAAACACTGGTAAGTCCCATCCCCCGCTCAGGGTCGGCCTGTACAGTGACTGCCATTGCAGGGCACCATTACTGGATCTGACATACGCTGAACACCCAGCCTAACCATCGATCGTTATTAGCAGGTGTCGGATCTGTAACATACCCGTAATTTACAAATTCGAATACACTCGATATGCACTAATTTTTCAAACAATTGAATGTTGAACACTCCCTCGCGGGTATTTTCTTCTGTTTCATCTTACACCCTATGAAACTTTCCTGAGAATGGAAGACCTGAACTGAGAAGGGACCGAGGGGACGCAATCAGCAAAGCAGGAGGCGAGGAGGGGAGCAAGGAGATCTGGGTTCCAGCCACGTGTCTGTCCCCAGACCTTCTGGGTCTCGTCCTTCTCCTCAAACCTGCCCGCGTGCGTGTGGCTGCCAGGCCCACGTGTGACAGCGGCACAGACCCGGGCTGCCCTGCCCCACTGCACGCCCTGCACACTGAGCACATGTCTCTGCCCCTCTGGTCCCCATATCCTCACAGGTGAGAAGGGACAGAATCCCCACTTCACCGGTCACCGTGAGAATGAAACGGGTTCACACCTGCAAAGGACGCTGGGCAGCGTCTCCCACACCGATCGCTCCCTCAGGATTAAACTTGACTGTTCACTTCACCAGATCCCTCTGCTCGCTCAGCCTTTGCACGTATGTACTTGCACTTCCTTTCTGGAACTAGGTGACAGGGTCTATTGGTAAAACACTCGTACCTGGAGTAAGTTTCTCCCATTCACACGACCATCCTGAATCATGTGTTGTAACAGCTCGTTCCACAAACAATATGTGTGAAAACAAAAGCTAACTCGTGGAAAATACGGCATTTCTCGTCATGTATTTTAAGGGAACAGATAATGCAAATGAGATGGGAAGAAGTATATAAAAGTCAGCACAACAGAAACTTTTAAAATGAGTTCTAGAAAAGTTTAACAATTTAAGATTTTCACATCCTAAAATTACCCTGACTCCACATGAGGTAACATTCACGTAACATTTGAGATGAATGCAGCCAATAGTTGCTGAGCAGCTGCTGCTAAGCAGACACGGTCCTTGCACAGAAAGATGCTAATGAGCAGTACAGATGCAGGCCTCTGCGCTCCTCACTGCTCGGGTACTCACTCCAGCTGAAGGAGAGAGAATGACCCCCAACAATAGAAAGAGCGGACATGCGATGCTGGCAGATGACAAGCATCGGGCGGAAGCCTCACAAGCCTTGCGCAGTTTGGGAGCGACGCAGGGGAGCTCGGGGAGGCCCCTGGGACGTGGCCTCTGAGGGAGGACTTGGCAGAGATGAGGGAACCACGTGGTATCTGGGCAGCAACCCGGGTGGAGAGAAAACAGTGGGACACAGGGTGGGGGTGGGCCTGCCGGCTGAGGGGACAGTGTGCCTGGGGCAGGACAGACAGGGGACTGTTCCGGGAGCTAAAGGGCCCAATCGCACCCAGGCGGTACCGGCGGGGAAGGGCCTGGGCATCTCTCTGATGGGATGACGGGCCCCTGGAGGGGTCTCACAGAGAACGGCAGGTACCCACTTGGGCTTTAACAGGACCACTAGGCTGCGGTGAGCAGGGCAGTGGCGGTGGCAGAGGGCAAAGCCGTTAGAGGAGACGGGACGGGCACATCGCAACAGAGGTGGTGGGGACAGGCCAGCACCGGCCACGTTCTGAAGGGACAGCCCAGGGATGGTCTCAGGAGCGAGATGGGGCGCCAGGTGGGAGAGGAGGAGGAAGGGCCGACTGCGAGGCTTTAAGCCTGAGTGTGAGGCAACCGAAGGGGCAGGAAGACTCTGGAGAAGCAGGTTTGACCTTGAATCGGTCGGTTTGGGATACGTGCAGCCTGATGCCCTCTAGCCGACCTACAGATCGGGGGCGTGGCTACTGGTGACCAAGGCTGGGCTCCGTGCCAGAGGTCTGACCAACGGACAGGACGAGGGCACAGCCAGAGGGGACCAGCAACACAGCGGGTGATGTAGACACAAGATTACAACCGGGGACAGGCCATGGTGAGAGCTCGGGGGGACGAGGAAGCCTCAGCGTGGAGACGAGAAGTCGTGGTCAGTGCAGCAGGAGAATGCGGACAGCTGGCGAGGAAGCTACATCTTGCTACCTTTTAGTTCTGGCTGGGACTGGACCGCTGTAAACTAGCACCTTAACTCCTCAAACTTTTAACAAGGATTTTATCTTCATAAATGAGAGACACTTTATATAAAATTGAGCTATCTTGTATCTGGTTATTTGTCAGTAGTCTTTACCCTAAAGTCTGCACATACTATATAAACTGATAAAAATTAATTTGCATCCAGCTACATCTAAAAATTGCACAAGTCATTACTATGGCTTTCACCTCTGCCTAACGCCTCCAAGGTAAACTGTTTGCTCCTGTGCTGGGGAGAAGCCTGGAGAAAGTTGCTCTGACCACTGTGTGATGCTTTCCGTCCACTAAACACCAAATCCAGAAATCACTACCCAACCTCGTCAAGCCGCTACTTAGGAGCCACGTCCGATGGAAAGTTACATGTAAAGCAAACCTGCTGCTTATTTTGGTTCCTATGTGTGTAAACACATCACAAAATCACACATTGTGAAGATATGAATAAAGAAAACTTTGTGCACAAAGCTACAATGTTTTGTTCTGGAAAAGGAGATTGGATGTAGAGAATTGTGTTGCTACTCTCCCCTGAAACTGAAGTGAGGAAGGAGTAAGAGACCTGACTCACATTTCAGCGCCCACTGGGGTCCCTACGGATTTCCATGTAAGGAAATGTCTACAGTCCCGTCACTGGAGCTACAGAAAGAGCTGCGTATCATTTGAGTTACAATAACCCGTTGTCTCATGTCCTGCAGAGTCTTTTCAAGGCAGGTAAAAAGGATACAGTCAAGTTTTACTCTTGCCATCCTCAAGGGTATAATTTCTTGAATTTTCCATTCTGTTACATTACGCCCCTCCCCATCAAAGACCCAGGGCTTTGTCATGGAAATCTCTTAGATGTCCAACGATGAACAGATGCTAGAGAAACAGCAGAGTGACACATGCTGAGGACTTTCCCCAGGGAGCTGAGATCTACCAGCAAACACAGTTTAAGTCCTATCTCTGACCCTTTGCTTTTATCCATCCACCCATCCGCTCAGAATGATTTACTGATAAACTTACTACTTTTTCCCAAGCACCCTTGTTTGCTCTTGGACATACAACAAAGAATAAGACAGGCAAGGCCCTGTTTTTCCAAAGTTTCCCATGTTCTAATGGGCAAATAACTTATGAAGAGATAGCAAAGCATGATGCACGTGAGCTTATTTTCAAACGTCTGAGGTCTAGAGGACCACTGCACGGAGGGCAGCAAAGTGATGGCCACACGTCCACGCAGACGCCCACTCCAGGGCACTCACATGTCCGTAAGTGACCAAATGACGGAGCGGTGCCGAAGGGCAGTCAGCTCAGGGTTACACGGCTGCCCTGTGACAGACAGGCTGTCGCATGCCCGTCACAGCAGCCCGGGGTTCCTGCTGGTCTTCCAGGTGAAGCCTCAGGCCCCCGTGCATTCTGCAGTTTCGGACTTCCCCCAGTTATCATCTCCCCCACCTGCCCAGACCTTGGCCAAAGTCTTATAATAAATGCAAGTCTGCAGACCTGTCAGTCATTGGTTTGCAAGTTAAAAAACCCACAGCTTTAATAGGTTGTTTTTCAATGTTTCCTCCACCTGGATTGCAGAAGGACGCGAGCTGCTCCATGCAGGCTGCACCTGAGGCCACAGTCATTTTCTATGAGCGAGAGGACGGCGGGAGAGGGAGGGGGTCAGAAGGCAGATTCTACTCTCTTCCTGCAAGATACTGTCGGCTCCCGCAGCGCCAGCTCTCACTGAACCTGGCAGGTCTCACACGCACCTTTAACACCCACTTCCTTCTCAGGAGCAGTGAGACACTCGCCTGGGTTTCCCACTGAGGCTGAGCATCTGGGGATGCAGCCCCAGAATCGTTTCTCCCCCATGACCCATGTCTGCACTGTGACACTTCTAGCTACGCCTTGCTTCTTGCCTCTTCCTCAGAGAGACTAACACATGAAAGCAAACTGTATACTGCCTGTTTTCTGTCCTTTCCCTTTTTCTGCTATTTCCTTTTCTTTCGCTTTAAACTGCTAATAAAGTTCTATTCACAGCAAAGACTTACGAATCTACTTTCCATTTGAAATTGCTCATAGACTCTCCGTGTCCTATAGCAGTCGCTGGTTTCATTCATTCATTCATTCATTACATTGGAGTCCTTCTCTCAAAAGAAGTCATGTAAGAAAACCCTACAATAAAAGGGGGGTACATCAGAGCTGTTCATCTGAAGGGGGTGCGTAGCCCTGCCGGTCACCCTCAGCTTCACACTCAACACCCCGCAGCCCCACTGTGGGAACCCCGAGCACTCCAGTGTCACACGTCACCCAGGCAGTCAGGCGCCTGCTCACAGGACGCAGGTAAGGCCTCTGAACGACCTGTGACCAGGACGTACGTTCAGCAAAGGGACTGCTGCCCCCAGCTGCTACAGGCTTTGCTGAGTCTCCATGTCTGGACCCCCACCATTCCACCACCAGGAATCCTGTTTCTTCCTCTCAACCTTAATCTTAATGGCGCACCTTGCAAGCTGCCCCCAGAGTCTTTCAAGATTCCAAATCGTAACTATTGTTTTCATCTCCTTATTCTAAAATGCTGTCCTGTGTCTAATAAGGCACTTACTTCACTGGGTGACTTAAAAAATAAGTCTTTCTTCTCCCCAGGCTCAAAGATTATTGGCTTTTCAAGTGTGGCTGCAGACACAGTAGCTTTCCAACAAATGCTTGTGGAGAGTTACCGGTTTACAAAAGTATTTACTTCATGAACATTTTCCCAAAGTTTCCCTTGCATTTGTCTCTCACCAAAAAAGGAGGACAGTTGATTCCAATGGTCATGTTATTTCTCCAAAACTTAAGAATGCAAAAGCATAAATAGTGGAAACAAAATGAAGCAAAGATACAGAGATGACAGATGCTGACGAGCTTGTCTTCTTCGTGATATGAAATGTTGTAATTAATCCTGATTTCTTCTTTCCTTCCTGGGAGGTATGCATGCTTAAAGGTTTAAATACCCTAGTGATGTGTCATTTATTACAATAAAAACCCATGGGGTTTAAGAGATTGCTGAAGATTTGAAAAAGCAACAAGAATAATTCTTACGACCAAATAGAAACAATCAGCCATGACTGACTAAAGCTCTCCTATCAAACCCTGAAATCTCCCCCAGTTGGCTGCTGTGCTCATAGCCTTTTATCATAAAGTGATCACTCTCTGAAACAGGTTCCAATGAAGCAAAAGCTAAGCAACTAGTCTGTTACTGGACCAAATAGGCGGCCTTCCTCTGACGGCATCTCACTCGCTTGCAGAGCTCATGGGACCCTTTTGGGTCTATGTCTGCTCCGCCTCTCCCAGACGACCTCTCCCAGATGACCTCTCCTAGAAGACCACTTCCAGACGCCCTCTCCCAGATGACTTCTCCCAGACGACTTCTCCTAAAAGACCTCTCCCAGACGACCTCTCCCAGACGACCTCTCCCAGAAGACCTCTCCCAGATGACCTCTCCCAGATGACTTCTCCTAGAAGACCTCTCCCAGATGACCTCTCCTAGAAGACCTCTCCCAGATGACCTCTCCCAGACGACGTCTCCCAGATGACGTGCCCAGACAACCTCCCCTACATGGCCTCTCCTAAATGACCTCACCTACATTATGTTCCATCCCTTTACCAGGCTCTTTACTTCACCAGCCCCAGAATTTGCAGGGTGTGCCATGGCTGCCAGCTCCCGGAAAATTTAATCATCTCTTCTGCCTGAAGTGCCTCCACACGTGTTGGCTCTTTGGGGAGTCCACTCATCACTGAAATCCCAGTTCAAAGCTGGTATTTCCAGTGAGTCCTCAGTCCTTCCTCCTGGGACTTCTGGGTGCTGGTAACCTTACTTACTGTTCTGTGTGGTCTTGATTTTACATGATCTTTTGTCTGGGAAACTGAGCTGTGCCCCTACATTTGTACAGATAAATGAAATCTCACGTTCTCAGTATCACTATACTGGGGTGCTCAAAAATGTACACACATGATTTGTATTCATTTTTTGTTATTGGTATATATTGAATATTACAATTTTAATACAGTTTTTTTCCCTTTCTTAAAATGTGTATACAGTTTTTTCTGGCACCTCTGTAGTTTTAAATAATGATTTTAAGTTTTGAATCTTTACGTTTCTATCTTTAATCAATTGTGTAACTTTTGTTTACTTTGTGAACATTCTGAAATCCAATCAGATATCCAATCTGACCAACATAATTTATTAAATAGGTCATCCTTCCTTGGTGATTGGAATAAATTTATCATAATTAAGTTCCTATGCAGGCACAGATCTGTTACCAGAATCACCGTGCTGAGTGGTTCTGCACTGATGTCATATTGTTTTATTAGCATTAATTTTTGATGTGCTTTGATACTGGATGGCATGGTCCTTCTTTGTCATTCTTAAATATACTTCTCAGCTATTTGGAACCTTTACCCTTCCAGATTTATTTCTAAATATTTATAAATTTCTATTAGAAATCCAAATTAATCTTAATTAGATTTTATTGAATTTCAAACGTTATTTGCAGAAAGTTTGTGCATTTAAATTTAATTTTTCCTATCTAGAAACATAGCGTATATTCCCATTTATTAGGGTATTATTTTGTATTCTATTGTAGACTTCTAATTTTTAAAAACATATAAACCTTCAGGTCTCAGTAGATATATTTATTCCTGTCAGGTTTTTCTTTTGTGTGTGTGTGTGTGTGTGTGTGTGTGTGTATATATATTCCTATTATACATCTCGTAAGTTACACCGTATGCGGCAATCTTGTGTTTACCCTGAATACAGTCACCTACGGAACACTTGTTGCCAAATTTGATGAATTTCTCTTTCTAATATTTATAATTCATATTATTTTCTTAAATTTTTGCATTAGTTAAGATCCTCTGGACAATGTTAAATAATCTTTCTGACACTGAGGGCGTTGTTCCGTCCCAGACTTTCATGGGAGCTTTTATAACAGTTTACTATTAATCATGATATGTTCTACAGTTGAATTTACTTATATGACGGTCCTCTATATACTTGTTAAGGTGATATATAATTTTGGTGTTTATTTAAGGTCAAATGTAAAAAGAATGAAAATGAAGACACATCTTCCCAGAATAACTTACACATAATTATTGTTTCCAAGTCTTCCTCCCTTTTCATTTGCTTTGAAAGGAACCAGTTGTCTCTGGTATGTTGTCATACAGGAAAAATGGGGGCTAGATACTGACTGTCCCTGTTGCAGACTCATTTCTACTTACATACACATTTCCCGGCATGATTTCCGCCACTTTCTTCACTGAACTCAAATATGAGGGGTTAGGAACACACATTCTGACAATTCTCTAAATCCCTAGTCTGCTCTGCTCCCCATACATGTTTCACTACTAACAGCTCGTTTGAGATTTGTAAATAGAAAAATGGTGTCAATACAATGTGAATTATTCAAGTGCTCGCAACACTTTCCCACCCAAATAATTCCCCCGGGGGAAGCAGCCCCGCTCTGCTAGTTTTGTGGATTCTTCATACTTCCTGCGATAGCCTCCAGCCACTGCTTACTGCCCACCTGCTCTCTGCAGGGTCTCTTCCAAAGTCCCAATTATTGTTTGGTTAATAGTCTCGGAGCAAAGGTCAAAGATTTTGAGTGGTCTGCTGCATAACTGTCCCATAACCCCTATTACTTCTGGTGCATCACTTCTAAGAACTCAAGCTGTTTCATGGATGCATATATCATGTTTGATTGGAAATGCCTACAGTCTACACAAGGTCCTAAAAATGCAAATGTGTGTGTAATGCATATGTTTCTTTTACACAGAAACGACGTTATAATGAGGGTATACTCATGGCCGAAGGCAAAGTCCCTAAATTTTCTGCAAGCGATCCCAGGTAAGATACTTGTTTACCTTGTTATAACTATACACTGAATACTATACAGTTGAGTAATAAGTAAAGCACAATCACCAAGAATGTTACTCATTTGAGATTTCCAAGAGCAGATCTGTGTAGGGCAGGGCACAAAAAGCCAGTGGCACAAAAAGCCACTCGGGGATCACATGAGCATTCTGTCCCAGAATGGGTGCTCCTGGGGACAGAGCTCTGCCAGAGGTGATGAGTCAGAGGGAATAAAATCTAGAGAAAGCTGTTTGACACGTGGACCTGGATCAGAAGAAAATTAGGGCTGACACGCAGAATATGCATATTTACTGCAGTGTCTCACACGCTATTTTCAATAATTGCCATGTATAAGGTGTGTGTATAACTCAGCTCTGTAAGTTTGCGTGTTTTGGGGACAGAGTTGAAGGACAGCCAATAATTTTTCATTCTTTATTTCTAAACTGATGTTCTACCTATTAAATTTGCTTGGTAAATTTCAAATGTTTGCTAGTGGCACAATTTTGAGGTGCACACTTTTGCAAATAGAAATCCCACTTCTTCAGTCATGTTGTCCCACCTCCTAAAGCAGACGTACCACCCAAACTCTTTAAATATTTACATGTGTGCATTTCTTTCTGATCGCTGCTGCATGGCCCCACCTACCATCACAGCTGGGCAGAGCGTGGTTCCACTGGTGGTTCTTCTCACAGACGAGGGGCTCGTCGTCACTCAGGGTGTATCCAGGGTCACAGCTGAAAGTCACCGTAGACCTGATGCCAAAATCACTGCCGTGCCGACGGCCATTCACAGGGATTCCTGGGTCAAGGCATGAGTCTGACTCTAGAGTCACACCTACAAGCCCAGAAAAAATACACGATGTAAGGATCTTCCCAGTTTGTAGACAAGGAAAAATATCTGTGCCATAATGCATATGAAATAGCTCCAGACTTACCCAGACCTGGACAATTAGGCAAGTGAATCCAATAATCCACTCATGTAAAAAACAGTACATTTTCAAATAACTGACCAAGTTTTATCTGTAGAGAGACATATATTGGTACTCTACTTGCCAGATATATAACAGTGCACAGCTGAATAATTCGCTGACCTCTCTGAATTTAACAGTTCTTCAATTGAAGAGCAATGATCTGTACCAAATGAAGTCTAAGCCTTTTCCCATTTTCCACCTCTATCCCTTCCCCACGCTCCAACATTTTATATTTTATGTTTCAGTTCGAGTTTTGCAGTCATACTTCCACTTTCACATATATGCATACATTCGCCGACGCCCATACACACATAGTGCAAATTAAAACTACATTCGAGTTGATTTTCTAAAACTGCGTCCCATAAATCCATGCTTTTTTTCCATATCTGTACTTAAGTCAGCCACGTTCAAGACGTCTGCAATTAGGCTGACGATGCTAAACGATGTTAAAAGGTAAAGTGCAATGGAGAGTCAAGTAATTATGACCATTCCATTAGAAAAGTTTCTTTTCTCTGTTTTTTAATGCTTCTCTCTAATTTTAGAGTAATATATATTTTAAAAATAAAGGGAATGGGAAGAAGGGAAAAGGATATTATGGCAACTTTGATGAATGCAAAACAACAAAAAGAAGACCTTGCTATCACTGTGTGTAGCTCTCTCAGTAACCTTCAGAACGCTGCAATTATGACTTGAACTACTAATCAAATATTTTAAATCATTACCAACATTTAGACTGTTTAGTCCCCCAAAAGGTCTTTGGGATAACTCTGCTGGTCACTGCACATAGTGTACCAAATTTTCAGTGCTGTTCCATATGGATATACCTTCCTTCATTAAGTCAAACATATGAAAAACAACTCGGGATGGTATTTTAAAATAAATAATAAGTGATCATATTTCTTGATTCGTATAGAAAAAGCTGATGCAGTCGGATCAGGAACACAAAGACGACCATGGACCACTGTTCAAAAATGTGCAGTAAGGGGCGTGGTCTCCACACAGAGACTAGCTCCTGCCAGATAACCTCTCAACGGTGGGCGTTTCCTGAGTGGTAGGCGGCTTTGTCATTCACGGTGGGCCCCTGGGGCCACACCTGAGAATATATATTCACCAGGGAGCTTAGGGCGGGCTGCTGGTATAACACGGTTTCAGTCCAGTGTACAGGGAGTGGGGCAGCGGAGACGGAGTTCATCCATGGGGGCAATGATTCAATCAGCGACGCCTAGGCAATGAAACCAATAAAATCTCTGGACATGGAGCTCAGGTGAGCTCCCCTGGTCAACAGTGCTCTGTGCAGGTTGTCACACATCATGGCAGGGAGGGGGCGATACCGTTCATGGTTCCTGGGGTAGAAGACCCCCGCAAGCTCTAAGTGTGGACCCCTGCTGGCACATTCCACCCTCTCTGTCTCTTTCTTTGGCTGGTTCTAACTTGTCTGCTTTCCTAATGGATGCCACTGAGCATCACCACTTTCTGGGTCCCTACTATCAAATTATCAACCCTCAAGGTCATTTAGGGAGCTCTCTGAACTTGCAGTTGGGTCGAGAATTGCCGGGATGGGCGACTGCACTTCGCACATTTGTGCCCCTAAACTTAGTTTGGTATATCAGGTAAAAGGACCAAAGGAAACATGAAGCCATGAGCCATGAAGCTCATGAAGCCACTGGACTTACGGACACAAGTGGGAAGCTGTACTTGAAACTGGGATGCCCTTGCAAAATGCCCCGCATTATCGTAGCTTGTCAATTGAGTTTCACTATGTCTAACAATTGCTCTTAAACATTTCTGACAACTGTAAACATTAACAGTCAGTGGCCATTTAGGGAAGTTCCACTAGATCTCAGCTTCTTCTCTTCTCTGGGCGACACGCTGTCCACCCAGGACATGTGTCTCTGGGGACTCACACGGAAGCACTGCAACTGCCCAGTCATGTTTTTCTGGCCCAAATACTGTTCAGGATACACATATAATCTTAGTGAAGTGCCGTTAGCTGCTTTGGTCAATGCGCTTTTTCCTAATAGTGGAATGAACGGATTATTACATCACGCAGAAAATGAACACCTTTCATTGTTTTAATTATTCAGTTATTTTACTTTGTAATGACCGGCTATGTCTTTCTGAGTTTTACAGTGAAATCGCCCAGGCCGCTCTGGCAGCCACGCAGAACGGGTGACGCTCGCGTCGGGCAGTGGAGCAGCACAGACCAGGGCGCGGTCGCGCGCACAGGGACACGCGTGCCGCCGTCCCCCGGGCGGGTGGCACTTACTCTCGTAGCGGATGAGGAAGCCCACGCTGGCGCGGCTGCTGTCGGTGGAGAAGAGCAGGTACAGGACGTTCCCGGTGCTGACGAGGAAGCGCGGGGCCTGCGTGCCGTGGAACTCGCCGATGAGCGGGGACGCTGCGGCCGGGCCATCCCTCACCTCCAGCGTGTCGTAGTTGACTTCCGTCTGGAACCTGCGGACACCGGGAGGCGGCCCGCGTTGCGATGCGGGGCCGCGGGGACTGACGCGCATTCCCACCGCACCTGCGCTCACTGCTCACAAGCCCCTTACGCAGGCCCCTTGGGACTCGGCACGCAGACACGCGTGTAAGGGCCGCGCTTTTTCCACAGGAAACGGTGCGCCCCCGCCCCTCCTCTTACTGAATACTCTGTCCTGTGCCATCACGGACAAAAAGGGGACAGTGCCCCAGCTCTGAAATAAACGTGCTGTGACCAGATCACTTGTCATTCGTAAATAAATAAATAACCAATCACCAACTGGTACAAAACAATCGCTCCACATTTTTTTAACTATTTGTTATGCTCCCCCATCTAAGGTAAGTGTGGACATCTTAGCATAGCACAGCTGAAACGACATCGGAAAGTAAGATACCACAACTCGAAGTATGTGACAACACCCTGGAAATAACCAATCCTGTGCTTTTCAGTTGCATTAGCTCCTTCAAAACTAGAGGAGCGTTCAGGACACTGGTGCTTCAGCAGCTAAATGCTACTTTAACGACTCGAAAAGGTAGAGCAGCTTCCAGAAGTGCTTAACTTCTCCTCCAAGAAGGACGTGGCCCCACATGGTATTACGTGCAGACGCAGCACTTGGGTCCTTCGCTGCAATGCAGGCGCCCTTCCAGGCACCGAGGTATTTTCTACATGCGCCCAATGCTCGGGGTAAAGCTAACCGGTTTCAAGGGTCTGGCTGTGCGCGCAGGGACCATGACGCGTTGGGAGCCTCTGGGTCCCTGGGAACAAGGGAACAAACACTTCCCTGGTGTGTGTGTGTGGGGGGGGCGCCTGCACCAAGAGCCCCCACACTTTGCACGGACCTGCCCATGGGGAGGAGGACCAGGGAGAGAGCGGCCATCTGAGCGTCACGGGGAACGACAAGAAGACGCGGGAGCGGCAAGGCTCTGCCGGGTCCACCGTCAGGCCACGTGCCACCACGCACACTGACGATACATTCCTAGCGCTACCAGGAGCCGCCGACCGTCTATAAACAACACGTGTGGCGTGGCGTGGCGTGCTGAGGCCACAGGCTGGGCACTGGGGGTTGCATAGTGCAGCTTTCCCTGTTCAAAATGTTCTCAAAAGGCCCTACGGTTTCTCTGTTATGTGAGTCCAAGTTAACGAGTCTGGAAGCGCATAGAATGATTCTCATTTGAAATATCTGCACACAGGTTTGTACGTCTTATTTCAGGACAGTTAGCACAGAGGAAGTGCACAGCCCAACAGCTGCAAGACTGCCAGGAGAAGTGTGGAAAGAGAAAAGTCTGAGTGTGTTTCCTTATTTGGGCGCCTAACACCCAGGGCATGAAGATGACATCAGCATGGAGCTGAAAATCTCTCTGCAAACACGTCCTACATGAGGGTGTCAGCCCCGCGTGTGGCTCAAGGTGTAAACTGAATTGCGCCATGCAATTCATCTTTTAAAGAGTGGTATGAAAATCACAAATGTCTGAAAATACCTGAAATACTGGTACTTACAAATGGAATTCAGCAAAATACTACAGTTCAATAATATTGAAAAGATGGAGAAAAATTATGTGTGTCTCTGTTCAGGCTACTAAAAATAGAGTGACAGAGCACTAATGAGCTGTGCCAAGCTGCGCTGGAAAAGCACAGCTTTTGCAAAATGATTCAGATCCCATGGAGTTCGAATGTGCTTCTGCTTCTTACCCGCACAACACCAGAAAGTGTAAAATCTAGTAACGAACCAGACTTAATTTACTGAATACGACTGAGCTAATGTTCTCCCGGTGATTAAGACACGTGCAAGGAGACATTCTCCCACATAACGGAGATGCAAACCAAAGCTCTTCTTCTGAGAGATTATCCTAGTGGAGATCATTATTATTCCATCAGAGAAAAGTAATAATAGAAATAATTTCAAATACAAATAATTACTAAGAGATAAGGACAACTCCTACTCAAAACCTTTCCTGTATGAAAGTTTTGATTGTTATAAAATTAGTGGAAACAAAAAGAAAGTAATATAAGAATGTTCTTCATTTTGAGACATTGTAATATTTTGAGTATTCAAACCCAGAACTCAGTCTAGTCATGGAGAAGGTTATTCGAAAAAGCCTGATGCTGCTCGGAGATTAAGCTTGAAACACTAAATAGCTTTTAAAGCACATGGTTCGTTCAAAAAACTTTTTCGTTTCTAATCATCAAATTGATACCATTGTTGAGATGAGTAGGAACAAGTTTTAATCATGAAAAACTGGAATAGCATGATTATTTTAAGTTACCATATAGACAATCAAATAGCTGCACCAAACTGCATTCCAGGGAAAGTACCAGTCATGGATAATTCCTAGATGACTAACCGGTCACACCCTGACCACTGCCAACGTGCGAACTAAAGGCGCCCAGCCCGCTCCTGGTCCCAGGGTCACCACCAAATGAGCGCTGATTCCCGCCCTTCTGGAAGGCACCTGAGGGGCCCACGGAGCCCCGTGGCAGGCCACGTAGTGCACTTGGTATATGCGTCTGCCCAGGACCAGCACTCCCCAGGCAAGCCTGCATGGGGCGCCTGAGCTGGTCGTGGAAGATAAAATCCAAGGACGAACCTTACTGAGCAAGAGCCTACGTCTTTGTAACTGAACTTGTCTGGGGGAACCAATGAGCAACTGTCATATTTCAAACTTTTAAGATCCACTTACCTAAAAACACTGCACATGCGAGGGTCCAAATTAAGGAAGAAAAGGGTTTTCCTTACCTATCAAAAGTTATTTTGATAGAGTGTCCTGGTTTTGCTTCAATTATCCATTCGCAGTTTAAAGAATCTTTATAATATCCCGGCCATCCCGGAGGCAAAATGACACCACTCGAAGCTGTCAGATGTCCGCCACACGGGGCTGAAAGGTGAGGCAGGGTGTCAGCAGGTCACCGAGCACACGGCTGTCACACAACTCGCTCTGCTCTGTTCCTGGTTTGACCATTTCAAGTATCAAAGCAAAACTTATTCCCAAGTAAACTGAGATCATTGAGTCCTTTGTAGTAAGCTTCACTTCATGGTTAAGTAACTATCCAATGATACTGTCTCGGAGATTTAGACAAAAAGAAAGATAGCTGAGATACTTCTAAATCTGTATAATGAATTATTTCCCAAATACAAAGATGTGCTTCCTTTAGTAAAGCTTTAAAACTTTGTGAGCTGTCATGTTGGAATGCACCTAAATTGTCAATGTTATTCTTTAACATCCTGTCTTTTACATATCACTGTAATTCACAGTGCACTTCAGAACGTGCATCCCTTTATCCTGATGAAGCAGACATGTTAATCTTAATACTGCGGACCAACAAACTTAAACCCTGAAGTACTGGATGATGACGTCAGCTTTGCTCAGTAGTCAGCTTTGATTAGGTGATGCTGAGATAACAAACACACCCGCCATGTGGGGAGCTCAAGTGAGCGGTCACTGCCCTGGGGCTACACAGGGAGGGACTGTGCCCACAGGGCCTTCCTTCCAGGAGTCATGGCTGTGGGAAAGGTCTTGCTGGCGATCAAAGACTCTGGGCCAGAAGCTGGCCCTGTCACTGCCGCTTAGTACCTACTTGGTCACAACCCGTCAGGTCTCAGCAAGAAGAGAAGACCTGTCGGGCGGAGATCCAGAATCAGGAACGTCCGGTGAGCAGCACCAGGGACGTCAGGGTTGCATTCACATAGGCGATAACAAAACAGCATACGTGTGAATAAGGTGTTCAAAACACAAGTCTCCTTTGATTTAGGGACTATCCGGTGTTGTACTCCAGGTAATTTCCTGGTAAAGCCCTTCTTGATTATACATATTGTTTTCTGCAGCTTTATTTGTAAACTAAATATTTGGCTTGGGTGTATTACACTAATACTGGCTTTTTAAAATGTCCTACAGGACTCTGTCCATCTTTTCCATTACCTGTGAGTTTCCCGACACTAAATCCTCTGTACGTGAAAGATCGAGAACGTATTTATGCATCTCTTGGGTGTTTGTGTCTTTTTCAATCTTTAATCTGTTTTCAAATCTCTTTTTATGGTACTTTGTTGATTCACATTTTGCACTTTTAATTTGGGTCACTTTAGGTAATTTATTATTATTGTTATTATTATTACTATTCAGGAAATTGCCTATTCCTTTGAACTTTAAAATCTGTTGCCATAGAGTTAATGATGTGGTGCTGTAGAATTATTTTTTCCCCTTCATAACTTATGTTTTTAATGACACTGAGCTGTGCTGAAAAATACAGGCAGGTTAGAGGCAGAACAAATAAAGAGAGAAATCTTTCATCCAGAAGTCACACAATTTACAGCCACGATGTGCTTGCATCCAGTACATTCTGCCAGAATAAACAAACAGACTGTTAAAAAAATAATTCTTCATTGTGAGCCTTTTACTCTTTATGTAAAATTAATAACAATGCATTATTTTATTAGTGTATTAAATTATTTTTAATTATGGTTATTCCTCTTTTATACTGCTAAATACCTTTTTTTCCTCTGAGTTTCCTTACCAGAATCATAGAGGGTTTGCCTTTTTTATTGATATTAACAAAGAACTCACTGTTGCATTGAATTACTTTCTCACGTTGATTTTAGTTAATATAGTATTGTAATTTATCTTTTGTTTTTTCCCTACCTCCCTAACAACGGCAATGCATTCCTGTTTCCTTTTTGTTCCACGCAGGGTGGATGGGAGGGACATTCTCCTCCTATGCAGGCTCTGCTGCGGGGTTTCGATTCCCCCTCAGAAGGGGCACTGACCCAGGCCCTGGCCAGCCATCTCCTCAGGTCCTCTCTGGGAGTCACCTGTGCTCAGCCATCAAGTAAACTTGAAGCATCTCTTTCACTCTTAACTAGTCCTTCGTGTTGTTTTCTTTGATGACCCATAGCTGGGTTTCACACTGAACTTTATCTGAAAGTTTCTTCTAAATAATGACAGAGTTGTCCATTCACATTTCATGTGATCCTTTGAAACTTCTGTCTGACTTCATGCAAACAGTCACCTGCCACAAACCAGTGTCCTTTTCTTCCTGGGCCTGGACTGCGCTGAGGGTCAGACCTGCCCTGAGCCCACAATGCGTGGGCATCCAGTTGTGCCAGCTGGAATCGTCCGGGAGAGAACAGGCCGAGAGTCCCGTTTGTCTGAAACCCCTTCTCATGAAATGGTCCAGGCTGCAAAGTGAGTGGCTGGAGCAGTGTCGGTGAACGCGCTTAACCCTGCATGCTGTTAGCATCGTCCATCAGAGCATCCACGAGTGGGTATTTACGTACTCGTAATAACCCATCCATTCATTAGCGTTTGATACAGTGCTGCTTTTACACAAAAAACATACATTTAAAATACGCAATAAAATAGATAAAAATGAAAATTCTATTATTTTCTTGCCCTTCCGTTTATTGATTTTCTACTCCTGGTGGTGCTCACAGCCCACAAAATTGTTTTAACAACTTCAGAAAGTATGGAAACACGAACACCATTCCGTCGTTTTAGCAAGGTCTGCCAGTGCTGACTTCCAGTCACGCTGATCCTTAAAATAACAACAGAGCACTTTGGAGGGAGGGCTGGGGGCAGGACGAGGTCACCACCCGCCCACAGCCCCACTCCACCACGCTGCCAGTCAGCAGGCTGGGGGGCCGTCCACGCCGAGACTGCTTTTACTCAGGGCACCTGCCTGGCGACGTCAGGTCAGTCAGTCGACAGAGGGGAGTAACCCTCTGCTGCGGGTTCTACCACGTTTCCCGGAAATAAGACCTAGCCGGACCATCAGCTCTAATGCGTCTTTTGGAGCAAAAATTAATATAAGACCCGGTCTTATTTTACTATAAGAGTAGGTCTTTATAATATAATGATATGATATGATATGATATAAAATATAATATATAATATAATAATGAGTCTTATGTGAATTTTTGCTCCAAAATACGCATTAGAGCTGATGGTCCGGCTAGGTCTTATTTTCGGGGAAACATAGTATTTGATATGGATTTCTCTTCTATTTCCTTATTATAAAAGAAACACCTTTTCACTAAAGAAACCGAGAAAATAAAATGAAATGAAGAGGGAAAAAATTCACCCATAACTTTGATTAACATTTTGGTGTATAACTTCCTTTTTAGTTTTTAAAAATTATACATATATATATATATATATATATATATGTACATATATACATGTATATATACATATATTTCTATGTTTATACTAAATACATATATACATTTAAATATATATATATATATTTCTTCAGAGTGCCAAATTACCACAGAGGCGGTTGTGTCATGCGATCTTCCACTTGGTGACATGTAATGAGCACCTTTGATGTTACAATCTTGTCAATGATGCACGTTATCCTTGTTTGTAAACGTGTCATGATTTGTCCAACTGGTTCTCTGTTTAAAATCTAGTTTTTCTGAACTTTTACTATTATATTTAATACTGAAAAAAAGCCTTCTCGAAAAAAAAAATCTTTTCACAGCTGCTTGAATACATCCTTTTAATACTGATCCTGAAGTATAAGTTATGGCTGAAAAGGTAGGAAAAAATTAGGACCCTTGATATAACTTTACACTGTCATGTTCTGATTGTATACTCTCCAGAACACAGCGAGGAAATGCCAGCTACCTCACAACCTTACCAATAATACATCTTATTGATGTGCTAAAACCTCTGCCCATCTGATACACAAAAATGGTATTTTACCATTGTGTGAAAATCTGTGTATCTTGCCAGTTTTCAAAAGGCTACCATACTGTGTAATCCCAATTTTGTAATGTGGAATTACATTACATTTGTCTGTGGAAAAGACAAAACTATGGAGACAGTGAAAAGGCCAGGTTGTCAGGGGTGGGGGAGGGGTGAACGCGGAGCACAGGGGACGTTTAGGGCAGTGAGACTCCTCTGTGTGACGCTGTGACGGTGGCTACAGGTCATCACACATCTGTCCAAACCCACAGAAGGAGCGACACCAACAGTGACCTGATGTGAGCTGTGGACGCTGGGTGATGACGTGTCAGTGCAGGCTCATCAGGTGTCACAAGTGTCCCTTCCGGGGGGCTGTTGATGACAGGGAGGCTGTGGGGGGGTGTGTGGGAGATCAGGGGGTATATACGGGAAATCTCTGTACTTTCCTCCCAACTTTTCTGTGTATCTAAAATTGCTCTAAAACGTGACTACTGAAAAGACCTCTATTTCTTTGATGTTCACTGGAGATAAATTTTTTACAAAGTTTTTCTTTACTCATTGTGCATGGACCATGTGAGTATATATTCTAAGTAAATATATTTTACCTGAGAAGACATTAGAGGTAACACACTCCTTAACTGATTTTTCTGTCTGTTCGTTTTTTACATAGGTAACCAGAGTGGAAATGTCAAGAAGAAAACTAGGTATTATTTACATCAGCTACATGTGAAGTAGTTAACTAAAAACTATGTTGTTGTTATGGGATGAATCACGTGCCCCCACATCCACGTTTTGAAGTCCCAATCCCAGCACTGAGAATGTGGCCTGTTTGGGTAGAGGGTCAGTGTACATGTAATTAGTTAAGATGAGGCCCCTGGAGCTAGCCATGACCCAATGTGACTGGTTCCTCAGAAACAGGGAAATTTGGACTCAGAGGTGCCCCCACATAGAGAAAGCTGGGGTGATGATTCTACAAGCCAAGGAACTCCAGAGATGCCAGCAGACCACTGGAGGTGGGAGAGACCTGGAGCTGACCCTGCCCTAGCGGCCTTGGAAGGAACCAGCCCTGCGACGCCTGGATCTCAGACGTCTGGCCTTTGGGCCTGAGGGACACCACCTTTTTGTGTTTAAACCCTGGATTTGTGCTCCTCTGTTACAGCTGTCCTAGGAAACCAATGCAGTTGTTCATTCATTTATTTTTAAATTAGATGCACGATTGCAAAGGAAAATAAGGGAAATGAGCGAGGACGTACCTTCACATCGAGGCACAGCTGAGCTCCAAACGACATTTCCATCCTGCAGGATACAGGTGATGGATTCCGAGCCCTGCGTTTTGACAAAGCCATCATCACAGTGGAAGGAAACCGAGCTCCCAAGGAGAAACCGGTCACCAAAACGCCGTCCATTTATGGGGATACCAGGATCATGGCACTCATTTTGACCAAATGCTGAAAAGGGGAAAAAAAAAAAAAAAGAATAAAATATTCAAATATTAATCCCATGTATTAATTATATGTATTAAAAGAACCTAGTTACAAAGCAACATATTATCCTAAATTTGAGTTATTTATTCCTAGGTAGATAGATAAATACAGCTAATTAACAGGATATTGTCCTCTAGTGAGAGAGAGAGATGGGCACATGGATGTAACTACACCTACACAGCATTGAACAGCTTGACAGCAGTTTTCACATCCACGAAGAAAAACTGAGACAAGGTGGGAGGGCCGGGGAGGAGTTTGGTTCACACGCATCTTGGTTAGAATCCTGGTTCTTGAGAGTCACCTGCTCATGGGCAGATGACCCTGCAGGTCTGAGCCCAGCTCGCTTCATTTACAGAACGAGGACTCTGCAGCCTACATCCCGGAGTTCTAGTCATAGGAAATAAGTACCAATTACCGTGTTTCCCCGAAAATAAGACCTAGCTGGACCAGCAGCTCTAACGCATCTTTTGGAGCAAAAATTAATATAAGACCCAGTATATTATATTAATTACCTCATATCATATCACGTCATATCATATTATAGACGGGGTCTTATATTAATTTTTGCTCCAAAAGATGCATTAGAGCTAATGGTCCAGCCAGGTCTTATCTTTGGGGAAACGGGAAACAGGGTACTTGTGCGAATTCTGAGCACAGCACCTCAGAGAAGTACGCATTGAGAAAGTTGTCACTTGTAACTAATTTAACACTTGAATCTTGCTTTATTCCCTCCACAAGGCATGCATGTTGATGTTCGTAAATATAATCTAGTTTGCAAATGAGGAATCCAAGGCAAGGAAAAGTTAGCTGCTTTATCACAATTCACCAAGTATACACAAGAGCTGGGTCTCATCCCCGGCTCCTGACCCCAAACGCCTCAGTCCTTGTTCCTGTACTGTTTCAGTGCATAGAGTGTGCATTGGTGGGTGGGGGGATGGATGGATGGATGGATGGATGGATGGATGGATGGATGGGAAGCAAGAGGGAAGGAAGGGAGGCAGGCAGGCCAGAAAGAGAGGACACGTGAGAGAGCCAGTGCTTACCACGGGGGTGACCAGGACGTTAAGGTAAACACAGATGCATTTTGGGGGTTAGCAGGATAATGCTGTACAGTTTTGCTCCTCTCATCATGTTAATTATGACTATGAAACCTCAGAAGCAGCGGCCTTGACACTCGGCTTCCTGAGTGTCAGTAAAGGGGACAGGCGTGGCGGCGGGCGGGCACACTTACTGGTGTAAGTGATGTTGAACCCTCTGCCAGTCGTGGAGTGATCCGACTGAAATTCCAAGCGGACCACGTGCCCGCTGCTGGCCAGCTGGGCGGGCACATCATTGCCAGAAAAGGTCCCGAGGACGGTGACGTCAGAAACGCCGTCATCCTTGACCGCGAGGAAGTCGAACTGCGGCTCCACGTCGAAGTCGTTAAAGATGAGGTGAACCCTGGTTCCCGGCTCGGAGAGGATCAGCCACACGCAGTTCATGTTGTTCCCGTACTCCTCGGGGTAATTTGGGGACAGGATGATCCCCGACGACGCAGTGAAGTTGAAGAAGCACGAAACTGTGGAGACACAGAGGTTGCTGCCGACCAGGTGCAGGGATGGCTGAGATCCCGGGAAGGGACCCCGGGAATGGATCCTGGGAATGACACCTGGGAAGGGACCCTGGGAAGGGACCCCAGGAAGGGACCCTGGGAAGGACCCCGGGAAGGGACCCCGGGAATGACACCTGGTAAGGGACCCGGGGAAGGGACCCCGGGAAGGAACACCGGGAAGGGACTCCGGGAATGACCCCAGGAATGATACCTGGGAAGGGTCCCCGAGAAGGGACCCCGGGAAGGGACACCGGGAAGGGACCCTGGGAATGACCCCGGGAAAGAACCCCGGGAAGGGACCCCGGGAAGGGACCCTGGGAATGACACCTGGGAAGGGACCCCGAGAAGGGACCCTGGGAAGGGACCCCGGGAAAGGACACCAGGAAGGGACCCCGGGAATGACCCCGGGAAAGAACCCTGGCAAGGAACCCTGGGAATGACACCTGGGAAGGGACCCCCGGGAAGGGATCCTGGGGAAGGGACCCTGGGACGGGACCCCCGGGAGGAACCCCCAGGAATGACCCCGGGGAAGGGACCCCAGGAAAAGAACCCCGGGAAGAGACCACGGGAAGCGACCCCTGAGAGGGACCCCCAGGGAGGGACCCCGTGAAAGGACCCTGGGAAGGGACCCCTGGGAGGGACCCCGGGGAAGTGACCCCGGGAAGGGACCCCGGGAAGGGACCCCGGGAAGGGACCACAGGGAAGGGAACCTGGGAAGGGACCCATGGGAGGGACCCCAGGGAATGACCCCGGGGAAGGGACACCGGGAAGGGACCCAGGGGAAGGGACCCCGGGAAGAGACCCTGGCCTGCCCATCACCAGGACCAGGACCTACGACTATAAGTCGCTCATTCTGGACCATGACGTTCTCTCTTTGCCCAAACTAACTAGAATATTCCCTCATATGTAACACAACCAGACCTACACAAAACCAAGTAGAGGCTCCTTACAAACATGGTCCTACCCAGCGCACTAAAACTTGGGGCAAGAGACAAACATTTCTATTTACTATGTTCCTTCTACAGAAGAACAAATATTCACATGAAGACATGTGTCTGTGTCACAGGAACAACTTCTGGAAAATAATATTGGTCCTATGCAGTCTTCTAGGATAACTTTTGACTTTACAGTTTGTTTCCTTTAACATGCATTTTCTCAAGTTATTTATCTATTTAATTAGTTACAGGGTAATTATTGATAAATAATAACTTGGAAAATCAGGCGATATTTTGGGTGGATACTACAAAAATCTCTTGGAAAACCTACTTTTAAGATTGTGTACTTAAAAATCCGTGCACATACAGAGGGTGCCAAAAAATGTATACACTGCCTTCCATACAATGGGATTTATAGATGATGTAATACAGAATTGTACACCTGAAATCTATGTAATTTTACTAACAATTGTCACCCCAATAAATTTAATAAAAAAAAATAAAAAAAAAAATGTATATACATTTTAAGAAAGGAAAAAACTATATTAAAATTGTAATACTCAGGATATAGTACCGATAACAAAAGATGAATATAAGTCATGTGTATACATTGTTTGGGCCCCCACCCCCGGTAGTTTTGGAGGGAACAGCTGTTGCATATATTTCTAGGATATGGTTTTGCTTCCTGTTCAACATGATTTCGTATCCATTTTCCGGCCACTGCTATATTTAGTTAAAAAAAACAAAACAAAAACAAAAACAAGAAAAAGAAAAACAGCCATGTTTCTAACTTGGTTCTGAAGTCCCTCTTTCCTCCTAGTTAAAACACTTTCTGTCAGGGGAAACAGGCAGTTCTTCCTCTGAAATGCAAACTGACGGCCCCGCCCATGCTCACAGCTCAGGCCCTGTCACCCGTGGAGTCCCAAAGACCACTGCCCTAGACGCCGCACGCAGCCCAGCATGACACAGCCGTGTGCTGAGTTCCCCCAGTGCACCACCGGCCAGTGACGAGGCTGCAAGGGCACATTGCCTTGCTGCTGCTGGTCAGAGATGCTCTCTCTCCCGGGCGTTTGGGGGCTAAC
The DNA here is from genome assembly GCF_057876585.1 of Rhinolophus sinicus. NCBI lineage: Eukaryota > Metazoa > Chordata > Mammalia > Chiroptera > Rhinolophidae > Rhinolophus > Rhinolophus sinicus. Next base: position 191,146,277 of record NC_142516.1, on the reverse strand, counting down.
CCCTGAGCACGCACTCACTGCCCTCTGTCCCCGGGGCAGGATAAAGGGCCCGGGCCAGGCCCAGGACTCACACACGCAGCTGGGCTTGTTGCCCGACCACTGGTTGTTCTGCTGACACGTGATGACTCTCTCCCCCACCAGCTCAAAGGCTGCCTGGCACTCAAAGGTGAGGGTGTCTCCATGGAGAAAACTGCTGCCAGTCCGCTTCCCATAGGCTGGGACGCCGGGGTCCCCACATCCTCCCTTTTCAATTTCTGAAAAAGGGAAAGACAAACCATTAAAACTATACAACAATGATACCAAAACCTGGTAAGGATACCACAAAAAAGTAAACTATGAGACCAACATCTATGATGAATACAGATACAAAAATCCTAAACAAAATTCTAGCAAATCAAATGCAACAACACATTAAAAAGATTATTCATCACGACCAAGTGGGGTTCATCCCAGGGACACAAGGACGGTTGAACATACTCAAATCCATCAATGTGATACGTCACATAAACAAAATAAAGGACAAAAATCATATGATTATATCAACTGATGCAGAAAAAGCATTTGACAAGATACAACATCCATTTATGATTAAAATACTTAATAAAATGGGTATAGAAGGAAAATACCTTAACATAATAAAGGCCATATATGACAAGCCCTCTGCTAATCTCATAATTAATGGAGAAAAGCTGAAGCCCTTTGCTCTACGTTCAGGAACACGACAGGGATGTCCCCTATCACCTCTGCTTTTCAACATAGTGTTGGAAGTCCTTGCCAGAGCAATCAGGCAAGAGAAAAAAATAAAAGGCATCTGAATTGGGAATGAAGAAGTTGAATTGTCACTCTTTGCAGATGACATGATGCTATATACAGAAAACCCTAAAGACTCCACCAAAAAGCTATTAGAAACCCTCCAGGCCATCAAGTAAAGATGGCCCTGACAGTACAGGTGTGTGGGAGCACAGAGCACCCGGACACCATGCAGGCTGAAGGGGGCTCCAGAGAAGAAGCCCTGCCCTTCAGGACAGGCCACGCGTGCGGTTCACGTGATCCACTGCGCTGAACACAGCTGGGGTGGATGTACTTGAACTTAACGGGTGCTATGCCTTAAACCACGTTTCTTTCACTGAAGTTGACAAAGGCCACTCAGAACAGAGCCTGCCTCTGGCGTGTGCTCTGCGCTGCGTCGGGGCCAGGTGCCCAGGGTGCTGGCGAAGGACCCAGATCTGAGGTCAGGCGTCAGGCCCCAGACGAGGTGAACGTCTGTTTCTTTGCTGGACACCACGAGCGATGTCGTGTCACGATGCCTCAGTGCTTGCTTCATCAGCTTCCTACTTCCTACCTCTTAAACAATGTATTCCTAACTCGGGGGAAGGGCCTGGCATGGAGGGCTGGTGATAATAGGTGACGTAGCCAAGACTATGATCATTAGCAAACGTCAGACTTCTAGAAGCTTCTTTCTGCCTCTGCGACGTTCAAGTTCATAGTTTCTTCTCACAGTGAAAGAAACGACGGCATTTTCGGTAAGACTACTTCCCGCATTGAGCTGAGCACTCCTGACTTCACTGACTGCTCAGAACAAAGTGGCTGCAGTTAGACACACAGTATGGAAGCAGAGGGTCTTTCTGCTTCCCAGGCTGAGGGACAAGCGTGTCCTGGGGTCACTCATTTCCAGCAGAGACATGATGCGCCGTGGTCCAGAGGCCTGTGGCCGCACGTGTGTCTGGTGTGTCTGCCGCGTCTGCGACGAGGTGCTTGGCAGTGAGTGGTGACTGCGAAGGTGGCACGGTCGCAAAGCAGATATTCTGCGTGCACATATTCTGTGGTCACTCTTACTCTTCAGCCATCAAGGAATATGGATGTGTCCTGCAATTAGGCCAGTGAAGCTTCACGTGGGGGGGACCTTCTTGGGACCTTCTGCAGTCTTGACCCTGTACAGGCTCTGTGCCACTCTTGTCCCAAACGTTTGTGACAAAATCCACACAGATTTCAGAATTTCCCTTGGAGGTCATTGCTTTTACGTTCGCGTCTGCCTCAACGTCACCTACTATCCGAACAAGCAGCAGGTGAATTAGACAATGTTGGGCCTGATGCAGTAACTGCTCGAGCCTCCTGCTACCTGGAGATGAGGGGGGAAGTCAGAGAAGACCTCGCAAGGCTTCCTTCAAAACACACACTACAGTTCCTTACGCAGGAAAATGCTGCAGCCCGAGAGAAGCAAAGTGCCAGGCCAAACACCCCAGCACGTAACGGGGTCGCCGTGTGATCTGATGGGGGGCCCAGGGGACATTGGGCTGCATGGCGCTGGCTTCCGGCAGCTGCGAGTGTTTGCACAAAGTCCCCTGGGGGCTCCATGCTATTCCTACCCATGCAGTTTTCTTCGACCATGACCTTTAAAAGTACTGAATAATATTATTTCATTTTCAATTTTTCATGTTAATTTTTCTGAATCTTCTGAAGTGTTTATTTTGAAGATATTTTAATCACCTAAGACATTTATATTACACGGACATTATATATTTGACGCTCACCTCTAACACATTTTTTACTTGCTGTTTTACGTGTATTAGAGTTCACGTGATAAATGAGCGGCGGCGGATACAAAAGCACCAGACGGGCCGAGGACCACACAGAAGAGGACCTCGGATTTGGGCTTCATTCTTTCCTTGCGCCTTGTTATAATCTGCTGCAAGAGCTAAGGAAACCAGGTAAACTGTCAGTGACTGGCGAGAAGACACCACAATACACCACGAGATACAACTGACCTAAGAGTCACCAGCGCTACTGATTTTAGCTGCCGTGTTGCCAAGAGCTCCAATCCTTAGTCCTGAGGAAGTTTCACTTCTGTCAACCCATTTATATGAGCCTGGTGGGCCACACGTGTTACAGGAAAGGGTCAGACTGAGGATCTAGATTCAAGTTACAGACCTTTCATTTACTATCTACAGAAACTTGGGTTTATTATCTTGGATCCTCTTCCAAACAAAATGGTGGGCCGTCCTTATGTCCCAGGTACTCGGACCAACAATAATTTATTATCACTAGGAAGGCACTGTCTAGTGACCTGAGTGGACAGTGATGGATGAACAGCACAGGGCTCCTGGGGAGACACGTGTCTCACTGAAGACGTTCTGAAGTGAGCACTAAACATCCGACGTCCATCAAACAAACATAAACAACCCAAGGGGCTATTTTTTGTCCAGTGATCTCCTGGTAGGTCATTTAAAAGGGTTTGCATGTGAGCCTAGCAGTTGTGCTCACACTGCATCCAGGTGGGGTCCACACCTCGGCCCTGGGGACACCTGGCCTCAGGGACAAGCCAGGGCACAGATCAGCTGGGGGGGGGGGTGCATTACCTTTACCCTGTGCATTAATGAGGGACCAATTTTGCTCCTTTACAATTTTAATTCCCAACTGTCAGCCAACACCCAGCATTACTGCAGCCCTAATTTCAGGATGAAACAAGTCAAAAAAGAGAAGAAGAAGCCCTTCGACTTCATAAACTCAGTTAAGGTTGGTCCTTAAATCATTCGGCTATGCATTAGTACGACACGGTGCAATAACTGAGAAGTTTGAAGACACCTCTGTATTTGTTGTTTCCTATTGATTAGAAGCTTTGAGACTGAGAGATTAACTACCGTTTTGTTAGAGAATCAGGCATTGCTGATTCCAGCCAAGTTAAACAGAGCCCTCCTGGCCATGGTCTCTGCCGTCTGTCTGCATCAGTGGTCCCCAAGCTTGCCTACACGCAGTCTCTTGGGGAGACCTGCCTGCCAAGCACAAATCTGAGAGTCCAAGCTCTCTAGTGGTTCCCAGTGAGCCATTTGGCTACACTGTGGAGAAATGACAGGGGACAGGGAAGAAACAGCTACCAAAGAGGACAGTCTCTCACTCAGGATGAGGCATCCCCTACTTAGGGGAGAAGAGACGTGAAGCTACAGTTTCCTGGTGAGGAAACTTGGAACCCACTCACAGGCCATGCAGAGTGGGGCCGGGTCCCTGTTCAACAATGAACAGACGCAGAATATATCCCCCTCGCCTCCTAACAAACACACTGTTCCCAGAACATTTCAGCACTAGTTAGTGATACAGAAAGGACATCCTGAAAAATAACTGGTTTAGACGGTTCACTAACTTCTGGTAATAAATATTCCATAAACAAACATGCAATACATTTGCTACCAAAGCAACTGGGACACTGGGGTCGTTCCCAAACAATGGTCCTCAGTTTGGACTAACACAAAGATTTATGCATAAAATTAGACACCAAAGTGGATTTCTTACATACACCTATTTAAAAAGAATCACATAGAAATGATTGTTGTGCAATAAATCCACCAATGGATTAAATTAGTGCATTGACAGCTAAATCATCTCACAAGCTAAGCCACTATCTTTTTCACAGGTCACAGAAAAGTGTCGTGAAATATTATGAACATTGTTTCATTGCATTTGGCCACTAGGAACAAAAAGTTCAACGAGCTGTGGCTTAAATTACTAAGTATTTAATTTCCCTTACGTGCCAAAGAGGATGGAGGGAGGAAGCACAAGGCCAGCTGTTGGGCCATCACAGCCCGGACACCTGTCTCCACTGCCCTGAGGGGCCGTGGCCTCATGGTGCAAAGAGGCTGCTGGATCTCAAGGCAGGAAGAATGCGAGAACCACAGTCCCCACAAAGGTGGCCGGCGGCACTCTGTGAAAAACAAAACATTTTTCTACTTTATAGCGCCTCCCAAGAGGCCCTGTCTAGTTACTTTGTTTGCACTTCCTTGTCTCGTGCAGGTCACGTCTGAAGGATCCTGGAAATGTGATCTTACCATTTCCCAGACTCTTTAGTGGAGGAAGATGAAGGAAAACAGATTCTGGAAAGTGGTGTTTGCACAGCCAATCCACAATCTGCACAATTAGAAACTGAATTTAATTCTACAAAAAACACCTCTTCAATGGAAACAAAATCACCTCTCAAACCTAAAATCTATTTAAATGCATTTTGCACTGTTAGCCAAATGTACAATGTGTAAATATTTTGCTATTTTGTGTTTAGTTTTCAGGAGATAAATAAGAGAAAATGCTAGTTTAGGCAAAACGAGAGTATTACTAGAATAATTTTCACATAGGTAGAAAAAACAATGAATTAGGCAGAAAAATAAGAGAATGCTTGACATGATCACAGATCAAAATTATTTCATGACTTCTCTATTCTTTCTCAATTCTGCCATGAAAAATCAAATAGACACACGGCATCTTTTGTTGGATGAGAGGACAATTCACAGGGGCCCTTCAGCCTGTTAACTTCCCGCTGATTTGTATTTCTTGACTTCAAAGCACACCTGGCTGGTGGGCCACAGAGAAGAGAAGGGGTGCACGGTCAGGGGAAAGCCAATTGTAATTTTAGAAACTAGGGATCAGGTTTAATCAATTACCGGCCTAGTTATCAACTTTTTTTCTAAAGATATTGTACCAAAATGAAAGCTATCAGTTTTATAGCACTTTACATGCTTTTAGTTAGAAACCTTAGAACATAAACTCACTGTTTCCTCCAAATGGGTTTCATAATCAGTTTTTCTCGGAGAAACCAAATTGTACTGCTTAGAATGAAATACCATGTACGTATTTGGTTTTACTAAGATATTTTACATTTAATTTCATTACTAAATGCTATTAATAATATTTACTACATAATACTAAAGATGGATATTCTATGTTCACTGTATCTACTAAGACAAATATTATGTGTCTACTTTTTAAAGATTATTTTGTGATTGAAATGGGCATTGAGCTATGTATAATTTAAACTTTTTTCTGGGCTATTTTTTTTTTTTTTCAACTTTGCCCTACAATTGGACACAACATTTGGTCACTTGATTATCCAATGATCTGTGCATTAGAGTGAACTCGAAACTGCTTCTGGACAAGACCCTGAGCTCTGCCCACAGGCCTTCCTACGTTACCGCACAGATGCACCGTACCGTCCACTCAGGTGTGTGTTCTTGTCAGGCTTCTCATCTTGTAAGATCACGTCCTTTCCTGCAAGCATACAGCTCTGTCCTAAATTCACAACACAGATGTCTGCATGGCAAGGCTCTGTCTGGGGAAACAGCATTGAATGAACTGCTAATAATGACTCAGAGTTGCTATGGACTAAACTGTGTGTCCCCATAACTCATACGCTGGAGCCCTAACCCCCAAAACGTCTGCATTTGGAGACAGGGTGTTTAAGGAGCCAATAAGGTTAAGTAAGGGCATAATTGTGGGGCTCTAGTCCAGTTAGGAGCTGCGCCTCATACTCGTGAGACGAAGAGACTCCAGGGAGCAGACAGCGTCTACAGGCCCAGGGAGAGGCCTCGGGAGAAACACACCTGCCGGCACTTTGACCTTGGACTTCCTGTCTCAGAACGAGAGATTAATGTGTGTTGTTTCAGCTGCCCAGACAGCGGTGTTTGGTTATCACAGCCCCAGCAAACTCTAAGGGGAATTTCAATAAAAGACGCCACACTGCGGCTAAGAGCATGAAGCCATGCCCATGCAGTCCCCGTCTTCTTCTAGAATACTTAAGGCCTCCATTGGGTCAAGACTGGGCCACTTTTACGTTCTTTGACCTACTTTTCCTAACTGACTGTAACTTCAGAATTATGCTACTGGCATGTATTCAGAGTTGTTCAAAGGAAGTGTCTATTGTTCCTTCCTGTTGAGAAATAGTCCCTCAAAATACTGTTGAGAATATTGTTTGGATTTTAGTGAAATATTATTTTACAAAGCCCAAAGGGGAACATTAGTCTATGATTTTCGTAGTACATAATTCCTGGGGAAATGGTTCATTTTGATTCTGCGTATCAACTGTAAGACTATGTAACGACAAGAAGCAAAGACGGGGAAGGATGGTAAAGATGAAGGCCTGGAGGCCTTCGGGGTGGGAGTTCTTGGAGCTGAAGGAAGAGGAGGAATAGCAGCAAACACACAAGGCGGGGGGGAGGCTGAGCTTCTAGAAGCTTCCGTATTCCCAGTGATGATGGATCTTGTCCAGGACTGTGAGAGTGAGGTCAAGCTGCCGGCTACTGCAGGCTGTGTAGCTCGGCCCTTTTCTGCTCTGCGGAGGGCCTGAGCTTGACACACAATGGAAGTGCTTCCTGGAGCAGTAATTTGCTAAAGGAAAGTGGGGAGGGGCTGCTGGGGAGTAAGTTGGGTGAAAGGAGCCTGCACTTGGTCTGCTGTTTATAACACTCTCGCACCAACATCCAACCTTGAACTCGACCGTTCATCACGGGAAGGCTAAGACGGGGGCTCCCCATGCTTGGGGCTCCACACGGTCATCTCCGAGCCGACCAGCAGAAATCCAGTCACCCATGGAGCATGGAGCATGTGGGTTCGTCACAGCGACCCAGTGTGTCCTCAAGGCCACACGGGAAACATGCCGCTTATGAAGACGACATGTGTGTGTGTGTGTGTGTGTGGTGTGTGTGTGTGTCGTGTGTGTGTGTGTGTGTGTGTGTGTGTGTGTGTGTGTATGTTTTCCTGCCTGGAATTCCGGTTCTGCACCGGTCCTGTCACTGGGAGCGGCCCCTGCAGCCTGCCCTGACCTCCTGTGTGTACAGCCGGCTGTGCAGAGACCAACACCTTCCCTGACAGTCTCCCTGCCCAGCCCCATTTCCATGGCAGGTCCCACCCGCAGCCTCCGCTGATCATCCAGGCGATGGGTGTCCCCAGTTTCTCCAAAGGTGGTGTCACACCCTCCTTCCGTCCCACAATCAGGTTACCTGGTATTCAGTTAGGTCCACACGGGAGCGTTGAGCAGAGAAACATCACTCTTCTGTCTTTAAGCAAAAGTCTGCTCTACTCTTTTCAGAGATTGAAGGAATTCACGTTGGCATATGATTTCGTATTGAGAGGTTCAGGTGGAAGCCACATTATAAAGTTATTATTAAAAATAGAGTATGCCCGAAACATTTATAATAAGCATTCTAAAAATTCAATTTATTTCTCACCAATAAATCTGATGAAATGCAGCCTTTTCCTCCACTTTTTCCCACATGACGTATACTTCTCAAAGACATGGAAGAATATTTAAAAGTATCTACAAGAATTCTTCTCTAGCTGTGAAATAAAGGAAATACTAAAACCACTTTTAAATACACTAGCCTCCCCGATGAAGAACCTTTTCATTCCACTTCGCACCAACCAGCTAGAGTTTAAAATCCTAAAGAAATGATTTAATCTTATGGATAAACCAAGGGGATGGGGTTAGATCACTGTCAGTGCCCCTTCTGCTTTTATATTTTACGACATTCTGGGACCTCAGGTTTAGAACTCAGCAACAAAAATATGACCGGTGGATCTTAGCTTTGCCATGATAAATATATTTTACTCAGAATGCTGTTTCAGGAGCGCCCCAAAAGCCTTACCTAGTGCATCGTGGACACTGCCCCCACCCGCCCTCGCCCTCACCGTACACCACCCACGAGTGTGTCTGCACTTCTCCCAGGCGTCCAGCTGGCTCTCGGTTAGAGTGCACTGTTCAATGTCCACATCTTTCACCATCACCACTGCCTGCAGAGTTACCATCTCACTGCTTCCCGCGCTGCCGCCTCATTCCACTTCCCACACTGCAGCCAAAGACTCTCCCCACACTCCGAATCTCATGGTGCCCTGCAGCCTGAACTCCTCGGGCGAGCTCCTTCATGCCTAATCCAAGTTCCTTCCCCTGACTTGGAAGCGCCAGGCCTGGAGGGACAGTGCTGACATCGGGGCCTTCTTCACCCCGTCCCTCCACGCTACCCACCCACCACCCAGGCACGCCACGCTTTCTCAGGACCCAACAGCGTCTCTGTCTTCAGCTTCGCGGCTGCTGTGAACATGTGTGCCCCTCGCCCTTCAGGTCACCCACTCACTTTCCTGCTGACAGTTTCATCCTGGGTGAACTTGGCTCTGGGACAGCCTGTGTCACATCCTCTCTGGCAGCCTTCTTACCTCTGCTTGTCACTGTGTGTTATATTTAATATCTTTGTGCTTTGCTGTAAGCTCTATTCCAGCGACTGGTCAATCTGCATTCCCTACTCAAGTGACCAAGCACAGCAGATGCTCTCCAGAATCACTCTCACAAATCCCACAGAACCAGGTATTTGCACAGCTTTTCCAACGGGATTTCCACCCATCACACTAGTAATGAGCTCGCTCATTCATGAAACACTCATCCCACTTCTAACCGCCCCAGGACGTGAGGTAGGGTGGGTGGGTTAAGGAACAAGTGAGCCTTCTATTCTCCAAAAACACAAGATATTTTGTATTGAAAACAATGATGCATTTTATGAAAATGTAGTGGTTGTATCATAGAAAGAGTTTTAATATACATGGCGGTTTTTGTTGGACCCCAGCTACTTTAGCCCTTGTCCCAGATTGAGATCTGGATAAATTAAAAAAATATACAAGTAATAGATAGAAAATGAAAATACTTATACTTTTAACTGATGAAATGTATCTACTTTGTTTGACAATGCATCCCCATGTTTACATGATAATGGGATAGAATAACATGGTGCCAAATATGGGTGTGGGTTGGACATAATACTGATTTCTCATCACTAAAAATGACCACAGGTATCAAGGGCTTTTCATAACTGTAAACTCTTTTTTAAAATAAGCATTTTTCAGATGTACTTTAGGAATTGGTACCTTTAAAAAAATTAACAGAGGATAAATTACTACCACAGAAATAGGAAGAAAGCAACTCAGAAGGTATATCTCAGTTAGTGTGGAATTAAAATGCATTTCAAAACATCCATTTCCACATAAGAAGGTATGTGGTATATACTTGGTTTTCCAAAAAGTCTGGGAGGACAGTAGGGAAGAAACAAGATATAATTATCCTATCAGAAACACAGTGCCCGTGTTTGCTTGGTTTGCTTTATATAACAAACCACAGGTTGTCACAATTGATCTACTGGGACATGACCAGAAAACTGTCGTAATGGGCTGGGGCAAGGCAGCTAGTAATGCCGACCACGTACTATTGACGGCTCTTTGTTCTCTGCAATCTGTCTCTACAAGCAGATGGGAAATCCATCAACAGCTTTAGCGAGTGTCTCTCTTCTAATCCAAAAGTACTTAGGAAGTTCTCTGCAGAAAAGTATTTAATGAGTACAGCTAAACCCTAAAGTTATATTTACCCATAATAACACATACAGACCGCAATTTCCCCAAATCGCAGCAGATAACTTTCAGATTCTGTGAGCTAATACCCTACCTTTCAGTGAGGGTGCCTTATCAACAGTGAACTTTGGAAACACACCAGGCCCTGCTCTGATTGTGGGGTGCTCTGTCACACTGTATCTGTTCTTGGCAAAGTCATGTGTTCTATTTGAGGTGTGAAATGCACCAGATTGATGAAGTCTCAGGTACCACAGGAGAATTTGTTTGGGTTGTAAAGATTATTATAAAATTGATGAGAAGTGATGTCCTCCACATGGTGACAGGGAATTCCTGACTTCTGTCCCCACCACAAGAAGACCAACCAGCAGCTCTCCATGGACAAGACACCACTGTGGAAATCCCAGAACCTGGGGGACGCTGAAACACACCCTGGGCCACCCACAGACATGGAAGGGCTGAATTTTTTCACAGAATAGAAAAAACTATCCTAAATTTTGTATGAAAGCACTAAAGATCCTGAATAATCAGAGCAAACTTGAGAATGAAGAACATTGGAGGCCTAACACTCCTTGACTTCAAACTATACTACAAAGCTACAATGATCAAAATGGTATAACACTGGCACCAAAGCAAACATAGAGGCCCATGGGACAGAAGAGAGAGCCCAGAAAGAATCCGCAGTATACACGCATATTTAACAAAGGATCTGAGAATGCTCAATGGGAAAAAAGCCTCTAATAAAGGGTGTTGGGAAAACAGGAAATCTATATACAAAAGAATAAAACTGGACCTCTATCTTACACCAGTCACAAACTAACTTGAAATCAATGAAAGGCTTCAATGTAAGACCTGAAACCATAACACTCCTAGAAGAAAACACAAGGAAACACTGCTTGACATTGGCCATGGCAATGATTTTTTTTGACTATGACACTAAAAGCACAAGCAACAAAGGAAAAAAATCAGCAAGCAGGGTGACTTCTGCACAGCAAAAAAATGATCAACATGAAAATGTAACCCTACAGAAAGAGAAAATATTGGCAAATCATGCATCTGATAAGAGGTAACATCCAAAAAATAAAGAAAACTATACAACCCAATAGAAAACAAATTCCAATAAAAAATAGCAAAGAACCTGGATAGATATTTCCCAAAAAAGACACACAGACGGCCCACAGGTCGATGGAAAGGTGCTCAGGGAAACGCAAGTCAGAACCACAGCGAGATTCACCTCACTCCTGTCAGAAAGCCTATTATCAAAAAGACGAGATAACAAGAGTTGGTAGGATGTGGAGAAAAGGGAACCCTATGCACTGTTGGTGGGAATGTAAGTTGGTGCGGCCACTATGTAAAACAGGATGGAGGTTCCTCAAAAAATTAAAGCTAGAACTACCATGTGACCCAGCAATGCATCTCCTAGGCATTCATGAGAAGGAAATGGAATCACTATCTCAAAGAGCTATCTGCACCTCCACGTTCACAGCAGAAATTTTTACAATGGCCAAGACAACCTAACCGAGCATGGATGCATGGAGTAAAAATGGTGTTTATCTACGTACAATGGAATATTAGTCAGTATTTAAAAGAAGGAAATTCTGCCATTTGTGACAACATGGGCGACCCTGAGGGCGTTCTGCTGCGTGAAATAAGTCAGACAGTGACAACTACTCTACTCCTTTACTTATATGTGGAATCGAATAAAACTGACCTCATAGAAACAGACAGTAAATTGGTGGTTGCTGGTGGGGGGTGTGGAGGAGGAAAGGGGTGAAGATGTTCAAAGGGTGCCAACTTTCACATCTAAGCTGCAGGTCCTGGGATGTGGTGCCCAGTGTGGTGGTCACAGCAGTCCCCCGCCCCCATTACCCACAGGAGATACGTTCCAAGGACCCTCACAGATGCCTGGAACCTTAGAGCACACTGAACCCCATATATAAGAGATGTGATCAAACAATACAGTAAATGTTTAAATAAAAAACAATTTATTACAGTAAAAGACACACTGCCATTAATCCCCCTCAAAATACTCCCCCTCACTGTGAACACACTTATCTCATTGTTCTTGCCACTTTCTGAAGCAGTTCTGCAAGTGCTCTTTCGTGAGTGTCTCTACTTGTGCTGTTCTGGCTGCCTCCATGTCATGAATTATTTTGACTTTGATGAAGAGCCAGAAGTCTCACGGTGCCAGATCTCATGAATAACGTAGATGAGGTCACACTGTAATGTTTTTAATTGACAGAAATTGCAGTAAACCAGAAGCCATGTGTGACACAGAGCGTTGTCATAATGCAGGATGATTTACGGCACACTTTAAAACACACCTTGTCTCAACCATAGCTCACACCTGACGGACTGCACCAAATAAGTTGAAACTTGTCACACACTGTTATTGAGGTTCGACGTGCTGCTTTCCATACTGAAGATCCCTGCTTTTCCACTGGATGGCACTCGGCAGCAGCATTCACTGTACTTTGTGATCACAATGGAAAGGCTCCATGTCACACATCACTTCTGGTACAGCAATTTCTGTCAAATAAAACATTACGGTGTGTCCTCATCTACTTTATTCACCGGATCTGGCGCCTTGCGACTTCTGGCTCTTCCCCAAGGTAAAACTGATTTAGGGCATTGAGGCAGCCAGGACAGCACAACTACAGACACTCAGGAAAGAGGACTTCCAGAACTGCTTCAGAAAGTGGCAAGAACGATGGGTAAGTGTGTTCACAGTGAGGGGGAGTATTTTGAGGGGGATTCATGACAATGTGTCTTTTACTGTAATACATTTTTTAAATTTAAACACCGTGTTTTGTGATCACACCTCAGACTCCTTTTTCCTACACAGAAATTCATATGGTAAAATTCAATTTATCAACTAGGCACAGTAAGAGATTAACAATCATAGGTAATATAATAATAAAATAGCACATTTACAACACATTACTATAATAAAAGTTACAGGAATGTGGGTTCTCGCTCTATCCCATAACCAACGGGATGACCAAAACCACCAGTAAGTGACTTAGAGGTGGGAGCATGTGCAGTGTGGAGACGCCACGGCCCACGTGGGACAGAGCGGCTCAGCACGAGATCTCACCACACTCTCAGAAAGGTTTGCAACTTAAAACTTATGAATTGTTTATTTCTGGAATTTTCCACTTAATGTATTTGGTTGACTACAAGTCACTGAAAGCCCGGAAAGCAAACCTCTCAGTAAGGGGCGACTACTGTGTAGTGAACGATACTGTTCTGTATACTTGAAAGTTACCAGGAGAGGAAGAGACCTTAAAATTCCTCACCAAACACACAACGAAGGTAAAGACGTGAGGTGGTGGAGACGTTCACTAACTCGACTGTGGTCATCATTTCACAATACAGACATATATCAAATCATCACATTGTAGACCTTAAACTTACACAATGTTGTATGTCAACTTCAGCTCAATAAAGCTGGGAAAGTATCAAAAATTATATATTTTATGTGGTTTCATAGATAGAATGTTCCTTTAAAAACCATATATATGTACTTTCTCACAGGATTGCAATTAGTTAATTTCTGGAGAAACCACTTTGTTCCAGCTATTCAGGTAAAAAATATTTACAAGTGTTAGAAACATTATATTTTGGAGAGTTACAGCTTTTCTCTCTCATAACCTTTGACCAAACCTCTCATGGTCTGTGTAAGTTATTAACACAGCTGCTTATACCTTTACTCTCTGGGAAAAGTACTTCTGTAAGCTTGAACACCTTTGCCTCCTTTGTGGTAGGACTGTCATCTCCTTCCTGAATTCAGGGCTTAAAAAACCCAAACTAGAATGGATTAGAGGTTTTCTGTGGCTACCAGATTACTCTGGTGTGGTGGGTGCTAATAAACACGAAAATGTGCCCACGGTCCATAAATTATTCCATTTTCCAAAGAGGAAAGAGCTGTGAAAAGCCAGCTTCTTGTGTGAACGCCCACATTGCACCCAAGTCCTGATTAACTTTCCTTTTCCTCAGGCTTGGAAGTCTCTAGAATAATCGATTTCCTTTCATTATCTTTGGAAAACAGGATTGCAGCACAGGAGTGGAATCAGCCAATCCTGCCCTTGCACTCCAGCCCCGTGAGTGCGGTGCACACTCCCGGCACCACCAACAGCTGTGTGGACACAGGGTGACCGCCCCACGGAGAAGCGAAGCCCCCTGCTCTACTTCTGTTCCGTCATTATCAGTCACATAACCCCGGAAAGCAGCAGCTTGCTGTGACAGTGGCCTGGGCTCGTGAAAGTCCTGTGGAATCACGCATAATTACAGTGTTCAGGGGAAATTCTGTGGTGTGCACAAAACAGTGTATTGCTTTCCACACAAACATGCTTTGGCTAAAACAGAAATGAGTTGCTATAGAGGCACTGTCAACAGCTCAGCTCAGTCCGGACTGATGTCTGCTCTGTCTGCCATCCCCTCTGGGGCCCCGTGGTGCAAGGCTGGCTGTTGGAAATCCAGGAGGCTTGTAAGCTCTGGAATGGACAGTTTCAGGTCTTCCCTCTCTGGTCTCATCGAGACGGTGGGACCCTCACTGTCAGCAGTGCCCAGATTTTTAGGGGTGCTGCTGGAGGTGAGAATGCTGTCTGGGGCACTGGCCGGAAGCTCGGAGGCGGGCGCTCAGACAGCACGCAGTGTCAATACGACGATTGATTCTATTCGACACATGACCAGCGCGATGCCAGGTCCCACTTACTTGGCCGACTTCCCTGCCCTCTCTCCCTGCTGACCCAGCAGCCTTTGCGGGACTTCCAAAGCCTGGTTCTGAGCTGAAGATCTGGCTCCCACAATGCACGTGTCTCCGTTACAGGGGATGGGCTGGCCTGGGTATCGACCATGGAATTCCGTAACTGCCCCACATCCATCACACAGCAGGGGACACAGGCATCGGGCCACTGGGCATCCCTGTGAGCGTCCCAATGGCCGGTCAGGGGCCTGTGGTTCCGCACACAAACGCCGCCTCAGTCGGCATCCCGGAAGGAAGAGCGAGTCACCCTAAAGTGCAGTCTTGACTGCCCACAATACAGGACGTTTTCAGTATACGAGTATGTTCCAAAACAGAAAACAATTCAAGAGCCCAGTTAATCACAAAAGGCATCTGTCAGAACAAATGGAAGGGATGGAACGCATGGCACAATTTTGTTTCTCAGAATTAATTAGTAGAAATTCACTATGAAATATAATTTTGCTATGATTTTACTTTCATTTATATCACATTCAAGCCACACGTGCATTTAATGCTTTTGTGGTTGTCGCAGCTGTTTAATTCTGAGACCCTGCACAGCACTTGGACACCAAAGCCTGCCTTGGAGGAGGAGGAGGGCTCATCACGAGCTGGGTGCCCCACGCTCCCCGACCGCAGCAGGGACCTCAGCTGCCGGCTGGCACGTGCCGTGTCGCGTGCCCACGCCGACATCGCCACACTGTGGTTCTACTAGGTTCATAATCTGGACTGACCAGCTGCCCGGTTTATGCTCAACTCACGGTCACTATCAAGGTTAAAATATCAGTCACTGCATTGTAATTTCTAAGATGAATAAGTGAAAAAGAAGAGTGAAGTTCCTGCTTACCAGAGGCATCAAAAAGGAATCAAATATTTTTACCATTCTATCATTTGTATGTCAAAGTAATAAACAGTACATTCTTCACATTTTTCTAAATATGCACACAGACACTATTGATTTGTCACAAACAGTGCATAGGCATGTGCCTGTGTGGATATTGGCAGAAGGATATTCAAGTAACAACCATAACCAGGAAATTCAGGCAACTGGAAAGGCTCATTTCGAGACAACCCTATGAAACAAGCCTGACCCATTTGTTCAATAGGAAGGAAAGTAGAAATACATGGGATAAAAGAGGAAAGTTATTCAGATTTGCTTACTCACCGGCAAATTGCTAAGAAATAGCATGTTCTTATTAAATATTAAATAGCTAACATCTCAAGTTAAAAAAATTCTTCTGCACATAGATTGAGAGAAACTAACTTCACAACGCAACCTGCCATTAACCAGCTGTTTGCTGCCCTGAGACTGTTCTAGAAGCAGGATGGCACAGTGCTCAGAAGGAAGGCGCTGGGACGAGCTTACACAGTCTCAGCAGCACCACCTGTCACGTCGCTGACTTTCGGCCAGCGCTTCGGACCTGTTTCCCAGATTGTGGCTAATAGTGGCTCTGAGTGCAAAGGGCTCTGAGGAGGGCCCGACACACGTGAAACGCTAGCTGACTGTGTGCTGCTATTACTATTAGACTGCTATTCTTTTAGTTGTTATGAGTGAACCAGTCACGCATCTTGAGAACTGTCAAGCCAAGCTAAGCTCCCCAATCATTTGATACCAGTCGTTACAATATATGACGACGCTGTGGTAGTTCTTGGAAGTAACTACAATCCCAGTCTAATCACGTGAAAAACATCAGACAAATCACAGTTGAGGGACATGCTACGGAAATACCTGACCGGTTCTCTGCAAAACTGTCAAGGTCATCAAAAACAATGGAAGTGTAAGAAAAAGTCACCGCCTAAGGAGGCACAGTCATTAAATGTACTGTGGGTCCCACAGAATGAGACCATTAGGAAAAACTATGGAAATCGGAGTGAGATACAGACTTCAGTGAATGACGTCTCCAAGTTGTGACCAATGGGCACGCCAGGCGGTACTAATGTAAGGTGCGAATGACAGGAGAGTCTGGTGTGGGCACATGGGAACTCTCTTTACTAGCTCTGCAAGTTTTCTTTACACCTAAAACTGTTCTACAAACAAGCAAGCAAAACTCATAGACACAGACAATAGTTTAGGGGTCACCAGAGGGGGAGGGGGGAAGAGGGCGGTAGATGAAGTAAAAGGGGGTCAAATACATGGTGATGGAAGGAGAACTGACTCTGGGAGGTGAACACAGAATGCAATATATAGATGATGCATTATAGAATTGTGCACTTGAAACCATATAGTTTTACTAACCTTTGTCACCACAGTAAATTTAATAAAATTTAAAAAATAAACAAATCTATTCTAATATTAAAAAGGTTATTTAATAAAAAATATGTTTTAAAAAGTGTTGACCTATAATTTTGGTTGCAACGCCAAATTTTGAAATTTTTGAGTCCCTATGTCTTTGTCAGACTTTCAACCATTAATTTTAGGCACAGGTTACGGGGTGTTAACGGGTGAATATTCTGTTATAGCCACACTGTGTGCTGGTTCAAAAGGCTCTTCTGAAACACATAAGGATGTCACACCTTCACACAGCAATAGAACAGATGGTAAGTAAAGTGCTTTCCAAGTAATCTCTCCCATTTCTTGGTGTCCAGTTATCTACGAATCAGGGTTTATATGACATTAAAAAGGTGAACACTACACAGTGACAGTTTTCTTGCTGTGCTGCACATTATCAGAAGGCACTAAAACCTTTCATGTGGTGGTGGTCGTTTTACTGCAATACGTGAAGATAGTAAAACTGCATTTGGTTGGTTCTATGCTCTTTTCAGGGTGGAAAGTGGAAATTGTATGTTTAAGAGTTTATGGAATTTGTGGGCAACTTTCTTTTTAAAGTTAAACCAATAATTCAAGCTACTTGAGCGCTAACTCTAGAAGAAAACGCGTCGCACGAGGGCGGCCCTTCAGAGACTGGCTGCTGTGACTGGCCAGAAACTGTCCGAGGTGAGAGGATGGAGACCAGACGGGAGCTGGACAGCTGCACGGTGGGAAGGGCCCTCCTGGCGCCACAGCTTGAGGAGGCCACTCGTGGGGCAGAGGGGCACAGAGGCCTTCAGACAGGAAACAGCATTAACACACGGCCCCCCGTTGTTACTAAGCAGGGCAGCAAAGGACATACATCACTCTCCTCTACCGTTCTCGTTGCACAGAACAAGGGATAGAGGAAAACCACAATTTTGTACACTCCATTAAACATCAGTCCTTTCAGGTTAAATATTTCACTCTTTTGATTCTGCCTGAAATCCCCACGATAAAAAGGCCTTATACTTAAATCACACATTCTGTAGGTGTCTCAGAATGGCTTCTGTCGTCTGTATCCAACTGACTCTTCCCGTGAGAATCTGATGCAGGGATCCTCCACTGGCCCCCTGGGCCCCAAGAACACTCCTGTCTCATCCTCTAAATTCTGTCTCACTTCTCTCAGGCATGGTTGCTTCTCTCCTTGGAGGGACCGGGACTTCCTCCAGAGCTGGCGCTTGCTTTGGCTGTCACCATCCTCTACGGCACACAACCGTTCTGGGGATCCAGTAACTGTTCAGCAAATAATCTTGAGTTTATTGATGGAACAGGAAAAGTGCTTTAAAAAGGTTAAATGTAATAGGTTAAATTTGAAGGAGAAATCAAGAATCTTGGGTATGGGGAAAATTTTCCAGAATTTGTTTTTCCACTCAGTTATCAAAAAATGTTCATTGATAAGAATCTTTCAAACGTATCATGTGTATATCTGTAATCTTACACTTAAGTCTGTCATAATAAATTTTAAGTTAAAAAGTTATACTATCAAAGACAGTCCATTGTAAAAAACATCCCAGAAGGCAGAAGACGGCTAAATTTCTAAAAAGAGAAAAAGGCAAGAGGGCTAGATCAAGGTCTATCATGTGGGAATCTAGTAGAAAAATACAAATAATTAAGCCTGTCAAATCTATTTTATCTCCATTCCTTTGATTCTCTTTTTTTTTTTTTTTTATGTATTCCCAGCTAGGCTAGTTATACAGTACTATGGATTAAAAAATAATTATACAGATGAAATTATTTTCTAGTCATTCATTATTATTCATTTCAGTCCAAAACATTTTTTTTTAAATCAGCTCAATTAAGGAATAAATTATGTACGGCATTCACCATATCCAAATGTAAAATTTGATGAGTTTTTATTTAATTTGATGAATCTGACCGAAGCATAGCATTGTATACCCACCACTGAGCTCGTGCTCCAGAACCTTCCCACACTCGCCGAAGTTTCCTCAAGCTACCTTTGTGTCAACGCCCTCTCCCTTTCCCTGCCCCCGGGCAGCCAGTAATGCGATTTCTGTCACCATGGCTTTCCCTCTTCTGGATTTCACCTGAATGGAATCAGACAGCACCTGTATTTTTGTGTCCGGCTCCTTTCACTCAGCAGAACAATTCTGGGATTTTGGGGATTCTCCTACGTGGTCTTGGGTATCTGTAGCTGTCACTCTGTATGGCTGAATACAATTGCATGCACATACCAACACGGGTTTGTCTGGTTACAATTAACGGACGTGTGAGTTGTTTCCAGTTGGGACGTGTACAGTGTCGCGCACATTCAAGCACACCAGCCTTTGTGTGCACACGTTTTCATTTCTCTCAGGTGAACACGTGCAAGTGAAATTACTGGGTCCCACAAGGATCCTTTGCTCTGCCCACAGCCCTCCTTTGTCCTCACCAGCAGATAACGGGATCACCTCCCTTAGTCTCGTGGCACCAGCCTTTTTTGTTTAATTGGATTAATTCAGGCCCACAAAACAAACATTTAATTTACTTAATGATTTCTGGATACTGATAAAATCAGGAAAACTATCTCACACCACCAGCTCTCCTGAATGGTGTAAAAGCAGACTCCCCAAAGGTCTTTTAGTGCATTTTCTTTTTTCTTTTCTATTTATTTTAAAGAATTTACCTCTTTTTAAAAAATACATTTCTAAATATACTCATTCTTTAACTACAAATAGGGACACACATCTGTCAGCATACGAAGCTAATTTGACTGCAAGTACAAAATGTAAATATACCACACTTTTGAAAAAGTTTACTGCATTTGTTTGATAACATCAAGTATTGCCTAGTTTAGTCTATTTATGCAGAATGCAATTTACTCTGAATACAAACTTGGGAAAGCACTGGATAATTGGGGGCACTGCCCTAGGACTGCATGTGCGGAGACTCTATCCATAAACACGTCGGAGTTCCACGTGTCATCCATGTTTCCAGTCCCATGGGGACATGCACGCAGCTTAACGGCTGTGCTTTGGGTCCTAAAGGCAGGGAAGTAAGATCCTTTGGTTCTTGTAATCACACTTAGTAAAGGTGACCCCTAAAATACTACCTGCATAGTGTAATTTGGGGAAAAGAAGGTTCTGATTCACTGATAAATAGAAAAGAAAATGTTTATTCCTGTGCTGTCAGAAGGCATCACTTCTCTGCCATTCCTTTCAGGATAGAAAGACTCATGTCAGTCGGAAAGCAGACGATGACAATGCCACCTGCCGCTCAGAATGAGCAGCATAAAGGTCCATATTCCTGGGACCTGTCTGGAGCCAGCTGCTCTGCCGTGACAAGGGCAGGGCCTGCCTGGCCCCAGGCCTCTGGCAGGACTGACTGCATATGTGGCAGGGGCCCTGTCACAGGCAGGGGATGCAGGAAGCCCCCATTTTTCTGCTCTTCCTGCGGTTCTGTGTCTTTTGTGTTTAATAAACACCTGACAGGAAAAGTGGTGAGGTTCAGGTCTCTCGTTCTCTCTCCTTCTGTCCAAAACAGAAGCATTTAACCAAGGTCAGAACACAGCACCTCCATACGTGGACGTGACAATGAGTCTGGATCGCTCTGATCTATTACCACTGAGCTGACCAAGGGGAACCACAGAAGTTGGTGGTATCGAGCGATGAACATCGCTGAGAACCGTGATCTGCACTGTTTTCCACTGAAACAAAAGGCATTTTACCGCAAGGAGAATTGGGTCCCTTCGAACCCAAACCGTAAGCCCATACAGTAAGGAATACCAAACGGATCCTGTACCACTCGGAAGTATCTTTCATAACAAGTGAAAATACAAGAACACGGTGAACACATGATGCAGTACAGAGCGGAGCATTATAGAAATGCACACTTGAAACCTACGTAGTTTTGTTGACTACTGCAATACATTTGAACTGAAAAAAAGGAAAATACAAAACCCAAAAGCAGATTATTGCATGAAACTAAGTTACATTTGACATTTCCCACGTTTGTATCTTCTTATCTCTAATATTTTCCCTTGAAATGACAGTAAACATACGGACAAGGAATCTACCACTTCTGGGAAAGCTGAGTCCTGTACCACACCCAGCATTTTCCTCAGTGATGTGTTCACGACTCCCACGTAGTCCGTCCGTAACTCACACGACTTCCGTGACTCCATCATCTGTAACACTAGGAGCTGCTCTGTGCGGGGATAAACGTCCCATGGCTGCATCGCACTCGTAGACACTGAGGGCGTCCCTTTTGGATCTATACTAACTTGGCTTCTCTAACTTTTTTTTTTAACTAGGACTATGACTTTTTAAATCAATTAGTGGAAAAGTAGGCTGGAGTGAGTGCATCTCAGCTCTTTCAGGCAAATGCCACATCTCACTCCTCAACATCACTTGAAATGGTTTCTCTTTATTAACAACAGGACAGATGGTGACACAAGCAAAAGTGTATTGTTTTTACTGCTTGTCTCTGCCACTTCCAAGGTGAAACACTAAAGTAACTTTTTAAAAACTTGTCAACTTAAGTGTTTTTATAACATTAGAAACCACTGACTCAGCTGCCTGCCTTGAGCGTAGCAGTCTGTGCACAACCAATCCTGGGCCAGTAATGGGTGCCAAGTTACAGTGTCTGTGCTGTCTAGCCCGCTACCTTTTACAACAATGGGCATGAAAATGCCCAGACTTTATTGCCCTTGAAATGTTAGGCCACTCTACTTCATAAAATGCTGCAAATGCAACTGGAAGACTTGAAAATGAGACAGACGCAGTCACACTTTTTTAACAGTTGAAGTTCCCACTGAGCAGAGGATCCCATCCCCCCTTTAATAACCTAGACATAATCGTAAGAACTTCGTAGTACAAGTAATATTCACCTATTCAACAATGCTTACAGATCCATTTTTGAAAAACGTAAAATGAAGATTTCCATAATCAAATGGCAAAATGTTTTTAAAAAGATGAAAAAGAAACTTCTAGTACTCATTGACTCTCGAATTTGAAGATTATTTTACACTCCATGGGGACCTTACTCCATCAGTACAGTTTATGAGAAAATACACTTAATTAGATCTATTAGATATGAAACAATTATTAGGCCACACTTTGCAAATCCATCTAACACACCCTGCAGAATAATTATTTTCATGAAATAGTGGTGAACATTGATCTCTTTCATAAAGTTATTTTCAAATTTCATAAAAATGTGAAATTAAGTATTTAATTTATGCAGGCTACTAATAAGCCATTCTAATCAAATTCAGAAATTAAACAAGAACGCATTTCACACCCTGTCTAGAGGACCCACTGCCACAGCGTGTGTCTGCCTGCCGCCAATCACCACGGTCAGTGTGATGTTAGCGCCTAAGGGCGAGCAGAGCGGGTAAAACACCTGGCAACTACCTTCCGAGACCTGCAGTAGTAGGTGGAAGGGTTGTAACATCTGCAAGTGACTCTGAGCCGTACTTCAGCCAAGAACCTAGCAACGTCGTCAAACCACATTACCTGGCGATAGCACCCACTGCTTCTCATGCCTGGTTTTCAATAGGACCTAGTGTCATTCCTCCAGGACATGGGATGGGGCATTCTGTAGGCTACTCTTAATGTAATGCAAGGTCGGACAATTAAGTTCGTGAACTCATCCTAGACAAAGTGCTACATCCCTCATTGCTGAATGTCACTACGGTCACCTTCCAAATATTCCCTTTGGGAAGCCATGCACTGATGCCAGCGCCTAGTCCACCCTTCAAAGCAATTTTGGAACTCTTTTTCTGGAATGGCCATCAGAGCAGTCATCATATTATCCGTGTTGTCCTGAATGTCATCAAAATATCTTCCTTTCAATATTTCCTTTATCTTTGAGTAAAGAAAGAAGTCACTGGGGGCCAGATCAGGTGAGTAGGGAGGGTGTTCCAATACAGTTATTTGTTTACTGGCTAAAAACTCCCTCACAGACAGAGCTGTGTGAGCTGGTGCATTGTCGTGATGCGAGAGCTGTGAATTGTTGGCGAAAAGTTCAGGTCGTTTTTGTCTAACTTTTTCACGCAGCCTTTCCAGCACTTCCAAATAGTAAACTTGGTTAACTGTTTGTCCAGGTGGTACAAATTCATAATGAATAATCCCTCCTATATCAAAAAAAGGTTAGCAACAGCATTGCGACAAGTTCATGAACTTAATTGTCACACTGCATATACACTGTAAAAGTCCCAAACACTTTCTACTATATGGTTTGGGGCCTAAAAACGTTGTTCAAACCACGTACCATGAATGTTTAACCAACATTCAAGGCACAGGGAAATTTAGAGACAATTATTACAAACCAGGAACTAAACAGCTCTGCAGCAGAACTGCCCCCTGTACAGGTTCGAATGGCAAGAACCTTTGAGAGATATACGACTGCTCAAGTTTCCGTAAATGGTCAGACGATTCCAGAAATCCTGATGGATGCCAGGTTTCCAAGGACACCACAAAGCAAATACTGTGAGGTCCTTCACTGTCTCTGATAACTGCATGTGGGGAGGAAAGCTTAAACAATGGGGGAAAACAAAAACAAACAATACCAAAAAACGATTTTCATGCACACCTACTTCAAAGGCTGGACTTTAAAGATTGACTGCACCAAGTGTTGGCCAGAATTGAGAGAAACTGAAACCCTCATCAATTGCTTGCGGGGATGCAAAATGCTACAGCCTCTTGGGGAGACAATCTGGAAGCTTCTGAAAAAGTGCAACATGTACATAATACATGGCTTGACCCTTCCACACCTAGCTAGTTACCCAGGAGACATGAAAGCACGCTAGCCAACAAAGATTTATACAGAAAGGGTGAGAGGAATTTGATTCTTGGTAGCCCCAACTGGGGCCAGGAGGCACAGGAAACTTTGCAAGATGCTAGAAACATGCAAATACATTTTCAGTATAAAACTCCTCTAAAATTTATAATTTTTACCTTATATTTAATAAGTTACTGACAGCCCCACCTGCACTGCAGCAAAACACACACACACGGCCGGAGCCACTGTGTCCAGTTACACAGGCGGTGGGTGCACTGCACCCCTCCAGGGGCCCAGCCATACTGACTGTTTCCTCACTGTCTATGTGCACATCAATCGACCGATATCTGTGTTCTGTATACACTCAGATGTAAAATACATTTTTAGAAGGCTGAACTAAAATACAATTGCTAAATGCACTTCCATATATGCACATATATGTATATATACATGTACACACACACACACATAGTTTTATATATAAATATACGTTCCTCCTCTGCCCTCTGTGATAGGTCTTCCATGGAAATCTGGAAATGTCTTCTATGAGGAAGATGCTTTTACATTACTACCAATATTAACAATACCAGATCACATTTGTAAGTCCTGATTATGTGATGGGAACTGTGTAATCACTTAATACATGTTGTATAGATTTTGAACTGGTCCATAAGTGCCATGAGAGCAGGGGTGTATCTGCTTTGTTTTTCCTTATTATTTTTTTAACATTGAGTACAATACCTGGCACATGGTATTGAACTGATATTTGTCAAATTTACACAGTTTATGTAGTTTCTTTCAGCTTTATAACAGTTCTCACCGCTTTTACAAATACATGAGACAGGTTCTATCATTTACCTCACTGTACAGATAGAAGGACAGAAACTTGAAGAAAGTTCAGCAATATTCCAAACATTGCACTCAGGTCATAAACCATAGAAGTAAGGTTTAAGATCAGGCTTTTCTGACAGCATTACTGGAACTCTTACCCCCTCCTCCTGTTTCTGTTCTGTAGAGAGAGCAGGGGTCCTGCCCGTGAAGGACCCTGGGATACAGTTTCCAGGAATTTGGACCTTGGGGTACAGGAAAAGCTTATAACACCATGGGACGGCTGTTCAGACAACTGAGGCACCATCTTGGCTCTCTCCATAGACCAGAGATGCTGGAGGCATTTGATGGTCCCTCTGGGACATGGGTTTCTATACCAGCTGAACATCAGTATCCATCAATCCATACGTGTGTCCAGAGGCACCATGTGGCCTAGTGCCAGCCTGGCCGCTGCCCCTTATCGTCACCTACAGAAGCACAGTCCCCTTGGATACTCAGGGTTTCCCCCAGCCCATGTGCCCACCACTCACTTTCCTAAATGCACAGCTCTTATATTCCAGTTTATGTGTGTATTCATTATATCAGCAACCGGGATCTATCTCTAACCGGAAGTCAGGGTGTCACTCTGAGTTTGTTATAAAAATATTTAGCCTTTATTCTTCTTGCCGCCTGTCTGCTCACCCCACCCCTACAGCTTTTCTCAGTGGGGCATGCCTTCATCCCTATATGAGAGCTAAAACTGTATTTTACAAAAAACTCTCCTAGTTTTCTTCGATGTACTTCATTCCCGTCAAGAAACACCTGAGCAAACTTCCTTGTGGGTTATTTTCCCTCTGTGCTCAGGTAGGATGTTACCCAAAGGCTAGCTGAACCCCCACTTTACTTTTCCTCTGTCCACAAGGATAACTGGTTCAATGAATTCAATAGTTTCTTCGATTTATCTATAATATCAGAAAGATTAATTTTTCACAGCATCCAGCTGTCTTTTCCACCAGCCTGGAAATCAGCACTCCTACAGTGAATGACAAAGTACCAGCTGTTGGAGCAATATGTTATTTGGGACACTTATTCCTATGTAATCATTTTTTCATATGTAAATAGATGCTTGGAGACACCAAATACTTCAGTGTGATTATGTCAAAGCCCTTAGGTGGGTTCCAGTTTCTGTTCAATTCTTGCAGTTTCCTAGTCTAAAAACTACAGCATCATGATATGGTCTAAGAAAGAATTTCAGAGCCCAACTTGTGGTTCTCAATCAACGAATTACCAGAACACTGATACAGCAGATTGCTCGCTAATGCCTTCATCTCGTTGTTATAGGCAGTACGGAGAGCTGAACAAGACTGAAAAATGGAAGCCTTCGTAGGGAAATGCATTTTAAATAAGATATTGGGATGGAAAAAGTATGTAAATGGGATACAGAAGGTTAAAGGAAAACTCATGTCAAGTGAGATTAAGCAACGAAAATAGACCAACAACTGGGATTCCTACGCAGCTTCTGTGGAGAATTATTCCCGGGTCCTTTGGCACAAATACGTAAAGGGAAATCCTTACAACGGTTGTTCCTGCCTCTTAGTAGAGGAAGTAGATCATCATTTCCACAAAGGAGTCATATCAATATTCTACACTGTTTATGTGAAATGGATCTGCCCTGATACATCTGTCAGTCATATGACTTCGTCGCACAGACCATGTCCATTTCATCACTGAAGAATATACAATATCAATAAATAAGGGTCATTGCCAGGCTCTTCCAATAGCATACGGTATACGAAATTCATTTTAAATTGTGGGCACGTCACTGAAAAAAAATAAGTTTACCTAAAATGCTATAGTATTAACCTAGTTTTTTTTTTTTTTTTAAATAATCTAAGAAATACATTTTATATATAGTCTAGAAGGTTGGAAAGTGACATTTTGATAAAACTTATAAAAAACAAAGAAACAAACTGCATCTGTTAATTTTTGTGAATTTGTAGCCATTGATATGAAGATGAATTTTTTCTCTATTTCTTCCAGTTTATTTCCATGTTTTCTGATCTTGCAGCTTTATTTTGATTTCCTTGCCAGGGCTTTCTACTGCATAGCATTTTCCTGAAACTATTTCCTATCAGAACTCCCTCTGACTTTCAAGCTGAAATTCGGTAAACAACAGGCTTTCTCAATTTCCCTTTTTCCCGAATTGAAGATTGTGGTGGCCTGTGCTGCGGGTGGCGGGCATCTGGCTCCATTTCTCACAGGCGTCCTTGTACAATTAGCACCATTGCTCTGCGTACTCTGTGGGACACTCTTGTCGAGCCGCCCACATCATCCTGTGACAGAGCCACGCGTGGTGCCACGAGCCTCGCGAGCCAGCCAGCCATGCACCACCCACGTGGGGAAGGCCCTTTCCCCTCAGGAGAAAACGAGAGCGTGTCTGCTGTCCGTGTTTCTTTTCCTCTGTTCTAAAGCTAAGGTACGGTTTGCAGTGGCTTTTCATCCTCCCCCTCTCCCCAGAAATTAGATAAGAGCAGGTGCTTTCCTGTCCGGCTCCAGGGCAGAAAAACAGGCTCGTGGTGGCAGCTCCGTCAGTGCCTGCTGGACTGGGAGTGCTCCATGCTCTGCTTCTGGTCACGTCAACTCTGGGGACTGAGTCCCCATGAGCCGGAGAGCCCGGCTCTGCAGCATTTCAGGGCGTTCCCAGGCTAAACCTTCCCCTGAGATGCAAAGACTCCCTTTTAAGTGGCAGGACACTGAGTGGCTTCTGTGCTTCCCCACAAGCTAAGGCGTCTGAGTGCTGTCCTTGGAGGAACCTAGGAGAACAGTGACCAGATCTGAAGAGCATTGGGAAGCCTTCAGCCTTACCCGGGAAATATACAGGAGCCCGGGAAATATACAGGAGCCCGGGAAATATACAAGAGCCCGGGAAATATACGGGAACTCGGGAAATGTACAGGATGCATGTGAGGTGTTATGGTGGTGAAGCTGCAGACAAACCACCACTGGAAACATTCCTCAGAGCCTCCCTGCTTTGCCACCACACTTTCAGGAAATCACCTCTACAGGATACCAGTAAACAGATTTTTTTAAAGGCTTGGTTTCATTTTGAGGCCAGCATATTTCCTAATGCAAAATGTATGTAATTCCTAGCAGATTCTCATATAGTTAACGATAAAATTAAATGTCAGGATGATTTTCTGTTTAATTTCTTCAAAGCGTTTATAAAGACGTGTAGTGAACGTCATATTGCTTGTCCCACGTACAGCTCCGTTAAAGGAAATGACCTGACAGTTCATGTGTGACCTCACTGCACTCTGGCCGGGGCATTTCAACATTTTTCTCCCTTGCATAAGAAGTACCAGCAGGTCCTTCTAAGTAGTGAACATCTTCTAGATTATATTAGTTCTCTAGCAAAAAAAAAAAAAAAAAAAGAGGAAAACAACACTTTTTCATTCATGTAAATTCTCAACGTGTTTCATCTGGTGTGTGTGCCTTTCTTCTGTATGCCCTTCATCCCCGGCCAGCGCCTGGCTCTTGGTGCTGAGTAACGGACCTAACTGAACCCCTGGGACATGCCCACGCCGGGTCCTCCCCGGTCACTCCCCTGGAGGCCTGGCTCTTTAAACTTGTCACCTACTCTCTCCATCAGAGTCAGGACAGAAAGTGCACACTCAAAGTGACAAATGGAGGGTGGAGTCACGAGTGCACATTTGTCACGGGGTTCAGTGACTACAAAGGTTGGTTCGGTCCATGCCCAGGGCTGGTGGCAGTGGATCAGCACATCACGCCCAACATAGCTCCTAGGTGACAGGTGGGTACCAGACAGGAAGCCCCACCTCCTGGGAGGGGGCCCTGCCAGCACTGGCTGGCCCGCCCCACTCTGTTCTGTCTCCGGTCCCCCTCCGGTATCTGCACTGCTGACACCCACGGAGAAGCCAGAGTGAAAGGGGCCATGATGTCCTGTCCCCAGGGCACCGATCTTGGCGAGAATGAAGGAAGGAGGGTCTGAGAGGCCATCAGGGACCCCGTGCCGTCCCTCTCTCCCAACGCAGCCACCTGCTTCCACGGTGCCCCCAGGACCGCATGCTCATGAGGCGTCGCCTGCTGCCCATGTCTGACCTACAACATTCTGCTGTCTGAGCAGCACCTTCTAATCCTCTCGGTCCCTTCTCCTGGAACACCTGTCCTTCCACACGTGTGGTGGGGCGTCCGGTCCACATGGCATGTCTGCTCTGCCCTCAAACCATACCCATCTTGGCCGAGTGCTCACTGCTCACTGGGCACCTCCCACCTCCTGTCCGTCTGTCCGGCCTCCTGCTCGCACTCCGGCTCTCCCCCTCCGTACCACTCAGACCATTCCTTTCCCAGTGGGGTGAGGTCAGGCCACTGGCCCGCACGGCATCACGACACAGCGCCGTGCTGGCTGCCGTTGATTCTTCCTGGCCTGGCTCCGGCCAAACTCAGCTCATCCTGGACGAGTGTCCCAGGCCTCCCCCTGGTCTTCCTCACGCAGCACGGACCACTCAGCACCAGCCTGCTCTGCCGCAGTGCACCTGCTGCCCGAAACCTCCCCACACCCCTGGGCTTGGCCTTGGCCTCTCGCGGCCTCCAGTCCATGGACAGACAGCCACTGTCACTGTGGCCAGGCGTGAGACTGCACATCTCCCTCTTATGTGTCCTGAAGACACAGGGTATTTTTTCATTTCTCCAAAAACATACTGTGAGGCTAAAAATAAGAAGGAAAAAAAATATGATAAGCAGACTGAAACACTGAAAAAAGGCAGCCTGAAAAACTGGTTTATTGCTCATTTAAAGTGTGGAGCTTAATTCTTATCACTAGACTGTGCTTGTCATGCATCAAAAAGCTTCAAAGACTGAAGGGCAAACTCATTTTCTTTGCTTGATCCTCCTGGTAGGGAGGGAAGAAAATCAAACGCTATTGTATGAATTTATCATAATATTGTTCAAGGGGAAAACTCATAAAAATCCTATCCGCTGCTCACTGGATTTGATGTATCCTTGTCTAATACCATCATTTACAGAAGACGGATGAGATAAACAACCAGAAGACAGACCTGCCTCCGTGTGCCACCCCCAGCCCGTTACCGTCAGACTCCACTCAGCAATGTCATCTGCGGGGTAGTTTGCATTCGTATAAAACACACTCTCTGACAATTTATCCAGGTCTGACTTCCTAGGACTACATTTGTTAGGCAGAACGGTTTGTACACAAGGTTACACAAACTTTTATTCCCATGGGCCAGTGGAACATAACGCCAACAGGACAGCCCAGGAGAAGCAAACATACCCAGCAGAATGCCAGCCAGCAGGGGCGATCCTTCCGTGAGTCAATCACCGTTCAGAACAGGTTATGTTCTTTACGGATAGTATTACAGCAACCACATTTGATTGATAGCACTTATGCTTTTCCTTTCAAATAATGGTGAAAACTAAACAAAAAGGGAATAACTTGACAAAGCTAATACTAGCTGCAATTAGATGCAGCTAATTGAGACTGATTTCCAAAATAAAGAAAGGTTTTTTATACACATGAGAATTAATTACCAGTAGAACTTACTAAATAGGAGTTAGAGAGGTGGAAATTAGAAACGTGTGCATTTTCAGTTTCCATCTGTGATTTGGTAAAGACTTCCTTTGGGCTTTTACTTCTAACCAAACTTTGTATCTTGGGCTCACTGTACGCTCACACCCAGCTGTAAGAAGTAACACAGAAAGTAGCGTCCCCCACGGTAACACCTGTCACCCGATACTGATACTGAGTCAGCAAGAGGCAGACCACTTCCCAGCAGCAGGGCCCCACTGCAACCTTCCGGAGGCACCTCGCTGCTGTCCAGCCCCCACCTCAACGAAAGCCCCCACAACCAGTCATCTGCTCCCTATGTCTACGCTTCTGTCATTTCACAATGTCACAGACACGTCACCCTATAGTATGTCTCCTCTTGCGACCCGCTTTGTGCTGGCATCACAGCTCTCTGCGGGTTCACCCAGCTCTTGTATATCTCAATGGTTTATACATTGTTATTGCGGGGTAGTTCTCGGTGCTACAGATGGACCTCAGTTTCTTTAATCATTTGCATGTTTAAGGACATCGAGGGGCTTCCATGTTTCACTATTATGAATAGAGTTGTTATAAACACTTCTGATTATATTACGATGTATCCTGTGAACACCAATCTGCCACACTGCTGTCCAGAGTAGCTGCACCACTTTTCACTCCCGCCGGAAGTGTTTGAAGGCTCACTTTTCCACACCCTTCACAGAGCTTGGTTTGTAACTATTTATTGTGTTTAATTGTAGACACTCTGATAGATGTGTGACGGTATCTCATTTTTGTTTAATTTGCATTTCCCCGATGGCTGATGCTGCTGAACTTTTCAGACAGTAACTTGCCATCTTTAAATCATCTTAAATGAGAGGTCTGTTCTTGTCTTTTGCCATTTGTTAATTGTGTTTTACTGTTGAGTTTTAAAAGCTCTTTCTATATTCTAGATACCTGTCATTTACCAGATAAATGGTTTGAAAATACTATCTTCCAGTCTATAGCTTTTCTTTTCATCTTCTTCATATGGCCTTTCACAGAGCAAAAGTTTTTCATTTTGATGAGGTTCATCAATTTTTCCATTTATGGACTGTGTTTGGTACCAAGTTTAAGAACTTGCTGAGAACCTAGTCCCAGATTGTAAAACTTCTCTTACATTTTTCTAATGCTTTTGTAGTTTTACATTTTACCTTTAGCTCTCTCACTCATTTTCAGTTGATTTGTGCATAAGGTACGCAGCATAGATTAGGTTTTCGTGCTTTTGTTGTTGTTGTTGTTGTTTTGCATTTATGTCCGACTGGTCCAGTGCCATTTGTTGAAAGGACTGTTCTTCCTCTACTGACTTGCTTTTGCACCAGGTCAAACATCAAGCGGACACACATTGATCTGTGGGGCTGCTTCCGGGCTCTCCCTGCCATGTCATTGGCCGACGCAGCTTCCTTTCCTGCAACACCACGCTATCTTCATTACTATAGCTCTGTGTTAAGTGTTCACATTGGGGGAACTGCGTCTCCCAGTTTATCCTTTTTCAAAGTTATTTCAGCTATTCTAGTTCCTTTGCTTTCCATGCACATTTTAGGATAATCTTGCTTGCTGAGATTTTGATAGCAACTGTGTCAAACCAACCTGAGAATTGGCATCTTTAGTCTGTTTTAGTCTTCCAATTCATGAATACAATGTATCTCGCCATTTACTTTCATTTTTAAATTTCTTGCAATGACAGTGTGGAATTTTTAGCATGTGAGTCCTAGATGTTCACTTAATTTTCACCTCAGTATTTCATTGTTTTGAACGACTGTAATTGGTACTGAATTTTTTTTAACTTTGTTTTGATAAGTGAATATTTATTGCTAATATATGAAAATACAATGGATTTTTTAAGCTGATCCTGTATGACATAATTCACCAAACTGGCTTATTGTTTCTATTAGGGTTTTTTTCTGTGAATTACTTGGCACATTCTATAATGACAACGTATCACCTGAAAAAAGAGTCAGTTTTATTTCTTGCCTTCCAATGTGTGTGGTTTGTATCTATTTTCTTTCTGAAATGATTGCAACTCCCAGCGCCGTGTGGAGTGAGAGCGGGGAGAGCAGGCACCTTGCCTTGTTATCCACCTGTGGGGAGACATTCCGTCATCCACCGTGAAGCTCCAGTGTTAGCTGTACAGGTTTGTTGTAGATGCTCTTTATCAAACTGAGCAAAGTTCCCTCTGTTCCTATTTTTCTGAGGATTTTTATTAAAAAGCGGTGCAATAGCTAGTTGAATGGGGGTCTCACAAATATGCGTCCGCCTCTTCATCCTAGAAAAGTGTAATGTGAATTTACATGGAAAAAGGGTCATTGTAGACGCCATTTGGTTCAAGATCTTGAGATGAGATTACACTGTACTATCTGGGTGGGTCCTAGTCCCAGTGACAAGTGACCTTATAAAAGACATCAGAAGATAAAATTATGTAAAGATACAGGCAGATATTGGAGTGATGTAACTCTGAGACCAGGGTGCCAGGACAACCCGCAGAAGCTGGAAGGGACAAGCGAAGCTTCTCTCCCGAGGCCCTGGAGGGAGCACGGCCATCATGCTGGATCCAGACCGCGGCCTGCAGGACACTCTGGCGGAATGCTCTCCTTGTGTCCTCAGGAAACTAGTACCGTTGGTGGCATTTTGTCACATGCTTTTTCTGTATCAATTGCTACAATCATGTGATTTTTGTCCTTATCCTGATAATATGATGATTTATATTAATTGACTTTCAAATATTGAACGAGTCTTTCATTCCTGGAAAAAGTTACATCTGGTCATGGTTTACAATTACATATGTGTATGTGTGTGTGTGTGTGTGTGTGTGTGTATACATATATGTACACATACATATATATGTATATGTATGTTATTTGCTACTATTTGTTAAGGATTTTTGCCTCTATGTTCATGAGGGATATTGGTCTGTCATTTTCTTCTTTGTAATGTCTTTGTCTACTCTGACATCAGCTTCACAAATTAATTGACAAGTATGCTCTATTCTATTTTCTGGACAAAATTGTCTAGAATTGGTGTTAATTTCTCTTTTAACAATTTTTTATTAATTTTAATTATTAAAATGGCTTTCCCCTTCTGAATCATAATATTTTTCTTTAAAATTATAATTACAATAAATTAATTGTGCATTCATGTGACAATTTAAAAAATCAATCAAGGCTTGTACTTATGCCTACAATGAAAAAACTAATTTGAATAATACACTAGAAAGAAGTGTTTTCTGCATACCTCTTACTTAAAAAATATGTGAAAAGATAAATTTACAAGGCTATTTGCCAGATTATTTTTAAAGCGGAAGACTGGACATAACCTTTCAACAGGTTAGAAGACTGAGTAAATAAATTATGGCCCATCCGCTATGGAGTGCCATGCATCTAGAGATAGAGACAGATGGGGAGAGAGGGTCAGAGAGCCAGAGCACAAGAGAGCAAGAGAGAGAGCGACACCAAAGAGAGAAGTGGAGATGGGGCTAGAGGTAGAGGAGGGAGCAGTTTTCTTACACACCGTGGGAAAGCAGTCAGCAAAACGCACTGTGGCAAACTCTACAGGTCAACTGAACCTCTTCCTTTTACAAATAAATTACAAAAAAAAGAGACAATAAAAGTACAAATTAAGATACTTCCAATATCATCCACCAATCAATCCCCAAACAATGAATTTTTAATAATAATTTCAGCACTTACAGCATATCAGAATGACGGAGAGAAACCTTGCTTGCATTTTGTATGGGTCTCACAGGTGGGTTGAAAACATGATTTTTCTAACGGCCCTGATGTGTGTTGAGCAGCTATTATATTCTGGAGACTGTCACATGTGCATATACATATGTCACTTTCACAGGTGGACATATATGTCACTGTCACATGTGCACACACATATGCCACTGTCACAGTGCATATACATGTCACCGCCACACATGCACATGCATGTCACTGTCACAACTGCACATGCATGTTACAATCACATGTGCACATACACACATCACTGTCACATGTGCACATACACATGTCGCTGTCACATGTGCACATGCACATGTCACTGTCACACATGCACACACGTCACTGTCTCATGTGCACATACACGTCACTGTCGCATGTACACACATGTCACTGTCACAGTGCACATGCATATGTCACTGTCACACATGCACATGCACGTCACTGTCACATGTGCAGATACATACAGCACTGTCGCATGTGCACATATATACATCACCGTCTCACTTATTCTCACAAAGACCCTACGAGGAGTATGAATGATGCCCATGTCACAGACAGTTCTCAGAAAGAGGAGACGAATTACAACAGAGATAACTTAAGCACACAGCTCCAAACAGGTGACGCCGAGACCCTGTAGCCCCGATTCTCCACTATTCACAGCTCTTCACACTACACTTTTCCTTTTAATGGAGCGGAGCCCTCAGGAGAGTGAGGGTGATGAGTCTTTACATCACACGGCACAAAAGAGGAAGCCTGCAGAAAGGGGGCGGGTTGGGAGACAGCTGCAATAATCGAGGTGGAAATGCATTTGAAATGGTGAGGATGGGAAAAAGAAGATCACGTAACAAATCAGCGTTTCTTATTTATTTTTTAAAAAACTGCAAGAATAACAACAAAATCATGTAAATAGTAAAAGGATAAAACGTTGAGGAAAGACAAAAATAAGAACACTGATGTCAACTGAGGGATTATAGCCTTGAACAAAAGTGGGTAATTCATCTTTGTATATTACGGAAAAAGCATAAAGTTTACTTCCATCACTTTGAGTCTAAAGCAGATTGTACATGGAGGAAATGTGAAATGACGGCTTGTTCTGAGCATACCAGT
This sequence comes from Rhinolophus sinicus, assembly GCF_057876585.1. NCBI lineage: Eukaryota > Metazoa > Chordata > Mammalia > Chiroptera > Rhinolophidae > Rhinolophus > Rhinolophus sinicus. Next base: position 191,111,151 of record NC_142516.1, on the reverse strand, counting down.
GGGAGAAAGGAACGTAATGGAAAGTCAGAAATACTGTCCAAGACCTGGATTGATAATTATATTTTTGACAAGAAAGAAAAGTTTGAAAGATAACAGTAAAGTTGAAATGTACTGAAAACTAATTTGAAAAGTTTGTTGTAATGGAATTGACTGAGAAAGGAAATAACCACGGCCTTAGGGAGGTAAAGGACGCAGGAGGGGGGGACAGTGAATGTGCTTTCTGAAGCATTATTAGACCACGGAAGTGAGAGTACCCGGAGTCAAAGCCACTTACAATCACATTGCACGTGCTATTATAACACGTGTTTTCTTTCTTTCCCGAGAACACCCATTCAGGTAAACTGCAGATTTATCTAGACTGTTTGCAAAACACACAGTGTAATGACAGCCTCCAGTTGAGAACCCTTTGAGAGACTTTAATGTGCTTTCATATCCATTTGTGCAATTTACCTGGACAAAATCCCAGTTATTCTTATCCCCACTTCACAGATAATGAGACCAGCGATCAGAGGATCAGTGATGAGCTCACAACTATACTGGATTCTAAAATCAGTCGAGGTTAAAATGCTGTTAGTCATAGCTTAAATTCCACTTACAACTGGATTGCTCTAATGAAGGTTTTGTGCAGGTAGACAAAGCAAAGCCATTTAGGAAATCTGGTTAGAAAAAAAAAATCTTGCAAAAGGTATAATAAAATAAACAGGAAAATATGCCATCTTTAAAAATTACTTTGTAGTACAAAAGTACATGTGAGATAACCTAGAATCTGGAATGCTGACACCTACTAGACAGAACTACTAGTTAGAAATACAAACGTGTGTGGGTTGTGCTCAAGTCTTGAGCTCTGCATTCTAGCTGATAACCTTAGCAAACCCTCTAACTTGAAGAAAACGTGGAACAATCACAGCGCTAACTGAGGTGAAGGAAGAAAGGAAAGGATTCACATGCTGTCTGTTTGCACAGAATGGCTTGCTCGTAAGTGAGCTGAAGATGCAAAGAATAAAAAAAAATGGCAAAGTGAGAGTTCATGTTCAGGAAGGTAGAAAATTCTTAATAAAGTTAACATGCTGCATAACATCAGCTGTGGTATTTTCAGCACCTCATTACTAAAAGGATTTAGAAAACATCAAAAGAGCAAGAGAGATGATCAAAGCACCTCAGACACTGATAAAAGATGAAAGGGTCTCAGCTGAGAAGAAAAATGATACTGCGATGGCCTCCACATCTATCAAACACAAATTAATGAAAACGGCCACATATTTTCTCATGGCACAATTTCAATACAGCTAAATATTTCAATGAAATAAAAATGCTAATTTTATCAGTGGAGATGAATAGCCTGAGTCCCAGAAAAAGGAAACGGGATGAACAAAAGAGTAAAAAGGACGGGGCTTATGTTCTACCCAAAGGCAAACCACATCGGTGACAAGGTGGGAAACACAGTACAGGGGTAAGCGGGGCTCCTGTCACAGAGGGCTTGGGGACCCACGCTCAGCAGCTGTGTGTGGCTCTGCAGGTGATGGGGAACCAACTGTCATGGAGGAGACCCAGAACGCTGGGAGTTTTCTGAAGGATCAGGTCTGAAGAGCTGATCTTTTGGCCTCTTTTTAGGGCTCCTCTCTCCTGGCTGCTCAGGTTCTCCTGTGCAACCTCGTCTCGGATCAGTCTGTGCGATTTCGTTGGAGCCGTAAACCAGGCAGCCTCACCTACCATCCTGCCTCAGGGATGACAGGTGACACGCGTGGCCCAGGAGACAATGGTGGGGTGTTATAGAGGCAGGGCCACTCAGAGCTCAGAGAACACGGGAGGGACGTCCATCCCTGCGAGTGACCTGTCCTAGAAAAAGGCTCCTGCAGCACTCCAGACGGCCTGAAGGACGGGGGAAGTCCCCGCAATGGAGAGCGTGACTAGGGACCTGGCAGGGGCTGGGACCCTGCACGACTCTGCCGTCAGAAGTGGATGATGCACAAGGGACCGGGAATGGGAAGCACGCAGCCATGACCTGGGCACAGTGCAGCTCTTGCCACGATGGGCCGATCCGAGAACGGAGAGCTGACTTGATGTTGTCTGCCCAGTAGCAGGTAGAGAAAGATCTTAATGCATCGGCAGGGCATGCAACGGGAGATGAGAGGCCACCCGGGGTAACAGTCCATCTGCTGACCTGTGAGGGGCACCGAGCTGAGATATTCCAGGAGTGGGCCCGCCTCCTTCCCGCAGACACACCTTGCTTGCAGCACCCACGTCTGACACAAGGACTCCCCCTCCCCCACTGGAGTGTGCAGGTGACATTCCCAGGTGAAATGCACCCACAGCGCAGTGTGAATGCAGCGGACACGACGCACAGTGTAAACCGAACATGACCACGTTGGGAATTCGTGCAGAATGTCTGTTCAGTGCGGGCGGGGGGGGGGGGGTGCAGCAGATGCTGAAGTGGATTCAGGTTGGTCTGGGAAAGGGCGCTGGGGAGGCTGTGAAGGGGACCGGCCTGCTTAGGGACTGGGGAGGAGGCAAGTCATCGCACAGGGACTGGAGGGCAGGTGACAGGGTGAGGCGGGACTCACTGGAACATGGGGGGGGGGCGCTGGGATCAGAACAGCCGACCACAGGGGTCCGTGCTGTGCGCTGGCTTCTTTGCCACGGGGCTACAATTCCATGAAATGTTTAAAGCCTAAATGACATTATTGAAAACAACTGGAGAGAACCTAAGACTATATTACTAAGGGTCCAGGGGCCCAACGTGATGCGTAACATCCTGATCGCCTAGGAAAGGGCTACGGCTTCAGACTTCCCCCCTCTGTCCACTTGTCCTGCATGTTTCAGGACCTGCTAAGTGCCCTCCACCTGGCTCAGAGCTGCACAGGTGCCCGCAGTGGGAAGAGGCCCCAGCGCCCCAGGCTACAGGACAGACAGACAACTGAACACCCACCATGATGGGGGCTGTTCACACAGCAGGGATGTGTAGACAGAGCCTCTAACAGAATCCAGACAAGGGGAGCTTACCGGAGAAAGTCATGTTTGAGCTGAGACAGAAACACGTGCAAATTACTTGTATGATAAAAGCAGGGAACGTTGCCCTGATGGGAAAGGATGTGTGCGAAGGTGAGAGGACGTGCATGTTCCCTGTGGTAGGAACATGGAGGGTGCCCGTGGGAAGCAGGAGGGAGGCTGCAGTGTGGCCACCAGGTGACATTACCCTCTGCGGGCTCCAGGAGGCGCTCAGTGGGGGCAGCCCCCTGAATTTCCTTTTAAAGCCCCGAGAATTGGGACAGGAGTTCTGAGTGCGGGTGGCTTAGAAGGGGCCTGCCAGCAGGGAGGGAGAAAACCAGGACATATCTGTGACCACCTGAAAAGATGCCACCGTGGGCAGTCTTAGGGTGCAGGAGAGATGCTGGGAAGAAGGGTGCAGAGGGAGCACACTGAAGAGCTGGAACTGGCACATCAGAGAGGACGAGAACAGCGTTCTCCACCAAGGGTGCTGCTGAGAAGCGACGCTGCCCAGACCCTCCCAGCACACACAGAAAGGACCTGGCAGGGGCCAGGGCGACCCAGAGGTCAGATGACGGCAGACACGCTGGATCGTGTGTTCCGGGCCAGGTGGTCCAGAAGCACATGGCTGGGCACCAGGACAGTATACGTTTGGGGCATTAAGGACAATGCTCAGTTTCGTTTCAGGGGTTTCAGGACAAGTGACACTAAGTTTCTCCTCCCAGCACGTTACATGAATGGTGATACTCAAGGAGCCCAGTATGAAGGAACCGCCAGCCCAAGCCCCGTGGGAGGGGATGCCCGCAAAGGGCTCACTGTAGGCCGTGCACGCGGCTCCACAGCTGCCTCTGGGCCCTGCACAGTGGAGGCGGCGTGCGGGCTGCCCTGCCTGTAGCCAGGTGCCTTGCTGGGCAGTGCCCCAGACAGAGGACTCGCTCTGCAGCACAGAAGCCACAGCAGCAGGCAGCAGGTTTGCGGGGCGGAACCCACTGGGCCCGTCCTACACCACAAGGCCCAGAAGCACCTCGCATCACGGGACAAAGGGAAGAACTGAGAGGCACAGCCGAGGAGCCAGCCTGGAGGGGATGCCAGCAGGCTGAGCCATCAGTGACCCAGGAGGGTGCTGGCACCTGTGTGTGGGCGGAGCTCATGCAGCCAGGACCCAGGCAGTGGGAGCAGGACGACCTGCCCCAGTGTCCTTCCCGGACTGAATCTGGGGGTCCGTGCTCCCAGAGTGCTCAACTTTCATTTCTGTGCGTCCACCAGCCTGGTCCTCAGAGGGTGAATGTTTCCAGCAGCGGGGATGGGAAGGGTCCCACTGCACCTTACATGGCACCTCCTGCGTGACGCCTGCGAGAGCATCCTGCCACAGGACTAGGTAGTAAGCAGGGAGCCATCGTATTTGGGGGATAATTGCCCTGATCGTGACGAAGAAAGAGGCAGAGAGAGAAGGGACGGTGGCACCCAGGGGTCTACAGGGACTCCCTTCGCACCCCCTTGCCCACGCAAAATGAAGGTGGACGAGGACAGCAGCTGTGCGTGCGAAAAGCATGGAGCTCACTCACCGAGACCCTCAGGGCTGTGGTCTGGGTCTCTGCCACCTGAGCCCCTTGGACCAGCAGAGGAGCGAGCGGGAGAGAGGCCATTGCAGAAGGGGCCGGAGAGGAGCGCGGCCGTGAACCTGTGTTGTAAGTTCTCCTCGGAAACGAGACGACTTAGTCTTGGAGAAGCAGTTGCCAGGTGTGGAGAGCGGATGAGATGCGGTGAAACGCCGCCCACACACCCTCTCCAGACCCCGGCGCGGCCGGCCCTCAGCTACTGGGAAAGGAAGGCTGCAGCCCTCCTCAGGCGTCAGCCCAGACGGGGCCGGGCGCGCTGGGGGCCGCCCACAGCAATGGCTGACGGTGCCAGGGCCAGCCTCCTTGCTTCGATTGGGGAAACTCTGAAGGGTCATCCCAGCCCCAGAACGTCCTGCGGGGTCAGCAAGGGCACCTGCCATCATGCCCTCTCTCACCTTCCCCCTCCTCCTCTCCCTCCGGGTGTCTCCCGGGGCACCCCCAGCACACCTGTCTCCACCTGTCTCCACCTCAGAGTGAGCGTCCAGCGCAGGGTAAGGGCTCACAGGTGTAAATCAGGCCTGTGACCTTTTAGCCCACATTAGATACAAGAGCATATCTGCTGCGAGAAAGGAAATGCACTTACAGACGCTTGGTGACATTCGACTGGGAACGTGCACAACATTAAAACAAAAGGGTACCTGCAGCCGTTTCGCACAGCTTTGCCCCGTTATTCTGACAGGCACTTTCCTGCCTGACTTTGTCTGAGGAGCTTGTCAGCTTCACACCAACAAGCCAGGACCATGGGCTCCCTTCCCATACGGACCCGCGAGCTTTCACCCGTTCAGTGGCCACACACCACCCCCTCAGTCCACTGAGGCCCTGAAAATGGGTGCGATGGCACAGAGGACCAGGAGAGTCTGGGCCAAGTGCCAGCACACAAGCAGGGACGTGCTGTGGTGGTCAGGGAGCTCCAGAGACAGAGACGGACGAGCTGGATCATCAACGAGAAATCCGTCTGTCTGTCTGTCATCTGTCTGTCTGTCTGTCTGTCTATCTATCTATCTATCTATCTATCTATCTATCTATCTATCTATCTATCTATCTACCTACCTACCTACCTACCTACCTACCTAATCTATCATCTATCTAAAGGCACTGATTTGTTAGAAGGAATCAGCTTGCACTTCTGAGACTGAGAAGTGCAGGCCCACGACAGGGGTGGTACAGCTCCAGTCTGAGCCCAAAGGCCTGAGCAGTAGGAGAACTGATGGTGTAAGTTCAAGCCCAAATCTGAGTCCAAAACTTGGAGATGAAACACTGGCTTTAATGACCAGTGTTTTATCTCCAAGACTGTCAGGTGGAGAGAGAAATTCTTCACTCAGCCTGTTGTTCAGGTCAGACCTTCAGCTAATTAGATGCGGCCCACCTGCATTGGAAGGGCAATCTGCTTTATACAGTCCACTGACTCGATGTTAACCTCATCAGAAACCCCTTCACAGACACACCCAGAATACGGTTAATCAAATGTCTGGGCATCAGTCAAGTTGACAAAAATTTCACCATCACAAGCATCTCAAATACTATACAACATTGATTTTGTCTTTTCAAGAACGGTGAGGAGAAACGCCACCCTGCTCAGTGCATTCACTCTACTGGGTGCATCACGCTCTCCCTCCTCACGGATGTACAGACCCTCAGTTACAGGCCAAGCTGCCTCACTGATCTCCACTCCCTCCCAGTAGCAGTGTGTTCACAAGGACATAAGAAACAGTCATGCTGAACTCCCATGATTTTACTGAAATCATCCTCAGCAGGAGCCCCGAGGAGGTCTTGTTTTGCTGCACAGCAACACATCGCAGGGGACGGTTCCTTTCATTTACCCCCTGCTAAGATTTAAACAGCTGTGGCCCAATTTGTCAAACACGATTCCTGAAAAGGCAGTTCATCAGCACATGGGACGGGCTCTACGGAACGTCGTTTCTGTGACACACACAACCCCGCGTTAGCACACTTCATGACAGACCGAGAACCCACAGAAATGCAGTGCCACCCACAAACAAACTCGCAGGTGTTTGTACTAACATCCGGGCACTCAGTGTGCCAGCCTTCATCAGTGCTCAGAGGACACTGTCGGGAGTGAGTGATGGGACTTTCCCTTTCCTTTCCATCAGCTGTGAAACATGACGCACGTTCCACTTTAAACGTGTGTCGTGCGGGAGACCCTGCTCGCTGCGCCATTTGTCGTGCGGGGGACCCTGCTCGCTGCGCCATTTGTCGTGCGGGACGGCCTGCGGGGTCTCTGCTCCCGCTCCCCACATGAGAACGCAGGATATGGTGAGGCCAAAAAGGAACACGCACGGAGCCATAGGTAGGGGAGTCATACCACTATGGTCTCACTGGAGGCTGGGTTCACTGGACGTGCGACCTGCTGTCCGTTTTGTCTGCAACCCACCAACGACTCTCTTTCACTCTCCTCCACTCTCCTCTCTCTCCTCCGTAGCCGCAGCAGTTATATTAGTGGCCAATTGGCTAACTGGCTACAGCTGACGGCCACCTACTACCCGAGCCAGCACTCCTCCACGTGAGGCCAAGAGCCTGGAAACTACTTTCTGGGGATCTGTCCCCACAACGTGTATAATCTCAAGCTCTATTACAGTAATACAATATTTAACAAGAATTCTGCTGTATTGTTAAATGTAAGATTGGCTTAGAAATACAATTTTTTGGATCCTAAGTAGTTACTTTTGTAACTTAATGATAGGAATTTAAAAAATACAGTGGAAAAACTATGCACTAAGCCTGTTAGCTTCCATGTATATGGTCTGATGCCTGCTGTATGTATGAATTATCATATGATTTATATATTATATATGTGCATGTTATGTATCCTACATAACATTTATAAAATGTATTGTATATGTTCGGTCTCACACCACTCAGTTAATAGTTGAATAGTATTGTATTATACAGGTGGACTATAATTATTTACATCTATATTTTTTTACTTTTTAAATAGATTATTTTGATTAAATATTTTCATGTGTAAGGTTTTAAACAAACAAATCTCACCTCTCTTCCATCACTTTCTCAAACAACCTACATATCTCCTTAAAGATGTCTCATTTTTACAGTTCGAATAATACTTTTTCTGATTATTTTCTTATGGCAGATTATCAGCATTCTCTCTTTACACACACACACACACACACACATACATATATATACACATATATGTATGTATATATATGCCATGTTTCCCCAAAAATAAGACCTAGCCAGACAATCAGCTCTAATGCGTCTTTTGGAGCAAAAATTAATATAAGACCCGGTCTTACGTTATGTTATATTACATTATGTTATATTATATTATATTATATTATATTATATTATATTATATTATATAGACTCGGTCTTATATTATAGTAAAATGAGACTGGGTCTTATATTAGTTTTTGCTCTGAAAGACACAGCAGAGCTGATGGTCCGACTCGGCATTCTTTTCTGGGAAACACGGCATCTGCACCTTCCCGTCCTAACCTCGGAAGGCCATGTAAACACTGTATTGTTCTGGAGCAGTTTACCCAGGAGTCATTAGCCTGCCCCACCCCGTTTTCCAGCAAGGGGATATGGTTCACGCATCTCTAAGGACACTCCCATGGGGCCCGCTCCTCAGTGCAGGGCTTTTCCCGCTGCAGCAACCTCAGCTCCCGAGCGACACATGCAGCCAGACCACGCTGTGTTGACCCACCGAACGCAGGACACTACCACACTACCATCCAGTGGGCTTGTGGTTTCAAGGTCGGTAGATGCTTTTCAATGATCTGGCCCATGGGCTTCGTACGCAATAAATCCTTGTTATATCCTTTCAGCTTCTGGATGCTCTACACACTTGGAAAGGAAGAGCATGGTGTGTCTGTACTCAAATTCACAAATTGAAGCAAAGTAAAATCCCGACTCTCAGGTTTCTCATCCCCACCTACACGCACACTCATCCATCAGGTTGAAGAGGTAAATGAACTCACTACTTAATGAAGGAACCAGTAAGATATTTTACAAACTGTTTCAGAGGAGAATCCAAAGCATACGCACATACAGACAATCAGCAAGCCTGAAATGAATTCGCTAATAGATGTGAAGTCATCAATACCCACAGGGCAACGATCAATTGGCTCCTGCAGGTAAAATCATTTGCATGTTGGGGGTCAGGAACCATCTGCATGGCTGTCGGTTTCCTAGGACTTTCTGGGTTGTAACAGCTCAAAGACAGTGAGAGACACAGACCACCATGGAACTGGTTAACCGGGAAGAGTCTGCCGAACACTGAAAGGTTGGCGAAGACTATTTTTTTTTGTCCAGGACCATTTCATAATTTTTCCTGACAATAACTTAAAAAATGTTTCTTTCTAACAGTGCCCCTACAGTAAAACAATCCAAATAACATAATCACCATTTCTATTACAGTACTTTGTAATTTGTTAGTTGCTTAGAATTTTAAAACTTATTTATGTATAGTATCTAAAATTTTGAAAATTTAGATTATGTGAAACATACATTTATTTTTTTTTTAATTTTGAATACCCATTGTATATTTTCCTAGGTTATAGTTTATAAATACAAGTTTATTTTCAATAATAGATTATTTTGTGCGTTAGGAAAAATATCTGGATGGGTTAAAAACATATATTCCTGGTTATTTTGATGACATAGCTATGAATCCACAGGCATTTGTAAGACATATAAGAATGATCCTGAGAAGCTTTCTCGTGATGATAGCCTCAATTCAAGATGATAATAGGTTCTTTTCAATCTTGCTGAAAGTGACTTCAAATTAGTTGTGGCTGAGTGTGTAAGTGGCTGGGGTGTCTAATAGTGGCAAATGTCACTGAGTTCCCAAAGATGCCTAGCGCACCTGAGGAAAGGCTGGACTGAGTAGAGGCCAGAGGCTGACAACTACAAGAGCACTGGGATCACGCAGCTGCGTCCCACGTCTCAAGCCAAAGCCTGAGTGGAGAGCAAGACATGTGGGAGTGGCTTGCAAAAGATTACAAATAAAGGTCATTTCAGATGCACTATGCCATTCTCTCCACTTCTGCTTACCTTTTGAAATTTTCTATGATAAAAAGATTTTCAAAATGGCAGCCAACATGCTAAGGTTAAAGATACCTGTTTCCTAGGAGAGCTCCCAGACAAAACAACAGGGATGGTCGCAAGGCGGGGTGGTGTCTGAGCTGCCCCACACTGAGCACCACGCTGGAGCCGGGCACTGTGCTGGGGGCCCCCAGCAGGGCCAGCGCTCTGCAAAGGCTGCTGCCCAGGCAGCTGGAGACGACGACCTCACGTCTCTGAGTACAGCCCTTCCCCAGAGCAACGGGAACAACTAGCTCCCCAGCAAGCCGCCTTCTCCTGCATAAGTAAGGCCTCCGCAGGGTCCCCTTCGCTTCCTCCATAAAACAGGTGCACATGAGTACGTACACAGTAAAGCTGAACTGAATCGGTGCCGCTCAGATCCACGCTCTGTTCACAACCAGTTTCCCTTAGTTATAAGCACAACGCCCCCTCCCAGGAAGATAAGAAATGCCAAGATGCACAGGGAGGCACATGTTTCACAGACAACGTTGTAACTTAGTGTCACTGTCTAATCTGACATAATAATGGCAGACATCACGGCAAGCCAAGCTTTCAGAAAGTTAAACTATCTCCTTGGTAAACACAAAAGCAAAACAAAACAAAAACTCTAAGTATGACTTTAAGGAAACTGGAAACATCCATCCGTGTTTAGAAGACTGCTCCGACTTGTCAACGCTCTTCATGTTTAACACACAGAGCAGGGTCCGAGCCCTCGGCAGATGTGCTGCCGTTAAACGCCGTGAGGTGTGTTCTGGCCATACCTTGGTAAACAGCTTTGAATCCAGGTGAGGCGATGCTGTCGTCAGACTGCAGGTGCAGCCACATCTGGTTGCTCATGCTCACGATGAGGTCAGGGACGCTGGACCCAGTGAGTCTGCACAGAAGACAAACGGAAACCGTTATTCAAGGCACCCTTATCTCTATTGCCACCCTGAGGGTGGCTCTTGCTACTTAAACAAATGAATCATATAGATAGACAGGTAGATAAATAGATCTATACATAGAGAGGGCAGGCACAATACCCTCCTTCAAAGAATCAAGTCACGTATACCTTACATTTAAGCCTCAATATCACTTATGTTTTAAAGCAGTTATTCTAGTCTACAACCGCAAATTTTTATGTTTAACTTTAAAAATCGACTTAGGGTAACCACCACCCCATTTTTCTGAAACTGAAGACCTTCTCCTGGTGCAGGACTTTCAGTGCTAAAGCTGGGACAGTTCTGGAAAAACTGGGAAGGTTGGTCACCCCGTTGATGGCGAGTTATAGCTACAGCTGTAGGGCTATAACACCTCACCGTCACCATGAAAGCGCCTCTAAACTGGGAAACTTTCTGGTCCAGTCTGGAATATCAGCTAACTTTACCACAAAATCTCTTAAAAATACATTCTAGGATGGAATAGTGTTCAGCACAAAAAGAAATGAGCTCTCAAGCTATGATGAGACATGGAGGAACCTTAAATGCTTATTGATAAGTGACAGAAGCCAGTCTGCACAGGCTGCACACTGCATGATCCCAATGCTGTGACATGCTGGGAAAGGCACAACTATGGGGACAGTGACAGATCAGTTATTTCTAGGGGTTGGGGGAGGGGTGAACAAGGAGAGCACAGGGATGTTTAGGGCAGTGAGACGCCTCTGTGTGACGCTGTGATGGTGGCTATAGGACATTACACATCTGTCCAAACCCACAGAAGGAGCGACACCAAGAGTGACCTGATGTGAACTGTCGACGCTGGGTGGTGACGCGTCAGGGCAGGCTCATCAGGTGTCACAACTGTCCTATCTGGTGGGAACGTTGACAATGGGGGAGGCTGTGCCTAGGGGGTAGGGGTTGTGGGGAATCTCTGTATCTTCCTCTTAGTTTTGCTCTGAACCTAAAACCACTGAAAATAAAGTTTTAACATGCATATAGGTACCCAAAGGTAACCCTGCATTAAGAGAAGACTGACAGGAACAGCATGCGTACGGACATAGACTTGGCAAATTTACTGGACTTTCCCCTGCATATTGGCGTGCGGGTCACACCGAATGGAACGGAAGCTTCGGTGAAGCAATCACCGTGTAGACCAACAAAACACTCACACAGCCCCTGCTGTCAGCCAGTGGAAAGAAACACTGGATCCATTGGCTGAACTCAACATGCTCACAGAAAGACGTGTTGAAATAGAAAAAACGGAAGAAAAATTCAATTCAGCCAAAACTAATGTCTAATAAAACAGGAAGCTTTGCTTTCAGCCAAGTGGTTTTGGGAATGTGAATATGTGATTCGCCCCATCAATCATACCCTTTGTCCATCAAACCGACATTCTCACCACGGGTGAACAGAACACCTGATTCTTTGTTTCTTCAAAATGTGAAGTAACTCATGCAACGTTATACACAAATTGAAACAAAGGAAGTATGTCAGTGAGTGATACGCAGTCACTAAATATGCATTTTTTCTGAAGAATTTTTCTTTGTTGGATAGACTCGAGGTTTTATTTGCTTGTTTGCTTTAAAGAAATATTTTTGTCTTCCCTATGCATACATCTTACTGGAGTATATCCTACCCCAACGTGCACAACCTTAAATGTCTAGTGTCACTGCAGAGTTTCACTTAAGATTATAAAGCTGTAACATTTAGTCCTTGCAAGGAAGGGCTTTGTCTAGTCTTTTACTTTCAATTATTCTATGTCTGCATATTACGTGTTGGCCTTTTATAAGCATCACAGAATTATTTTACATTATTTTTAGTCAATTAATTTTATTTATATTATTTTTATCTAATCAAGAGTCTTGCCTTTTCTTTAGGATATAATTAATCATAAATTAAAGTTAATTTTTTGTCATTTTCCCTTTTTTGATTGGTCAATTATTTTTAATTACCCCTTTTATCCAATTGCTTGTTTTTCCCCCAGCACTTCAAAGTGTTGTTCTGTTGTCTTATGACTTCTTCTGCTTACATTAAAAATACGTCTATCAACCTTCTATTTGCTCTTTTGAAACTAGTGGTCCTTATGCAGTTTTACGATCTTTTCCAGCACTATTTTTCAGAAGATTTCTCACAAAGTGCCAGGATGAGATTTTCCCTGTATTATCCTGACAGGCTGGTAGAATTTCTACCATCTTTATCATAATGTCTGCTACCAGTATTGGAAGTTGACTGGTGATTGACGATGTCCTCAAATATTGATTATGCCCCATTTTTCCTCTCTCTTTCTTCTGCAATTCCTATTACACACATATATTCTATACATACATTTTTTTGCTTCAGTTTGAATATTTTCTACTAAGTTATCTTCCAGTTCAAATCATATATATTGAGTTCTTTATTGCAAATATTGTATTTTTCAATTTCTACATTTCCATTTCATTTGTTATACTTACAAGGTCTGACAATTAAGTTCATTAACTTGTTGCAACGATGTTGCTGACCTTTTTTGATATCAGAGGGATTATTATGAATTTGTACCAACTTGACAAACAGTTAACCAAGTTTACTAGTTGGAAGTGCTGAAAAGGCTGCATGAAAAAGTTAGACGACCTGAACTTTTTGCCAACAATTCATGGCTCTTGCATCACAACAATGCACCAGCTCACACGGCACTGTCTGTGAGGGAGTTTTTAGCCAGTAAACAAATAACTGTATTGGAACACCCTCCTTACTCACCTGATCTGCCCCCAATAACTCCTTTCTTTACCCGAAGATAAAGGAAATATTGAAAGGAAGACATTTTGATGACATTCAGGACATCAAGGGTAATACGATGACAGCTCTGATGGCCATTCCAGAAAAAGTTCCAGAATTGCTCTGAAGGGGGGACTAGGCACTGGCATCAGTGCAGAGCTTCCCAAGGGGAGTACTTCAAAGGTGACCGTAGTGATATTCAGCATTGAGGTGTGTAGCACTTTTTCTAGGATGAGTCCGTGAACTTAACTGTCACACTTCCTACAGTTTTCTGGAAAAATTCTTGATCATTTCATTTTTTTTCTTAAACATAGGAATCATAATGAATTATCAAAGTCGCTAAGGGATAACTGGAATATCTTGGTATCTTGCTTGTTTCCTATTGTCTGTCTCTTGGTTTTGGGTGGTTGGGTTCTGTTTCTGGACATTTCAGGTAGTTTTTGATTAAATGCCAGACTCTGTACATAAGCGATCATAGAAGCTGTGTATGTTTTCTCCCTCCTGGGACAACTCACTTTTCTTCTGGCCTGGAGATTGACCATGTTGATCCAATCTGTCTTTGGTAAGATTCAAGGCTATTTCAGGCTTGCTGGTTTCCTACTGCTTACACTTTCTTACGCCACGATCCAGAGTTTATGGTATTTATAAGCACACGTTCTCCCTGAAACGATAGGCCCTAACTTTGTCTCTCTGGCACTGTGAAAATTCCAAAAGTTCTGTTTAGCTCTCTAGACCATCAGCAGCACATTTTCAGTTTGGTTTCTTTGCTTCTAGTGCCAGAAAAGTGAAGTTTGGGCAAATCCAACAAGGACCGAGCCAAGCTGTTGTCACTCTCATGTTCTTATAATTCCCTTTCCCAGGATATTGTGGCCCCTCAAGTCCACACTGTTTTGATAGCCTGATTCAGCCTCTCCCAAAACCCCATTCTCTGAGCCACAGAGCTGTTTTCCCTGAAGCCCTGAGCGGAGGGTTGGCAGATGCCCCCCGGGGACAGTGAGTGACGGGGGCAACAGGAGATTCATCGTCCTGCATGTCCTTTCTCCTTGGTTCGTCTCTTCTCAAATCCTGGATGCCCTGGATTCTCCTCCTGCACCTGGAAAGATCTACTTGGTTGTTCATTTACTCAGTTTCCATAACTATTCTCAGCAACAGGGCAGGTCCCATACTGTTGGAGGGAGGTGAATTCCAACTGTCCATTTCCCACCTGCCTTAGTCCCTTTGCCTTTTTTGTGTCTCTAGGATGATGCTCCCCAGGCCACATGGTCATATTCATAACTTGTATCTCAAGTTAAATTCACAGCCTCGCTTAAAAAAGGAAGGGAAGAAAACACACCATTTTATAATCAAGTTTATATAAACACAAGAAGAAAGTATCTACAGTGGTTTTCTTACACACTATTATATAAATTTGCCACAATGAATGGAGGGCAATGCTTCTTTCTTCTCCTTTTCAGCATTTCCCACCATAGTTCAGAGGAGGGTGGGCGCCCCCCTCATCTCCGTTCCCCACTTGCACTCAGAACTCACTGCTAATCCCTGTGACTTGGGGGCCATGACAGAAGACCACGCCACTCCACTGCTCGTCCAGTCATCTGCCTACCTGCCGTCACCATGGGGAGCCACGGGGAATCTCGGTGTCCATTCCCCCTCAGATGATTCTTGTAAACCAATCCACCAGAGATTGCTTTCAACCCCAGTGACCTTCCCTCCCGTCTAGTTTCAACACTGGCACTGCTGGGCACTCGTCACACTTTGGTGCACTTTGTCATAGGGATCTCAGGCTCTGAACCCCTCTCTGACCACATGGCCACGGATTTACCTGTCATCTGCCTGCTTCTCCTGAAACTTGCTCTTCCAATCCCTGGGGACTTTCTAACAGCTTCTCTCCATTCCTGTACACTTGGGGAGCGGGGCACCTACTCACACCTATGCCCTTCAGCGGCGTGACTTCTCACCACGCCCATGGCCCCGGGGGCGCGGCTTCTCACACCTAGGGACCCGGGGGCGTGGCTTCTCACACCTATGGCCCCAGGAGCGCGGCTGGTCCCCTGGTACATTCACCACCCAGCAGGGCTCCTGTCCTCTTCAAGTTCACCCCATCTCAGCATCTGTCCAAGCCACACAACAGTCCAGTCCACTCCTATATGTGCGCAGATGGAAGTGGATGCAGAATTTGTGGTTTAGACAAACGCATATTTACGATCTTCAGATTCCAGCCAGACACTCAACCACACACTTGTCCCTGTGTCATGGTCAGTGTATGTTCCCTGGGCCACTTCCACCCGCCATTGTCCCACACCATCTCCATTCTTCTCAGACTCCTTCCAAATTCTTATTTCTCGTGATCTCAGCAGACAACTTCATTCATAAATACAGGAGGGAAAAAACCACATTTAAAGACATCAATACATGAAGCTCCTGCCTCTGAGTCTCCATAAATGCCCAGATACCACCAACCATCCAGCCACGTGGGAGGACAGGTCACGGGCACTGCCCTCGCTGGCCTGTCGCCCCCCTGACCAGCGCACTGGTCAGGCACCACACACTGTGCCTCTTCAGCCCCCCACCCCCGCTCCCCCGCCCCACTGCCTAGTCTGACTGAGCACCCATTCCTGGGCATCTCACACCAACACCACGGACGTCGCCTCCCAACTCAGCGGTCTGACTGCGGCATCTCCCTCCCAGACATCTGATTGAATTTTAACTCGTTCAAAAACTTAATTATCGTGCAGAAAATGTTCTTACATTTAAAGACTTAGGTTGCCAAGTTAACGTGGCATTCGTGCCTCTGAAGCGTCCCTCTGAGCACAAATATTTGAGTTTCCTGTGGTTCTGTACCGGACCCTGCTTGAATTCTGACTGATGTTGGTCTGTCTGTTCACACACAATTAATGGAGCTGTACACTGCTGCACGACACACACAGAGTCCTCGATCAAAAGCAAATTAGGATGCGTGTGCTACTGGAGTTTCAGAATTTATGTCTGCTACCTATTTGACTACTATAGTTATGAAAAGGATTGTTACAATAGATTATTTGAAAATTAATTTTTCAATATTTTTAAAAGTTACTTGAAAATAAAGTATTTTGAGTTTTTTTAATTAAAAATTATTTTAGCATTATTTAAAACAAAATAACATATTTTCCTTTTAGTTCCTCTTTCATGTTTCCAGAACTATTTTAATTAGCTAACGCTCATAAATGATTTGTTTAAAACAAAGAAACAAGTGTTACCAGTATGCTTTGCAACTGATTATCTGTTTAAAACAGGATGTTTTTTCCAATAATTTGTAACTAAAAGAGATCCTGGTTTTGATAAAATAGTTTAACAGTCATCATAACACACGTTTTAATTGCTTTAAAACAGCTTTATTTTCTCCCAAATTTACTTTACAGTACACCGTCTTGATTTAAACTAAAAGATAAAATTATTCTAACAAAACACTAAGTAATTTGGTTCAACTGTTAGAAAACTATACTAAAATTTTCTTTGGGGAGAAAAGCCATCATATGTAACGTGCGTCACTTCCCCCCTCTCTGTGTTGTCTCTCTGTGGGAACCCCTCACGTGTCCCACACACCTAGTGCTCCAGTCACACTGACTGTTCTAACCATTCTCCAAAAACACTGGCATTTCTCAGCTCCCAGCGTTTTGGCAAAGACTGATATCACTGCCTGGGGCCCATTCTTCCTGGAGAGCAACTCCGAGTTCTGGAAGACTCTGCGGGTCTCACTAGGCATCTCTTAACTCCCGTAGGCAGCGTGAGCGCCTTCGTCTGTAGGTCAGCGCAGAACCCTGCATGCCTTCCTTTCAGGCAAGTGTATTACAGGCATCCACTCCAGCGTCTGTCTCCTTCCAAACCCAGACCCCCTTGAGCGAAAGCTTATGTCTTTTGGTCTTTTGATCCCCAGACACTGGCACATAACAAGAGTTTTTGAATAAATGCATAAATGATTAATTTATATTTTCACTTATGCATTTATTCAAAAAGCACATGTTTAAATTTATAGGAAGAGTTTTAAATAAGGACACAAATCTTTGTTTCATCTCACACACCAACTACTTGGCATTTGGGATTCTGTTACAGCTGTGTCATTAATTCGTCCCATTATCTCAGCTGAATTAACTTACCTCTGCGCCAGTTCCCTGACCAGTGAAATAATTGTATTAAATTATCATAAGGAACTTATTCAGATCTAAAAGTCCATTATCCTTTCAGTAGATTTCAGTGAAGATGGAACTGCCTTGCATTCACGGTTCGAGACATCTTGCCACAGTCAGTATGAATGTTGGACTGAAATCAGGACAATTTATGACCCTAATTTCCAGTCTGTCCAGTGATTTACCCAAAATGGAGCAAATTACATTTGATTATGTATTTTTTCCTTTCCTATAACCAGGGCACACTGCACTGAGAGAGCATCTAGACTCGTTCACAGGAAAATGGGTCAGTGTGCTTTAAAGGCTAATCGCCCCCATACGATGCAATAACCTTAAGATGTTTGGCTGCTGGTAATATCAGTGTATGTGAGAGATCTCACTTCTGACGAGCTCTTCTCTTTGGCCCCAGCTAAAGGATTCCACAGCTGTATCCACATGCACATCAAATGTGTTTGCTAGAAGGGGGTGGCTAAATGCAAGTGACTATTGTACCACACATGACGCCTATGGGAGTCCCTGTGTTGTGGGGTCACAGCTTGTTTCTTGCTGTGGCTGATTACAACTCCCTGGGGTGAATATACCACAGGGTTTCCCTGTTCACCTGTTACAGGATACTTACATCGTTTCCACTTTTTATGCAATTATGAATAGTCACTGAAAACATTCCTGTAGGGTAAATTGCATTTCTCTAGGGTAAATACCTAGCAGTGGGACTGCTAGATCACATAAGTGAATATTTAACTTCATTTGAAATTGCCAACCCCTTTTCCAGAATTGCTGTACCATTTTCCATTCCCATTTACTGTCTCAAAGATGACATAGAGTATTTTTCTATTTATGTGATAGTCTCTAAAATAAAATTATGGGATGGAGACTAGATCAGGGGTTCAGGGCTTAGGGTGGAAGAGAGTATGACTGACTACAAAGCCATAGCAGGTGGGGGTGGGGGTGACAGACCATTCTACATCCTGACTCCGGTGGTGGCTATAAAAGTCTATACATGTGTTAATAACTGTAGCTCTGTACACCAAAAACTTATATTTTACTGTATGCATATTAAATAAAAACCTGAAGGAAAAAAACAAAACAAAAAACCTACACCACTACCTAACTCTGAGCAAATTACAAAGCTATCAAAACTTGAAACTGAAGCAATGTAACACATGGAAGTAGTTACAACTCCATCCTACTGGCAGCTACCTGAGAGGAAAGAAGTGTGCTAAACATTTAAAATATTCATTTCAATTGTAAATTGGGCAATTGAAAAGTAAATGCTATTTCTGTGTAAAATTGACCTAAAACTATGTTAAGTTTTAGACTTAAGTGTTAAGTCATTGTAGGTGACACCCTGAAATCTCATAAATTCTGCAGAAAGTGTAGAAAATGCACTGCTACTTGAAATATAAGATTTAGTTGGCCATTTGCCTTAATTGGGTTGATTCAGCGTGAGCTGGAGATTAGAAAGGAGATGTTAAGACACAGTGTGTGGTCTGTCGAGGCACCTGGGTGGAACCGTTCCACTCACGGTGAAGTAAAACAGGTTTAAGGGGATCCAGAGATGCTCTGCTGAGCTCCCACCTGAAAGCTGGCAGACACAGAGCTACCGCCAGTCATGGCCAACTCGGTCCTTCAACAAACCAGGATGGAAGGAAATTAACTGGTCATAACTGCAATCTTCAGTTGTGCACGTACCGTGTTCCCCAAAAATAAGACCTAATTGGAAAACAAGCGCAAGCATGATTTTTCAGGATGACATCCCCTAACAAGTGCCCTAATGCGTCTTTTGGAGGAAAACTTAATATAATACCTGGTCTTATTTTCTGGGAAACACGGTATTTAAATGCCATATTGACCAGGCCCTGGGAGCACATCAGAGCACAGGCAGCGCTGATGGCATTCAGGGTTCTCCGTGCACCCGGCACCTGCACGGCAACTCCCAGGTGAGGGTCACACAGGGCGCATCTGTTTACATGGCATGTGCCAGTACAGTGAACGGGGACAGGAGGAGGGGAATAGGCTGTGACTTATACATCGAGCTGACTCTGAAAAACAACTCAGACATTGTCTTTACAGAATAAACTGTCACAGTATCAGGTATAAGGTCAAACCAGGAGATCACACGTACATATGCTGAGGTTGTTGGGAATCCCCCAGCGCCATCAACATGAGGTTGACTCATGAACACATTTCATTCACATGTGAAACTTTGTCCACTGGGCAGCCTGCAGCATAGGAGACGCTGTGAACCCCACAGTTGCAACCTCTACCTTAAATTCACGAGACACCATCAGAATTATAAAGCCTTTCTATGTGGAACCTTATGAAAGAAACATCTAACGCTAACCTCTTATCTCTCATCAAAGGAAGAACAGCGGACTGGGGCCCAATGTGAAGTCACTGTACAGATGTCTGTTTCTGTTTGCAGCCAGATGCTTGAAAAGCCTGTCAGGACCTGAAGGCTTTTTTCATTCTCCTCCACACTATGCATGGTATGAACCCTGCAAATGGCACAGAGGGGACCAGAAGAGGACTCTGAAGGAGATAAAGGAAGGCATGCTTGTGTGGGACCCCAGGACCTGAAAAACAGTGTTGGGAGAGATGTCCTGTGTGCCCCGACAAACAGACCACCCAGACTTGGTGTTTCCAGACCCCTGACAAGGCCACAGCAGGTTCCAGGTGAGCTCATTCTCCTCTGAGAGGCAAATGGTGTCCCTCTCACAACAGCGGCAGCAAGGGAACTGATGAAAGACCCCCAGGAACATTGTGTGTCCAAGGGGAGACTTCCATGTCCCCAGGGGCCTAAGACTCTCCTTTCTGAAGAAAGGCAATGAGGCAGCTGCACATGTGACAGAAACCCCCCACACCAGTTACCCAACCCAGGAAGACTCTGTCTGCAGATTGCAGGGTGGGACGCCCCTCTCCACCCTGAGATATGGGCAGAGGGGAGGTTAGGGGATAAAGGGTGAGATGGGGAGGGAAGTACTCCTGGGGGATCCCACCAAGCCCTCCCCGCAGACCCCACTGACACCAGGTAAGCAAGCATAGCATGACAGTGCATTAAAGACTTCAACAATTAACCCGTCATTGGAGCCCCAGACCACAAAAACTGACCAGAACTTCATGCTAAACCTTACCAGGGTGACTGCCTGCCAAAGTAAGAGATTTATATCTTACCCAGTGTGTCCTTGAGCATGACAGACATAATAGCCAGGATACAATATCAAGAGCCCAGAAAAAATCACAACTTGAAGGAGAAAAGACAATTACTTGATGACACCTAAAAGAATCAATGTTGGAATTACCTGACAAGGATTCTAAAGCAGTCATCATGAAAATGCTACAATAGTCAAATGAAAAACAAAAAAAAATCTTAGCAATAAAAGAGAAATGATAAAAACAGAACTAGATGGAAATTATTGAATAAAAACAAAACAATACTTAAAAATAGCTTGATAGGCTTAAAGTAGAGGGGATTGGTGTGATGATATTGGTTGAACATGAGAATAGATCAGTAGAATTCCCCTACACTGAAAAACAGAGCAAAACAAGTTTTTGCAGGGACCTGTGGGACAGGAAAAAAAAAGACCCAACCTTCCTGTCACCAGAATCCCAGGAGGAGAGAAGGGCAGTGAGGCTGAAAGGGTGGCGAAAAAGTAACTGGTGCAAACTCCTCAAATGTGGGAAGACACATAAATCTACAGTTTTAAGAAACTGAGTGAACCTCAAACAGGATAAACTCAAACAACTCCATGCCAAGACATATCTAATTAAACATTGAAAACTAACAACACAGAACACAATCTTGACACCTTACTTAAAGGATAATACCCATATGACGTCACTCATATGTGGGATGTAAAACTGAAAGCAACAAAGGAACTAGACAAAGAAACAAAAACTCATAGACACAGACAATGGTTTAGTGGTTCCCAGAGGGTAAGAGGGAGGGAGGAGGTAGATGAGGGAAAAGGGGGATCAAATATATGGTGATGGAAGGAGAACTGACTCTGGGTGGTGAGCACACAATGTGATATATAGATGATGTATTATAGAATTGTACACATGAAATCTATATAATTTTACTAACAAATATCACCCCAATAAATTTAATACATTAAAAAAATAGCAGTGATTTCCTGTCTGACACTGTGGAGGCCAGAAAGAAGTGTCATAAAATATTTCAAGATTTGAAAGAAAAAAGTAGTCAACCACATTTTCTACATCCAGTGAATGTATTCTTCAGAAATAAAGGGAAAAATTCTCAAAGTATTTATTGTTAATAGCCTAATCTTAATGATTGGCTAATTGATTCTTTGAAAGTTATTCAAAAGGAAAGAAATAATAATAAGAGGAACTTGCAGCATTGGGGCAGAAGTAGGAACAAAGAATAGAGCAGAAATATGGGAATATAAAGTATATTATTCTTCCATAGCGAGTTCTGTGAATAATTCAACGGTGGAAATTAAAATTTTAAAACCTGATACTTAAGTCAATGATATTTAACAGTTGGGACCTAAATGGAAGTGAGGATTCCACACTTCAAAGGGGTAAATGTTGATATGAGCTGTAGTAGGATGGATAATGGCCACATCATATGATGACATAAAGAATGATTCACCAGGAAGACATGACAGTCCTAGATGTGTACACACCAAATATCGAGCTTCAAAACACATGAAGCAAAACCTAGAGAGCTGAAAGGTGAACTAGACAAATCCACAAGAATAGCTGAGAACTTCAACAGCCCCCACCCTGTTTTTCAGCAACCAGGCAGAATTACCTAGAATATAGAAAATACGAATACTACAGTCATCCAACAGGATCTAATTGACTCCACCCAACAAGAGTAGAACGCGTATGTTTTCTAAGCACATATGGAACATTCACCAAGGTAGACTATATCCTGGAACTGAAAATAGACCTGAACACATTTAAAGGAACTGGAATAATACTGAATGTATTTTCTAATCATAATGAAATCAAACTAGAAACTATTAACAAAAAGGCAACAGGAAAATTTCTAAACATATGGAAATTAAAGAACACAGTTGTACGTAATCCATGACCCAAAGAAGAAGTCTCAAGGGAAACAAACAAACAAAAGACATGGGAGTAAATGAACATGAGAACAAAAGCATGTTCCCTGAAGCTAAAGCCATGCCAAGAGGAAAATTTATAGTAATAAATGACTGTGTTAGATTGGAGGAAAAGTATGAAATAATCACCTAAGCCCATAACTCAAAACACTACAAAAAGTAGAGCCATATGAACCCAAAACAAGCAAGAGGAAGAGTATGACAGAGATCAGAAATCAACAAAATGCAAATAAAAACAATAGCAAAAAAAAGCTGTTTCTTCTAAAAATCAATATAATTGATAAACTTCTAAGAAGAGTGAGTGAGTGAGAGAGTGAGAGAGAGAGACAGAAAGAACCAGTATCAGGGGAAAAAATAGTGGGTATTACTACAGATTCACTAGTCATTCAAAAGATGATAAAATATATTATGAACAACTTTAGACTCATAATTTTGACAATTATTAAAAATAGACTGATTCCTTGAAAACCACAAACTACCAAAAGTCAACCAAGATGAATGAGACAATCTGCCCAGCACTGTAACTATAACATAAATTGATGTTCTAATTAAAAATCTCCCCCCAAATAAACCTATAGAACTAGATGGTTTCACTGGAGAATTCTACCAATCTTCTGTAGAAAAATTATCACAAAGTTTTCATAAACTCTTCCAGAAAGTAACAAATGATAACAATACTTCCTAACTGATTTAGGGTAGCCAGTATTAATCTGATACCCAAACCACAGCAAGACAGGGAAGGAGGGAGGGAGGGAGGGAGGGAGGGAGGGAGGGAGGGAGGGAGGGAGGGAGGGAGGGAGGGAGGGAGGGAAGGAGGAAGGGAGGGAGGGAGGGAGGGAGGGAGGGAAGGAGGGAGGGAGGGAGGGAGGGAGGGGGGGAGGGAGGGAGGGAGGAAGGAAGGAAGGAAGGAAACAAGGAACTACAGACCTATATCTTTCACGAACGTAGGTACACAGATCCTCAACAAAGTCCCAGAACTCTGAATCCTATAATGTGTAATAGGAATTATACTCCACCACAAAGTGGAATTCTTTCCAGTTATGAAAGATTGGTTCAACATTCAAAAATCAATCAATATAACCCACCATATGAACAAAGTAAAAAAAGGAACATGTTATATCATGTTTCCCTGAAAATAAGACCTAGGTGGACAATCAGCTCTAATGCATCATTTGGAGCAAAAATTAATATAAGACCTGGTATTATATTATATTATATTATATTATACTATATTATTATATTATAAAGACCCAGTCTTATATTGTAGTAAAATAAGACCGGGTCTTATATTAATTTTAGAGCTGATTGTCCGGCTAGGTCTTATTTTCGGGGAAACACGGTATTAGTTGACACACAAACAGCATTTGATAGGTGACATGACACCCGTGTCATGAGTCAGAAGAACAGACACAGTAAACACATTGGCTCTCTCCCCCTTGTTCCGTAGGTTTAATGCAATCCCTGCCCCAGGCCCAGCAAGGTC
Organism: Rhinolophus sinicus; assembly: GCF_057876585.1. NCBI lineage: Eukaryota > Metazoa > Chordata > Mammalia > Chiroptera > Rhinolophidae > Rhinolophus > Rhinolophus sinicus. Next base: position 191,087,070 of record NC_142516.1, on the reverse strand, counting down.
TTCACATGTATACGCAAGGTTACTCTAAAGTGACATGTAATGTCACAGGCTCAGAATAGCTAAAAAGACCAAGTAGCTAGAAAAGGCAAAGTCCCCTTAGACTTGACCCCAATTCCCAAGTTATAAAAAGTTCATAAATTGGACCTCATCCAAATGAAAACCCCTTGCTCTGTGAAGACCCACATATAAAGAGGATAAGGGGAACAGGAACAGACGCAGAGAAGATGTCTGCAAACTACATATTCTACCCAGAACGATTACCTAGAAAATACAGAGAACTTGCAAAAGTTAATGGTAAAAACTCAAACACTCCAATCAGAAAATGGGGAGAAGACCAAAGAGGGAGCACAGACAGCACAGAAGCTGTAAAAACATGCTCAAGCCCGTCCGCCCTTGGGAGACGCAGCTGAGACCACTAACAGAGATCCCTCTGTACCTATCAGAGCAGAAACAGTCAGCTACAGGCCATTTGCTGGTGACGATATGAGAAGGTGGGCCACTGAGACACTGCTGGTGGGGACGGAAAACAACGCAGCCATTCCAGAAGACAGGCAAGCGGTCTCCCAAAATACACATGTGACACACATACGATCCAGCACCTACAGTCCTAGGGGTCTGTGCACAGGAATGAAAACTCACGTTCACACTAACACCTGTACACAAACCGTTACCGCAACAGCTTTGTTCCTTACAGTCCAACGGGAAACAAGCCAGGTGTCCCACTTGGGGGAATGTTAAAGAGTGGTACATCCAGACCGTGGAAGGAGAGGCAGCAGTAAACAGGAGAGCACCCGCGGAGCACACCATACCCAGGGAGGTTCGCAAGCACAAAAGGTTACACAGTGTGCCACTGTAGGCAACACTGCTACACCGTTTCACACCTGACACCGTTTCACAGTGGTTGTCAGATGCAGGCATCAGCTGGGGTGGGGTGGGGGCGCACAGATCAGTGCGGTGATGACAGGGCAGCCGGAGTGAGATTTGTAATGTTGGAGATGTCCTGTCTTGACCGTGGTGGTGGGGACGTGAACTCCAAGAGGTGACAAAATCGTACAGAACTTTCTACACACACACACACACACACACACACACACACACACACACACGTGAATACAAGTAAAAATGGGGAAATTTCAGTTAAGATTGAGGAACCATATGAGCGTACATACCCTGCTCGTGACGTTTTATTACAGATTCGCAAAATGTTACTATTGGGGAAACTGGCCAAAATGAATGAGGATCACTTTGTATTAACACATTGCATACGGATCACGAGAATCTTCACGTGGGATTTAAACGCTGCCTTACGCAACGTGTTAAGACCTTGGGTGCAAATATCAGTCAGGCCGCCTGCTGTGTACATGCCCATGAGCTGGACCTCTCCTCGTCTTCTCCTAGCAAGTGCAATGATCCCTCGTCACAAGCCTGCCACGACACAAGGGAGATTCAGTAAGCGACACTTCAATCTCCTCTTTTCTTCTCCCTTCTGGTACATTTCTATCACCTACAGTGTTTCCCCCAAAATAAGACCTGGCCAGACAATCAGTTCTAATGCATCTTTTGGAGCAAAAACTTGTATTACGTAAGACCCAGTCTTATATTAATTTTTGCTCCAAAAGACACATTAGAGCTGACTGTCCAGCTAGGTCTCATTTTCAGGGAAACACTACGTCCCTGCCTCAAGAAACTACAGAAAGTACAGCAATATAAACCCAAAGCAAGCAAGAGGAAGAGTATGATAAAGCTCAGAAATCCACAAAGTACAACTAGAGAAACAATGGGGAAGAAAGCTAGTTCTTCTAATAATCAATATAACTGATACACTTCCAAGACGATCATGAACACTGCAGAACTCTGCATGTTTTAGCACAGCAAGGCAGAGATGGTAACTGTATTGTACAGCAGTACCTTCTCTTTGCCCTCTACTTTAAACTTTTAAAACAATGTTTCATTAACCATCGTATTTTACACTTATCCTGAGGTTGAAAGGTGCACAGCAGGGGACAAGCACCTGAAAGGTAAATGTGTGCCCTTTATCGTTTTCAATGTATTTATCCCCCTGAAAAAGAACAACTTCACTCCTGAGGTTAATTTAATGTCAAGTACACACACTACAACTTTAAATGGTCTGAGGGATAGAAAAGAGATCCATGGTGAGCAGTGTCTAAAGAAAGGCACGTGCTTCTTGGCTCCTTCAAGAAAACATCCACAGCGAGTCAATACTGGTGATAGAATTGGCAGAACAGCTGGGAAATGACTCGGGGTTTTCTGGATCCCAAGTTCACTGGCAGTATCTGCATCCCGCCTGCTGCAGAGGCTGCAGGGGTGCTGAGTGCCTCGGGATGTGCGATTCCTCTGCTCTGCAGGATGTCCCCAAAGGCAACTCCCCAGGCCCCCCAAGGTCCCAGGATGGTTTGCTTTCCCGACACCCCACAAACAGCTGGTAACCCAAATATTAAATGCCAGTGCAGCAGTCAGCTCCTTTCTGTGACAGGGTTGTTGGGACAGAGAACCCAGGGGCTGTAGGGTCTCCAGGGAGGGTGTCCCCCGCTCACCCTCTCCGGGGGGGCTTGAAAGTTGGACAGGTCTCCTCCTCCATGTGTGGACCAACCCCCAAAGCCCATTGTTACTTCCCTCTGAGTCCGACAATGTCTGTCAATAAATGTGTCTTCCAAGAAGCAAGCAAGAAAGCCTCCAATAACGGGATAGAGAAAGGGGCGCTCACAGCGGACGGCGTTTCCGCGGGGACAGAGCCCCAGCATTTGCGTCTGGCTTGGGCGACCCGACACATTTTATGCAGAGAGACGGCCACAGCCCGTCTTACGTAGTTTCCTAACTTACACGGCTCCAGCTTCTCTCCAAACCGCTGGGGATGTAAGTGGTTGAGTGCTCTGAAAACACAGAGGTACCTACACACACCCAGCAGTCACTACCGTCTGCTCTCTTAGGGCCTTCCCACGGCTTTTATAATAACAGCGGACAATGGCCTGCAGCCCAGGGCAACAGCAGGGAGGTGGTGACGGTCCGACCGGGGCCACGGCAGCTTCAAGAAGCAAGCAGCAGCAGCAAGGACAGCAATGGGCTGCCTGCCCTCAGACAGAACTGCTGTCCTGCGGGGCCGACCCGCCACGCGGCCAGGCAGAGGCACCACCGCTTTGCTCTGACCTCCCTCCACTGATGCTCCTGGTCACTCCCTTCGAGGGACGGACCTCTGCCACCTGGGACCTGCACCCGCAGCCCCGGGGCCGCCTGAGTGAACGCCCTGGCCCTGTCACCAGCTGCTCATCTGCCGAGGCCACAGAGGCCACGGGAGCCATCGCTCCGGAAGCAGTTCCTCTGCAAGTTAAACATGAGACTTGTCAGTAAACAGAGGGTGCCAAAAAAACGTATCCACTCCGGTGTATTCTTGCGGAGGCCTCAGTAGGGATCTATTAATTTGTCTTAAATCTGTCATTGTGTAAAACTAACCTCAGTAAATTCACCACCTCTTGGGGAGATCAGGCTATTAAAAGAGCCCCTTAACATTCAATTATTCTCTTTTTTTTGCCAAGAACGTTAAAAAAATATAAAAAGCCATTGATGGAAATTAGAATTTTTAAGACCAGATTTAGGGTGAGCTGGTTTAGGTTATACCACATTGTGAAATTCTCCTGAAAATCAAGATCTGAATAGAAATCCATACACCCCCCCCAACAAAGGCACCCATAAAATACTGACGCTGAGGTAGCAATACCAGCTTTCCATGAAACAGGGTCTTCTACTTTACTTGCTGTACGTACTGTCATGGGATTCCGTGGTTCTACTATGTGATGCCTGGTACAAAACCAGCCCAGCGTATCTGTCAGTTCTCCAATTAATTCTGAACTTCATGCGGAGAACAATGTCTGACATATAAGTACACACACATATGCGATGATGTATTCTCTAAAATTACCTGTTTATTTGAAGCCCCCAGTTCGATCCAACTGTTCTTTCTTTCCCTGTCATTCTGTACACATGGAACATATCAGTGGCTTTTCTTCTTTCTACTGGGGCTGATTAAATGCCCAACTGATCTCTGTTGCATTATGTTCCCCAAAGGGCATCTCAGTTTGATTCACGTGGCTATTTCATTTTCATTCAGAGACCTGAGCTATCGAGAGGACGTGCTCACAGCACTGATGTCAACATAACGCACAGCCGGCTCGTGCTCGCTGAACGACACGCAGCGCCAGGAAAGCGTGTGTGGCTTCCAACCCTAACGGTGGCCTCAAGGGCTGTACGTGGCCTTACTTGGCTATATTTATATTTTATATTCCACGTTAGAAAATTTCTCCCATTTGTTTTAGTGGCACCCTTTCTTAAATTAGACATTATGGTACTAATAACACAGTTTTATGTGTGGCCACATTTCTTATCTCTCCAGGGTTTTCGCATGTGTTATTTCATTTCGATCCTTACCACAGGCAGGGAAAGTTTATTATACATATTTTACAGCCGTGGAAGCAGAGGTACACAGCAGTAAGGTGACATCCCTCAGGGTCACAGAGACAGTTAATGGCAACGTTAGAGCAGAGACTCCATCTTTCTGGCCCAGTGCCACCACAGCGTGCAGACGTCTGGGCCGCACTCTGCAGGAATTGCACGTTTATAAATAAATGCCACTTTTAGCTGGCGATTCGGCGCAGAGAGTGACTATTGGTGAGGGGGTGGGGAAAAGACCCTCACACCCTGTGCAGGAAGAGGAAACCGATGCCAACATTTGGGGGATAATTGGAAAAGCATAACCGTGGAAGTGAAGATAGCCCTGAGTCCTGAAACTCCTCTGCTGGAAGTTTCCCTGAAGGTATTAAAACACGACAACAATGTTCTCCTTCGAAGTCGTGCACTGAATAGCTGCTTATGAACACAAACCCAGGGCGCGTGGGGAGGGCAAGCTTGTCAGAGCATCACGTCCAAAGCACGTGACCAGGTGCTAGAAGGGCATGGATGCCAGAGCAGAAGCTTGCGGTTTAAATGCACCAAGTATGTGAACTGGGGTGAATCTAACTAAGCCTCAGTTCCATCATCGGTATGGTAGGATCTCATTAACCCCTAACTCGGGATGCAGGTGAGGGTCGGGGAGGTAACATGCACTGCGCATTTGCAGTGCATGCCAACTAAGAGATAATCAATAAACGTTCACTACAGCATTACCTGTGCAATCATTATAACGATTACCCTAAGTCACGCGCCAGAAACACGATGTCAATCATTAGTGGTAGTAACAGACCAATAAAAAGGTCAGGCAGAGACATGCAGTGACAGGGAAAGATGCCCACCCTATGATAAATGAAAGGGGTACATGCCCCGTGTAGTCAGGGTGAGGGCCCATTAATTTTTAAAGGTGCAGGCAGCATCTTCTGGGGTGGCACTTTTCAGAATGTGAATTATCTCAAAAGTAACTACCAAACCAAAGGTGAGTGCGCACAATAGCAAGGGCTGTATTTCCCAGCAGAATGAGAAGTTGAAGGACTCAGAGGCAAGCTTTCTCCCAGATAAAGAGAAAGCTGCAGCAATGCCTATGGAGACTAAGAAAAAGCAGAACATTCTGCAGAATGACTTCTGTTGACAAAAGCTGTGTCTGGCTTAGTTGTTTCAAGAGCCACTGCATGATGCTATCTGTGCAACATGCAAAGCAGGTGACAAAGGTACACAGACATTTCTCTCTGTGCTGAAAACACCCAGGGGCAAAGATAGCCCTGGATCTTATGTTTAATTTTGACAGACTAGGTCTCATAAAAAGTGACCAAACTGTCCTCAGGGCCCTGCACCTGGAGATAGCTGACGCCCAGAGTAAGGAGCACACTTCAATTCCAGCAGCAAGTGTCACAGGACGCATGTCACCCGGCATTAAGGCTGCCTGTGCTTGCCGGGACTCAGTACGGCGTGGCACAGCTACGTGGTGACTTACCTGACGCCCTCTTTCCCACAATCCCTGATGCTTTCAATGTGCAGTATGACAGAACGCAGGGGTTTTGGAAGACATGACATTATTCCAGAAAAAGACTGGGCTTGTGCTCCGAAAACACTAGTGATACACTGCCCCAGGGAAGGACCAGGGGAAGGGCTGAGTGGGGGGACTTGGGTGAGACAGTCCTCATTTCTTCTTTCTCCTCTTCTGTAAGTTCTAAGTTCTTGCCATATTGTCTGATGACTTGGACAGAAACATTCATAGAGATAAAACACGACCCTCAATCAGTCCTCGTGTGACGTCACACTTGGAAACCACTAGACACCATTTGTGGCGTTTACTAAACTTTTGAGTCAGAAGTGGGAGTCTGCACCAGAATCTCACGTGACGTTCCGTTTGCACACGTAACTGCACGAGAGAGGGGGACGAGAAGAGAAATCGCAGACTTACACATACAAGACGGTCCTGGTGTCCCCCACCTTCCCAGCATCGCCCACCGTCAGGGTGTCGTAGCCTCGCTCCAGTTCAAACTCCTCGAAGGCAAGCTTGATGACCTAAATGGAGGGCAAAGAGAGTGACTCAGCGAAACAGCAACAGCCCGTGACTTCAAATACTGCAAGAAGCCAGGTGCGGTGTTAACTTTGCCCCTTAATCCCACGGTCTTCCAAGTGACTGTACGCTGCCGGTGAGAGTCACGTACAGACACCTGTATGCACGCGAGCGCCTCCATCACAGAATCTGATGGGACGTACAACAGCCATTATGCAAAAAAGGCTTATTGTCAGCTCTAAAAACATAATAGCCCACATTAATATCTATAAAATATTTAACATCGGTAGTATTTGGAATGACCGAGAGATAAATCAGTATAAGCAAAAGAAACCTGGGTTGTAGTTAATGAGACAGATTCTGAGGAGACCTAGAACACAGGCAATAGATACTTGGAGTAATATACGCAGATTTCATGTAATTGCAGGTCACCCCTGTATAACACGATTGTTAGGTTCCTAAAATGCCGTGTTAATGTGAATCCGTGTTGTAAGAAACAAAGAACTAGTACAAAAAAGGGGTTAGGTTCCAAAAATTAGAAATAAAACATACTATTATATTTTTATAATTAAGAGAAATATCTTTATTAAAGCAACTTACACCCAAAGTTAACATATTAATATGTATTAAATAATGTTTTCTTCATCGTCACTCCTAAGCACCATTAACCGAGGGCGTTTTCTTTTTGACAAGATATCTTCATCCTCTGACCTTAATACTCCATGAACAAAATGGATTTAAAATGCTAGTAAGTTTTAAAATTCTGCAGTCAAATCTGATATGACATCCATGCTCGAATAAAAAAAATTCAAATGAGATCTCTTTTGTTCTTAAAAGCTTTTATTACACTCGGTGTTGTTCGGGGATTTCCCTAATTCTCAAATGGTGTTAGAGCGAAACCGTGTTACAGAAGTGCCGCGTTATGTGGGCGTTACCTGCAGTTATAGCAACACGTGAAAATACCTACTGAGACTAGAAAGTTCTCTTTTAGATTTAATTCTGCAAAGCCGTGGAGTGTTTGGTTTTATGAGGAACACTCTGTCCTGCTGATCAGCGCCCTGACATCTGGACACGACCAGTGTACGTCCCACACACCAAGTTGTGAGTCCCCCAACTTCTTCCTGCAAAGCACAGGACCCTTTGCACCGGAAATAAACGCTTTCTTTGGTGACTAATATTGTGGCGAAGGGAAAAGTGAGTTGGAGGCATAAAAAAGCCCTGGTGACAAGGAGAGATGATAGATGGATGGATGGATGGATGGATATAGATAGATAGAGAGACAGATGGATAGACAATAGGCAGGTAGATAGATAGATGGATAGATGATTGATAGACAGGATAGATTCATGATCTGATAGAGATGATAGATACAACTAGAAATATAGGTTAGACGAGAGAGAGAGAGAGAACAGGAAGTACAAAAACCACAGTATTGGATATATCGATTTCATGGGATCTAGTTCAGAGTAATCAGAAACTCCAGAACCTTGTACAGAAGTTCTCAGAAGCCTGTCTGTCAAACTGGAAGGAAAGACGTGAGTGGCATGAGAGGGCAGGCCGGCTCTGACTCCAGTGCACCTGGAAGTGAGCAGCTCAGAGCAGGCTCCAAGCAGGTGATTCCACCCGCACTGCTAACGTGGAATACATTACTTTTGTACTTGAAATTCTTACTAAAATTAGTGACATAGCCATTATAATTTATTTTAAAAATCTGCTTTCAAATTGCCATGTTCGTATGAATACATTATTTCAGCCATCTGATTTGAAACAGGTGTAGAGATTGACAGCTGGTGCAAACCACTATACGCACTGCACATCATACCTGGTACCTGAGCACAGTTTGCTTTCTCAGGGGTTGGCTCATCAGTGACCACGTCAAGCAGAAAGAGAATAAAAGAACTAAAGAATCGCCACAGAGACCTGGAGCTTCCTGTCACCTTTGTGACCAGTGCACTCAGTCGTGACATGTGACAGCCTTCAGGAAGTAATGCTAACCCAGTAAGACTGGAGGCTGAAGGGTGGCAGACTTGTAATGAGTCACAGGCGGGGGTCTCCCCACACAGGGCACTTGATTAGGGGCATAAAAGGGCCCTTTGTAACGCCTACAAGCCAAGGCAAAGGAAATCATCAGAGGCTGCTGTCAAAGGGCTGTATGTATCCATGCCATTCATGCTCCATCAAAAGAGAACACGTAGACCAGTCCCGTGTAAAAAACCTCTAGTTTGTCCAAAGCACGCCACTATATAACTGTAAAGTAAAAATACACATTTGTAATGAAACATGCCATCATGTCTCAATCAGGTCAGGCTGGAGATGCCAATGAAAAGTGATGCTGACAGGAAAACACGTTTTCAATAAAACACTGTATGCGTGAAGGTGTACTGCTCTGTGGTTTCACACAGAGTGAAACGGGTACCACAGCCCAGCTGACATCTCCTCACAGTTACCACATTTCTGCGTGTGGTGAGAGCACCTGAAAGCTACTCTCAGCAGTATTATTAACTACAGTGACCATACTGGACATTAGCTCTCCACAGTCACTCATCCTACGTAACTGTGACACTGTCCCTTTGGCCACCATCTCCGCTTTCCCTCACCACAGCCCCTGGTGGCCACCGTTCTACTCTCTGCTTCTATATTCGTATATTTACTGTTTTAGATTCCACACCCAAGTGGGATCGTGCAGTTCCTGCTTTGTGTCTGGCTTACTGCACTCAGCATCAAGTCCACCAGGTGAATCCACGCTGTTGCAAATGGCAGGGTTTCCTTCTTTTTATGGCTGAATAATATTCCATTGTATAATTATGCCGCCTTCTCTTTATCCATTCATCTGTCTGTTGATGGACACCGAGCTCGTTTCCAGAACTTGGCTTCTGTGGATAATGCTGCAGCATGTTTTAAACTGCACAATGACATTTAGCCAAAGTGATTTCTTTAAATCACACGTGTTCTCTCTGCCTGGAATTGGCCCCTGCAGCTGCTCCTGCAGACATCCAATCCTCTGTCTGCAAGTCTGTGCCCCCCGGCCCATTCGGCCTGAAGGCGTCAGTCTGTCACCATCCTGCCTATTCCCTTCATAATATGGGTTTTTTTGTTTGTTTGTTTGTTTTTTTGATCTGGTGCTTGTACTGCCTGCCTCATACCCGTCACTGAGACCCCCGTGAGGGCAGACTCCACACCCGCTCCACCCACAGACCACAATTAACCCATCCGAGGGTTTATTGAACACCGTCTCTGTCCAGGCCACAGTGCTAGGCGTGAAAATGGAGGGAAGATGGGCAAAGCTTTAGCCTTCAGAACCTACAAGAGGGTTTGTGGATAAACACAAAGGAATTATAGAATTTTTACCTCTTACAGATAAAGATTCTTTAATGACGATACATAAAATACGAAGAAAACCAAAAAGAAGGGAAAAGTTCACTGAAAACACTGAAAACTCACAAGGGGTACTGATAGATACACAATAATTACAAAATTTAACACTTACAGATGAATATTTCTTAATGACAACAGATACAATTGCTTACTGTTTAGGTACAAATGGTTCGCACACTGTTTAACCACCTACTCTGTCTTCAGTTTTCTCAGGAAGGGAGTGGGAGGGAATTAGAGGACAAGATATTAGGTAAATCTGTTCAGCTTCTCTGTCAATACTGACACCGCAGCTGTGACCCTGATGCTCTCCTTGCACACAAACAGGCTGCACTAACGCCATCCCTCTGAAATCCCAAGGAAGCAGTACGTTTGCCCAAGTCCCCCCAGAGCTCTCACCCCTAGCGCCGTCTACCAGCCAGGGTCAGAATGCACTTCCAGACACCGCAAATGAGACGGAAATAGCGGGATCCAGCATCCACAATCACAGCTAAAATGCTCCAGCCGTGCTATGGAGATGTTGATGATTTTGCAGGAGAAAAATGTCATAGTTTGATGCAAATACAAACACAAGTCTTGTACTGTGGTGAGAGCAAAGCCATCCTGGCACCGTCCAGGAAAAGCTGGCGGGCGTGTGAGCAGACTTGTCAGAAGGCTGCTCGCTCGGGCGCAGGGCCTCAGGCCATGAACCAGCATCTGCTCCTGTAGCTCAGCAGAGAATGAGGGGAGGGCATGGTGAACGTGACCGACGGGGGACACGGGCCCTGACGGGACTTCATGATGAATATTCTGAGCCTCCTCTCTCAGAAGAAAAGGAAAACAAGAGAAGACAAGGGCTTACCCTGCAGTTCTCAGAGCAAGATTTAGAACTGAACTGGGGGCTCCTGACTCTTGATTTAGTGTTTTACAGATTTTTCTTTCCACCTTCACATAGAATGAAGAAAATGAAGAAAGGTAGAGGTTATTAAATTCAATTCCATTTTTTTAAATTCTCCTTCAAAACACTCACTGTTAAAGTGTATTTTGTCATTTTAAGCCTACTGTAAATTTTTTTCCTGATCCCCAATTCAATATAATTTAATAGAGATGCAGCTGTCGTGTCCTATATACCAAGTTCAGTCAAGTCTCTGGTAATTAAACTGCTGCAAAGTGTCCCCTGTGCAATGAGTCTGTGTAGGGAAGAGGCAGGGCTGCCCACAGCAGGCGGGCGTGTGACAGGCCATCCTCAGGGTGGGAGGGCGTCAGGGGAGAGTCTGAGATGGGGCAGGCAGAGAACGTTTCTGGGGAGGACACCTGTGCATTAAAAGTGGCGGGGGGCTTACCCTCATTGCTGGGGGCGCCCAAAACATGCCCTACAAGTATGTCAAAGACTGTTACCTATTGCCAGCTTCCTGGAAAATTACAGCATAATCCAATGTCTAATCTAATTTCACTTCCCAATTTGTGCAAAATGGGTTTGTTCATTTTATAATTTTTAGTAGATATTAAACTTTTCTTTCCTCAGTGTCTTACCGAAATATTGTTGACTGCTATCCTTACATAACAGCAAGAAGGCAAAGAAACAAAAAAATAATAATAATTGTGCTTGAATTTAGTACAAGTTAGTACAATTTATTCTCAGGTTTTCTTGTTTGAGGAGAGAAGATGCTATTTTTTCAGATGGAAAAGTTAAGGAAAAAAGGAATACAATAAACTTTAAATAGGAGCAATAACTGAGAAAATTGGGTGTGTTTTTCCTTTTATCTTTTTGAAAAAAGTATGCAAGAGAAAACAGAATTTAGCTTTCTAATCTCAATTAAGAAAAAATTGCAAGAGACTTGGTAGTTAAAAGTTACATTGTCCAAAGAATTATTTCAAAATTTGCTTTGATATACTCTTAATTTCCAAAATAGAGAAAAGAAAAATACACAGAACAGCCACTGATGTGAAACTGAATGTTTAAGTATTCATTTAAAACAAATACAAAAACAACGTTCTGAACAACAAAAAGTATACTACACACGCAGTTTATCAGGAAAAAAAAAAAAAAAGCCAATCCAGATGGGCCCATTCAAGCAAGGGGCCCATCTCACCTGATGAAGCCAAAGGAATTTAATGTATCAATCCACCTCCCCTCCCCTTACACACTGTTGTTGGAAAGTACCATCAAATCAGAGCATGCGTCATCGTCCTGAAGGCAGAGGGACTCTAGGCTCAATGCCACCAGTGAGGCCTCGGGGACAATGCTTATCTCATCCCAGTTCCTCCTCTGTGAAACCCATGACACTCATTTCCCCTCAGGGTTTCCAGGATTAAATGGCACCACCATGTGGCAAAAAGCATGTGTCCTGTAGGTGTCCGGCAGGCACTTCCTTAGCAGTGGCTGTGTCACCGTCACCCTGACTAGCTGACCTTGTCAGCTGCCAGGTGGGCCACAGGCTGCCACCAGTTTAAAGGACGGTGTTACTTCAAACCTCGTGAGTCTGTACAACCAAGGAAAACTCTGTCTCTCTTTGTTCTGACACAGCAATTCCTAACTGCAATTTTATCCAGAAATGAACCCTTTATCCTTTAATTTCCAGATAAAGTGTTCCACATACACACTTCCCTCTTCATTGCAGGAGTATTGTGCTTCTCTAAACAAGTGTTGTCATGGACACTGACGGCATTTATGTAGTTAAAGTATAGTTGGTATACAATCTTACGGGCATACTGGTTCTATTAGTTTCAGGTGCACGATACAGCGATTCTCCATTTTTATACCTTACAATACAATCACCCACGAATTCTAGTGATCATTTGTCACTGTGCAAACGTATCACAATGTTGTTTCGCTCCCTTCCCCTTTCCCCTTCCCTACGCCTTTGCTCTGTTTCCATCCGTCTGTTTTTGTTTGTTTTTAAATTCCACATATAAGTTAGATCATATGTTATTTGTCTTTCTCTGTCTGACTTATCTCGCTTAGCATGATACCCTCTAGACCTACCCATGTTGTTGCAGACGGCAAGATTTCATTCTTTTTTTTACTGCTACATAATATTCCATTGTGTATACACACCACTTCTCCTTTATCCACCTACCAGTGGACACCCAGGTGCTTCCATATCTTGGCCACTGTAGACAATGCTGCAATGGACACAGGGGTACATACTCGCATATCTTCTCGAATTAGCGAGGATTCTTAAGAAGTAAAGAGATATCCATAAGATCAAAAAAGGAGGAAGTTGGGGGTAGTGTAAGGAGGACAGAGATTAAAATTACAAATAAAACCCCCAGGCAAAATCCATCAAAATGCCACTAAAATTGCCTGAGATTTAGAATTCTTACAGTACAATCAAAACGATTAACCAACTCACCAGGGAAAGCAAGCAGACACAAAGCAATAATGGAGGAACATACAGAATGTTTTGCTGTATAAAATATGAGAATGAACTGCTGAGATGTCCAAAAGAATTTCATCAACCCTGGAATGAAGCAGCCAAGGAATCACCAGCATTATCTAGAAAATGACTGAAATGTTCTCATATGGATGACACAGGGTAGCAATTTATTAAAAATGAAAGACTGGGAATTGAAGAATCACAATGCCATAACCACAACAGAACAAGTGAGAGCATCATGAGATGTGGCAAAACGCAGAATTTATACGTACAGACACTAAAATCTATCAACTGAGGGTAAGTGGAGTAACTTAGTTGGAACTTTGAAGGACTGAAAGATGAAGTCATAGCAAGGGAAAATTACAGATCTATAGATAAAAACGGAAGATTCTGAAGCTTGTCAAGATATAACTGGAACAAAGGGTTCAGAATCAATAATTAGAAAAATAATGGAAGGCACTTCTTTGCAGCTTTTTAGTGTTGGAACAGAGCTTAAAAATGGTTCATTATGACCCCACTTAGAATAAAGCAGCATGAAGAAATAGGAATGTATGTTCTAATAGAACTGCTTAACTCCCAGAAACCCATCCCACAGAAATCTACATACAAACCCAGAATAACTATCAGATTTGAAGAAATGTAAATCGAAGTAAGTTTTTTCTGATCTAATAAAATCCTAGAGATAATGGATCAATAAGACCATGAGTCCCAGATACAAGGAAAACGGGTGTTCTTTTCAGCATGTTTACTCCGTGAAGAAGTTATTTTGTGTGAGGAGAAAGAGATAATGTTTTACAGATTTTTAAAAGTCTCAGGTACTTTATTAACACGTTACTTATTTTAACCTTGGCTGAATAAAACTTTAATAACAGGATTAATTTTAAAGAATTACCTAAAGGGTATTTTGTTTAAATATGAAAATAATGATCGAAAGAAGTTACATAAAGGAAAGGCTTGATCTGATAAAAATAAAAGTACGTGTATTTCTACGTGCTAAATAACAGAGTTAAATGAATGAAGACTGGAGTGACCCATTAACTCCCGGGATTGGGCCACAGATCCCAGAGGTGGCCTCACAAGGAAATGGCTTGTCCAGAGCAGGTGACAGCAGCTGACACCATAGGTGACAATGACGTAGCTGGAACTCAACAAAGACAGGCTGTCCAACCCCAGAACAAGCTGCCAGGGAGATGCTGCCACCTGAAGCCCAGTGGGTCAGGTTCTAGGGTCGTGTCTTATACATGGGTGGTTGGAACAGAAACTGGGAGGCCATTTAAATGCCTCAGTTCCCACTGGCACCCATGCCCGGGTCTCCTGACGGCAAAGAAGCTCAGGAGAGCTTGGCTTCACAAAGGGACTGGAGGCGGAGGGGTCTAAGCTGTGTGGAGAGGAGAAGGGGCAACAGGGGGACTTACTCACACGCTTCCCACTGGCCATTGTTGGGGGAGGGGATAAGTGACCTATAATCCTACTTGGGATGAAGCTCTGTGTACAGAAATGTTATGTTTCATTCCTTCACTCTTCTGTCATTCATCTCCATTTATGTCTATAAATGTCTCCCTTTTTAGAAGGAAATCTCTATAGATATCCAGATCTCCATCAGTAAGAAAATAGAGCAGAAGAAACAGCCAGTGATGGATACTAACTTATGCTTCAAACTATGATTATACAGTTCTAGATTCTTTGACCCCAAATATGTGCCTTGATGGAAAAGGAGACAGGATCCCCCCTCTTTTATGTCTTTCGGGTTTAATTTTTCCCTTTAAGCTCCAGCTCTGTCCATAACTTGCCCTCTAACTAGCAAGTTCTGCCCTGTGCCCTGTGCCCTGTGCCCTGTGCCCTGGCCAGGGCAGCTCCTCCAAGGATCCCAGCGCGGCCTCCCTGTGAGACCCGCCCACTCGATCCTCTGACAGCCATGGTTATGACCTCGGTGTACCCCCAAATCCCTTAACATTACCTAAGATTTTTCTTTCTACCTACCTACCTACCTACCTACCTACCTACCCACCCGCGCTTCCCTGAAAATAAGACCTAACCGGAAAAGAAGCCCTAGCATGATTTTTCAGGATGACATCCCCTGAACATAAGCCCTAATGCATCTTTTGGAGCAAAAATTAATATAAGACCTGGTCTTATTTTCAGAGAAACAAGGTCTCTCTCTCTCTCTCTCTCTCTCTCTCTCTCTCTCTCTCTCTCGTCTGTCTGCCTATTCTCTGTCTTTCCCATTAGAATATAAAATGTATGAAAACAGGAGTCATTTTTTTTTACTATTGCATCGAGTACAGTATGTGACATATATTAAACATTCCACAAATATTTGCTGAATCAATACACCTGTCTTTCCTTCTTGTGCTACCATTTAACCTAAGGGACTTGGGGCTATTTTATATGTGCGCTCATGCACACAAACACACAGGGCTTAACTGTGGACTCTTACACAGTTTTGACTGATGACCTTACATTAGCATAAGCCAAAGCAGCACTAAAATCTGCAAAGTCAAGTTGATGCACTTTATAATAAGGGGTAAAATTATCCTCACAAATATAACATACCTGCCTGCTAGAAGGTTTTGTTCTTTCATTTGTGAAGTTTATCATTTACTAAGGGTAAGAGTGAGTTATTTTATAGGTGCGCTTACCCTCACCTACTTCATGTCTAAAAAGAACTGTTAAATAGTAAACTATTCATAAATTAGTTCTTTATTCACCAAATGCATAAGATTTCATCACTAGTTCAACCGTTCAGTTTCACTGAAAAAATACAAAAGAACTGTTCTTGTGATGTCACTTTTTACGATTATTAGAAAAGACCCCTTTTAGTTTTGATACTGGCATTATATCATGTGGCAAAAACTCGGGCAATTATGCAGCACAGTTACCAGACCCGCAGCGAGTAAGTGCATTTAGATCTCCTCGAACGTCCTGGATCTACGCACATTTACTCGAGCACACGTTCTGTTTGTGCTGTAGCCACCCTATAGAAGGCACTGACTGCGAGTGACACATGGGACTGCTGTGGTGACACAGGGACAGTGATGCCACCGGGGGTGCCAAACGCCCCGCTGCAGGCATCACAGCGGCTGTGGCTGGAGGCCCTGCACCGCGTCTGGTTGGAATTCTGGCTTTGCAGAGTGTAAACCAGCTGTGTGATCTGTGCGTTCAGTTTCATCCACGCCCCTCGCCATCTGTTTGCCAGGCAGAATGAGAAGAACTGTGTTTGCTGGAGACAGCGCGGGACATAGACGTCTCTGTCTGTGTTGGTGGCACTGAGGTGGGGGGCAGGCAGGGTGACCTGTGAAGCCATGTCCCCACCGTGACCCACTCAGTGCCATTAACCCAGGTGTCCGCCATGTTGGTCATGGCCGCACCCAGGAGCCCTGAGGGGGCGTGTGCTGCTGGCATTGGCAGATAGGGAGCTGGTGTGCCCGCCAGCTGGAATTCACAACCGTGTGCTCGTCTGTGTCAGGCTGTGCACACCCACAGGCTCATCACCCTCTGTGTTTGCTCCCGTTTTTTCTCATCCCAACACAATTTTACACCTATTTTCTGCCTGTTGCAGTTTCAACGTGTCTACCATCCTTTGCTCCATCACTGCCCGGGTCCTGAGGAATTTGTACAGCAAACACGCTGAAGCGTGCCAGCCTACTGCTCAGCGAGACATACATGCACAGTGAGTCCCTGCACAGACTCCGACCTGGTGATGAGATGAGGGTCAGAGGGGGGGTCACACCAACAAGGCGTCCGAGGAATTCGGCAACGATTTCCTTACTCTTATACATGGTTGTGCACTGTGGTTTATGACTTTTAATGTCACATATTTTATATCAAATATAAAACAAATACAAGGTCTGACAAGTAAGTTTGTGAACTTGTTGCAATGATGTTGCTCACCTTTTTTGATATCAGAGGAATTATTCATTATGAATTTATACCAACTGGACAGTTAACCAAGTTTATTCTTTGCACATGCTGAAAAGGCTGCATGAAAAGGTTAAAACGACCTGAAGTTTTCGCCAACAATTCACAGCTCTTGCATCACGACAATGCACCAGCTCACACGGCACTGTCTGTGAGGGAGTTTTTAGCCAGTAAACAAATAACTGTATTGGAACACCCTCCTTACTCACCCGATCTGGCCCCCAATGACTTCTTTCTTTACCCAAAGATAAAGGAAATATTGAAAGGAAGACATTTGATGACATTCAGGGCACCAAGGATAATACAACGACAGCTCTGATGGCCATTCCAGAAAAAGAGTTCCAACATTGCTCTGAAGGGTGGACTAGGCACTGGGGTCAGTGTATAGCTTCCCAAGGGGAGTCCTTCGAAGGTAACTATAGTGATATTCAGCAATGAGGTGTGTAGCACTTTTTCTAGGATGAATTCACGAACTTAATTGTCTGAAGTGGTATGAAGGACTGATAAACTGATTTGATGCCAATTTGAATTTAAACTATGGTGTCACCTTTGCCTAAGTATGTTCACATTTCTTCTTAACCACCTTGCGTAATTTTGCTCACCTTTAATATGTAGCTAATGACAAACACTTTTATCTTAGGATACTGTAAGGATTGAACAAAAACGTGATACATACCAAGTGCTTAGCACAGAGCTTGGCACACGATTAAAGTTTTGTAAATGATAATTACTAGTATTATCAAGAAAAAGCATATAGATTAAATAAACAGAATATACACAGTTGAAAAATGATGATGGAAATTACTTTCACTTTTGGAAGCTGAATCAGAAAAAGGTCTTCATGTGACAAAACGTACTGCTCGGCCACCATCATCTACGACAGTCTACTGTCACTATGTCACAATGACCACAGATGCTTGCACCCCAGGTCAGGTGCCTGCACGTTTCATGGACTGGCGGCCCTAACTGATCAGCTGGAGCGTATCGTGTGTGCTGAGATTAGAGCACAGAATCTCAGCTGTGGTCATCAATCACAGAATAAGAGAACAGCATCCAAGATTTGGAGAGAACACTCTGGGGTAGAAAAAGAGGAAAACGCACAAAGGTTATAACCACAGAGTAAATCAGGCCAGGAAAGAGGGAAGGAAGGACGGAGGGAGAGAGAGAGAGAGAGAGTAAGTGACAGGAATAAGAACGAGGACAAGGAGCAGGTTCTCACCCGTGCCTTCCTTTTATAGCACAGAGCAGCGATTGTCCTGCAAGAGCCCCCACTCTTCCCAGGAACTCTCGGTGTTCCTTAGTCTTGGAGATAATCACTGCACGTCCTCTCAGGAGGGGCTCACCTCCATCTCCTCAGCTCCTTCCTGAGGACGCTCTCGCCTGAAGGACCTGAGCAGGAATGGCTTTCGTAGATGCATTTTCCTTTTCTTAGCAAGTTCTTATAAAATGGTGCATTACAAAGGCAGCCTCAGTGCGCTGCCGCTAATGGGCATTTGGGGCTACAGTATGTTTTCTCTCATGCTCGTGTTACTCTCCACACACTAGCTGGTTAACTGTGCAGTCTCTGTAGGGAAGTCTAGGGGGCCTTGGAAATGTCCCCATCAAGCCTTAGGTCGTCAGCTCACAGATAATTCCCACTGAAGAATCCTTATTGATGAATCATCATCAATTAAGAGTGAGAGGAGTACAGGAATTGAAGGCCCTCCTCCTTATATGCTCGGGGTCAATTCTGTAATGTTTAGTGCACATGCAAAATTAACTTCTGCAAAAAGCATACTGCGCCAAAGGTTTTCATCAATCTAGGCTGTAAATGAAAGACTTTCAAGATTTTTATTATAGGCACCACAAATGCCACGGGAAGAGCAAAACTCGTCGGTCCCAACTGCAGTGACACGTCACTGGGTTCTGAGGCCAGAAACATCAAGACTGTTGGCGTTCTGAGCGGCTTATAGCACATAGCAATCTCAGCCATGTCACCTCAGGTTATGCGTAAACATATTAGAATAAAATAATGTGAAAAAAAATACTTCATTCTGATCAAACAGCAGATCAGGACAGGAATAAACCAACAAGAGAAATCTACACTCCACTCACAGCATGATCATAGCATGCCATGCCTTGCAAAGCCTCTAAGGTTAGTTACTCTGACAGATTCCACTAAAACTCTAACACGATTCCATCTTTATTACGTCAGTCAGTGCTTCCTGACAACCACTTTCATCACCAGAATAATGAAATGTGTAACACTGTGGGATCAGACTGACGTGGACCCATCACAAGCTTAGCTCAGAGGCTCGGTTCTGACACTACCTGCTGAAGAAACCCACGTCTTTCTCTGTCGGAGTTTCCCGGACATCGTCCCCAGTGGACAGATCCCACTGGAGAAAACCAACCAGTGAGTAAGTCTGGAATCATTCTCACGTGGCTACACAGAAGTCTAGTTGCCCCACCTACCTACAAAAATACGTAGCTTTCAGTAGCATGCTACAGCCCGCTTGTGTCAGCTTCTGAGACCCAATTCTTAAATATTCAGGAACTTTGCAAGGCAGTTTTTAAACCATTAGTAGCTAGAAATCATATGTGGTGTGAATATTTAGGCCACAGCAGTGCTACACCCCACAAATTAGCCGGTTGACTGGCCCACCACGGGGTGACACACACACCCTAGAATTTCTGGAGATGACTAGCCATTTTCTGAATAAATTTAGGAAAAATAGGGAAGTATTAATATATACCTCAAAACCTATGGCCATTGAAATTCAACCCACTTGTTTTCAGGCCTAGGATTAGAAATTGTATGTTAGACATTTCTGTGTCCTAAAAATGTGTCAGAATGCTGAAAACAACTTCTTAACCTTCACTGCTTCACCTCTTATATATAAAACACTTTCTTCCACAATTCCTTTCAAACTATCAGATATTTCAAAACCTGTACAGGTCGTTTATTTTGAGACTAGTGTAACATTAATGTAACTGAAACGAACAATTATATTGAAATAAACATCTAACTGTTTTTGAAACTGACTTACCCAAGTGGCTTAAATGCTAATCACTTAAAGGTTTCATGAATAAATCACATGGTATATTTTTTTGGGGGGAATCTCAAATTCTATTTAAATGTGTTCCTTTTCATCTGACTCACTACTTCTTCATGGCTAGTCATACGTATTCAAGCTTTCACAGCATTTGTTTTCTCATGTTTCTAGTTTGATTTTGTTATGACCTTCTAGAAGTTGAACACAATACAATTTTCAGTTGAAACAATTGCCTTTTTTAAATATACTATGTTGTACACGATACTTTTGTCATTAAACTGTGACTTGGAACATATATTATAAACACTATATCCCTGCTAACTTCTCAGACCTTTTGAAAAACATAACAGAAATATATGACAGGGTTTTGTCATTATGTTTATGTATTTACTGATTTATTTGCTTATGCTATACATTGCCCAAATAAATTTATTTTAATTGATAAATATTATTTGAATGAATGAAGTACTTTTTAAGTAAAATTTTATTCCAAAATTAATATATACAATTTACTCAATTTTGTAATGTAATAATTATATTCACTGCCTACCTTTTCAAAATAATAATCCAGTTGATAAATCAAAGATTTTACACACTTTTTTTAAATCAACACCATCAATGTTACTAACTTTCATTTTGAGATATCAAGAATCGAGAAATTGTGGAATTCCTATTTCTTATGTAATTTTATAGATTTGAGGAAATTACTGCCAAGTACATCTGACAATCCTCTCTGTCCTTAATATAAATAAGAGGACGGTATCTGGATTTTTCCAGAATAAGATGACATTTGAGCAGATGCTCGTTCCCTGTTTTCTACGCTGCAGCGGCGATAGGTCACCACTGGGTGACATTAAAGAAAACGAAAACTCTTTACGACTTGTGTATTTTGGTGAAGTTTAGATCTTTATCATGTGCTAGGTACACGGACACTTGCAGAAGAGGAATATACACAATCACTTACTTCTTTGCTCAGAAGCACCACTGAAAATGACATGGGCATACTGGCAATATCAGAAGGGAGACGAAGCAGGATTCTGCGCTTCCACCGTAAGTTTGAGAAATTTAGAATGCTTCCAAGTTTAAACGTACCACTGTGGCACATGAACTTTGCAGGCCACCCGGGGACTATGGGCTCACCTGGAGTACGTTTTCTATGACAAAACGAGAATTTTATTCAGCATTCATTAATTCATGTGCATACCTTCCCCCGGGTTCATTTAACGACTATCTGCTGAACATATACTGGTATCAGTCATCTCTTAGACACTGGAATGACTCCTGTACACATGGAAACAAATTTAGACTAAACTGCTGTGAAGACTGACTTCCCAGGACATGCTTTGAAAAAATTAGCGTTGGGACATAATGGAGGGATGAAATTAACTGGAGGGACAAACGATAGCAGCGACTGAATGATACCTACACGTATTAATCACCGTTCAAATGCTTAGAATTCATCATTTTTCTACCTCCGCTGTGACCCTGCGGAGAAGGTCCTGTTAGAACGCCCTATTGTCCAAGGAGGCCTTAGTTATTTCTATACAAAAAAAGGATGGAAATATGTTAAAATGCTACATTGTTATCAATGGATGGTCCAATGATCGAGTCACTCTTTCTACTTTATCAATTCTTACTAATACATATACATAATTTTCAATAAAATAAAATTACTTTGTTCACCAACAGTGTGGGACAGTTACAGGTTCTCTGGAGCTTCAAGGGTGGGACTGCACATCAACAGTAGACAGAAAATGACCATCTAGTTATAGACATTTTAGATGCTATTTAGTTGTAGATGGAAGATACATAATTTTTTTAGTGATGACCTGGAGAAACAATATTGCTTTTGTTAAACGCCGTTGATAGACTCAAGAAAGAACTCTGAAAATGACAAAAAGGCAACAATCAAGGATCTCCATAAAATAAATTCAGTATTCCATGTGAGAGTAAATTAGATTATGACAATACTTCAAATTAATCCAGAATTTGGAGTTAATGTAGAATATCAAAAATGAAAGAGAGAAGCAAATGAAACAAATGAGAAACGACTAATCATGCCCCAAAGAATAATTTAAATAAGTTGTTGGCGTGATTCGCAAACTCCTGTGAGGGCCACGAAACTGAACACTTCATTGCATGTTCTGTTTGTTATAATTAACTATCAGATGGAACTAGACACCATGCAAACTTCAGATAAATCAGCCTAATAAATGGCATTTATGTTTCCAGTCAGAATAGTAGCAATAGTTATAATATTTACAATAAATCCATAAAACAGTTATCCTGAGAGCTATTGAATTTCCTTATAGTCCCTCTATTTGTTTCAAAGTGAGAACATGATACATTTTTAAATTAAAAGATAAATTATGTTTTTAAACAGGTTGCAAGTTAACTTTTGTTTCTATTGCAACACTAAAAAGAAACAAACCTTTTAAAACCAAAGTTAAAGATTTTGACTTTTGTGTTTTACTGTTCCCTGTGCAAATAACTGGGTAACTTTCAAATTAAAGAGAAAACTATATATATTTTTAACAAGCTAAACATTCCTTAATCTTAAACTCAATGACTAATTATCCCTGATGGGCAAAATTATCAACTCTTTTTCTTCCCCACGCACATGGAAATTATGTTTTGCAGGTAATGAGTTTTCCCCCAAAACAGCTGCTTCTTGCATTTATTTCTGCAGTGCTGGAAAGAGCTCGGAAATAATGAGAACGGGGTACTTAATTACCTCCACTGGTAAATAATGTTTGATCCTGCTTATCTTGCTTTGAAAATACAAACTTCCAGACACTGTCTCCACACCCTCCTTCCTGGCAGATGAGCTGATCAAGGGCAGCCGGGGCCAACTCCCTTGTTCTGCACTTAAACGTTCCCTGTAGTTTTACTCTCTATTCATTTGCTTCTGTCTTTAAAATTGGCTACTACCCAGCTACTTTCAAATATATTTACACCCTCCACGGGATGAGGTGCAAAGGCAGTCCAGAATACTTAGGACAGTTGCTGCGGTAATCCCATAGCTGGGGGATGAGTGAGACCCAAAGGCACTTGAAATCAACAGCCCAGGGAAGGTTAGTTGGAACCAAACTATTGATCCACAAGTAAGGATGACCCACGGTTCTTTCCAATATGCACACAACTCGTATTTCCTGCCCACACTTCCTATCCATGTTACTATCCTCAGCCATCTTTTTCTCCACAATAGTTGCATACTTGTCCTCTGCCTGGAAAAAATCAAGAGACATCCGTCCACCCAATGCATGGCCCACAGCACAGAGGACGCACTGAGAGGACCTTCTCGGCTGGCCCTCTGGGACCCGCACCAGGATGGAAGCAACGCGGCCCCTTCTCCAGTGGGAATCGCTGCCCTGACTTGGAGTCTGTAACCTTGAATGTCCCGCTGCACCCCTAGCTCACTGCGCCCTTCTTCCTCTGAATACCTCACCTCAGGCCAACATCACATCTGCATTTCCCTAGTAATATTACATCTTAATCACTTTCTAATTCCCAATTGGGAACGAGCAGTAGTAATTCTTACAAATTCTTGTTAACTAAATGAATGGCCTTTTGTTGTCAGGAAAATAAATGCTCAGTAATGTGTTAAAGACGTCGCCTGGGACTCGAGTTCACAATGCAAGCGTGGGGGCCCCATTATCACATTTCAGACAATCGTGGCCCTCTTGCTAAATTATCCCACAGCAAAAAGGCATGGTGTGCGTCCTCTTTGGGAAACTGATTCTCAAAGTTGTAACATTTAGACAATTGTTTGCCACTCCAGACCCCTGTTATCTCCATTTTTCACCTAGAAAAGAATGATTTTGTGCCTGCCCGGTAATTATGGCACTATGTTCCTCCTTGTGTTTACAACTAAAAACTTATCTGCAGAAGAAACGAAACAATCTGTATTGAAAGGATTCCTGAGCACTCTGCGTATCCAATCCAGTATTCTGGATCGTGTACACTGAGTCACGAAGCTCTCTGATCACATAAGAGCAAATAAAAGACTAATGTTAAAACTGAATTCAAACTCCAGCAGCCTGTCTGGTAAACCACCGGCACCGGAGGCTCGCTCTGGCCTCGCCTGCAGTTAGTGGCTGGTGAGCAGGTTGGTGGAGACGACAGCAAGACGCGGCAAGGACAGGAAGAGGGGCCGCCCGTGGTGATGCTGTGGCACACGCACAGGAACACGCACAGGCAACCGCAAGCCCACAGCTTCATCACCTAACGAGCACAGTCATTTACACTCCAACACCAGGCTGCGTGCCCTGGCACAGGTGTAAGATACCACATTGGCTGAAAAGAACAGTTTCCATAATTAAAAATAAATTCACTGTTCTCCTTGATTGTCCTCGTCTCAGCCCCATGTTGTTCAGGCACCACCCCACCAAGTGCAGTGACAATTCTCTCTCCCACCTGGTGCACTCAGGGTGGAACGCCACGAGAGGGCCTTTATAAACCCACAGCTAATGCAACATCACTGAGACTCAGGCAGACATTTTACAGTTACTGTTCCAGGTATAACATGCTCTGCAATAATGGTAAAGTTGTACGTTTTATGATTCTTGGGCTAATATGATTTCTAAGAGTATTTACAGGCACAGAAGTAGTATTTTGGGAATTAATATTATGAAATCAAAACATGTTAAAAAGACTTTCATTGAAATTATAATAATTATAATAATAATGGTAGGGAGAGAAAGTGGAAATAGGAGAGCCAAGAAAGAAGCCTCATTACTCCGAGGGTGAGGTGTCAACCTCCAGAGCCCTGATAATGACAGAAGGGTAGGGCTCTTCCTGGGAAGCAGCAGACAAAATCAGCACCGCAGGTTCCGTAAACCTCTGTACGGTACAAGGACTTGAGGACATGGTACAGTTATGTGTATACATGGATGTAAAGATTATTTTATTTAATCAGCATCTAGATCTATCTGAAGACATAGATACCCTTAGTGAGTGCTTGTAAATGAATAATGCATACACACATACATATGTGCATACATGCATACATATATGCATACATACACTTACATGTGTACAAACACACATGCATACATATATGTACACACATATGTACACACATACACACATGCATACACACATGCATACACTTACTATGCATAAACACATACACATACATGCAAACATGTGTGCACACATGCATGCATACACACATACACTTACACATGTACAAACACACATATACACACATACACATATATACACACATGCATACATGCCCTTGCATATGTACACATTCATACATACGTATACACACATACACACATGCATACATACACATGTGCACACACATGCATGCATGCATACACATATGCATACGTACATACATATACATATACACATGCATACACCCATACGTACATACATACATACACTTACGCACGTACACACACATATGTACATATAAAACCAACTATTAGCCACATGGTCTAAAAGTAGTCACCTCCTGTCTCAACTAAATAATGGACATTTCATGTTTTCACATATTTAAACTACTCCGTAGTACTTTTTTTCACTTTGTTTTCAGAATGTCTTTTTTTTTTTTTTTTTAATTTTATTTTATTAAATTTATTGGGGTGACAATTGTTAGTAAAATTACATAGATTTCAGGTGTACAATTCTGTATTACATCATCTATAAATCCCATTGTGTGTTCACCACCCAGAGTCAGTTCTCCTTCCATCACCATATATTTGATCCCCCTTACCCTCATCTCCCACCCCCCACCCCCCGCTCCCCTTACCCTCTGGTAACCACTAAACTATTGTCTGTGTCTGTGAGTTTTTGTTTCTCATTTGTTTGTCTTGTTCTTTTGTTGCTTTTGGTTTATATACCACATATCAGTGAAATCATATGGTTCTCTGCTTTTTCTGTCTGACTTATTTCGCTCAGCATTACACTCTCAAGATCCATCCATGTTGTCACAAGTGTTCCTATATCATCTTTTCTTACCGCCGAATAGTATTCCATTGTGTATATACCACAACTTCTTTATTCAATCATCTATCGAAGGACATTTTGGTTGTTTCCATGTCTTGGCCACCGTAAACAAAGCTGCAATGAACATTGGAGCACACGTGTCTTTATGTATAAATGTTTTCAGATTTTTTGGGGAGATACCCAGGAGAGGGATTGCTGGGTCATATGGTAATTCTATTCGTAATTTTTTGAGGAACCTCCACACTGCCTTCCATAACGGCTGCACCAGTCTGCACTCCCACCAACAGTGTATGAGGGTTCCTTTTTCTCCACAGCCTCTCCAACATTTGTTACTATTTGTCTTGTTGATGATAGCCATTCTAACTGGGGTGAGGTGATATCTCATTGTGGTTTTTATTTGCATTTCTCTGATGATTAGTGATGTTGAGCATTTTTTCATATGTCTATTTGCCATTTGTATGTCCTCTTTGGAGAAATGTTTCTTCAGGTCCTCTGCCCATTTTTCAATTGGGTTGTTTGTTTTTTTGTTGTTGAGTTGCATGAGTTCCTTGTATATTCTGAATACTAGCCCCTTATCGGAGGCACTGTTTGCAAAAATCTTCTCCCATTCAGTTGGTGGCCTCTTTATTTTGTCAATGGTTTCTTTTGCTGTGCAGAAGCTTTTAAGTTTCATATAGTCCCATTCGTTTATTTTAGCTTTTACTTCCATTGCCTTTGGAGTCAAATTCATAAAATGCTATGATTAAAACACTTAATAAAATGGGTATAGAAGGAAAATACCTTAACATAATAAAGGCCATCTATGACAAGCCCTCTGCTAATCTCATAATTAATGGAGAAAAACTGAAGCCCTTTGCTCTACGTTCAGGAAGACGACAGGGATGTCCCCTATCACCTCTGCTTTTCAACATCGTGTTGGAAGTCCTTGCCAGAGCAATCAGGCAAGAGAAAGAAATAAAAGGCATCCAAATTGGGAATGAAGAAGTTAAATTATCACTCTTTGCAGATGACATGATGCTATATATAGAAAACCCTAAAGACACCACCAAAAAGCTATTAGAAACAATCAACGAATACAGTAAAGTTGCTGGCTACAAAATCAATGCACAAAAGTCCATTGCTTTCCTATATACTAACAATGAAATCTCAGAAAAAGAAATACAAAAAACAATTCCTTTTGCAATTGCAACAAAAAGAATAAAATACCTAGGAATAAACTTAACCAAGGATGTGAAAGACCTATATGCTGAAAACTATAAGACTTTTTTGAAAGAAATTGAAGAAGACACAAAGAAATGGAAAGACATTCCGTGCTCATGGATTGGAAGAATCAACATAGTTACAATGGCCATATTACCCAAAGCTATATACAGATTCAATGCAATCCCCATCAAAATACCAATGGCATGTTTTAAAGAAATAGAACAAAAAATCATCAGATTTGTTTGGAACCACAAAAGACCCCGAATAGCCAAGGCAATCTTAAGGAAAAAGAACAATACTGGAGGTATCACACTTCCTGACTTTGGCTTGTACTACAGGGCAACAATAATCAGAACACCATGGTATTGGCAGAAAAACAGACACATAGACCAATGGAATAGAACTGAGATCCCAGAAATAAAACCACATAAATATGGACAGATAATTTTTGACAAAGAAGCTAAAAACATACAATGGAGCAAAGACAGCATCTTCAATAAATGGTGCTGGGAGAATTGGATAGCCACGTGCAAAAGAATGAAACTGGACTGCTATCTGTCACCATGTACCAAAACAAATTCAAAATGGATCAAAGACTTAAGCACAAGACCCGACACAATAAACTGCATAGAAGAAAACATAGGTACTAAACTTATGGACCTTGGGTTCAGAATGTCTTTTAAGAAATGAATGGCATGCCTTGGAGAGGATGTAACCATATTTTGCCTCCTGGAATCTGCCTTCAGGAGAGCTGCGATTTCACTGCCACCACATCTATCTGACCAACACATTCAGCCCTAACGTGCAGTCCACACCGAAGCCACAGCGAGGGACGTTCTCTCCAGAGAACTGCAGAACACGGCGGCATCATCCATCCTAGGACACATGGGGAGGCTGCTGTACTGAACCCTCCACGTTTTCATCACATTGAACATTTATTCACGGACCTTCAAGTGCAGACAATTACTGAATTTTTGTTACAACCCTTTGAGTAAGATCATCTTTGATCTTAACAAGAAGAAAGAAAAATGGAATTCTGGTTTCTGAGTCTACATCCAATATTATAATCAATTCTATAAATTCTTTCCACACATGCAGTTAATTAGCCTTCTTGGATGACCTCAAAGTAGAGTGTAGGCTACTTATCACCCAGCATAACTTCATCCATAATTTTCCAGCATATTGTAGATTTAAATATGGTCTAAATATCTGCCATATAATACTTAAAATAAATCTGACTTAGGAGTAACCTAGTCCTGTGACTATTTGCGCTTTGCCACCATTCTTTTATTCTATCACGGCACTGCAGTCTCAAATGCAGACTACGTGACATGGAATTTTGGAGGTGAAAGAGACATTTGATTAGAAATACATGTGCTCACATCCGAGGTATAGAACTTAAGCCCCAGAGAGAGGAAGCCATTTACAGTCAAAATTGCAGTTACAGAAAGGGAACCAGAAATGCATCACACACACACACACACACACACACACACACACACTTCCATACAAAATACATAATTTTTAAGGTGAAAACCAAACCACCAGTTTCAGAGATACCTTAATGAGTGTTATTTTTTATTTTCCCTTTACTACTTCATTTTCATTTTCATATCACTGTGTTTATAAACCAGTTTTGATAGAGTCAGAAACAGTAAACATGGTGTCATGTAACATTAAAACGTCCCTCAAACGTATGCAGCTTTGTACTCACCAGGGAGCCGAGGAGAAACGACAGTGTGTGAGCATCAATGTAGCCTTTCTCTCTGCTCTGACCACTGAATGTTTCTGCTTGGTCCACACTGAACAGAACACTAACTAAAAAGCTAACTAAAGTGAGTATCTCATTGCATATCTTAGTGTTCTCATAAAACTATCTGTAGATACTGAAACTTGCTTTTCATACAATGTTTATGGGTTATGAAACTTTCCTTCCTTTCTTCTTTCCTTCTTTCCTTCCTCCCTTCCAAGACTTTTTTTTTTTTAGAGCAGGTTTAGGTTCAGAGCTAAATTTAGGGGAAGGTACAGAGACCCCCCACATACCCCCCGTCCCCACAGGCACAGCCTCCCCCACCAGATGGGACATTTGTTATATGTGATGAACCTACACTGACCCATCATCGTCACCCAGAGTCCACAGTTTACATGAGGGTTCACTTTTGGTGTTGTACCTTCTAAGAGTTTGGAGAAATGTAACGATGACATGTGTCCACCATTCTAGTGTCACACAGAGGCGTCTCACTGCCCTAAAAGTCCCCTGTTCACCCCTTGCTTCCCACAAACTCCTCGCAATCCCTGATCTGGTTACTGTCTCCATAGTTTTACCTCTTCCAGAATGTCCCATAGTTGGAATCACACAGTGTGTATGTAGCCTTTTCAGATTGGCTTTTTCGCTTAGTAATTTGTATTTAAGATTCCACCATACTTTTTCATGGCCTGATAGCTCATTTCCTTTTAGCTGAATACGAATCCATTGTCTGGATGGACTACAGTTTGTTTATCCATCACCGACTGAAGGACATCTTGGTTCTTCCAGGTCTGGGCAGTTATGACTAAAGCTGCTGTAGCATCATGGGCAGGTTTCTGTGTGGATGTGGATTTTCAGTTCCTTTGGGTGAACACCAAGGAGTGTGATTGCTGGATCGCACAGTGAGAGGATGTTTAGTTTTGCAAGACACTGGCAAACCGTCCTGCAAAGTGGCTGCACCGTGTTGCGTCCCCACCAGCAATGGGTCCGAGTTCCTGCTGCGCCCGTCCCGCCGGCCTTTGGTGCTGTCTGTGCTCTGCATTCTGGTCATTCTAACAGGTGTGTGGACGCATCTCACTGTTGTTGAAGATCTCACTGTCAAGCCCCAGTTCACTCTATCTCACATACATAAACCGCAGGTGGCACACAGCGACTCGTGTCCCATTTTTAGGAGGGATTTTTAGCTTGTCTGGGACTCTACCATCAGAAACCACCGGGACGTGACCTGGCGTTGGCACGACGGCTGCAGCCTGTGGGCCGTGAGAGCACTCAGGAACTCTCAAAGCGGCAGCCAGCGGGATTAACAAGGAGTTAGAATTTTCAGTGAGAAGGGCGGTGTTTCAAAAGCACTCAGGGAAGTAGACCAAGGATCAAGATCCTGCAGTGGATTTAATTTCAAGGTAATCGCAGCCGCATCCCAGGCACTGAGCCTGCGAAACTTTATAAGCCAAGCTCCATTATACCTGACAGCAGGACCTGGCGGGCTATCCTCTCGGATGAGAAACTGGATCACGCCATCGATTTCTACTCTGAAAATGCCGGTGCAAGCGGCTGCCTCTCTGGACAGTTCAGGCAGCAGAGGGATAAGCCTGTCACCGGGGCGCCCTTTGTATCTTCCAAGCTCTTTCCAGACATCCTGTCAGTCTCCTCACGACACCAATCAATGGCATTAAATGCTGCTGTTTACTGGGCTTCCGATGGCCCATTTCGGTGTTAACAACCTCTGTTGGAAGTCTTTCAGAGGCAGCGATGGGAACTCCGCGTCAGGAGAATTTCTGATGTGACCCTTAGCTGCCGACCACTGAGCCAGCACAGGGACTGAACTCAGTGTGCCCAAGCCTCCAGACCCCCATTTGCAAGTGTGTCCTACTTGGTAAGCAGAAGAGCCTGTATCGGGCAGGTAGCATTTACCAGTCATTGCACATACACTGTTTTCAACTTTACAATTCTTCAAACATCGGTAGAATCATCCCCTCTCTACAGATGCGGCAACATGCCATAGAGCCTAAGTAACTTGCCCCAAATCAGGCGATTCAATGACCTGGGTATTCCCAGCTTCAAAGAGCCATGATGCTGAGTCGCCCACTCAGGTTAAAACAATAACCTAATGTCTCCCTTCAGATATTGGAAGCAGCGAGCGGGGGTTTCACTTACACTTATAGAGAGTGGTCCTGTAGCATTTCTGATACTTCTATATCAATAATAAGAGTAATTTTCCCGTCCTTAAATTCTCTATACAATAAGAATCGCCTTAAAAAATAAAGCTATCACAGTAAACGAAAATATAAAGAGGCAATGTGTTTCAAATAGAGAAAAGGCCTAAAGTGCAATTTTCGTGTAAAAGGCCACTTCAGATCGCTTCTGTGTGGGTCAGGAGAAGACAGCTGTCTCCAATGGTACACGTATTACACTGTTAAGTGGGGGAACTTCCTACACACTTTACATGCAGCAAATGTATCACTGCCGGCTGGTTACTCTGTAGAATTGGCTGTCTGGACCAAGTGCCAGACAAAATCCTCCAACCATATTCTTAAGGGCAGCCAGTGGCCACAGAGGGCCACCAACAAGCCACCGCCACTTAACCTTCCTAACGCCCATGTCTGTCCCTGTAAAATCGATTCCCCAGGGTTTGTGGCTGCCTACATGACACCGTCTGTTATCTCCTGCTTCCGTAATTACCCATCAGTCCCCAGTTTTCTTTGAAGTGCCAGTGTGCTCAAAACCCACACTTTGAGTATGCCTTTCACCGGGGGTTATCCGCATGACAAACTCTTTGTCAAGACATGGAAGTGAAGCAGGGTGAGCTTGCTAAGACTCTGTCCTGCTCCGTCACCTTCTTCCCCCCAAGAGGATGTGGCTGTGACGGCAGCTCTCTGGTGCAGGTTCAAGTGAGAATCACACATTCAGGAGAGCAGATTAAATGCCAGAGAAAGCCCAGATGGCATGTGAGCCAGCTTGTCGATCTTGGGACGTCTATCTCCACATTTGTCATGAATAACACTAATACTAATAATAAGCAGACCGTTTTGGGTTTTCCATGACTTAGAGCCAAACGTAATTCCTAACTGATACAGGGAGCTGCCATGAAATTTAATGGAAAAATTCAGGTAAAGAGTCTGACATAACATTTGGTTCTTATTTTTAAAGGCACTTCTGTCCTTCCCAAAAGCCATTCTCAAAAGCTTACTTAGTGTATGACTTCACTTATATAGCATTTTTGAAATGACTAAATTACAGAGAAGGAAAATAGAGGTTGCTATGAATTAGAGCCGGTGTGGACGGTGGTGCAAGTGGACAGGGGTTTCAGACGGGAGGTGTCTGAGGTGAAGGGACAGTTCTGTGTCCTTCCTGTGGTGGTAAGATACGTGTGACATAACTGCACAGAACTACACGCGGGCGTGCACACACACACAGCGTGTGTAAAAACCAGTGACATCGAAAGCTGACACCTTGTTGATTTCCTGGTTCTGATGTACTACAGGCAAGCGAGTCATGTCGTGGGGACAAGGTGACAGGAACACAGGCTCTTTCTGTACTTTGTCTCAGCTTCCTGCTGAACTTATAATTATTTCAGAATAAGTTACAAAATGCCCGGTTTGATAACACTGGATATACATATCTTGGCTTGTCAGCCGAGGCAGGACAAGGCTTCTCAGAGACAGCAGTGCGGTCATGCTGGGCAGGCTGACCCCTGACAGGCGGTCAGCACCCTCCTGTCCGTGGCAGCATCCCTGGCTCGTGCCCACTACATTTCACTAACACTCTTCCCAGTTTGCGACAACCCAAAATGTCTCCAAACGTTGCCACAGGTCCCCTCGGTGGCAAAATCACCCCTGTTTGAGAACTACTGCTTTACAGGAGGGTTAAGATTAATGCAAAACGATTCCTCATTTTGCAAAAAGTTGATATGAAGTTCTTTCAAATAGATGAATTCCCTAGTGGAATAAAAATCTGATTTGTTTCACAAACATTCAAATTAATGCTGACTTCTGAGCTATCCATTGTGAAAAATGATAAAAATGCACTTTGGTAACCATGTTTTTGTACACAATTGGTATTTTGTTGGAGCTGAATAAGAAAACGCTTGTCCTCTTGTAATTTTCACATGATGAAAGGTGAGAATAACATGACGTACAATGTGGAAGAGCAGTGGGGGACAGAGGACGGCTCGATGTGTCAGCAGAGCTGAGCCTAGTCCTGCCGCACTTTCTCCGGCCTCCACAGCTTGGGGAACAGACGTTTCCTAAGGGACCTCGTGAGCCCCTCTTCCTCACAGTCGCCATCCTATTCTTGTAACATTTACCAGGGAGTGACTGATGTTTCCATAAACTGTAAAAAAACACATGATTTGGGTTCCAAATGCAAATTTCTATTAACTGATTAGCTAAATGTTTTCTGGGACAGAGTGGTCACACCTGAGGCAAAAATATCCATGTGGTCTGGAAACCTGAGAGATGGAAACGCTGAACGTAAAATTACATAGACTATTTCTTTCCCTCAAACTGAAAACTGACAAACAAGACACCTGGATAAAATTATTTCTAGAAATAGTTCTCTAAATATAAGGATGCCAACTAATTAACGTTTTAATACTATTTATATCTTATAAATGTGCATTTGATTTGCATTTATCTACAAAAATATAAGTAACATAAGCCTCAAATAATGGCATGTCAGGGGAAAGGATGATAATACACAGTCATACTGACATGTCTTCAGAAACCCCAAACATTATCACTCCTGACAGAACATATGGAAGAAGATCACATTAATAAAAGCTGTAACCTAGACACTTTCAATGGAATATGTGACTTATTTGAAAACTAAACTTATCATTATTGCATTAAAATACTAAATTATGAAGGTAAAGTGATGCACACAATATTGATTCAGGTTTTCTCATTTGAATCAAACTACTAAAGTCAAGAGTTGTGTTTCTAAAATACAAAATGCCAGGAGCTCATATTTCAATGCAAATTCTTTTCTGTGTTTTTTGGTACTAATTATAAGAATGCAAAATAAGCAGTGTTCAAGTATCATGTGACCTAACACTTAAAAAATTGTCCAGTTGTATCAAATTAATTCAAGATAGAGTAGTTCACTCTCAATGCATATGGATCTTTATGCGGAAGGGGAAAAGGAAACAGTATGAGGTGTGATCAAACAATACAGTGGATGTTTAAATTAAAAAAAAAAAAAATATATATATATATATATATATATATATATATATATATATATATTACAGTAAAAGACACGTCACCATTAACTCCCCTCAAAACAGCCCCCCCACACACACACACTTCAAACACACTTATCCCATCGTTCTTGCCACTTTCTGAAGCAGTTCTGGAAGTCCTCTTTCGTGAGTGTCTTTAGTTGCGCTGTCCTTGCTGCCTCGATGTCCTGAATTGATTCAAAATGTTTACCTTTCAGGGTCATTTTCACTTTGGGGAAGAGCCAGAAGTCACACGGTGCCAGGTCCAAAGAATAAGGTGGATGAGGACACACCATAATGTTTTATTTGACAGAAATTTCCCTACCAGAAGTGATGTGTGACATGGAGCCTTTCCATTGTGATCACAAAATATGGTGAATGTTGCTGCCGAGTGCCATCCAGCGGAAAGGCAGGAATCTACAATACGGGAAGCAGCACGTGGAACCTCAGTAACAGTGTGTGACAAGTTTCAGCTTGTTCGGTGCAGTCAGTCGGGTGTGAGCTATGGTTGAGAAGGTGTGTTTTAAAGTGGGCTGTAAATCATCCCCCATCATGACAACACTCCATGTCACACATTGCTCCTGGTTTACTGCAATTTCTATCAAACAAAAACATCACAGGGTGTCC
This sequence comes from Rhinolophus sinicus, assembly GCF_057876585.1. NCBI lineage: Eukaryota > Metazoa > Chordata > Mammalia > Chiroptera > Rhinolophidae > Rhinolophus > Rhinolophus sinicus. Next base: position 191,052,149 of record NC_142516.1, on the reverse strand, counting down.
TATTCCACCTTATTCACTGGATCTGATACAATGTGACTTCTGTCTCTTCCCCAAAGTCAAATGATTTAGGACATCGAAGCAGCCACGACAGCACAACTACAGACACTCATGAAAGAGGACTTCCAGAACTGCTTCAGAAAGTGGCAAGAATGATGGGATAAGTGTGTTTGAAGTGAGGGGGAGTACTTTGAGGGAGATAAACGGCAATGTGTCATTTACTGTAATATTTTTTTCAAATATTCACCATAATTTTTGGTCATACCTCATACCTGAAGAATTTAGCAGGAATTCTTACACAATATCATAGACTTGGGTAAGAGGAAGAAGTGGGGATTATACGATCGGATTCACACTGTACACAAGGGGATTTTCAAGCTTGGATAATTAGCTATAGGTCTAAGACCCTGTGACATGTTTGAAGGGCCAGGACAAGAATACACAACTTTCTGATTCTTGGTTATGAGCTGTGAAAAGTACAGTGCTTACGCTGGGGGAAAAAACAGTTCCTTTGAGTTCCTTGAGCTGTTCATCTTCAAGGACACATCTTAGAAACTTGTGTTGTAGCTGTTTCACCCACGCAATTAATTGCACACGATGGATCCACCTATCTTCTGTCCCCTTCTACCTAATCCTGTCCTTGGATTTCCCCAGTCTCAGCAGCCTGTGGGTGTCAGCTTCCATGGGCAGTGTCAGTTGTAGGTGATGGGGAAGCAGAGCACATTGCTAGTGAAAAACACAGCCTCTCTAGTCACAGAAACAATGTCTGCAAATATATACACAATCCAGTTGCACACCGAATAGTGACATGCCTAGATCTTTGTTAGTTTTCTCATGACATTTTAATTTTATCAATGACATGAGAAGAATGGGGCATGATAATATATTTTGAATGTCCAATTCCAAAACAAACAATTTCCATACTCAATCTCACTAAACGTTTGTCAAATTTGTTGATATTTTCAAAGAACTGACACATGGTTAGATTGATTTTTCTCTATTGTTTTCTATTCTCTCTGCTCTAATCTATATTAATCCCTTCCATTAGCTTTGGATTTACTTGGTTTTTCTTCTTTTTCCTAGTTTCTGAAGCTGTAAAGTGAGGTTGCTGATTTAAGATCTTCTTGAAGTGATTGGTTACAGCTATAAATTTCCCTCTTAGCACTGCTTTTGCTGCATCCTGTATGTTTCAGTGTGTTGTGTTTCCATTTTCAGTTTTCTTAAGATATTTTCTGGTTTTCCTTATGATTTCTTCTTCACTTATTGGTTGCTTATGAATGTGTTGTTTAATTTTCACATATTTGTGAATTTTCAAGTTTTTATTCTATTGATTTCTAGTTTCATTCCACTGCAATTGAAAAAAAAATTTGTATGATTTCAAACATTTTAAGTTCTTTAAGACTTGTTTTTTACCTAACATATGGTTTATCCTGCAGAATGTTCCATGTGTTCTTGAGAAAAAAATGCAGTTTGCTGTTGTTACATGAAGTGTAAATAAATGATTTTCAAAAGATATTCTGGAAAGAAAGCAGAGCCACAGAGCTGTGCTGCCAGGACAAGTGCTCCTAGAAGACAATAGGGGGCTGTGGAGGGTAAGGGAAGCAGGCTGCTAGAGTGGGTCCGACATGTCCAAAGGTAGAGCTACATAATTAGAATATTCCAGGGGAGAGTCTAGTCTTTTTGTGTGTGTGTATTTACTGTATATCAAACAATATTCAAGGATTATAAATATATGGATAATAGAAAGATGATAGATCGATAGATATACAGATGAATCTTATTTAATCAGTTTTGGAAGGAGGGCTTTTACAGATGGAGGGGAGTTCTCCCTTCCCTTTAATTATATGACTAATAAAAGGCAGATGTATAGTAAATCTTAGTGCCTCTTCATTACCTGCTACTTGGTTGTTGTTTAATGTGTGATTATAATTCACATAACTTGAAGGAAACCCAAATTACTTTTTGGGTTCTTTCCACTTCTGATGGCCTTTATTTACCAAGGGTATTGTTTATTTGTTCATTCTACCAGCCTTTGGCACAGAGACGCACCACCAGTCAGGAGCTCTAACTCAGAATATTCTCTGAACTTGAGTTGGAGAGCTCTCTGCAAGTTTCCCTCTCTGTTTGGAAGCTCTAGCAAGGAAGGTACAGATACTACATCTCGCTATATCTATTTCAAGGCTCTTGGAGCCTTCCTGGACCTTGTCAATGTCACTAATTCCAGGGGCTAAAGTATCAAAGTCTATTTCACAGCAGAGCGTCTGCTCATGTGGTCCAGTTTGCCAACAGCATGGCCTCTTTACTCTTCCTCCTCCCACCAAAGCAAAGAAACAAAACATGCAGGCACGTTCATGAACGTTAAGTTTCTGGGGAACAGCACAGCTTCGTGTTTAAGAGCATGTTGGGTCATCAGACCTGGGTTTGGGTCTGCTGCCACCACTGCAGACTGTGTGGCTTTGGGATGAGGTCTTTGTCTGCACAATACCTTGGTCTGTAGGTAAATATGGGGAAGAGTAGTGGGGGGGGGGGGCATTAGCACTTACTTGGTCGTCTGCTGACAATACCGGATGAAAAACACAAACACTTACTTCACACAGGAGCTGCCCTGTAGAACTAGGTACCTATGGCGACCATTTGTATTTTGAATTCTGCTCTTAAACATGTCTGAAATCTGTCCTTCTTTATAGTTGCTCATATCTTAGTCTACTTCTGGCACTTCTCACCAAGATTATTGTGGCAGTGTTATGGCAGTTATGAGTATTAGATATTTCTACCTTACAGTAAGGTCATTTATGCACACACCTTCTCTCTTGTAAAAAACTATAAACTCAGTGAGTCTAGGAACTAATTCATCCCCGCGTGCTCCAGAACATCTACCCTGGTGTCGTACTAATAGTAAGTACCCTCCAAATGGCATTTATCCTTCAAATATTTCAGATAGTTTGAGGAAACCACAGAAATCATCATCCAGTATCAGCCTCAGGCACACGTGCTTATATGTGTTTCTATACAAAATATTGTATTTTCTATGACTATATGTATTATTGCAAATATTACACGTACCCTACCTGCTATTACATAATAAATGTGGTCCCAAAATTGAATATACAGTGTTGACCCTTTGAGACTGTCAAAATGCCCAAAGGGTAGCGTGAATAGCAAGACAGCCAGGGATTCTGGGAACCCCGCTGCACCAAAGGAACTGGTCTGGGTCCCATGTATGTCTTGGTGCCACTGTGAGGGTTGTCCACTCCAGGTAACGTGGTGATGGAGGAGGTGCTGGATGCTATCACCAGTGGGGCTTCCAAGAAATTCCTGGTGGGTGGCACACATCTGTGTCCTAATCTGTGTGTGTACAGAGGTGGGGGGCGAAACAGGTGAGGGGACAAAGGCTGAGCCTGTGCGAGCCTCCTCCCCCTCATTTCCCAAGAGAAGTGTGTCTGACGTTTCTTCACCTGACTCTCTGCTCTTCCATATCCCATCCTTAACCTCAGAGATCAGGACCTTAAGTCATTTCATTCGAGAACTGAGTATGTGCAGAAAACACGAGCTGGTAAGTAATCACACTGAATAGAACCCTGTAGTATCATCGATTCAATGCCCCAGAGATTGACAGTGTATGACTCTGAAACCAGCTGGCAATCATAATTATGAAAATTAATAGTCTCTTCATTATTCTAAATAATTGGTTTATAATACAACCCTGTGATATATTGTGTGTATATGTAATGATGAACATACTACAAACTTCTCAACATGTGAGTCATAACTGATTGACGTTATCAACGCACAGCACCTTACACAAAAGGATACTTTACACTCAGATCTATCTGTCTGTCTATCTATCAGTCTGTCTGTCTGCCTATCTATCTATCTATCTATACACACACACACACACACACCTACACACACACTGGCAGTACCAAAAAGTGTACACATTTTAAGAAATGTTATCTATGCGTTACTTTTCAAAGTTGAATTGAATTACGGTAGCGATGTGTAGTATGATGTTCGCTCAAAAGGTGGTGTTAATAATGAATGCTAGTGTCATTCACTGTATTACAATTTTAATACTTTTTTCCTTTTTTAAAACGTGTGTACATTTTTAGCACCGTGTGTGTGTGTGTGTGTGTGTGTGATTAGTTTCAGGTGTACAAAACAATGTAATAGTTAGACATTTACACCCCTCACTGAGATATATTTTTAATCAATGATAAATCATTACCAAATATATTACCATGCTATAGCATGCATACTTTCAAAGCATTTTCTTGCAGAATTTCATTACAACCATCTCATTTTATAGATAGCATTGGACTCAACTCAATTAACTGAATAATAAGTTTTAGTGGTAAAGATTTCTGTAAAACTTTGACATAAACAGGGGACAGTTCTCCCATCATAACGTCGTGCAACCATCTCAGTGTGGGAGATAGATTAAACACAGGGGGAATTATTTTCCAGATGAAGGACTTTAGAGATTGAATTACGTGCCCAAAATTTTACAGAAAGAAGAACAGACTACAATCAGATCCAGATGCCTCAGTCTGCTGTGTCCTTAATGGTTCAAAGGCATCGTCCGGTCCTGCTCTGTACAGGTGGGCACACACCGCTGCGGAGCAGGCACCTCCAGCCGGCCCGCTCCCAGGGGGCGGCTGAGCCCCTCACGCTTCCGGGCCCTGAGCGTCCTCTGTCAGCACTTACTCCATGACCTCGGAATCTCCCACCAATGTGTCAGCCTCCCCCAACTCAACTCTGTGCTACTGGAGATGCTGCCTTATTTCCCACTCCTAGTCCTTATACCCTGGCCAAGCAGGGAATTCATTCCTTTCCTGAGTCGCCATATGCTTAGAGATAACAGCCTGGAGACACCTCAAATCCCAATCTTACCGATTTATCAGGAGGCTCTTCAGCCATCAGGCGTGCCTCTGGCCCACCAGTGGGAGAGCAGCTCTCCAACGGGTGACAGTGCAAATGAAACGGTTCGTTTTTTGCATCACTTCTATTTCAAACCCCTGTTTGCAGAAGAAAGCTATTCTATGGATAAATACCACTGTTACCAAGTCAGCCATTTCATGCAATTGTTTTACAATCCTAGGGCTTGGGAGAGCATACCCTCCTTCAACGTACTCATGTTGTCACATACAAGCACCCACAAGGCCACCCTTGTCCTCTGACGTCCCATCACCTCCCCACTCCTGTGATGCTCCAGCGTTCCCAGGTGGCCCACAAGCACCCACAAGGCCACCCTCGTCCTCTGACGCCCCATCACCTCCCCACTCCTGTGATGCTCCAGCGTCCCAGGTGGTCCACAAGCTCTGTGTTCAACTGTTTCACTTGTCCATTATGCTCCCTCTTCTCAAACTCCTTTCTTCCCTTCATCTTGACCTTGGAATTAAATTCCACTCTTCACTGCTGTCTGTCACATGAAGGTTTTGCTTTGTCCCTTCAGTGTGGCCGTCCGTGACCCTTCCTCATCCTCTGCTTTATACAGATCGTCTGCCACTGACCGCAAGGGCAGCACTGATGACACTTCACCAGGCCTCACGAATGGACAGCTATGTTTGGCTTCTCCAACGGCAAGTAAAGCTTTCCCACAGCTAGTGTGCTCTTACTGCCTGCAATTGACGTAAGTCCCATTTCCCGAGGACTTTCATGTGGATGTCACATGGCCGCACAGCCAAGTGATTTTCAGAAACACCTGTTTGGATGACCTCTCCACTCCTACCATCCCCTGAGCCTTTCGGAAGTGAGCCCATGGGCACCGGGATAAGAGCACCCAGAATCTTTAAAGCTGGATTTCCTTCATTCCCTTTCTATAAAAATCACACAAGGTGGCTTCTGTGGGTCCCATCTAAAGACATGTTGCTCTATGGCCCAAATGTATTCCTTGGCAGTGCGCAGGCCACCACTACATGAGCCAGGGTAACTGCGAGAGGACAGTGACAAAAGGCCCAGAAATGGCTACTCGGCCCCTTCCATGCACTGTGCCAAATCACTAAAGGAACACAGTGAGTCAGGAGGACAAAAATGACAATGAAAGTTACATCAGATGGTAGCCTCACTGCATGTTTTTGTAAATCTAAATAAAGTTGGTTTCACCTTCAATTTTGAGGTGTGTAGCAGTTCAAAGCCTTCCCATAAAACAAAAGAACAACAACAACACAACAACAACAAAAAACATTCCTCAGCGTTGAATTTCTATGGCTTCCCTGGCCTCTGGGTCCATACCTCTGGGTGCCGTTACGTCTCCTTGGTTGTGTTGTACACAGAATTCTGTGAGGTTACGGAGGCTCGCGGCCCCAGTGCACACACCTGAGTGTGACAGGACCTCTGAGAGGGATGACCCAGCTATAGCCTGGGTCGGGGATTTTATATGGCAAAGCAGACAGGACAGTCGCTCGGTTGATTACCCTGTGCCACGTGACTCCACTGGAGAGGGATTCTCTGCCGGCCTTGAAGACACAGGCTGCCGTTTCCTGAGATGGGCCCCCAGGCAGGCCCTGCAGATCGTCACACAGCTGAGAGTGACCCCTGGCCAACAGCCAGCAAGCCGACGGGGGCCTCAGCCAGACAATCACAGGAGCTGAGGTTTTCCAGCCTGAATGAGTCCCCAGGAGGTCACTAAGCTCCGAAGGAGGGCAGGGCATGGCCAGCAGCTTCACATCAGGTGTGTGACACTATGTGTGAGCAGAGAACCTGCGTCACCATGCCGGACCTCTGCCCAACAGGAACTGGGAGATGGGAAGGGGTGGCGACCTACACTGCCAAGTCTGCGGTCATTTGTCACACAGCTCTGGAGAATGAAGACCAGCCCTGTGCAGTCTGGGTGTGATGTTCCTTGTGGAGTTGTTCACAAAGCAAACTCCTTCAAGAGGCACAGCTCACCTTTCTTGAAGACGGTAAGGACATTTGGGAGGTGCCTGCTCCCTCCTCCCCATCTCCCCATCTGTCCCTTTCTCTACTCCCAGCCCTCTTGACAGAAGCCAACAAAATGCTCTTCAGTCTTTCAGGCAGATGGGTTTCTCTGCCTTTGCTGAAATTTTGGAGGCATCCCGAATACAACACCAGGTTCCAACACCAAGGACTTGAGAAGTATTCATCCAAATAAAGTCCTCACTCCAAGAAGGATTCTAGGAGATTGATTTTTTCCAATGTAAAATTCATAACAATAGGAGTGATAGCATATCAGTGTGAGTACCTACTATGTGCGCTGCACTGCTATAGCAATGCCAGTGTAAGTCCCTACTATGTGCCCCATGCTGCTATAGCAATGCCAATGTGAGTCCCTACTACGTGCCCCATGCTGCTATAGCAATGCCAATGTGAGTCCCTACTATGTGCGCTGCGCTGCTATAGCAATGCCAGTGTAAGTCCCTACTATGTGCCCCATGCTGCTATAGCAATGCCAATGTGAGTCCCTACTATGTGCCCCATGTTGCTATAGCAATGCCAATGTAAGCTCCTACTATGTGTCCTGTGCTGCTATAGCAATACCAACGTGAGTACCTACTACCGTGTTTCCCCGAAAATAAGACCTAGCTGGACAATCAGCTATAATGCATCTTTTGGAGCAAAACTTAATGCAATACCCAGTATTATGTTATGTTATGTTATGTTATATTATATTATATTATATTATACCCAGTCTTATAGTATAATAAGACCGCGTCTTACATTAAGTTTTGCTCCAAAAGACACATTAGAGCTGATTGTCTGGCTAGGTCTTGTTTTTGGGGAAACACGGTGTGTGTCCTGTGCTGCTGTGTTAGGTGATACGCACATTATATCAATTCTTACTGTTGCCCTATTGGGTAGGATTCATTATAAACCTGCTTTTGGAACTAAAGAGAGGTGGGGGACCCCTGATGATCAGAGGCCCAAGGTGACTGCAGCTAGGATCTGAAGCTGGACCTGTCCCGCTACAGAGACTGTGATCTTAATTATATCACATACGCTCTCATGAGAGGGGCTGTGGGTGTTTGGAGACGGAGCAAATATCAGTTGGTAGAAGAACATTATACTTCCAGTATCTTCACCCCTCTCTGGGGACCCCGGAACGGGCTGATGCAGAAAACAAGAACAGGGTTCCCGATGGTGTGACAGTGTGACAGCCTGTTCTACAGTCAGGCAGAGGCTTCAGAGTAAGTTAGCAGAGGTGGAAATCCGACAATCCTTTTTCCAGTGTGTGTGAGATCCTGGCGAAATCACTCAGTCTCTCCACTTCTTGCTTTCTCCACGTGTCAAAAGGGAATTGCTGGAGATCACACCTGTTAGGGTGCCCACGAAGGCTAAGTGAGATAATATACATAGTCTGTTCATTTTTCATAGAAAACATTCGATGAACATCAGATACAGTTGCTGCTGTTGTTCCATGAAGCGCTGATTCCCAGAGACTGAGTCCACCACAGAATAACAAACACGTGGCTTTCAGCAGTGGCATGGACAGGGGCAGGCTGCTGGCCCCTCACGTCTGGAAGCATCAGTACAAATTCTAAGCGAGGTGAGCTAGTCCGAGTGCTGAGTGGTGTGCATCTGGACCCATTTTACCTGCTTTCTTCACAACACATTTGCAATGGCAGCTTCTGGCTTTGTCTGACGGAAACACGTAAGGGAGGCATTAGATTCCGTCCCTCTCCAGTCTGCCACTGTGTAAGTGTGGAAGAAGGTGTGCTTTGAGTCAGAAGACACGTCACCCGTGGGCTGGGTGACGCTGAGCAAAGCAAAAGTTTCCTCTTCCATTAGTGGGTGTGACCCGATTTCCCCCACAGGAGAAGCACCGAAGTGAGCAAGAGCCTGGCTCCTAGTAGAAACTCAATAAACGGTTCTAATCCTCATCACACATAGTGCTAATAACTCTACTTCGGAATGTGAACTCTCGCTACCATCTAGTGGCAGTGCTCAGAAATGTATCACCGAGTTCCAGAAGGAAACGCTACCCCCAGAGGAACTTCTGGTTGAACACTGCCCCTGAGGTTTGAGGCCCATGCCCCACCGCAGCCACTGTCCACCGTGTTCCCTGCCCCCCAGCATCTGGAACGGTGCTAGTTCCATGACCTCTGTGGGGGGTCAGCCATCCCATCTGTGTTCTGTGATTCAGATGACATCCCCAGGTGGAGACATGAAAGCCGGCGTAGCAGCGGTCAGGATTTACCGAGGGCCTTCGCAGGCAGCACTGGGTGACAATGACACAAACCTGGCTTTATCCCGTCCATCCCACGTGAGACTCCACTGTTGTTCAGTATGCTTGTCTTACACAACGGGAGGTGTCAGGCAACAGCACCCTGACTACACCCACAACTGGCCATGCCCGCTGGCGGCTGCACCACGGTAAACACACTTCAGTGGTTTCCTCAGGAACTTCAGGGAATGGTTCATACCATGTGGGCAAACTCCTACTTACTAACCTATTTTGAAAACCTAATATTTGTGTGTTTGTTGTAAACACACCATTCTGATGACGTCACAAAGGGAATTGCATTCCCTTTAATGGCAGTGAGGGAGGAAATTTAATTTCAGCAGATTCCACAGTGATTTGCAATACTTCATGTTTGCACAAATTATGTATCACCACATATAATCAAGAATCAAAATTTTAAACTACTCAATGGTAGCTGGAAATTTAGGGCAAGAAATAAAACGTGAAAAACAAAAATAAAAACACTGAACCAATTAAAGACATCTCTTCCACTGGCAGTTGGCACAAATTTGATTAGATATTACAGATCCAATAAACACTTTTTAATTAACGCAACAGCCTCCTCTCCCATGTTTCATGGGTGATGCTGTTTTTGCTTTTCTTGGTCGTAGAATAATGAGCCTTTCTTCCATTAAGGCTGTTTATTCACTGGGGGTAACGATGTAGTCTGACATTTACTGTATCCTTGTTAGAGAAAGGAATCGAACGCTCACGAGACACTGTGCTAAGCACTTTTTATGCAAAGTGTGCAAAACTGGGGCCACGTGGCCCAATCCTACCTACACAGTGTTTCAAGTTTCTCAGCCAACAGCTGAAAGTGAGGATTACACATGGATTTCTCGATGTATAATTTCCATTGAAATATTAGGAGGTGGGTCTGCCAGAGCCGGCATCCTGTTCCCATAGGGCACCCCCTCCCCACCCCGGCACCAACTGGTCACCACTCCCTCAAGACGGCCTAGGCAAATTGACTTAAAAGAATCACTCTGGCTTTTGTGTGGAGAGTGGAGTGAGCAGGGGCGAGAAGAGACGTGTGGAAGTCAGGTGGGAGAGAGGCGGGACGGGATGGCTGCCGAGACTGCCGTGCTCAGCAACAGACTTGGAGAACGGGTGGGGTTGCTCGTGGACCTTAGAAGTGGCTATAGAGTATTTTCCCCTAAGCAACTGGAGAAAAAAGGAACTGAAGGAACTGCCATTTTCTAAGAAGAAGATGGTGGGAACGGATTTTGAGAGAAAATCCAGAGTTTTGCTTTTGGGTCTGTCATGTTCGCGATGCCTGTTGGGCATATAAATGGAGAGGTCAAGTAGACAAGCAGATGTATGTACCTGGAGCTCAGAGGAGAAACCTGACGAGAGAAAATTCTGGAAGCGGTCAGCATAGGGATCACAATACTTCAAGCTACAGGGCTAGAGTGATAGAGGTGGGGAGAAGAGAACACCAGGAGGGCCCTGAGAACGCCAGCATTTACAGGTGAGGGAGACTCAGTGGCATCAGGAGAGACCAAGGACCACCAGGTGGGCGATGTGTTCCGAGCGGCACTTCATCAGCTGCGCCAAATACTGCGGACAGGTCCTGTCACAGGAGGGCTGAGAACGGGACAGTGGATCTGACAACCTGGAGCCCCTGCAGACCGACCTGGCGTGCTTCTGGCCGAGTGGGAGGGACCAAGCGTGATTAGGCTCGAGGGGGACCAGGGAGGGTCTTGAGACAGTAACACGGCCAGCGTTCAGAAGAGTTTTTTCTGAAGAGAACAGAACAATTGCAAGAGGATGTCCAAAAATGTACCAGCCCAAGACGCCCTACAACTCTAGGTGGTAAAAGATAAGTAAGTATAGTTCTGTGAATCGATACTGGTTTATGTTTAATCTGAAAGCAATTAAAATAGCTGACGTCCCATCAAATGTCACCTTGATCCTCGCTTAATTCTGTTTTTCTTCTCCTCCCTCACAGAAAGGTATCAGGGTAGTTTTAAAACATCCTCCTCTGTGAAAATGGTCTTTGTCTGTGGCCTAACACAGGACAAACCCTAGTGGATCTTATGTCTCAGTTGCTATTTACAATCTATTATGAGTAAATGGCCCCATACCAGCACATAGTAGGAGACAAAATACTGCATATGTGCATGTACATACACATACATATATATTTGTTTATTTTGGCACATTTTTATTTTAATGAGGGAGGTAATCATTAGGATTTTCAATGTCCCTTTTTCTCTAGAATTCTACTAAATAAAATGGTAGTTTGGTGCCAGTACTTTATAAAGCAAAGTCTGTGAAACATAAGCAGTCATTTTCATCAGATGAAAATACACTCAAGAATTTATAAATTAAAATGGCTAGTGTCACATTTAACAATATACTATTTAATGCTTCTGGCAGAATAGACTACATAGCTATATTTCTTATTTTAAAAAACAATTGAACTTACTCAACAGTGAGAGTAATGCAGGATGAAGGGGAGATGAAGGATCAATAGGTAGGTAGGTGGGTAGATAGATCTGGCTTAATTTATCATAGCGATAAGTTATAATCTTATACATGTGGATTAAAATTCACTTACTAGATAAGCTGCTTTTCTGATTAAAATAGATATTCTCAGATCTTAACGGTTTGCAATCCAGTACGTGACCATTTATTGGCCCCTAGAAAGCTGGGATTAATTCTTCCATAGCATCAACCCTCACTCCCCTGTGCCTGGGTCCCCAGGCTCAAGCTCACAGGGCTTTGTAGCTTCTGCAAAGCTCACTGGTGTATTCCAGAATCATTCAGGCTGCCCTACTGTGCTTTCTAGGGTGTGTACTTGTTTCTCTCGGACACTGTGTTCCCAAGTCCTTCCTGGAAATCTCTGAAGAATTCTAAGTCCACCTAACAAGCCAAGACCTTCCCCCAAACTCTGCCGTCACGCAGCTGTCCACTTAGGGATAATGCGCTGTATTTCTGCTGAGGTGGGGCTGTGAAACCGGGGCTGGGAGGTCCCCATCCCAGGGGACGAGCATCGCTGCTGTCCCGTGGGGGACATCGGCAGGGAGGCCCCGGGGAAGCTGTGCCTCTGCCAGAGCATAGATGTATTTCAGAGTATGTCATTCCCGTTTTTTCACAGTTACTCAAGTATACAGTCAGTGACTGTCTAACGAAATGCTCTCTGTCCCTTCCTCCCAGTCGCTACACCCTGTTATCTTCTGAACAACCCTCAAAACCATGCCTTGTCTGGATTCTAACAATTCATCTGAACTAGCAGCACGCCTGGCACAGCATAATTCAATACTTGGGTTTCTTCCACCAACACCCCAGCAGGGGTTCTGCGAGGACTGTGATTAGCAGGTAAATGAACATGGTGCTTGTCCCGAGCACATGATGCCAATGCTCCCGGGACAGATGGTGATCGGGAAGCATGGAGCAAGGCCATGTCCGTCCAGTTGCAGCTTCCCATGCTTTGTGACGTGAGCCTGGGGCGGGGGTGGGGTGGTGCTGATTAATGGTGAGAGCCCTGTTGACTCACGGTGTCTCCTGTCTTCCTGAATCACCTCCCCCAACTTCCCTCAACATATTGTCAAATGCCTCAGAAGTCAACAAGCGCCAACGTGCAATAAAATACGAAAACACAAATTTCATTTTATATGAGTAGGAACGTGTGGACTGTGCAAATTTCGCATAAACAGCACCGCGACGGTTTTCTGTCCTCACCGTCTGCTCACTTGGTTACGTTTGGGGCTCTGGTTTATATTTTACCACCACTTGTGTCATGCACACGTATCTGATGGTGCAATGCAGAGACTTCTAATGATGAGGTGAACTCCAAGAGGGGTGTGCGAGGCCTGCAGACGATTCTGACGGGGTGAGTGATCAATGAAGAATTAGTCCTCGTGCTCCTGCACTGGTGTGACACGGCGGCGGCAGAGTTTTGCCTCTATAATGGAAGTCCTCCCCGGGGCTTTACATGGGAGGTCTCTGCGGTCCTGTGCAGTGAGCATCACAGGCGGAGGACGAGGTACAAATGCAGCACTGGCTTCACACCAGGAAGACTCGGAGCTGGGAACCAGCCCTCTCACAGCAATGGTGCTGACTGTTGGAAACAGACACCAGAACCATGAATGGAGGAAGCTTTATTGAAAATGAGAACGGCATTGGTGAAAAGGCACAGGAAGCAGAATGCACTGACCAGAAGAGGCCAAGTGAAAAAAAGAGTCGGGAGTCCTTCGTGACATAGCACAGTGATGGGACACTGAGAATGCTGGGACTGGACACGGAGCGTCACAGGAGGGGCTGTTCTCCAACCGCATGGTCCAACACACAGATCACACGGCATGTGACACTCGGGAGGATTTCTATAACAAAGTAAAAAACAGCTTCTGCAGCAAGGTGATCGTCAATAGATCTCAGTAACAAACGTAAATAGGGATAAGATTCAAGACAACTTTTCTGTTGTAAGTCGGTGTTTAAAGACGCTAAGGCCAAGGTGCATTTAATGGTTTGTCTCATATCTGAAACCAGAGATCTGTGTGAGAGAATCCAGGTGCCACGTATACAGCTGGTGGCCCTCATGGTCGACCCACGGGAGGTTCTGCCTCTCTTGTTAAAAAATAAATAAAAAAAATAGTCCTACTGTCATAGTGATAAGTTTCTGGATACTGTTACGAAATGATTAACTTTATAAAATACAGACAAGCTTAAGAAAGTGTGAAGATGGTGTGGAGAACTTGACAAAGACCATCAGGAAGTTGAAAAAGAGAGGTAGAAACGAGCTTAGCAGTCCCTTTTATCACGTGAGCCCCAGGCACAGGTTTCCGCAGCTCCCTGGAGAAATTAACTGGACAATACTGAATTTCCAAGGAAAGTGGAAGGATGGAAAAAACATGTTGCAAAAGAAACTTCCGAAATGTTTCCCCTGCTGCTTGGGTTCAGGATGAGAACTGCCCACCGTCTCCTGTCATCTTAGAACCTCCTGGCAGATGGGCAGGAGGAGACGGAGCAGCATTTCCACTCCTTTACTGCAGAGGCTGCGGGCTGAGCAAAGCCAGGGCCCGCAGAGCACAGAGCGGCCAGTGCCTCTGGGCTGCAGAGGAAACCTGAAGCTTCCATGAGCCCTGCCGGTTAGCAGGTGGGCTGTACAGTCAGGCTGGATGCAAGTGCAAGACCGGTGCATTTCAGTCAGAGCCACGCGGGGCTTCCACTGCGTTCTGGAGACACGGCAGGGTCTCAGGTGCAGGAAGGGAAGGCCATGGCCCGACACTGCCCCTGAGGACCGAGCCACATGCTCCCAAATGCCCGTCCCCCTGGAGGGGCGGTGGGGCAGGCCCAGCTCTGGGGAGGCAGCAAGGTGGTGAAAATGTGGGAGCCCAGTGGCTTAAGTTTTATACATGGGCCCCCGTCTGAGAATTCCACATCTGAAGGAACTTACTAAAAGCTTGCTTCATTGAAAATTTTGCATAATTGTAGCTCATTTTCTTTAATCCTATATCAAGATAAATTTGTTTTACATATAAATCTAAAATGTATATAAATGTATATATACACTTGCTTCTGATAACTTCTAATTCAAATGTGAGTTTTTCAAATATGTGCCAATCATAATTCATCATAATTCAAATCTTCTCTTCATTTTCCCTCATTTAATTATCTGTATACGTATGCATGCACATATATATATATATATATATATATATATATATATATATATATATGTATGTATGTATTTGTAAGACACAAACTTTGGTGTCAGACATTTCCCATGAAATATATATATACATATATTTGAGCATTTTAATTACACGGTATCTGGATCGCAAGGCAGCAAATGTCATATTAAAACTGCTTTCACAGAGCACATCTGCATGGGCCATGCTTGTGTCATGTTAAATGGCAGAATGTGTGGAGTGGTGGTTCTGTCCTGATCAAGGACACACCACATAAGACACAGGTGGCGTTAAGAGCGTGTGCTCTTCGCATGCTCACGTGTGTCCTCCATATACACACTTGTCACACACGCGTCCGTGCAGCACCCAGCAGCTCCAGACCCTGGGAGTGTTCCCACCATAAATGCTCTAGATGGGTTTGATAGACACGCAGTATTTAATTAAGAGCACTTTTGTTCGTCCCGTTAGAGCTCAGACGTGATCCTGAGGGGCGGGATAATTAGTTCAGTGCTTCAGCAAAATGTATCAAATGAAATCCAAGCCTTTTTCTCAACAACAAAAATTCCTATTAAAAATAGAACAATCCAAAGTGCTTCACTGACTTCAAGGGAGGGTCAAAAACAGTGAGGCAGGTGCTGCCTATGTCTCCCATTAATGGACTTCATACACCGCAGGTCTCTGCTGTAAGCACCTTCAAAAGAAAGGTATGACTGAACATTCCACTCTACGTCTACCTGGGGGTGGGGGCATTTACTCAGTGTCAAGTATAGCTGGCCACTTCTGCTCTGACCACAGAGATGCCAGAGGGGTAAAATCTGTGCTGCTCCCTTCTCCCCTTGACTGCCAGGGGCCTGCTGGCACTGGTGACAGCTCTCAGCACACCTCACGCTTCTCTGGAAACCCACAGAAACAATTACCACACCATTAGCACAGACTCAGAGCTACACATCACAGCATCACTTAGGGCACGTGAAAACAACAGAACCCAGAACCCAGACTTTGGAACATGGTCTTTGCAGTCTGCACACTGGTGGGAACGTGGGGTAACACGCACTGTCGAAAATACAGGCCAGCCGAAGAACCAAAGCTACATGGGGAAGCGACCGGCTTGCAAAATACTAACCGTGACCGAGCTGAAGAGCGACAAAGGTGCCTTCTGTATTTCATGCAACAGATGTTTCTAAGAAAATGTTTTGTTTGTCTGGAAACATATTAGTACAATATATTTCGCTATTTTTAGGACCCAAATAATATGGACATTCGTGGGATTAGCAACTTGGAGATAGCTATATATATATACGATCTCTGCCAATTCAGTTTGCGAACTCAGCCTAGAAAAAGTGCTACATACCTCATTGCTGAATATCACTACGGTCTCCTTCAAACTACTCCCCTTGGGAAGCTATGCACTGACACCAGTGCCTAGTCCACCCTTCAAAGCAGTTTTGGAACTCTTTTTCTGGAATGGCTATCAGAGCTGTCATCGTATTACCCTTGATGTCCTGAATGTCACCAAAATGTCTTCCTTTCAATATTTCCTTTATCTTTGGGTAAAGAAAGAAGTCACTGGGGGCCAGATCAGGTGAGTAGGGAGGGTGTTCCAATACAGTTATTTGTTTACTGGCTACAACCTCCGTCACAGACAGTGCCGTGTGAGCTGGTGCATTGTCATGATGCAAGAGCTCCTTTGGGACCATTTTTGCACACACCTTTCTCATGCCAAGATTTTCAGTTAAGATTTTTCCTGTTTGTCTTTTGATGTTTTCTTGGTCTGCTATGCTTCCCACAGTCAGCCGATGATTTTGACACACAATTTGACAAATTTGTTCAATGTTTTCATCAGTTCTGCTCCTTACTGGCTGCCCTGACCTCTCTTTGTCAGTGACACATTCTCTCCCCTCAGAAAAACATTTAATCCATTTGTACACTGCCATTTTCTTCATGGCATTATCCCCATAAACTTGTACCAATATGTCTCTGATTTCCCTTCCACTCTTGCCAAGTTTAACAAGAAATGTAATGTTTCTTCGTTGCTCTAATTCAAGCTCAGATAGTCTCATGACGGCACCAAAAACACAATGAAAACCATCACTCAGCAAGACGCCGCCACCTGTCGACACAAACACAGCTGTGAGACCCTGATAGACCAGGTTATGAAACCTTCCCGAGCTGTGTGTACAGTGCTGCCAGTGTGAGCGCACGGTGGCAAGTTCACAAAGTTAACGGTCATACATCACATTTAAAAAACAAAAACAAAGAACCCTTTCTCCACCTCCTCAGTGATCCAATATGACACATGCTTGGTCATCAGTCCAGCCATTTACTCAGTACCACATACCTCACTATATGTCTGTCGCTCACCATGCAAGAAACTGGAAATTCAAAGCTGTTGCAGACATAAGCTCACTTGCAAAAGATAATTTAAGTAACATTTAATTCAAATCTAAGATTCCTAAGATGTACCATTATATTTTGTACCATTCAGAAATCAACAAATTTAAAAAAAAAACCAAAAAAAAAAAACCTCTTAAAATACAATGTTTAAGTTTAGCTCTGAGCAAGTCACGAATTGGTCATATAAGTCTAATACTGTTTTGGGGTTATTTCCTCCTTTTGGGGGAATTTGACCATTTATCCTGCCTTCAGTTGAAATGCCTGGAGTACGGAGGTAATCTTTACAGTTAAAGACAGTAAAACAAAACACAGCTTCCTCTACTTTAGTTATGGGTACTTTTCCCTTCTCAACAAGGTGACATAAAAGCATTTACAGCGTGACCAAATTTTTTGCTAAATCAAAATCTGTGTACATAAAAACAGGAGACCATATATCACAACAGAAATAGTGGTTGCCTCTGGGTGGTGCAGATGACACAAAGTTTAAAATTTTATTTTATAGATATCTAAATGGTCTCAATAAATTATGTCTCAATCCTGTTTCATTGTCATGAGCTTGTTAGTGAACACTTGACTACAGTTTTCCGAGTCAGGCTGTTGGCTGATTTCCTCTCTTCCTTCTGCTGTGGTATCTCCATTGAGCAGAGATTTTAGCTGCTCTGTCCATCACTCTTTTCCAACTATCTGAAAAATCTACATCTGAAGAAGTTTCTGAATGAATGTTTTGTTTTTGCTATTTGTCTAATTATTAATCTGCTTAAATAAGAAAACCACTAAAAAGAAAAAAAAATGCAAAAGAAAACGTGAGTTACAGGTAATACATTTAAAAAGCAAAGAAAAGGTGACCACTTCGAAGACATGCAAAGCTAACTGGGAAAACAGGTTAAGTAGGGTATTCTCAGAACATCCAAGAAAATAGTAATTCCTGTCTTCCTTTATCATAACACACACACACACACACACACACACACACACACACACACACACACAAAAACAACAGAAACAAACAGAAAACCTTTTCCACCTATTTGTCATGAAGACTAAGATTACTAAGATTCATTCTGTCAGGCAAATTCTGGACATACAATTATTGAAGTTTCCTCCCGTAAAGCGCTGTGACAGAACGTACTGAGTGGTGGTTTTTCTTACCACTCAGTATGTTCTGTCACAGTGCTGTCACTTGGTGCCCGCCCCTCCACCTGTACAAATGACACCACCGGCCTAGGCCTTCACTCACTCACAGGAGTCCGCGTGGCGGGGTCTTGTGTCTACATGTCTGCCGGCACTCGTTCCTTGTAACTGGACTCTGCACACATGACAGATTAGTCTTCCTAAGTATGTTGTCTCCATCATGCATGTGCGTGTGTACATACGTATGTATGTGTGTATATGTGTGTCTAATTCATGTTTGAGCTTCAGGTACAAGCAAATCAAAACCATGGACCTTGTTTTCTGTTTTCTTTTCTTTTGGAGTGCCACGAAGAGGTGATAAAAGTAAGTCAAGAAAGAGAGTATTATGAGAAAATCAATTTAGCAGGAAGCAGTAAATGCTGGTGCCTGTGTGACACCACCGAAAGGACAGTGTGCAGGACGATTACAGAGAATTGAGAAGAAAACAGTCACCAGAGCCAAATTCAGCTCCTGAAGAGCTGCAAATACTAAGCAGTGATAATGGGGATGTTGACAGTCCAAGGGCTGGCACAGAGGTGACTCCACGGGAGAGCTGACAAGGACGAGCTCGCCAGTCAGGAAGGGAAGATAACGGCCAGGGACAGAGGAACGCAGGAGGGTGGCAAGCATGCAGGGCAGAAGCTGGCGTGGAGCCCGACACACTTTGGTGGCCTTCAGGGCCACGCGAGGAAGTGCGTGGGGCCACGAACAGACCCCATGTGGCTCCCGGGCTGGAAAGGGGCCTGTGCTGGAACCAACCAGGGTGCCTAAAAGTGCTGGAAGCACCCTGTGCCTGCTTTCTGCTTCTCCACCAATCTGTGAGTCTCCTGAAGGGTAAACAAAATCTACTGAACTGTAACTATTTAAATTGCATTTCAAAGCATCTTACGCTATGATACATAATATCTAGTTCTACCTTAACTTCAAAATAATTTGAATGCAAATGAATGCCTTCTCCGCATCTGTACACATTTGTTACTTAAAATTATGTAAAAATTCCACGGAATAACTTAAGAAGTTAATGCTCCTTTCCCAAAAACAAATCTCAAAAGCAGTTGTTATTTTTTTACAAGCGTGAAATTTAAAGCAACTTTTCTTATTTTCCTTTGGACATTAAGAGTCGTTCATGACGGGAAAGGCATCACGTAAATGTATAAACCAGTACCGATCCCTTGAAGGTCTCGTGGGCCTGACGCCCTGTCCTGACTTAGGCCCCTGTCCTCTTCCATAATGACCCCCAAGCCCTGGGGTTTCCTGCTTCACCCGCGTGCCCTGCAGCGGTGCCCACTGGCTGCTGGCGGAACGACCTCCCTGAGCCGCACGCCCACCGCACTCCTTCCCTCCGCGCCCTACACGGCACCTGTGTGCACTGGTGTAAAATCTGAGCCCCTTACCTGTCCTCCGTGGAGTCTTGCTGAATCAACTCATTCACAACAATATTGACAATAATAGAGAAGAGGAGGAGGGGCAGGACGAGTGTCCGGCAGAACTGTTCTAGGCGCTTCACACTCATCTCACACTCTGCACAACCACAAGAGGTGGGTGCGACTCACACGCTAAGGGAAGACTGCTCAAGGCGCTCACCTGTCCTGCCTGACCTGAACCGCACGGCTGGTGAGCGGCATAAAGACGGGACGCCCCGGGGCCTGGCTCCTAGACGCCGCCCGCTGCACTGCCCTGGTGTCCCCGGCCTGCCTACTGGCCACATCACCTTTGGGACCAAGGTTCTGCCCCACTCCCGCCCCAGACAGGACTTCGCTTTCTTCAAAAGGCCTCTAACGCCCTAGAGTCTGGCCCCAGCTGGGACTTCCCAGCCTTGTTAACCACGAATTACAGGAGTCTGCAGGGACAGGTGACACACACCTTCCCTCCTGCCTTCCCTTCTCGCTCCTCCTCTCAGCCGCTTCCCCCTGCGCCCACCGGGCCTTCTCCTCGGAAGCTCCTGCGGGCCCCGGGCTTTGCCCTGTGTTCAGGGCCCTGGTCCCTCCACACAGTGAGGTGCCTCCCCCTCCATGGCTCCCAGGTCTCAGCACCACAGATCCAAGGGCAGTCTCGCTGTGCTTCCCCAGCAGCCGCCCAGGGTTAACTCATGCGTATCCGTGTGCCAGCCACGCGTGGGGAGGACACGCAGCGTTGTAGCAAGGTGGGCAGGGAGGGCAGGGCCGTGCAGTTACGTGTTTCGGAGCATTTATTTCCTTAATCTATTTCAACTACAATTTCCACTATATGTTGCAAACAATGGGAGTTTCGCAGCTGCATATGAAGGTATTTATGAGGGTCATTTAATTGCTGCCATTCCTTTGCCTAATGAAATAATTTTATTATTTTTTTTACTATTTATTTACTTAAAAGTGTGCTATGGTCTGAATATTTGTGTGTCCCCCCCAATTCTCATGTCGAAAACTTAATGCCTGGCGTGATGGGGTCAGGAGGTAGGGCCTTGGCAGGTGACGAGGTCATGGGGGTGGGGCCCTCGCCATGGGATTAGCGCCCTTAGAAAGGACACCCCACAGGACTCCTTGTCACTGCTGCTACACGAGGACAGAGTGAGAAGTCGGCCTCATGCAGCCTGGAAGAGGGTCCTCACCAGAAGCCGACCGTGCTAGGACCCTGATGGCAGATCCCAGCCCCCAGAACTCGGAGATAAGAGTCTGCTGTGGATAAGCCACCTGGTCTCTGGTATTTTGTTACATGAGCCTGGAGGAACTAGGACAGAATTCATATGTCTTAAATCATTTAAATCCCCAGAGTTTAGCATCAACAAAATTATTCTCTGAGGAGCTCAAATTACAATTACGTACTAAAATAATGTCACCACAGAATGCATCTGAAACACACACGTACCCACACATAAAAGGGTTCCAGGAAAAGCTTTTCTCCCATATGTCTGATCTTTTTCCAGAGAAAACCCTAGGAATGAACTTTTGAGAGCATTTGCTTATAATCCCCATAATCTAGCTCCCAACTTTATGTTACACGCACTTTCCTTAAAACGGGATCACAGAACTCATCAGGAGTTTCACCTGGTAACAGATGGATTATTGAAGATGGTTTTACTGAAATATGTTAATGAATGTCTTACTGTATGAACTTTGATTGACACTCTACTAGACCTGTACGGCAAAAGCAACTATAGTTGAACGTTTAGAAATCTGCTTCTCCACTGAACTGAATCTTCTTCAGGAACCTTGTTTTTTGTAACTTCCTGCCTATATAGCAGGTCCTCCTAATATATATTATATTAATATGCATATTATAGATAATGTACATTAAAACAATGTTCATATAATATGTATTATGTCCATGCATATTATGATATATATATGAATAGATTTCCAGCATTCCTTCTCACTTGACATTCCACAATATTATAATTGTGATGTGTTACTGAGAGACACGCTGGGCTTCCTGCAGCCATAGTTTGCTGGAGCATCTTTATGTTAATGTTTGGCATAAACTGACACATGGCATTGGGTTGTAGAATAACCAGAGCAGAAACAAGACCAGGAAAGAGTACAAATCATCATGACAGAGCTAATCTCTCAACAAACGAAGAGTTTATTAACTAATCTCCAATTGACTTTGGAGATGGATTTCGTTTTTCATTCCATCTTATCTTTTTAAAGTTTACAAAGTGTATCAAATACACAAATTGAGTGTGCCGACACTTCTTATCTAGAATTCTCTGTTAATCCTTCTAGCAAGTCATTGTCTGGACACCTTTATATAACTGTGATTTTCTCTGATGTTCAATATGGAATATCCCTTTGTCACCGTAAGCTTAATAGAGAATCCCCCTTATTTGGAATGTCTCCCAAAGAATGAAATCAGGCCTCATTATACTTAATGGCAATGACTGCTCTTAATTTGAATGGTAATTCTGCTGAACTGAGATGCCTTCAGGTGCCTGGGTGTGTTCTTGGAACAGCACTGGTGTGTGAGGAGCAGCCTGGAACGCCTGTTTCTTCTCTGGGCATTTCACCAAAATAAAAACAGGCACAGAATTTTCGGAAGCAGTATTACAGCACAACATCATGAAATTTAACTTAATTGTTGAGTGTTCAGAATTGACCGAATTTATACGAAGTCTGTACAAAAATCTATGTAAACATACACAGAGAGCAGAGAGAAAAGGGGAACTTCCAAAATGAGAGAAATGTACTCTTATAAACCCCAAACTGCGTGAGTTCGTTAGTGTGTCATTTCACAGTTCAGTCAAGTTTAAAAATCACCTTTGAAAGGTCAAAGAACACACTGCATGAGTTGTAACTCATTTCAGCCCCCTGGCGTCTGGTGAAACAGGAAGCTAATGCGATTTCGAACACGTCCGAGCAAAGGATGGGTCTGGTGACAACTGAAAGCTGCTTCTCTGACGTCTGCGTGTGACAAGCATCACTGGTGCCCGTCTTCTGCCTTCCAGATATTTCTATCCTCAAACTCCCCAGGAGCTGGACCGTGGGCATTTGACTCAAGTGGACCTCCAGGGAAGTCGGCTATGGACATTCTAGAAAAGTCCTTGCATTTCTAAGAAAGGAGTGCCTTGTTTCCGTGAGCAGATTGTGCTGAAGCCATCTTGTAACCTGAGGGGAGCATCATCGCTGCTGCTCTGCAGAGTGGAGCAGAAAAGAATGACCAAGGTCCTGAATCAAGAATGTTCCTGAGGTCCTGAATCAAACCTGGATCTTCCCTGGCCCTGCCCTGGTTATGGGAAGGAACATTTCCCTAAAAACTTCTGGCTCGTAATCAGCTGTTCTGTTACCGACAGACAAAACTATCCTACTTACACACAGAGCAACCTACTATTTCACTTCCTCTACGGTACCATCGGAGTGATAATGGAATAGCGCAGGGCAGACAGAAACACCTCGTCTTGCAGGAGGTAGAGAGCTAACGAGGCAGCATCAGTGCAAAGAGAAGAACCACGTCCTCCTCCTACAGAAGGGAAGAGTGGCTGTGCCATCGCAGACAAGCCGGCTAATCGCCCTGATTCTCAGCTTCCTCTCGGTGAAACGCTTCAGACAATATTAACTTTTAGCTTCCTTTAGTGACACAGTTATTTCAATTATTCTAGTATGTACAGGAAAGAAAGAGAAATCAGGTATATCTTCTGCATAGGAAACCACTTATGTTTATCAATATGGAATCTGCATTTAAATACATTTTCAATGTTGTGGAGGGGTGATAAATTCCCTGACGTTTTAGCTTGGAGCCATCGCTGCCCCTGTTGGAACCCCACGGGTATTCATCTGTGCCAAGCAGTTATTGGAAAATTCTTGCATGGCACTTACAGTTGCAGGATTCCCATCGTTCATTACAGTGGAGGCCAGTCTACCTCCCACCGACCCTGAGACAAGAATAACGCCACCAGCACAACTCTCTGACTCTGTTGGGATTTCCTGCATGACGCCATGCATAGCTCAGGTTTGGGCAGCTAACTACACACTTGTAAATTCCAAATTTACGTCCCGCGGTTCTATCTGCTTGGATATACAGCAGGCACCTCACTCTCATTAGTCCTAAAACCAAACTTATTATCTCTTCCCATTCAAACTGGCCTCTGAGGTCTTTCCCTGGCTCAAGGTAGGGAGATTTATAACCCACTGATGGAAACTGGAACAATTTGGGGAATAAAGGAAGGGCCTGAGGAGAAATGGTACAAGAACAGTGGGCATGTGCCAGGACTTCTTGGGAGGCTGGAACACATGCTCCTTCTGGGAAGGGCTCCCCACCCACCCAAAGCCACTGTTAGCCCCGCCCCCATTCACTCAAGGCATCTGCTGTCAAAGCCACTGGGACACAGTGTTAAAGCAGGAGCACAGGAAGCGCCTGCCCAGTCCCCTGGCCCTCACTCCTGGGCTGGCCTGTCCCTGAGGTTTGCTCACTAGCTGAGACACCACTGGGACCTTTTCCTTCACCGCACCCAACGTGCCTGCTGTGGTTCAACAGCTCGCACTGGGGAGGGGACGCGCAGTGGCTTTGCCACTCTGCCTGTCATCTGTTCTCATCAAGCCATCACTGCATATTCTCCTTCTCAACATGAAAGGCCACCGGAAGAGGTTTTGTCATTGCCGGTGTCTGTCTTATCATGGTTGTCTCCCAGAAGACGACCTTGCTCGTAGCCCCTTTACTGGGGAAGGGTCCCAAGGAATGGAGACAAAGGGACAGAGAAGAGGAGGCCCACCGTGGTTCCCTGGGGGCCCCCAGAGGCAGTTGGGGTGGTCTGCAAAGTCATGGCACGTACTGTCTTCTGTTGGGGGAGTGACTCCCTGTCACTCCAGGCTCCTGCCTGTGTCACACTATGGGGACTCCTGAAGGCTTCACTGGTGGAAGGTGGCAGAACTGTGGGCAGAATGTGAGGCTCTGGGGGGAGATGGGAGGTGCTGCCCCCGCAGCAGTGCAGGAGGGCGGCAGGGCGTGTGGGTGGGCACGCTGGTGCCCAGGCAGCACGTGGAGGGCTGTGCTCACGCTCACAGAGCTGCCTCCCACACCTCATTTCTCTGGGGCAGACTCATGGACAGACTCAAGGAACCACAACAAACATACACGTTCACTAACACACTCCCTTGATTTAATATGATTGATTCCTTTTAAATATGTTTTCTTTTTAAAAAAGCATCCAAGGAAAGAGATCGTCCTGCCTCCAAATTGCAAAAGTAAGTCAGTATTTTGCAAATGCCCCAATCACTTTTGGGCCCAGTGACATCTCTATCCTTATAATATAAAACACCTGGTTTTATTCAGACCCCATGAAAATGGATGTGATTTATTTATCATCAATTCAATTCAAGACAAAGAAACTCCATTGTTTTCGTACTTCCTCCCCAAAGTCCATTAGGACTTTTCCAAATTTTAATTCATATGACGGAACTTTCTGGGAACCAAACAAACAGAACACACTAATTTTTCAAAAGTATATAAATGCAGAACAAAATAAAAAGACTTATCTCTATACTAGTAATATGCTATGCATTTTAATGCAGATTTAAATAAAAGTCTTCTTTTATGAGCACATTAATGAGACGGCTGGGTAAACGGTACCAAATTATGAGTCAGTTGTATTCTATTAGTCGTACGCGTGTTTGTGTGACCACCTACTAGAACCGACAGCTTATCACAGAAACGGTTTCACTGACTTAGGCACTCGTATCTACTTATGTCATCTTCACAAGCACCTCGAAATGAAATGCAACATTACGTCCTTCACAGATGAGGACTGAGGCTCAGGGAAGGGAATGCGCTTGCCCGAGGGCTGGTAGATACACAGCCGAGAACAGGGCTGGGCAGGTAGTGGGGCCTTCACGTAAGTTCAGTCACTAAGTCACTTAGGAGCATCGGTGTCTGGATCAGCAGAGGTGGGGGCCCAGGGCACACTGATAAGGACAGCAGTCCCGGGCAGCTGGTCACGGCAGCAACGGCGGCGTGGCAGCTCCTCCGTGTGTAGAAGGAAAGCTCCCAGAAAAGCAAGTCATATGTGGAATCTAAGAACAGACTGAGCTCCTAGAAACAGCAGAATGGCTGCTACCAGAGGTGCAGGGGGTCGGGGGCTGGAAGGCACACACTTGCGGTTATAAGTAAGTCTGGGATGTGCAGACAGCATGTCGACTCAGTTTACAGCACTGTATCGTACACGTACTTGACAGTTGCTAGGAGAATAGATAGTAAAAGTCCTTATTGTAAGAAAAACATTTGTAACTATGTGAGGTGATGTGTATCTACGGAATTTGTCGGGGTAACCATTTTACAACACATACATGCATCAACGTATTATGCTGTACACCTTAAACCAATACAATATTATACACCAACTATATCTGAATAAAACTGTAAGAAAACATGAACATAGCCCAGAACTAGTCGGAAGTGACCCTCCGACAATCCTCGCTTGCTTTCCAGCAAATGTGGGTGCGCAGACACAATGCAGCACGAGCTGTTCGACTCAAATGACAGAAGGGAAGGGTGCGTGGCCCTCCCCGGCTGCCCGTTGGACAGGGCTGGCCTGCGCCAGCTGCCCAGGGGCCACGAGAGCCTTACCTTGTCTGGGTCCGAGCTGGTGATGACCCACACACACTGTGCGTTGTCTTCATATTGAACCGGGTAGTTAGGGGAGGTAATGACGCCACTGGGCCCACGCAGATTTGATCCACATGTTCTCGCTAGAAACAGACAGACAACATTATGTTCCACAGCATGTCGCCTGTGTGGTGAAGACATGAGATGTGCGTGCAAGTTCAAGTTAGCTATCTGCCAATTATGATACATAATGGTTCATGCCCTCCAGTGGGCAAGCACATTTTGCTCAGCCCTCTGGACCCTCATTTGGTATCTGAAGGTTAAACTGGAAATTGTTATTATATTGCATTTACCGAGGCATTAATTACCATTCCCAGAATGACCTAACTGGTGCTAGCACCATGGAGTGTCACATCAAATCAGTCCGTTTCAAACGCAATTGTGACTCACAGAGGGCCTGTATACACATTTGCTTGCACTTAGATAACAAGTGAAGTGGGATTCAGGAGACCAGAGCCCAGGTCTCCAGCAGGCCCGACCCTATATGACCTTGAGTAAGTAGTTCCAACCCTCACAGCTTTGTCCTTTCCACTTTAGCCGAGATGGGGAACATGCGATGTCTACAGTCTGTTTCAAGCTTTAGATTCTATTCTACAATGAATGGTACCAATTTCTTTACAGCATGGGGCACATGGGAACTTCAAATACACATACAAATTTAAAGAAAGAAAACAGAAACGGAGACTCTAAATGGAGAAAGGAAAAATACCTTCAAATGGAAACACCAGGCAAATCAGAGAAATGACAGAACCCAACAAATGTGACAAAATTTGGAATAAAAAAATATTTCAATCGACTTCCTCTTCAAGAAAGAACTGACTCTGGATGGTGAACACACAATGTGATATATAGCTGATGTATTACAGAACTGTACACCTTACGCCTATGTAATTTTACTAGGCATTGTCGCCTCAATAAATTTTAATTAAAAAAAAAAGAAAACATTTACAAAAACAAAGAAGAAAAAAAGAAAGAAGTTCCCTGTCCCCCCAAACCAATCGACGTTTTCTGGAAACCAAGTGTCAGTCTGAACGCCAGTCTTAGCATTACTAGTTGAACCTAGTTCCCAGGTGGGTGCTGCGCAGGTTCATTTTCCTGAGGCCTCACACTGACGTCACCCTCACCGCGACCCTTCCTGTCTCGTTCTCTTCCTGGCAGAGCACCCACTGCAGTCAGGTAATGCTCTGAGAGACTCAGCTGCCTACCTCACTGGAACAGGGCTTGAGTTCAGGGGTGCGCTGTGGGGAAACCAGGACCTGAGCTATTCCTACCTGACCCCCGGAAAGTACAGTCCCCCTTCCATGGACACTGACAAAACAGTGATGCGAATGACGCCTCTTCCTAATGCTTCTCGGCGCTACTGTCAGCACCGCCTGACAGACCTGGCTGTTTTCCAGGCTGTGAGTGCCTTCACCAGGGAACAGCTTCCTTCCTTTACTCGTCAGCCAATCTTCAGCACCATATGCAATGTCTATAGTCACCTTTTCAGTTGCTTGATACTTACTTACAAATAATTAGCTAAAAATTAATCTATGCATTGATTAACTAAAACACATAACAATCATCTTTTAAAATATTGGCATTTACTTTCCAAACATTTCTTAAATAAAGATGGATGAAGGATGGTCTGGTTTTTAAAACTCAGTAGGTGCATCGTCGCTCAAAAGGTCAGCTGACTGAGCTGCACACAGACATGTACACGTCCTACATGCTAAGATCTCTCTCTGATGAGTCTAATCTTAGAGACAATCAGCAACTTCAGATGGGAAATTTTCTGAAGCACTCTAATGGTAAAGGTATTCATTAGGAAATCTTAGGAGAAAAGATTTCATCAATAAAATGAATGTTACACGTTCATACTTTGCTACATATTATACTGAATGGCTGATATTAAACAATGTAGTTTAATCAACATTTGTTGACTTAATTTTGAATTAATATTCTCAAAGTGCCATTCTAAATATTTCAAACTTTGAAAAAATATAGCTGAAGAATCTGTGCAGTCCAGAACTAATTTGTTACATTCCCACTGACACTCTGTACTCATCCAATCATTTGCCCCAGCTGTCACTCTGCTAGAAAGTTCACCAAATCTGACACCCTGTCACTGGCCTGTGTCCCACTGTCGGCTTTGAAGCTTGACCTCTAACTTGACTTATTAAAATTGGTTTCCAGCTCTCTATGAAATCCATCTTTCCCATTGCTTGGGGAAATATTACTTTTAATAATTATATTTTTTAGTGTGTTAACTATTAAGAAAATATTTATAGGATATCAGTACATTTTCCACATTTTATGCATACATAATACTGCCTTTCACATAGGGCAAGTTATGAAGCTAATCCTTCTGCGATATTTCTCACCTAAAGTTGTCAAATTCATTCATAAAGTACTTTTCTTTTTTACTTATAAGTATATGTCTTTCTTTGTAATACTTCTTTAAATAAATTGTTTTACTCTTTTTACCAACACTTTTAATCAAGCCATCAAAATACTCAGCTGAAATGGAAAATGGAAAAATACTCAGGGCAGGAATTTTTTTTTTTTTCCATTTTGTTCACTTGTATGATCTCAACGATTAGAACAAATTTGGCATTTGATAGTTTCCCCCATTAATACTTGTTGTAGTTTTTGAATAGGCGTAACAGTCTTAAATATGATCTAACTGTAAGTGTTTAAGCTTAAACATCCTCCTTAGGAAACTGTTGCCAATGTTAGCTAGCGCTGCCTTAGTCTCTGCCTTTCTAAATCGTCTTCATCCTAATCAGCTGCTTCTTTATCACCTGAGGAGAGCCCCATCATTCCACCAATTTTGATTCACCAGGCACCGCTTCCTTGTATCAAGGCTTTCCCAGTATCCACACACAAACCTCAGATTCTCCGTGGGCAGCTAGCTGCTCAAAGTTCAATCCTGGGTGTAATGCCGATGTACCACGTCCGCGAGCTACTACCCAGATATGCCTGGCGGGTCAGGTCCAGACCGCACGTTACCTCCTCCGTCTCCTGCAGGACAACCTCTCACCTGGGGCTTCCTTTCTCCTCTGTGTTGTGGGGCAGAAGTAGTTACATGAAAATGCAAGCTCTCTGAACTCTACGCTGGAGAGAGAAGAGCGAAGCCACAGGCCTTCCTCTGTCACACCCCACACCATCGTCCAGCAGGTCAGGCACCCAAAGGTCAAGTTTTTAGATCCACTATACATTGAATTCCTTTATAAATCAGCATCTGGGGAGAGGAAGAGCTGGGGAAGAACACAGAGCAGCCTGAGAGATGAGCCAAGGCCACACACTGCTGAAACGGACGCCTGAATGTGAGGGTCCAGAGCACAAGGGAACGGTCAGAGAGGCTGCTTCTGCCCCGAGGTCGTGTCCAGTGAGAACGCTGCAGGAGCAGCCGTCTGTCAGACAGGAGGCGAGAGCAGGCGGTGAGAGGATCGGGGCGACACATGCAGACCCTTCTGAAGGAGGAGAATGGCTGGTATCAGCTAATCTACAAGCCACATCTGGTCGCTTTGCCGGCTGTTTCTGTGCTGTCATTAAATGTGAACTCACATTCTGCACATAGGACAACGCCCTAAAACCCGACTCGGGAGGCTTCACACCTCGCCTGTGTTTTGCAGTCACGGAGTCCATGCTGGCCCCTGCCCCCTCCACCTAGGAGTGGACCCTTTAGATAATGACGGAGCAATCTCACAGTGACTGGAGATGTGGCATCTTCTCAAACTGTCCCTTCTGCACCAAACAAGTATTCAGCTAGTGCACAAAGTCCTTCATGGACAAACAAAGCTCACTAGCATGTACCACTGCCAAGCCAGTTTTCACAGCAGGATTTAAATGTATTCCCAGAACCGAAATGTGTATGTGCATGTCTATACGTGTTATAGTCGAATGACACTTCCTACTCTCGTAATGCCTTCTCTTTTTGCAGGATCTCTTGGGAAATATAGGGAAATATCTAATATAAGGCAATGTGCACTTAAGTGCTTACTAATGTTTAATAAATGGTCTTTGGTAATAACTGACCTAATGTACAGCGAATATTACTCATAAGACAGTGTCCTAAATGTATATGCTGAAATTTAACTTACCGTGTTTCCCCCAAGATAAGACCTACTCAGACCATTAGCTCTAATGTGTCTTTGGAGCAAAAATTAATATAAGACCTGGTCTTATTTTGATATAAGACTGGATATAATATAATACCAGGTATAATATAATTAATGTAATATAATATAATATAATATAATATAATATAATATAATATAATATAATATATAATACTGGGTCTTATATTAATTTTTGCTCCAAAAGATGCATTAGAGATGATGATCCGGCTAGGTCTTATTTTTGGGTATCTCTTACATGTCTTTAAAATAAAATGAGAATTCACAAAATAGTAATTAAAATATGATATATCAAGAGGGAAAGTGGAAAAGGAGAAGAAAACAAACTGATTGACTTTGGATGCCAGTACATGCTATTTCTCTATTTAAGCAATGAATATTTAAGTATAAGACACATCTATTTCACGTAATTTATCTTATGTAATATGAAATAACTTATATATTTGTGTGAGTTCAGTTGCAGGAATCTTTCCCGTTCCATAGTTATTACTTAATTAAATGAGTTAAAGAGATGAATATTTTACTTGACAAAAATTAATAGAATATCAGAACTCACGTCAGAAGTTTTTTTTTTTTTTTCAGGAAAAGCTGGAGTCTACTTCAGGTATGTTTTTAAAATGACACAGAGGTTAGTTAAGAGCTTGTGTTCTGAAACACACCTGAGATCCAGGCCGGGCTTATGCAGTTACTAGGCGTCTGTTGTTCAATTACGTCATTTTAAGTCTCTCAGCTTATTCAGTTGTATAATAATTGTAACTGCACCTCTGATTGCTGTGAGGATTAAAGGAATGAATGCACGTGAAGCATTCAGCACCCTGCCCCATGCACCGCAACACAGATCCGTACTAAACACATATTCATTAAATGCTTATTAAGAGTTGGGCGCTGCGTTAAACCTTGAGGCTACAGCAGAGACAGAACACCACTAAGCTCCTCGCCTCCATCAGGCAATTAACAAACAAACACGTGAACATCTAATGTCAGGAGATCATGAACTTTACAGAAGGCAGAGTGGACTTGGAGAGCATCTGGAAAGGGCTTGCGCTGGAAGATGGTGGTCATGGAAGAACTGTGGATGAGACGCCCACTGATAAAAGGTGTGAGAGGGAGAGGCACGTGGACATCTGGGGGGACGTGTTCTGGGTGAAAGGCAAACAAAATCAAGGACAGGAAGGCAGAAACTTTCTGGGCATGTTCTAGGAACATAATTAGCACCAAATTAACATTAGTTTTCACGTCATTATGTCAGTAGGATTTGAGAGTATAAAAATACAAAACTTTACTATTTCTAATAACGTAATAAAAAATAGAGAAAACACATTTATCTCCCAAGTGACTTCAAGTAAAAATTAGAAAACCTTAGGAGTCTAGAAGTAATAAGAAAAAAATTTCCCAAATCACTGGAACTAAAATAAAAGTATATATGTTTCTTTAAATCTGAGATTATATTAATAACTATTTAATACTCAGTGTATAAAAGTATAATCTTAAAATTGACTCTAGACCTTTAATTGGGTAGAATGCAGAGTCATCTTTCAGGTATAAAACACCATTTCGGCATTGACAGAAAACATGCGTAGAAAGACTAAGCTAAGAAAGTCTTGGAAAACACAAGTTAATAAGTAAAGGATGTTTCTGAGCTAATCTAACCCAGAACCCCAAGGTAATAACAACTTTATTCTGTGACCCATGGTGGTTCTAATTGGCTTCCATGTGAGCACAGTTACAACTGCAAATAATATCTCACCTTTCTTCTGTTCCCTTTCAACTCACTGAGCAGCACCTACAAATATTAATTCTGCACATCAAAGTGTATTAGCATTGAAAGAAGACAGATAGATAGATATCTCCTGACTATCAATGGAATAAAATGCCAGCTAGAATATTTTACTTTAAATAAATAAAATCTAGATTCTCTTTTTTTTTTTTTTTTGCTTGTTTTAAAACTCTACTGCCAGTTAAAGATACCTAAACAGTTTTAAACATCTCATAATATTTTACCCCGTGGAAGTCCTAATAGTTGTTTTCATATCCCTAAATGAAGTAGGCATAATTTTCAACAAATTCACTTGTATAATTACTGAGCTGTGACAGCCATTCACGTGTCTGAAGCACAGGAAGAACAGGTAGCCCTCCCCTGTGGGCGAGTTAATTAGCTGATGTGAGCACTGGCTAGGACCCGCGCCTGGATGGGACAGCACTCGGAGTGACTGCCGTCTATCAACGGCTTCCGTGGGAGAGCCCCCTGTGGAGAAGGTCCCATAATGACTGCAGTTAGAGACTCTTCATGAAGACGGGGACCTTGAGAGTCTGCACCTCCTTAATTCACTGATCTGAAACCTCATAATGTGTGCAATGCTTGCGCAGCGGCATTTTACTGTATTTGATAGATGGCTGAGTTCAGACTCGGTGACTGAGCTGATCGATGTAAGGCCTCCTTTACAGGCTCCAAATGAATCGGGAAAACCCAGCCATCATGTTCTCTTCTTACAGGCTATTCATTATGGGAACATCACAGGCAGAAATGAACTTGGAAAACTGCACTTGGCCGATGGAACCTACTGATAAATAAGTACGTATTCCTAGAGTCTGTTTTGTGTAGCATTTGACATACTGTTATGTTTCATGCTACCCACTTCCCCTACATTAAAGGTACCTTTGTTTTCAAGCTCTACTTGAAAACATCTTTAGTTCTCCTGCAATTAATGAGTCAGTCACTAAAGCAAGTAGAGACACTATTTAAGGGAGGGAGTGATGACAGACTCAGGGTTACTAAACGCTGCCAACCTGAAAAACCTACGGATTTCAGTGGTAGAAAGTATGCTGTCCAGCGAAGGCTGCCAGCCAGGAAACAGGGCTGGACTCCCTGAGCCCATGTCCTCCCTTCACACCTACACGGTGTGACTGTTTCCCGTGTTAGAAGAAAACCAAGACCATGCACTGAGCTCAATATCTGAGCTGTGCTGCCCACAGTAGGTACTGCCCGCAGTGACCACTGGGCTGCTCTGAGCAGAGATGTGCCAGGAGTGTGAAACGGACACTGGATTTCCAAGACATGGGGTGGGGGGAGGGGGAGGGGAAAAGAGAGGGGAAGGAGGAGGGAATGTAACACATTTTATAACCTTTATACTGACTCTGTTAAATGATAATGTTTCCTGACTATTCCTGTTGCTCTTGCTTCTGTCATGTGGCCATTAGGCGTTTTCAATTACATATGTGGCTTGCATGTCCCTTCTGCTGCAGAGCACTGCCTTAGAGCCCCCCACTAGGAGCCGCCCACAGGGGCACTGGGGCACCTGCTGTCCCTCTGTGTAAGCGGTGGACCAGGTCATGTTACAGGTCATTACTTGATGTGACACAGACCTGTCCTCCTGACTGCAGGTCTGAGCGCGGAGGCAGCTGTCTTGTGAGAGTGCACATGGCCAGGAGGCGAGCACAGGGCGGTGAGAGGAAGCGGGGTACGGAAGTGGACGGCAGGCTTCTCATTTCACCATGGGCCTTAGCATGAGCCTTCCCCGCCCAGCATGGGAGCTGTTTACGTGCACACCACACTGTTTTTTCACTTATATTGCTTACAACTAAAATCCTTCACTGATACAAAATATACTTACGGAAGTATACTTATGGAAGTATATTCCCTTGGGAGAGACTGCCATTTTCCCTTAATATCTAGTCTCCTTTTCTCCCCCAAAAATATAACTGTTGTATATTTGACTGCCGAGAATAAAAATTGTATTCCTACATCTCACAACAAGGCGAACATTACCTGACTGGATTCTGGCCAATGGGGCTACACACACATGCAGGTGACATTTTCTAGACATGCTCCGTAAGGTCCTGTGTCTCTCCCTGCTTCTTCTAAGCTACCCCATCCTGACACCTGGGGTGTGGACGGCACCTTGGAGCATCAAGGGGAGAGATGACCACAGGATGACACGGTGAGTCCAGGCCATTTTCGCCCCTGACACACAGCTGCCAGCCAGTCCTGTACTGCCCAACTCCTAACTGTTTTATGAGAGACAAATCCATTTCCATTTTGGTTTAAGCTTCTTTTGGGTTTGCATTTTTGTCACCTAATTTTGATAACCTAATTCTAAACAGTATATCTCAAATTTTTCTATTAAGGAGATTTTGGGACTTTTTGTTTACTTTTTTGTCTAATGTTTCACGACTCCAGATATACTAAAATACATGTTTTTTAAAACTTCAGGTTTTTTAAATACTGTTTATTATGGTCCCCCGGATACAGACTCCAGTGAAGGCACATAATTTGAAATGTACATCCTCCCTGCAAACACTTTTAAGAGCTGTGTCCCACTGTTACGGCTCATTATTTCAGCAAGTTAAAAGTAGTACATTGAACAAGAAGGAAAGGACTGCTCCAGGAAAACGAAGGCGCCTCCAGGCGGAGCAGACACAGCGACACGCCGCCTGTGGGGGAAGGCGATCACTGAGCTGAGAGCCCCCTGCTTATGGGTAAGACACAACAGGTGCCCGAGAGTGCAGATGAGACTTTCCTGGGTCAGCGAAGCGAGCCCGCCACGTGACAGACAAAGGTCCTGGGAGGGCGCTTCTCAACTACGATCAACTAGGACACAGGAGGTCACTAAAAGCGGCCTCTTCTAATCGCGTCCAGGGGTGCAGGGTGCTTGGCTGGGCAGAGCAGGGGCAGGGGCTGCCGCACCTGAGCCTGGAGCACGGAGAGCTGACAGGGCTCCGAGGCCTTGGCACCAAGGCGGGCTGTCCCGTGCGGCCTGGGTACTGACACCATGATTGGGTTTTGTTTTTGTTTTTGTTTTAGCTTAACCTGAGATTCGGGGCAAAAACAGGAAATGCTATGAATAAATAAGACAGGAATCAAATAGCACACTCCACATATTTCCTTTATGTTACTCTAACAATTTAAAACACATGCATATTTACTACTTTTGTCTCATTTGGGTTTTTAAAATAATGACATATATTTCTGGTACAGAAGAGCAAGAAAACCGTTAAAGAATAAAACCATAGTTTTCCTTAAGGGAAATGCACTACCTGTGATTTAGTCCTCGTCTGTACCTGGGAGCAGTGTACATTGCCACCACTCGGTGGGAACGTGAACTGGGCTACAGTTCCTTTGGAAACCTAATAGTGTCACTTTTTAGTATTACCCAACATTCAAAGTGGTGTAGTGACAAAAGGCAGCAGGAAGAGCCACTGCCACTTCCTTGACTGGAGATCAGTGCTTCTCCAAGAAGGGTCTCTGTTTCATAGAAAACAGTCACCTGCAGCCAGAGCCCCACCCACTCTGCCCTGGGCACACCTGGGCACCACACCGCTGTGTGTTCTACGCGTGAAAAGCCGCGGGTGGTCACAGTAAGGGGTGCCAGTCAGTGACTCCTGCAGAACGGTCTTCTTGCCTCAGAGAAAGCTAGCAATGTGCTTGGTCACTGCTCCACTTTGCAAGCCGTAACTGACACTGTTCACAAGGAAAATTTATAACTCCATTCACCTGAAAAAGACTATGGGAAGGACAAGATATTCCTGTATAGGAAACTTTCCTTATTTATTTATTTTTTTTTTTAAAGAATTTATTGGGGAAGGGGAACAGGACTTTATTAGGGAACAGTGTGCACTTCCAGGCCTTTTTTCCAAGTAAAGTTGTTGTCCTTTCAGTCTTAGTTGCAGGGGGCGCAGCCCACCACCCCTTGCGGGACTCGAGGAATCAAACTGGCAACCTTGTGTTTGAGAGCCCACTGGCCCATGTGGGAATCGAACCGGCAGCCTTCAGAGTTAGGAGCACAGAGCTCTAAGCGCCTGAGCCACCAGGCCGGCCCTGACTCTTTCCTTTTTATTCCTAGACCAACTCACTGCTACTCTGTTCTTTCCTCAAAACTATCAATTTGCATAAATTACTGTTTAGCTAAAATGCAACAAAACAAAAAAAAAAACAAAAACAATCCTAGTTTTCCTTTGAACTTTATTAATTTTTCCATACTAAAATTGCCATCAGTTTTCTGCTGGCTTCACCATGGCTTCTGTAACCCGTGAGGTTGTCACATTCTTCACAGAAGGACAACTCGGTGCTTTGCAGAAAGTGACGCTGTCGTGTTCTGTCCCGCTGGCTGTGTGAGAGGTCAGTGTGAGGTAAGGTCCTAACGAAGCACTGACTGGGGATCACACTACGAAGCTGCCTTGGTCACCGAGATCAGGACCCAAGAATTAACTTCACTGCCACTGAAAGGTGCGCAGTGCTAGATGAGCAATGTTAGATGTGTTACACCTGCTTGTGTAACACATTTTCACACACATGCAAACTGTGTATATAAATATAGAAAGATGATTGCCCAGTTACGGTGAGTGTGTGAGTCTGAATGATCAGATCTGTTCATCTCTTTCCTGGCATTTAAAACCACAAATGTCCTTGGAAATGTCTGCCTCCTAGCAAATTTCAAGGCGCTCTTTCTCTTTTGCTCACGATCACTATGAAAACACACAATCACCCAGTTCTGCCCCATCTGTGCACAACGCTTTGTGCTTAAATAAGACATGTGTTCAGAAACCACAGCGACCTGCTGACAGACAGAACCTGGGCCCTGAAACCATCTCGCCCTCCTCACCTCTACAAATCGGCCGATGGTCACTCCACGCAGCCAGTGTCTCGGTGACCCTCTGACAGGTGATGCTTTTGGATCCCTGGAGC
Organism: Rhinolophus sinicus; assembly: GCF_057876585.1. Classification (NCBI taxonomy): domain Eukaryota; kingdom Metazoa; phylum Chordata; class Mammalia; order Chiroptera; family Rhinolophidae; genus Rhinolophus; species Rhinolophus sinicus. Next base: position 191,014,880 of record NC_142516.1, on the reverse strand, counting down.
ACGTAACTGTCCTCACAGGAGAACTGGACATTTGCACCAACCCTGAGCAATGACAAAACAAGAAACAACTCCAGTTATTTCTAAAAGACTTCTTTAAAAAACCATCCCAGTGTTGCTACAGTGTTTAGCATCAAACAGTATTACACATGGAGCAATCCAGTAACGTATCCACAGAGGGAACCCATCTAGTGTCATAGGGGACAGTCGCAAGACGTGGGTTCACACGTCCACTCTGCCAACTTCATAGCTAAAGGAATATATAAACCATACCGTGTCCTCCCTACAACAGAGATAATACCAAAGGCAGCCTGTGTGCTGCGGTTTGAGTGGGAAGATGGCATTCCATGTGAATAAATCTCGTACAGAAACGAGACTGAAAAAGTCCAGGTTCAGAAAATGTCTCAGGACAAGAAAGACAGAGGCCGCATGATTCTGCTTCCATGGAGCATGTGAAGGAGTCCAGTTCATCACACCAAAGGCTGGAACGGTGGTTCTCATGGAGGGGAGGGAGGCATCATTGACCAACAGGAACAAGGTTTGAGCTGCAGTAAGACGGACAGTGCTGGAGAGCTGCTGTCCATCACTGTACAGTACTGCCAACAACACTGAACACTTAAACTTTAGTAAGAAGGTCAATCTCACGTTAAGTGTTCTTGTCATAAAATTTAAAAGAGAACACTAGCTCCCGATGAAAAAGAAAAAAAAAAAAAAGGTAATTTCTCAGTGAAGAATCTATATTACTATGATAAATATTAATTATATGCAGAAGAAGTCCAGTGAAATTGCATTTCATAAATACATCTTACAAGGAAAGAATCATTTGTTGTAGAAAACAGTAATCCATCCATCTAGAGTTAGAAGAAAACCTGCTTTGGCTCCAGAGCTGCCTCTGAAAACATGGGGCGCTAGGCTGCGAGACTAACGCAGTGTTGTTACAGAATCAAGTTCCTCAGGTAACAAGCAATTGAGAGAGTCGGGCTCCAACACTCGCAGCCTTGCTCCAGGCCTGGCCGGGCAGGGCGCCCAGCGCAGTGCCGTCTCACCATCTGACAAGCCTGTCTCTACAGCAGGAAATTCTACTTGCGTCTCCTATTTCACAAACCCTGAGGTTGGTGTCGACAAAAATGGGAGCGAAAGAGAGCCTTCTGGGGAAAAGAGGCAGAGTTGCCTGTATCATGGATAAAATTAATAGTAGATAATAGATAGGGGGAAATAAACACATGCTTTCCTTTCCCACTGACTCAGAAACTCTCATCTGTAGTATCAGAGTGAATATTAGCCAAGTCACAGGACACAGGCATTCCCCACACTCAATCTGGGGATGGTGTGGATGTCTGCAAAAATCATCAGATCAGGGTGAAACCAATTTGAAAAATTCTGGATTAAACCAAATTAAGCATCTTTCTTTTCCAAAGGGGGCTCTTAGCTTACTAAAATTTAAGGTTCAAAAATTTATTTTAGCTACTTAAGAGAATGTAAAAAGTATGCAGAGTTTTCCAAATTTGTCTGGGAAGTCCTTTTTCACCGACTGTCCAGGGCAACTACAATTCTGTGGAAATAATATTAAGAAACACTTCACTGCACAGACACATAATACCGACTACTTTTGAAAGTGAAAAGTGTTAAAACCAAAATGTAGACACAATTTAATTGTCATTTAAGAGAACTATACATTTTAGACACATCCTTCTAAAATTCCTGCTCATGTGTCTGTTTAAACCTCTGAAACCACATTAAATAAATGAAATAAATACAAGGAGTTTGTTTTGAAAACAACTATTGTATGTCTATATTTCTTTCGTCTAGGCCCCAATTTCCCATTCTTCCTATTTACTTTGATTTCAGTTTTTATATTTTTTTCATTTTCTCAAAACTTTTTTATTGAACATCTATTATGTGTCTCCCTCTATTCTTGGTACCTGGTACCAAAGATGTAAAAGTTAACAAGACAGACAAAGGCCCACATCATGGGGGCAAAAGTTTACTTAGGGGGAAAAATACACAGTAAACAAATCAAACAAGAAGAAAATTAAAATGTGTCATAAGTGCTATGAAAGAAATAAGCCAAATGATTTGATTAATAATGGGTTTGGGAGAGGTGGAATTTGAGAGCACGTCACCATTTTTTATGACCCTCTTGAACTGAGGCGCTAATGTAAAACCCAGGCATGGTGGAACATAAAGAAGGCCAGTGGGTCCCTGCGGCCGTGTGGCATCCTACATGTCACCTACAGCAGCCCTGTGTCCCTGAGGCCGGAAGGAGGAAGCTTGGTACCAACAAAACCTCTGCGCCATTCACACACGCTTCCCGTGCATTTCACCAAGCTCCCTCACACAGCTTAGTGCACTGCGGTCAAGGACCTTGATGACATCACTGCTCTGGAATACTTGATCGTATTTCTGCAAATAAAACATCTATTTCTCACTCAAAACCTGGAAAGTACGGCCAGAGGTGACTTTTGGAAGCCATGGCAGTGTCCAGTAATAAAACCATGGTTGAATACATCAGGAAAAATCGGCATGGACTACTCTTAGAGTGGTAATATCGTAAGCACACTTCTGTTCCTATATTGCAATAACTGTAGTACTTCTGGCCTTATTACTTTATGATTTAATTTTAAAAATTATTTTAAAATTCTGCTTGTGAAAACCTCTTAGTCTGACTGCAGGCTGGGAAACAGCCATGGGTGGGTAAGCCCATCCCAACAGCTGAGTGAGGAGCAGTCTCTGTGTTGTGATGAGTCAGGCTGAAGTGGAGAAAACTAAGGATGACTCAATTTTTAATTTACTATTTCAAACTTTGCTCTTGTTTTATCTAGCACATAAATTAGCCCAATATACAATCCACGTGTACTTCCAATTTCAGATGTATAATAAACTAAATTTTTATTTATGATTTGATCTCATGATTATGATGCTTGAAGTTATATGTATAACATTAGAAAATCTAATTTGGTTTTATGGAATATACTCTTAGAAGAAAATTCCAGAAAAAAAAAATTAGAACCTTCCTCTTGGCAAGTCAATTTAGAACAACTTAGATTAACTATGTTGTATAATTGCAACAATTGTTAGTAGTTGGAAACTGTAAGAAATAACAGAAAACTGATTTTGTGTGATACCAAGCTATAGAGTGTACAGATAACAAATATCCAAATGGCAACATTGTAGTAACACAGTCAAAGCCGCATACTTTTGAGGTTTAAGTAGACTACCTTGTTTCCCCGAAAATAAGACCTAACATGATTTTTTTGGGATAACATCACCTGAGTACAAGCCCTAATGTGTCTTTCGGAGCAAAACTTAACATAAGACCCGTCTTATTTTCAGAGAAACACAGTAGAATAGGGAAAACCACCTTTTTTGCTCTGTCAATGCTTAGTACTTCTGAAAAGCTCATCACTCAACTTCAGATTCTGTAGACATTTCATTTTTCACTGTCTACTTTACCTACCACAATTTGAAGAGCCTTTCTAGGTGAATGAACTATTTCTAAGTATGGTTTCATTCTAAAATGAACTATTTCTAAATACAGTTTTCCTAGAGAATGGCTATTAGTGCATTTATTTGAAGATGGGTACTACAACTTATTTCTGGGGGCGGGGGGGGAGAATCCTGGAGTTCCTTAATGATTGAAGTAGAATCCAAAATAGCAATGTGGGTTGATTTAGTTGTGACATCTACCTGTCCATTAATTAACAGAGGGGACACTGACCCCCATTACTTGACTGGCTAGACGCAGACACCACCTTTCCTCAACTGACACTGACCAACATTTATTGAGGCTAATGAAGCAACCAATCTCTTCATTTCTCCATTTAGAGTTTTCTAAATGGACAGATCATTAGATTGATCGACTGCTAAAGACAGATAGATAGACAGATAGATGACAATCTTCATCTTTGTTTAAAAAAATCCAGTTCAAACAGCACACTTCAAGATTCATAAATACAAAAGGAATCAATATTATTTTTAGGCACCACATGTGGGCATTTAAACATTTTGCATGTCTGGAAAAAAGGAAAACTAGATTATATTATACTGTGTTCACTCTTAAATAACAGAAAACACAAATATCGCAAAAATCTTTTCTTCAGAACTACGTTCAAGCCAGGATTTGCCGTATCTGTCCTTACACAGTGAGCGCAGGTGACATGAGGAGACTGTCTCTGGAAGCACACTTGATCAAAACTTAGAATCTTTGCTACATGAGCTCCATTCTTGAGAACAAGGGTCATGGGGCAGAACAGTATGTAAAGAGTTAAAGGACATGCGTGTGTGTTTGTGTGTGTGTGTGTATATGTATACGTGTGTGTACATATGTGCATGTGTAAAGATGTGCATGTGTGTGGTGTGTGTATGTGCATACGTGTATGTACATGTGTGTATATAGGTGTGTGATCGTGTGTATAGGAAGGGATATGCACACCTGTCATTCCTCTCCCACGTGTTACTTACACCCTGAGAACCTTGGTGCTGGCACAGAAGTTAAAATGACAGGCTTCTAAATTCCGAAGTGTAATCCAGGTGTGAGTCCTGAAACCTGTTTGCAGGAGATTGGTGGCGCATTTTCCCCCTCCCACCTCCCCACTGTAAAGAATAAAACGAAAACAAGAGCCAAGTCCACACGGGGCAGGAGACCCCGCAGAGCTGGCAGAGATTGAGTGGAGGTGGTGTGCCCGCTGCAGGAATGCAGCCCGTTTTCCTGCCGCCTCAGTGAAAGCAGCAGGCAGGTGAGGAGGTGGGACAGACAAGTCCCCAGTGCCCTTTGGCACCCGGAGCTAATGCACACTTGCTGTCACTCCCCAGTGGTGACCTCATGGAGAAGGTTCTGCATCTTAGGGCACAGCCTCTCCAGAGAAGAAATGGCAGCACAGTGAGCCTAAGGCTGAGAAGGCCCAGCTCCTGCGGCCTAGAGGGACACGGCAGGTCATCCCCAAGGCCCTTGGTGACCAACAGAGAGGAAGCCACACACCTGGGAAACAGGATGAGGGCGTGTGGTGGCCAGAGGCTGGGCAACAACACAGCAAGGATCCAAGGCACACAGGGGAGCTGGGGAGGTCACCCTGCTCCCCCACTGCCACCTGGCATTTCCATCATCAACAGGGAGACGGGTGGGGCGGGGATCACTCTGGCTTTAAATCCAAAGGACACAGGGATCACTGGTTATAATGACTTTAAGGGTGAAGAGCTAAAATGTTCTCACTGACAAACGGAGACCTCGAAACAAAACAAAACTTCATCTCAGTCCCAGGACAAATCAAAGCACACTCTGCACACCTGAATTCACGGGCCTCAGCTCTACTCTTCAGCTGGCTTTGCAAACCCTCTCACTATCTATCCCTCTTCCATTCGGGTCTCTCCCGCCCTTCACAGCTCTGCTTCCAGCCGTCTCCACTCCTCTGTCTCTCCCCCACTTCCTTCTTCTCTCTCCTCATCTTCCTCCTTCTTACTTTCTTAATCATTAAAAAAAGTTTACTTCCCATTAACAGAATTAGTTATATTGGTGGCTTACAGGGGAGGGTGGTAACAAGTTTTCTGAAAACCGTTTTGGGAAAAATTTGAAGATACTTTTCTAACTTTAGAGAAAGAGAAACGACATTTGATACAAGAAAAGAAATGAGAGGAAACGCTGTCAGGAGCCCTCTGACGCCCTTGAACTGCTTTCGAACATTTACGCCAAGTCCTAACCCTACACGTAAAATACGCCCAGCGCCTCCCACCCTGGCTGGCACTCAGTAAGTACATGTGAAAAGAAGGAACAATGGAGTCACTTTCTTGAGTCTACATCTGCCAACGTGTGGGTGAAACAGCCTGGGAAAAAGTGCTGACAAAGAAACCATCTACCCTTAACCCGCTCCTGCTGGCCTACAAGGGGCACCCAGCACCTGCGATCAGCCTCCCACAAACGATGCCAGCAAGTCCGACCACATCCTGAGGAGGTGCCGGGGTGAGGGACACCCCATCGAACCTATCGGGCAGGGTGTAAAACAAATGGAAACTGCTGTGGGAACATTAACGGGAAAACAACTGATTTTGCCTATTGTGAAAACGCAGTAAAAGGTTACTGCCCGAAACTGAAATGTGGGTTGGATCATGAAAGCGCTAGAGTGTCTTTCTTTTTTCCAAATGAATACATGGGTTCTACACTGAGAAGCCACCACAGAAAGCCGTTAGTACCAGCGATGGTGGGCTGCTCAGGGAACTGCAAATAGCCTGGTGTGTCCAGAACAGCAACTCCCGCTGACTTTCTCCCAGACCAGGATGGTGGTCCCCTCGTCCTGTCCCCGACATCTGCCCTGAGACACAGGGCTTGCCCCTCCTCCTCCCTCTCTCTCGTTGAGGTACAGAACTTGGTTCCTTTATGGCTCCATCATGTTTCATCTGAGAAATACTAGCCTACGGCACAGAAGCACAGGGGGCGGGAGGCAGACACAGAGCCACACAGAGAGGCAGGTCCCAGGAGGCAGCTCCGCAAGGGCTGCGCTGGGACTGGTTCAGCTGCACGTCTCTCCCAGCCTCCAGCTCGGTGACTGAGCTGACGACAGCCCTGCCAGAACCGTCTGTCTGAGGCATGAATGAGCAGGCTGAACCTGAGACAAGGCAGGAGCGCAGGCCATCTCCTAAAATACAGCAAGGTTTCCCTGCGTGGGGCCGGCTGGAGGCAGCAGAAACCCCACAGTGTGAGGACAAAGGATGCCCTCTGCCACCTGGCAAGGCCGCCTTTTTGATCACCAGCCTCTAGTTCACAAGAAGATGCTTTAGACACCCTCGCGCATTCTCCACTCAGAACGGAACAGTGACACTTAATGGCATGGTCCTCGTAAAGGAAAGACGAGGTCTTAGCAAGCATGGCCGGGGGGACACAGAGCACTGGAGTGCCCTGGGCCCTCGCTGGACTGCCACCTTCCAGACTGCCCTGGTCAGAGATGAATGTGCAGCTGCCGTGAAGACTGGGATGCCTTCATTAGCCTTTGATTTTCACACCATATGTCATTTCTGGGTCATTTTCTCTTTTTACAGGGAAAATTTTTAGACTCTTCTCCTCACGTCTTAAGGCAATTTAGCACCACTAAAAATGCAGCAGAGTAGATGGAGCTCTCTAGCGTAAGGAAAGAAAAGAAACTAGTATTTCATAGGATTTCAGACACCGTATGTTAACAACAGACCAACAAAGATCCCCAACAGCGATGGGAATAAAAGGCACGTCCCAGGGACAAGTGATGACAACGCTTTTGAAAGAGGCTTCAGGTGACCAGCAGGGGGTCTTCAGACTGTGACCAGCTGTCAGAAGCTGGGCATCAGACAAACAGGAAACTCTTCCCGTGAGGAAATCTCACTTACATCTCCTGAGTATGTTACAGATGCGTGGGAACCCACTATTACAAACAAGAGCCTCTGGTGTCTGACAAAGCAGGAGAAACATTGTCACACGGACCCCACACCCGTTCCTACGAGGCAGAAGCGCTGCACAGCAGTCCAGATGACACGTTTCAGGAAGGGACAGGCAGGCAGGGGCGGGTGCTGGTCACCCCTGGGCCTTGCTGCCCTCATGCCCTTCTCCCAAGTGCTCCGGTCTCCTCATGAGAGCAGGCAAAGTGCCTCTCCCCTTCTGAACAATCTCCCAGGGGACTCCTGGCCTGTCCCCACCTGAGATCAGGAAGGCCAGGGGGGGTGTGATCAGCTATTCTCCGTCCTCTGCAGCTTGAGTGAGAAACCAGGGAGGAGGTGTCCGGGGTGGATGAGGGGACGGGAGGGTGTAAGGAAGGGGACAGAGTGGCTCAGCCTCTGGACAGCGCCCGCCTCGTCTGTGAGCAGGCAGGCCTGGGGTGCAGGACGACCCATCAGCAGATACTACTGTTTCATGAACAGGTCAAACCTGGCAGGGAGCCAGGCAGGCATGGGAAGCAGGGAAGGAGACCAGGTATGAACTACTTCCTCAGTGACAGGCACTCGGCGAGGCTCCCACGGGAAAGCCACGCGGTGGATGCCTCATTCCCACCTCCCAGGTGAAAAAAACGGGGCTCAGACTGGGCCTCAAACAATAAAAGGCAGTTCTCCCACTGTGCCCTTTGCAACACTGAACTGAGTGCAAGGGGTTACGTCTTAAGGAGGGAAATTTTCCAAGAAACCTAACTTGAGTGTTTTGAAAATTTCCTCCTCCTCCTATTACACTTTGAAAATTTTTCTTGTTAACAAACCACTAAATATTGATTTAGTCCTATTTTTAAATAATCTTTCATTCATTTTGCCCAGCTCTATGGAGCTATACCTGACATGCAGTAGCACGTAAGCTTAAGGCGTCTGAGGTGATGATGTGATACACGTTTCTACTGCAAAATGAGGGCACGACAGGGCTAGTTAACACCTCCTGCACGTCCTGGGTAACCTTCTTTGTGTGGCGACAACTTTTCCGATCTACTCTCTTCGCAACTTTCGAGAATACCATGCTGTACATCACAACCCCAGAACCGGACCCCTTTTGTTAGTGAACTGATCTTTCTTTTTTATTGATGGGAAAAAAGCAGGCTGCATAATTTAATAATCTCTTAATAATAGTAATAATGGCATCTATATTTCCTTCTTGTTAGGAAGATTAGCAGTTGATGTGCATAAACCATCTGGCAAACAGTAGGGGCTCAGTGCCTTCTACAGAATTTAGAGGAAATGCATGGTAGCTATCGTCTTTGGAATAATTAGATTCCTGAACATTTGCCTGTAAATCACAATTCTGCATGTCAAATCAACCTTTGCCATTGCCTTACAATATGTAGCTATAAATGCATTCCTTTTATAAGAGGAAAATCATTTGATTTAAGCACTATGTACTGAACACTCGCCGTGAACCAAGGACGGTGCTTGGTGCTGGAATACAATAATGAATAAAAGCAAGTCTCTTCCTTACAGAGCTCCCACTCTTGTGGGTCGGGGGAGAGAGATAACACCCATGCAGGACGTGTATTACATTAGAATCATGACAGACAGAAGGAACTTTGGAGGGTGGTCGGAGCTAGGAAGCAAAGTAAGCGGAGGGGAGCGTGGCGGGGGCAGTGCGGGCGAGAGCTCGTTTCTGAGAGACGCTGGACAGACCTGAAGGAAGGACAGTGGGTCCGCTGAGACCTCCTCACCCACGTTCCCCATGTGCCCCAGCATCTCTCAGCGACACTGGGGAGGGGTGGCGGTGGAGGACATCGGAAGTAAATAAATAGAATCAGAGAGACAAAGAAGAGCTCACGGGGAACTGATATTAAGTAGGGTGCCAGGATTTTGGTTTATGCATCTGCCCACTTCAAAGAATAATTGGATTTTCCGTTATACTAATTTTAAATAGGAAGAAAGAAAAAATTCAACAAAACTAAGAAATGGGTGGCTATATACGATGGAGAGAGCCAGAGCTCCCCAGATCTCTCTCCGCTAGTTTCTCCAACCACTGAGAAGACAACATCACCTCAATGAGACCCTTGAATGCCCCAAAAATAAAACTGGCAGTAGCTTACTATTTACCTGTGTTTCTCTCATTCCTCTCATTATATGAAAATTTAAAAAAAAAAGTCAGTGAAACAACTTAAAAAAAAGCATTCTTAAGGGAAAAAAAAGTCTAGTTTCTGGTTTATATACTATTTTCAAGTGCAATTCTTTATATTTTCATGTAACGAGAAACAGGTGGCCCTTGTCCCTGACATCCACCTGTCATGGAAAAATCATGAAACTCCTTGCAGCAACACACTCAGAACTACAAATGAAACCAGCATCACATTACAAGAAGAGAAAGAGAGTTGGATATGGAAATTAGTAGAAATGAGATGCACTTTTATTAAGAGACCTGGGTTACGGATTTTTTCCTGCTTTGCATCGATCATGTAATTCCTCCTTTAAGTACCTCAGTTTCTCCTTCCATCTGATGACACATAATTCCATTTGACACTCCTTAACTTTATAAAGTGCATTTATGTGAGATCTCTTGGAGAAAAATAATGTGCTAAGATATAGGAACAACTATTAGCTTGAATGGTGATATATAAATGAGAATAATGTAGATTACAGACCTAGTTTTGAAGTCATAAGTATCAGTCTTTCAAGTCCCTTTTGAGTGTGGGTCACGTGTTAAGAAAGGCTGATGATCTGCCCTCCGATCCATGGTGGTTAGCTTACTTGGCTCAGGTGGATGCCACGCCAGGCTATGTATGAGCTGGCATCTCTAGGGACAGGCCTGTTAGCTTCAATTTAATACAATTCAACAGAGAAAAGAAGAACTACTATGTCTTCGGATCAGTAATAAGAAATAAAATCAATACAGCCTGTCCTTTTTCCTTCAGAATCTCATGACCCAACGTGACAGAAACATAACTGCAACATAAATGTATGTTTCTTCACTCCAGATGACTCTAAGATGGCAGAACACTAAATCCAGGGCACAAGCTCGAGGTGCTGGAAAAGTTGGGGTAACTGGGCAGAGGCAGGTGGAGGGAAGACCCCTCATCCTACAAATAGAAGTTGGTGTGGGTGCTGAGGGCAGAGGTGGCAGGACGTACTCTAGCTCACAACAAGTCAGCCCCGGGGAGGCCATGGGCCATGTGTGAGCGCTCCCCACGGCTTCTCCGAGCCCTGCACCTGTTTCTGTGTTAGTCTGCGCTGCTCAGCTGAGAAGAGCCGGCATGGGCGGTGTAGGTACAGCAGGAGCAGGCCCACTCGCTCAAGAACATGAGTAGGAATGGAAAGCAGCGAGACGGAACACTAAGGGCAGCAGTGGGAACTGAGGACGAGGGAGTTTAAGGGCAGACGATGCCGCCTGGGTAAATCCAGCATCGGTGCTAGATGGGGGTCGGCCATGGAGGTTAGTGAGAGGGGCACATACGGAAGGAAAGGACAGCGGGCCATGGAGGAGGTGAGGAGCCCCCTTCTAGAGAAATCAGGGAAGTCCTGAAATCCAATTTCAGCATCTCTTAGATGTGATAAAGAATGTTTAAAGGATAGATCTCGGGATTCTGTAACTTATGGGTACATACGCGTACATATATAATATTTGTGGAAGTATATATAACATATGTAATATTTACATTTTATACATAAAGACCTCATACCGTGTGGCAGGGTGTAGCATGGCTGCTGTCACCTGTGTGGATCCTTTAGCAAATTAGCACGCGACATCCCCTCTTAGTAGTCAGCTGGCAAAGGAAACCCTGCTGAGCACAGACAACCCCAGGCTAAGGGGCATGACCTCGTGTGCTCGGCTTGGGGCTGATTCCAGCAGTATCTCGACTCCTCACTTGTCTACTCTGTGATGCCGCAGACGGCATACCCTTGCCCAGAGCTCCTGCATGGCAGGTGGGAAAAATTCAGTCATTAGCACTTTCTTATTACAACCTATTTAGGTCAACAGGGGCTTTGCGGTCAGTGAGATCATTTCAAATCACAACTGTAACTATGTCAACAGCTGTATTTGCCAAACTGGGGATAACTGTATCTGCCTGTACATAGGGGGGACATCCTGCGAGCCTGGGAAACAGATGAATGCTAGGTACCAGTGTCCACGCATAAGTCTCCTCCCCATTCCAGCTCCATTCCACATACTGGTGTCTGAATTCTCCCATCACTCTACTCAGGAACCTGCCGTTCTGATGAATGTATGTTGTCTTTTACCAAGTGGTCAATGGTGAGGAAAATTCAGACAGCTGTTCCAAAATTGATCTGAATTCAAACAAGAAAGCTTTGCATTTTGGGATTCATTTATCTACAATTCTTTATAGATAATCTTGGAGTTAACAGTTAGACTGTCTATGGAAAAAAAGATTTCTGAAGAAACTAGAATACTAGTATACATTAAATGACATGAGGAGTATTTTACCAACCTAATAAATTGAATTCTTTTCAAATGAACACAGCCCCAAATTACATATAATTACAGTGCTAACTACAAATGAATTTTATCCACTTATATTGACAATGTTGGTCATTAGTTTGGATTACATGTTAGTCATTAGTTTTGATTATAAGAATTTAGACAGAACTGAATTGCCTTCATTAAGAAGTCTTAAAAAGACTCACAACAATTAAGAATACCCTCCCTCTGATTAAAGCAGCAACATCTATAGTGAGTTTATTATATGCTAGGCACATTCACGTGTCATTTCACTTAATGCTCATGACGTATCTTTCCATGGCCATAATCTTCCAGCTTGCATCTGAACACACATGGATCCTACTGTCACATGGGTGGAGAGTCAGTAAGCAAGTAGAAACCTTGCATTTCTTCTGCCCATGACCACTACACCGTCCCAAACTACCAGCAGGATGACACTGAGTTTTAATTTAGTTGCAATATAGCAAATATTTGAATAGCATGTTTTTTTCCTCATATGTTCTTTCTCATTATAACTCCCACAATAATTTTTAGGTGAGAGAGAGTCAACTCACGTATTTAGTGCACCTCTTCTCAAAATATGGCTCGCAGATGCCTGGAATGGGGAGTGAAACCTTCTCAGTGGGTCTGATAGTTTTATAATAATACTATGACATTACATCCCCTTTCACATGTGTTATTATTTCCACTGCTGATGTAAAAGCAATGGTAAGCAAAACTGATAGTGACAGAAATACGAATCAAGGTAACAGCACCGAGGGAGAGGAGAGAGGAGAGAGGAGAGAGGAGAGAGGAGAGAGGACAGAGGACAGAGGAGAGAGGAGAGAGGACAGAGGACAGAGGACAGAGGACAGAGGACAGAGGAGAGAGGAGAGAGTAGAGAGGAGAGAGGAGAGAGGACAGAGGAGAGAGGAGAGAGCAGAGAGCAGAGAGGAGAGAGGAGAGAGGAGAGGAGAAGACAGATGGAATGGTAAGAAAATCAGTAAGGGTATTAAAGACTTGGACCACGTCTATCAACCATGTGACCTAATTGACATTTACATAACACTCCCAACTATGATGAAATATATTATTTTCCAAGTGCAAATGGAGTTTTTGCCAAGATAGAGCATATTCTAGGCGAGAAAACAATTCACAATAAATTTAAAGGAATTTAAGTAATACAAAGTATGTTCTTTGACCACAATGTTCTTTGGAGAATCCCTAGATATTTGGAAACTAAATACCACACTTTGAAATAATCCATGAATCAAAGAAGTAATCAGAAGGGAAAATAGAAAGTATTGTAAACTGCAAGAAAAGGAAAACATCAGGTTTCTGGGATGCAGTTAAAGCAGTTATTTGAGTGAAATTTATAGCACTAACTACCCTCATTAGAAAAAAACAGGACTTTAGAACATGGCTTAAATCTTAAGAAATTACAAAGAAAGAGCAAGTAAATCCTATAATAATCAGAAGAAAAAAAATAATGAAACTAGAGCAGATATGAATAGAATACAAGACAAGTAAAATCAATAGAGAAAAATCAGGTAAAAAATAGAAAGCACAAATCACCAATATCAAGAATTAGAACTGTGATATCATTATTGCTCTAAAGGATAATAAGGGAATATTATTAATAACTTTATGCCAATGAATTTGACAACTTAGATGAAGTTGAAAAATGCGTTAAAAGATACAGACTGTCAAAGCTCACTCAAGTAGAGACATATAAGCTGACTAGGCCTGCAAGTAGAAAACAAATTGAATTTCTAATTAAAAAACCTTCTCATAATAAAATTCCAATTCCAGATGGCTTCTCTGATGAATCTCCCAAGTATTACCAATTCTACACAAACTCTTCCAGGATAGTCAAAAAGAAAAAAATATTTCCAATTAATTTTATGAGCCCAGTATTACTCTTACAGCAAACCCGGATTAAGTCATTACAAGGAAAGTCAACAGGCCAATATCTCTTATGAACATATATGCAAACAATCTAAAAAAAATCAAATCAAATCCAAAAGTATATAAAAAGGATAATACACCATAAACAAATTAATTTTATCGCAGAATGCAAAGTAAAAAATTAGTGAGATCACATTAACAAACTAAACAAAAAAAGATCAAGCCCAACAGATGTACAGAAGCTTTTGACAAAATTTTATATACATTTCTAATAAAAATTTCCAACAAACTAAAAATAGAAAGGCACTTCCTCAACTTGATAAAAGAAATAGGCAAGAATATCTCACCAGTTCTATTCAACATTGTAACACAGGTTCTAGTCATTGCCTTCAGGCAACACATTCAGATTATAAAGAAAAAAATTAAAACTGCCTTTATTTTTAGCAGACAGGATCATCTAGGGAAAAAGTCCTACGAAATATATAAAAAACCTACTAGAACTAGCTTCCCATAGGGCTTTTTTTTTGTTGTTTTTTTGTTTTTGTGTGTGCGTGTGCGTGCACGTGTGCGTGTCTGATATATATATATACATATATATATATACATATATATATATGTATATATATATATGTATATATATTTGGTTGGTGCAAAAGTAATTGCGACTTTTGCCATTATTTTTCTTTTAAACCACAATTACTTTTGCACCAACCTAATATATATATATATACACATACATATATATGTGTGTGTGTATATATATATATATTTACACACACATACACACCCATAGATGGCAGAAATAGTCTACATTTCCATAGCTGCTTCTGTAGACAATTTAATCTTTCCAATCGTTTTCCTAGCTGTTATGTTATTGATTGCCATGAACTTGGAGACATGTAAACCAAAACAGAGATTGCCCAGGACACTATGATTGCAGAAGATTCAAGGCCCGTCTGAGATCAGGTCCTTCATCCCTTCCGTGCTGCCCAGCTTGGCGTTTCCCAGGTGGCTCAGCACGTCCCTCAAAGCTAAAGCAGACCCTGAAGTTAAACTTCTTCTGGACGACGGCTGCTATAAGGATGCAATAGAGCAAAGGCCAGCTGACTCACCTGAGATAATGTTTCATTATTGCACTCACGCTAGTAAATAGAGACCAGCCGAGTGTTTCTGAATTCCTTTCCAGGTTTGAAAGATGAAGCATTTCCTCTGGCTCTGTTTACCACAGGATGCAATTTGAACTGTAGGGCACTGTCAGATACAATTTAATTCACTTTGTTTTAAAACAGCTCTGCCAAATAAACCAAGGAAGTTTCTAGATTCCTGGGAGGAAGTGCTAGATTCCTGGGAAGAATACTGGATGGGCACTTCCCCTCATACACAAGTGCTCCTGACAAGTGCATGTTGAGTTCTTTTGTGCTGGTCTCTGTTTCAGTCACTAAGGAGGCAGAGATGAATAAGATATTATCCCCTTTCCTAAAGAAGCTTCAGTTGGGTGGGAAAATGGCCATGTGCAAACAGATAATGAAGTTATGTGGCCATGAACTCTAATGGAGGGGTGTGTAAGGTTCTTTGGAAGTCAGAAAAAATGTCGACCATTTTTTCTTGCCTGGGGGAAAAATGGGGGAGGTGACTGTTGAGATAAGAAAGGAATATATAGGACAGAAAGCTCTATGAGTTATAGCAAGAATGTTTAAATTTCATCTATTTGCTTAATTTTCAAAAGAGACAACATTCTTGAATGCCTTTAACTGGCTATATGCTATTGGAAATTGGCATTCTTCTGACCACCACACCCACTGGACACACCACACACCCTGGAGAACAATGGCTCTTAAGCAGCTCTTGCTCTGGGGAGCTTCACTGAGCCAAAGAAAGGAAGCCAGTGATGGACAGGCAGGGGAGTGGGCACCACTGGTGCAGCCAGCCATTTGATACAATCTGTGCTCCAGAACACCCCAAAGGAACACACGGAAGCTAATCTCCAGTTAACACAAGCTTCCTCTTAGCTTTCACTCTGACCCTATCCTGCCTCTTTCATTCCCTGTCTCCAGAGAACATGTTTCTAAAAATCACTTGATTAAGAATCCCCATCGGAGGCTCTGTTTCAAAGGAACTTGAACTGAAAACACTAAGTGTTCTTTAACATATCACTCAAAATTTGTGATATTTAAGTAATATCCATTCCAACTTACTATTCTATTTTAAACACAGCAGGCACTACTACTAGGTCAAAAGTGTGCCAGTGTCAAGGAGCGAGTAGAAGCAGCGTGCACAGTTATAAATATATACATGCACACGCACACACATAGATGGGAAAATAATATTTACATTTATACTTAGTTGTACAGGAAATCTGTACTTCCATTTCCTTTGCACGTAAAAAATATCATTTTACCAACTTGCTCACACCTGCCCTACACGCAAGTTTATTCTTTCTCTGTCCTTTAAAAAATGCCATTCACTTCAGCTTCAGTGGGTAACATTCCTTCTTCCTTCTCTAACAGGGTCACTACATTCTTTCAATTTCTGGCTCAGTTTAATAGACTAAACTCGCTACCTTTTTTTTTCTTTAATTATCTGTCAAAAATGGTGACATTATAAGGAGGCAAAAACACATTTATTCTCCCTTTTACGTTTTGATTTTGCAGTTTACTCTGAATACAAGTGTCCATGCGGGGTGACTTGGCAAATGTTAAGTGTCTTGAAATAACTGAAAGCAATAAAAATCCAAAGAAATAGCACTATTAGCGCTGCTACATTTATGAAGACTAGAAATCATCTCCAGTTCATCATGAGCCTAGTAAAATGAATCAGAACATTTTCTGAAAATGCACTGACTGCCACTTACAGTCATCATTGTAAAAGTTTATGTAATGAATTATGAAGTGATAGTCAAATTTTTGTCCCATCTGTTTTTTAAAACGTTAACCAAAATGCATTAGAATATGGGAAGTTAAATTAAAAACAGAAAAAAAATATCATGGAGAGAAATTTTGATCATATACATTTTGAGTTAAATTTCAATACTGGCTCATACAATGGAAGGCATCACCTGGAATTTTTCAGCACAATGTATTTTAGAGTTCTACAAATAACAAAGCTTCATGATAACTGGGAAGTTGTATCTTTACCTCAGAACGACAACAGAGTTAAAAATGACAAGCTGAAGTTATATATGTGTTAGAAAATAACAGACTTTTCAAATCATTACGTTATCTCCTACCTGAAGTCGGTTCCGGTTCTTCTACCATTTTCTGGAATCCCAGGATCTGGACACATGTCAGAGACCAAAGCAACACCCCCTTGACTCACTATAATGGAAAGAAACATTGTTATAATTTTGTGTAGCTGCTGAGGAAATACCCAGGTAACAAATTTATATTAGGCAAATTTAGTTCTTAAATTATTATGACATAAAATGTGATTTAAGAATTAAGAGAGTTTAGCTTCATTAAAATAAACCTTTATTCTTATTCCTAAAAAACAAAGACTCCTTATCCAGTGAAAAGATCCCAGCATTCTTTTGAACCTTAATTCTACTGAAGAGGTCACAACTTAATTTTAAAAAATTTGTTCCTTCTGATCAACCTTCTGACAGGTTACAATTAGTAGCATGATGGGAAGAAAGCGAGCACGGTGAAAATGCCTAAGTTTACACAGAGGAAAAGACTTCATTCATTTCCCCCCCACAGATGAAACAGAATTGTTAATTATCTATTAAGATCTAGACAAGAGATACTTTAAATAATATTACCTATTATAGCATATTTTAAACATGCAACGTGTTTATCATTGAACTAAAACAAGTACTGGTTTTCTGGTACAGATGTGCTGATCTGCCTCCTGAATCTGTTCTATGAAGAGCCTTTCCTCCTGGTGGGATGTTGGACAGTCACAGAGGCGTTTTCTAAGGACCCGTTTGCTTATTTGATAGAATGGTTGCCACGCCCACACCCACTATACCCTGTTTGGTTTTTCTCCACCAACGGAAGCTGGAGTAAAAAAGAGGTGGTCTCTGTTAGCTCACAGTGACATCTTCCCAGAAGCGCTCTCACAGACTTCCTCACACTAGACTGAACTGAGTCACAAGCCAACTATTGAGCAAATTTCTGGAAAGAAAGATGGAATTGCCTTTTCTAAGATTCATTTACAAACAACCCAGAAAGTTGGGCAGCGACAACAGTAAGATGGCAGAATAAGAAGGCCCAGGCTGTCGTTCTCCTGTGGAAACAGCAAATGAGTAACTACAGACTGACTGAAATAACTCTTAGGAGCTCTGGAAACCACAAAGACCCACAGCAACCAAACAAACGCCCGATGAAGAAAAAGCCGCGTTCACAGTGTCAGACAATTTTATGCAATTTTGACTCATCCTTGTCCCACTCGTGGCACAGTGAAGGTCACGAGGAAGTGGCCTGTTCCCAGTCCCGTTCCCTGGGACGGAGGAACTAAAAGGAACTTGTCTTCAATGTTCTGGCCTGTCTGTGGGCTGCTAGAGGGACTGACATGGAGCTCAAGGGGGGAAGGGCAGTGGAAACCATGGAAGGCGATGGTGGACAGCACTGCGTGTAAAAACTGCACATGGACTGCAGCCCTGTGGGCACCTGGGGGCACGAAACCACAGGCCAAGGGATACAACAGAACATCTGAGACCCTGAGAAGAAGCTGGAGCGAGGCTCTTGGGGACATTGAGATATTTCAGAGCAGCTTGGAATGGAGGGGGAAGCTCACTCACTCACACACACACACACACACACACACACACACACACACACCCAGACCCAGGCAGGCTGATCTCCAGGCCCAGGGGCCCTTACAACTTGGTAAAGGTCTTCTATACCACTCTGCAAAGACTGGGATAAGTAGCTGTTTCTTTCAGATGCCCAACTTTTAACAAAGATCAAAGGGAAAAAAAACAATAAAACACAAAAAAAACCCACAAAAAAACAACAACAGAAAAACATGGCCTATTCAAAGAACAAAATTAATCTCCAGAAACAGCCTCTAGAGCAACTCATGCACTGGACTTGCTAGATGAAGATTTTAAATATGCATTTGCATAAATAATAGCTGAACACATTTGAAATTAGGGGAGACATAGATATACAAATCTAATGAGCTCAACAAATTCCAAGTAGAATAAATTCAGAGAGACCCACAACGAGATATACACTAAACTGCCAAAAGACAACAACAAAAAGTCTTGAAGCCAGAAAGAGAAAAGTAACTCATCACAAACAGGGGTCCCTGGTAAAACTATCAGTCGATTTCTCAGCAGAAACTTTGTAAACCAGAGGGCGGTGGGTTAATATATTCAACTGCTGAAAGAAAAACATTGTCAACTGAGAATTCTGTATATAGCATAAAAGTCCTTCAAAAATGAGAGAAAAAGTAAGACATTAGCAGACAAACAAAAGCTAAGTGAGTTCATTACTATACTATTATACTTGCCTTACAAGAAATGCTACAGTGAATTTTTCAAGTTGAAATGCAAGGATACTAGATAATAACTCAAAGCCCTATGAAAATACAGTATTCTCTAGTAAACGTAAATAAAGGGAGAAATAAAAAATAGCAAAAACATTATGTAAATTTGATTTGCAATTCCACATTTTCATTTTCTGCAGGATTTAAAGACAAATGCATAAAAATAATTATAAATGTATGTTAATAGGTACATGATATATAGAAATGTAATCTGTGATATAGACAGTATAAAGCACTGGGGGTGCTGTATGCGATTGAAGTTAAGTTGGTATCAATTTAAGATAGACAAGAACTTTAGGATATTATGTGTAAACTCAATGGCAACCACAAAAAGAAAATATAGAATATACAGAAAGAAATGAGAATCACAATGTGTCACTACAAAAAAAAAAAAAAAAAAAAATCAGCTAAACACAAAAGAAGATATTAATGGTGGAAATGAGTAACAAAAAGCTGTAAGACATACAGAAACAAAAAAGGGAGTGGTAAAAATAAGTGCTTTCTTATCGATAATTTCTATGAATGTGAATGGAATCTACTCTCTGCATGGAATAAATTACGAGGTGTAATAAGAAAATATGGTGGATGTTTAAATTTTAAAAAGTTTTACAGTAAAAGACACACTGCCATTCATCCCCCTCAAAGTACCCCCCTCGCTTCTAACACACTTACCCCACTGTTCTTACCACTTTCTGAAGCAGTTCTGGAAGTGCTGTTTCATGAGTGTCTTTAGGTATGCTGGCCTGAATCATTTTGACTTTAGGAAGAGCCGGAAGTCTCATGGTGCCAGATCCGGTGAAAAAGGTGGATGAGGACACACCATAACGGTTGGGGGTTTTTTGACAGAAATTGCCGTATACCAGAAGCGATGTGTGACACGGAGTGTTGTCATGATGGAGGATGATTTACAGCACACTTTAAAACACACCTTGTCTCAACCGTAGCTCACACCCAACTGCACCAAATAAGTTGAAACTTGTCACACACTGTTATTAAGGTTCGATGTGCCCCTTCCCATATTGAAGATCCCAGCCTTTCCATTGGATGGCACTCGGCAGCAGCATTCACCGTATTTTGTGATCACAACAGAAAAGCTCCCTGTCGCACATCACTTCTGGTACAGCAATTTCTGTCAAATAAAAACATTACAGTGCATCCTCATCCACCTTACTCACCGGATCTGGTACCATACAAGTTCTGGCTCTTTCACAAAGTCAAAAGGACCATGAAAGGTAAACGTTTTGAATCGATTTAGGACATTGAGGCAGCCATGACAGGGCAACTGAAGACACTCAGGAAAGAGGACTTCCAGAACTGCTTCAGAAAGTGGCAAGAACGATGGGATAAGTGTGTTTGAAGTGAGGGGGAGTATTTTGAGGGGGATTAATGGTAATGTGGCTTTTACTGTAATACATTTTATTTAAACATTCACTGTATTGTTTGAGCACACCTTGTCTGTACCTCCAAAATTGATATGTTGAAGTCCTAACCTCCAGTATCCTACAATGTGGCTGCATTTGGAGATAGGATCTTTGAAGAATTAAGTTAAAATGACTTCATTATGGTAGGCCCTAATCCAAAATCACTGATGTCCTCATAAGGAGATTAGGACACACAGACGTGGAAGACCAGATAAGGACCCAGGGAGAATAGAGCCTTCTCCAAGCCAAGGAGAGAGGCCTCAGAAGAAACCAACCCTGCCAACACCTTACTCTTTGACTTCCAGCCTCCAGAATTGTGAGAAAATATCTTTTTGTTATTTAAGTCACCCAGGCTATGGTAGCTTATCACAGCAGCATAATATACTCCCCAATCAAAAGACACAGATTGGCATAATGGATAAATAACTAAAACAAAAGAGAAAAAGCAGGATACAACTGTATGTACAATTATATCCTATCTACAAGAGTCTCACTTTAGATCAAAGGGCACAAAGAGCTTGAAAGTGAAAAGGAGCCAAATTCACAGACGGAATTTAGAACGGTGGTTGCCAGGAGCTGGGGGAGAAAGGCCTGGGGAATTACTGGTTACAGGGACAGGATTTCAGCAGGGGAAGCAGAGACTATTCTGAAGGCGGATGGTGGTGCACTGAACAGTATGAATGCACTTCACACCACAGAACTGCATGCATGGAGTGGCTCAAGTTTTATGCTGAGTGTTTCACACCACTGCATGTGTGGGTTCCAACAACTCATCGATCTGCAACCTACCAGCAAATGAACTTCTGTCAACCTGACTGTCCGACAACTTTGTCTCCAACCCCATGGTTTCGTGGCCCGTGCCACATGCTAGGGCAGGGTTCCCATTCAGGAGGACGTGGTTTACTAGTACATCTCTAAAACTGATCTCCTAAGTAGATTCTAGCTCTAATTATTTAAACCCCAATGCAGAATATTACTTCCAGCATCTGTTTCTGCCCTCATCAGTTAGATGGCTCCTGTGTTTCCCTCAGCAAAAGTTACTGCTGAGTCAAGTGAGGGCAGCTTCATCCAGGGGACCGGCCAGCCTTGTTTTCAGCAGAAGTAGTCTACTTGTGTGTACTCGCTGTTTCACTATCAGACAGTGCCAAACTGTCCTAACATACAACATAAAGTCTTACACAGGTCTATCATGACTTCCGTTCCTGTTCTTCACACATGGACTAGTGGGAAAAAGGAATGAGAGAAAGTGGGCGTACCCATCCAAGTCAGATCAAAACACGCTGATCTTTACAAAGATCATGTCAAAGTCGCTTATTTACTAAAGAAAGGGGACTTGTTGAAATTCTTTGAGAGCACATGAGAGGACAGAATGAATTAGACAAGCCTGAATGGCTCACAGATGGCAGAAGATAACAGAAAAGTGTTGAGAAACTAAAATGCAAAATCTGGCCGATTTTCTGAAAGAGACACAGGCTTTTGATGGGATAATGACAGAAAAAGAAAATGGTGACAAACATGTAGAAAGTAAACAATAAGCTCCATAAATCCCAACTACCAATTTCATCAGCATCATGAACAATTAATTTCTATGAAAATTGAAGCTTCACAGCTGGAGAGGGTCATGTTGCTTTAAGCAGGATACCCAGCACCTCAGAGAAACATTTTCAAAAGAGAGGAAATAGTGATTTTAATATCATTTTAAGTCTAATTTTGTTGGATTCTATATTTTCAAATCTCAGAAGACACATGCCATAGATACCAATACATTAAACTTTAGTCAAAACCTTTGAGATAAAAATCAAAACTGGAAATATTCAATGGGTAGATTCAGCACCCAGCATTAACACAGAAGTAAGATGTGAAATGATGCAAGTGGATGAACAGATACAAATTAGTGGTAGAAGTCTTTTAAAGAATTTTTATTTACAATGTGTAGACTATATTAATGTGTACATATTATATATTTTATATATGTATATCTATCTAGATATATGTATATATCTCTCTACCTATCTATCTAGATACTTTAAAGGAATTTTTCAAAGCATGTTGACTCACAATGACTCATTAGATGCTCACAGGATTGACAGGTGGTATGTACAGCAGTGAGGAATTTGCTTCTCATCAAATTATCCTGCTCTTTGAGGTCGTTTCTTGTGACTGTGAATTGAAATTCAATATGAATTTATTTGGGGCAAACCATACAGCTAGACTCGTGCTATTGCAAAGGAAACACTAAAAAGGAAGTGTCAGCAACTACCGTACAGGACTGTAAATGTATTTTCTCTTCTTCATGATTGTCTTAATAACACTTTCTTTTCTCTAGCTCTCTTTATTGTAAGAATACAGTGTATAACACATATAATATACAGAGTATGTGTTAATTGGCTTATGTTACCAGTAATGCTTCCGGGCCATAGTAGGCTATTAGTAGTTATATTTGGGGGGAGTCAAACATTAAAGAGAAATTTTTGACTGTGTGGGGGTTGGTGCCTCTAAGCCCCCATACTGTTCAAGTGTCAACACTACTTTGTAATAAAGGAAATTATAGAAAAATAAATTAGTGGAGACAAGATTTACATTAGTAAAATAATCAGAATTAGAAATGAAGTGCTAACTAAGAATGATAATTACAATAATGATGATGTAGAACATGTAATATTTGCTAGAAACTCCAAGTATCATTTACATATGTTTTTAAACTGAACCCATTTTACAGGAAAGAAAATTGAGGCCACAGTTACACTCAGCTGATTCCAAAATTTCAGGTTCCTTCTACATTTGCTGCATGAGCTAATAAGCATTATATATTAAAGAGTCTTGTAAGTTAAAGTGAGGTTTTTTTAAAATATATCATATTTTAATTTCTTAACTAAGAAATTAAAAAACTTACTTTATAAAAAACAAAACAAAACACTGAGCATCAAAAAGTGAAGCAAAAAATGGTGTTTTCTCCATATTCCCATATACATGGGAAAGCTGTGTGGTTCAAACCAATGGGCTTTAGTTTAAATGCCAGCTGGTGGCAATTTTCCTGCAGCAAAAGGACCAGACTCAGATTCCCCACATGAGGTCACCAGCCACCTCTAGAGCCTTAAAACTGTAGGTCGCTTGACTATTAAATCTTCATTTAAATGCCACTATTTGAAATAAAATTTGGTTTGTATACTTTGGAATAAACAATCCAAAATTAGAGCCATTTAAATAAACTCACACTGTGTAGTGAAATGCTCCTATGAGTTACTAGAGCATATTTTTATTGTTTGTAATTTTTTAGGGCTCTAAAGACACGTTTTGGCTGGATTCGTTTTTAGGGTAATTCTACCATGTAAACCTTCAGAGAAGTCGCCCGCACTTCAGGAATGTGTCCAATGGCCATATTCTGCTGGACCCCAGGGGCAACATCACCCCCTCAGCGACCTTTACACGGCAGACGCCGCACCCCAGGCATGTGTGTTTAAGGCTCCTGTAAACCTCAAACTATCCTCCTAAAACCCATTTGAAATCAGTCAACAGTGATATGTGTTCTTTCCACATTTAACAGACTCAGTACTTCTTTGCTGAAATGAAAAGCAATATCTAGTTTGTAACGCATCCCTTTGTAGACTTGCAAAGAGGTTTTACCTCAGCAAGAATGAGACACATCTATTACTCCTTCCTCAAAATCCAGTAACACAATGAAATGTTGATTTCAACAACATTTTGCTATTGTAGTAATTTCTTTCATTTAGCTATAACAGGATTATTTTGACTTAGCAGAGCATCATATGGGACATTTCTACATGCATAACAGATTTTTTGGTACTTTTCTGTTTCAACTGAATATTTGCAGTCTCTACCAGTACTTGGTCTTGATTCCAGAATAATAAGCAAATATTTACATGCTTATAGAAATAGGTAAAACAAGAATTGTTGACACTGAATGATAAATTCTTATTATTGACACACCATTAGGGTTTTAAATGAGTAGAATACATAGAAAAAAATTGTCAAAAACACATGGCTTTGAACTGCGTGTTTTGGGTCTGAGATGAATGGGTCTGGGTTGACCATGATGCAAGCAGCTGGATTTGCAGCACACGCCGCCCTCGTGTGAGAGCCCAGGCCCGGTGTCCCCAGCATGTAACTGAATGCAATGCCAGCCCTAGCTCACTGCACTCTCTCTCATCTTACTACAGACTTCAATTCACCGATGTTCAAAACACTAATAATTGAATGCCCACTGTCAAAATGATCATATTTGAATTTTACCCATCAGCTCTTATTTCCAATTCTACTGCCATTAGTCTTAAATCAAATTCTCTTAATTTACAGTAATTTATTTTCTAAAATATATTTTAGCTTCTAATATAATAAAATATAATGTAACAAATAGAGAGTTCCTCAAAAATGTAATGACCAATGCACAACTAATAAGTAGTGTTTGGCTGGCATTCAAAACGTGACTTTCTAATGATGGGAAGCAGAGTTCGCCACCGCAAAATATGCCTTTGGGAAGTTGATTGTTTTAAGATGCCTATTTTCAAAAAACAAGATTCAGGGAAAACCTCTGACCTTTCCCCCTACCTGCCTAAAATAATGTAGAGAGAGGACCTGCTGCAGGAAGCGAGCTGCCATCACCATAGTTCAATGTGAACTGGTGTATGATTGACATGGAGGAACCTAGCAAATCCCATGTGATCAGAGTCCGTTCTGGGTCCCATTGTTACAGGTGGCCCAGCAAACGTTAACTCACCAGACGTTTGCTCGTCCAGCCCCATGTGCACTGCCTTCCTGCCCTCTCAAGTCCCAAACTGCAACACTTCTCCTCAGCTCAAGGTGACACAGAAGCCTCAAGTGCCAGACGTGTCCGCGGGTGACTACTCTTATGGAACCCCCGTATATACGTGACACATTTGGCCATTTTCTCCTGCCGACTGTCTCATGCTGATTGTCACTGCAGCCAGAAGAACTTACAGGCGTAGAAAGGACACTTGGTTTTCCGCCCCGCACTTACCTTCTCCTAACTACTATCGGCAGGGATCTTACAGTCTAGGTAAATTTAAATACTCCACGTTCTCTCACTACTAAGCCTTTTTTTTCTTTAACATCGCCCCTTCTAGTTGGTTGTCCTGCCAGAGGGAAGAACAGGTAGATTTCTTACAAGGGCTATGCCATCAGCAGTGATCCCTCTGACACTGAAGCACCATCACAGCAAATGTCCCGGCGGGGGGGGGGGGGGTCAGTTTCTTTACATATCTTCAGATTAAACTGAGCTGTTATGTTGCCATTCAAATAAGCGGAAAGTGAAGGCCATGCTAGTACAAAACCAGTGTAAGTGACACTCACACACAGTAGCACGAGAGTTTGTGCCGGGCCTGACACGTTTCCTCCCGCTGTCTGCCCAGTGCCACGCCCTCCCGAGCTGTCACCGGGATGTGTCCTGGCAGCACCCAGGAGCTATGTGTCTGTGTCTTCCACTGGGCCCACAATGCACAGGGACCATCCCCTGGGGAACAGATGGCCCCAGCTTGAGGTCTC
Source organism: Rhinolophus sinicus (assembly GCF_057876585.1). Classification (NCBI taxonomy): domain Eukaryota; kingdom Metazoa; phylum Chordata; class Mammalia; order Chiroptera; family Rhinolophidae; genus Rhinolophus; species Rhinolophus sinicus. Next base: position 190,988,702 of record NC_142516.1, on the reverse strand, counting down.
ACAGCTCGTCTCTTCTGCTCTAGTCTCTGCACATTTAAGGACTCTGGACTTTGAGGGTCTACTCAAAGATATTTCACAAGATAGCTAATCATTCACAGTCTTCTACCAGGATAGCATTTGAGGATAGCATTTGACTAGACCAATTTATACAACTTTGCACAGGTGTGAAATGCCAGGCCAACCACCTTGAAATATGATAGAAAATAAGAGGGGTAAATCTAAATATACAATTGACTTCAGGAATATACATGTATGTCTAAAATTGTTTCATATTTAGATTTAAATATCATATAAATATTTTATATTTAAAGATAACATTGAAATTGTAAAACCTTTTCAATTCTTAGCTTTAAAAATTAGGAAATATTGATTATGTGAGTGGTAAGCCCCTACAGAAAGTTTCTCATCACAGTTTATAAGTGATTTCAGAATCTTATACGTAAGAACATTCTAATACTGCAAATATGATGTCAACATGTAGCATATACTTCATATACTTGACAGTTAAGCATACGTTACATATGTATTCATATTATTAAATAACTTAAAATTTACATTAAATATATTCAACCAAATGCATGTTAATAACTATATATTTGCTTATATTAGTTTTAGTATTAATAAAGTAATACTATTTAATAGGAATTTGTCTATCATATATATTTTATAACATATTGTACATTTATTTTTATTTAATAAGATAATGTTTAGACATTTTGGAAAAGGCAGAATTATGGACGTAGTAGAAAGGGCAGGATGTCCTTTTTTATGCACAAAAAAGTTGACTCTGTAATGATGGAGACACGTCATTGTGCATCCGGCCAAAGCTGTGGACTGTATGACACCAAAAGTGAAGCCTAATGTAAGCTGTCGACTTTGCATGATGATAATCAATCCATGTAGACTCACCCTTGGTTAAAAAAAACAAAACTAAAAGTACCACCTGGGGGTGTTGGTAATGGGAGAGGCTGGGCGTGTGGGAGCAGGAGGATGTGGGAAATCTCTGCACCTCCCTCTCAGTCTTGTTGTGAACTTAAAACTGCTCTAAAAAATAGTCGTTTAAAAATAAAATAAAGGAAGAGGAAAATAAATAAAGGAAGAAAAAGACGATCAGAGGAAGGCAAAGGGGGGGAGGGAGAGGATGAAGCAGGTAATGGGGATGGGACAGGAGAGGAAAGAATTCTCACCTTTGCCTGAAGGGCTTGAAAGTCTAGAGGGACAGGTAAGTTGGGACGTTGAGAGGAGCTGAGGGACAGTGGAAGGAGGACACCCCCGCGAGCGCACAGTCTGCGTGACATGGGGTCAACATGGATACAAAGGTTCACAGATCACAGAAGAAAGGGACACCAGGGGAAGGGCTTATATCGAGAAATACGGAAACCCAGGGGAGGAACAGAGGCCAAGATCGAACCACGGAGACGCTTTCTGAAGAGTCTTAATGAAAAGCAAATCTCACTTCTTTCTTCTTTTTTCTTTCATGTGTGAATCCATACAACATTCAATTGTGTTCCCCTTCATTATGTATGTATTAGTTGTGTTAATATATGGTGATGATGGGAAACTTAACATAGGAATGAACTCACCATATATTCATATACCGTATATTTATTTTGAAATACTGTACTTGAGCTTTGCATTGGATTTTCCACTGTTTTAGTGGTACCTACCATGACAGTACATGCAATCAACATCTTTATGTTTCCTTACAAACCCTAACTTTGGTAGGTAGTGAAAAGGATAGTGTTTAAGTGAATATGGTGACAGCTTTCATACTGAAGCATGAAATGTCATTTTGATAAAGTAAAAAGGGGTACAAAGGGAAATCAGGTATCATTAAAGGCTATAAACTCAAAATAGAGGCTTATGCTAGAAAAAAAAGCACAGAAATTTAGTGATGGGAAAAATTACACAATGCAGTCCAAGCTCCTTGTCTTTCAATTCCAGAGACAAGTCCAGAACTCCAGCGACTTTCAGGGTGTGGTAGGTGGAGGCGCTGGGATTAGGCAGAGGCGTGTCTCGCGGCCGCAGGACCTGGGCAGGGGGCCTCCCCTCCATGAGTCCCTCACTCTGCTAACACCGCCCCTGTACTTCCTCAGAAGGTTACTGACAGCGAATGCAGCACGCCGAGCATTGCCCAATAAAGACAACATCACTACAAGTACCTGTTCCTTTCCTTTTGCTCCTGAAAACACCTTGATCTAAATTATTTCAGTGTTTTCTTTCAACTCTTAACAGTCCATGAGTCTGTCTCTGAGATGCCCATCCTCAGGGAAATTTCATCGAGGGACGTTAGAACACACATGTTTACTTGGGAAAAGATTAGGGAGATGGAAATACCCCATGCCAGGCATAGACAGAAAACAGGTAAAATGATATTCTGCTGAAAGCAACATGCACTTTTCATTAAGCGGAAAAAGATTACTTGCACAGTGAAAGCAAAGGCTAAGAGAATTACCATGCGAAAACACAGGGTTTACTGTGTCATAATGCAAATAAAGCTAGTTGTATAGGAAACCATGCCTTTCACCATAGAAGTTAAGTGGATTTGAAGTCTTGTGTTCACAGTGTTTGTACTGGTTCCCTATAGAGCTATTGTGTTAGAGTTAAAAGCTGGTAAGAGATGTTAACATATGTTTTGAACAGACTATGCATTTTTATTCATAAGAAGCAAGCAATTCCAGGGACTGTTTTTCTGATATGTTAGCGTAATCAAAATCACCATGGAAATAACATTTGAAAATAGAAATAGCCACTTAATTGGGGCCAAGTCCACTTAGTACTGCAGCGTCCATTCAGCTACATATTGACTGAAAGCCCAGCACAGGAGGCTCCGTGTTTGCTCTGGGGGGTTAACAAGACCTCGCCAAACAATAACCACCCAACGCAGCACAAGCATTATTCCCACCTGCAAGGGTGCTATGAAGAAAAGAACTGAGTGCTGTTAGAGAGAGGAATGGACAGTGTGCAGGGAGCTTTGGGTTGAGGATGGGGGTCAGGGTTGGGCTCAGAAGGGAAATGATATGTAAGCTGAAACTCCAAGGCAGCATGAACCCAAGGGCACCCTGAACATAATAACCCTCTTGGCAAGTCAGCATCAAAGTCAGGCTCCTCAGGAAGGAAAACCACGGTAGCATTTAAAGAGCCGAAAAAAAGCAGAGACTGCCAAGGTGCCCATGGCATGACACTTAGAGGAACCAAATGGGGTAGCACTGAAGACGCCTCGATGAGAGACGGTCCAGTTCATGTGAAACACTCACTGTGACTCCCTACAGGACTGGGTTGGAGACAGTCACACCCAGAGGCAGACAGAGGGAGGGAGCTGTCCAGAGACCAGACAAAAGATGGTGGCGGCTTGGGCAGGCATGGAAACTGGCGATGGAGGACAACACACAAGTTTTCATTGTGTGGGATGTAAACTGGAAAACATTTTGTGATTGGCTAGGTCACGAGGATTGAGGAAAATGGAGGGATCTGCCTGACATAATTGAAGAGAGGGAACTGTCAGTCACTGGTGGGGAATCCAAGAGGAGAACAGATTGAGATCGGAAGGCAAAGCATTCATTTCTGATCTTACACTGCACACCCAGTAGACACGCCAACTAGTCTGCTAAACACGCACGTCTGGATCGGGAGACGTGATCTGTTATAGAAAAGTGGGACCCCTTACCATGGAGGTGATACCTGGACTCCCGGGATCACTGGTGTGATCCAGGAGAGTCGCACATGGTCTCACCCTGCAACAACCAAGCACACTTTGCCTGACATACCCTTCAGCCGTATCTTCACACCACTGCCTTCTTCCATATCACCGCCCGGGGAAGCCTTCCACAAGCACCATGGAAAAGGTTGTGAGCAGTTGGAAAAGATGCTAAGAAGCCAAGTAAATAGATTAAAACATATCCATTGGTGTGGCAACACTGGAGATCACGGCGATTCTGCAAGTCCAATCCTGGCTGAATAATGAGAGACTGAAGTCGCCAAGTGGCGGGAGGGAATGGAACTGCTCAAGAAACATGTTGTGGGTACAGCTCTTGAGTAAATAAAGGACATCCTCTCCAAGGAGTTATCGAGAAGCAAACTGGGGTTTTTCTGCCTTAGGTACTAACAGGTGAACAAGTGACCTGAAACACTTAATCTGTCTTTAAAAGTTGAATTCCCCTGCTCCCAAGATAGGGTGCCTTTGCTTCTGGCTGACCAACAAAGGAAAGAAATACTCAGGCAGAGCTCCAAAGTGCAGCGCAGGAGACAAGACCGATTCTGTAACCTCGGGCCAATTATTATTTTCTATCCAGATTTTGTTATTGCTTTTGTTATCATCAGGAGAAAATTTACCAAGGCTTTCAAGTTCTCAGTAGAGAAAACTAATAAAAATTCAAAAAGGTATCGCAAGATCAAAAATACTTCAGCAATTTTAAAAGAAGGCTATGATTTCTAGTGCTAGCTTTCAAGTGTGTGGTGTTACAACCATTTCATTTTCTTATGGAAAAGTCAAGATTTAGGTCAACAGGCTGACCGGAGCATTCTGTCATCTCATCGGTTAGGACCCTACTCTGCTCCTTGAACCTCCTGCCCCCATTTGCCCTGAGTTATTGAACCCAAACTAAAGACTATCCCTGGGTATTTCCATCTTAATAAGATATTTTGTTTGTTTGTTTGTTTTTTTAATGAAACAGGTACCAAAACCTTCTCCATACATCTCAGTTAAACTGTAATGATAAAATCTCAGATTGTGATGGGTGTTGGAGATGGGTAAGGACAGTAGGAGGTCCTTTTTATGCATAAAAAGTGTACATTCTGACTCCACTGGAATTTCTCCTCAAAATAGTCAATTAAAACGACTGTAACTCTAATGATTTATTTCAATATTTAAAACTGGAAATGATTTCAATTAAAAATGTGACAGCACAAGTGTCACAATCAAGTCTCAGTACACTCGCTTTGTCTCATTTCTGTCCTTCTCCACTGGCTTTCCCTTCAGGTGCAAAGAGGGATTTGTGTGTTATCACTCCTTCTTCAGAGACTGCATTCCCGTTTGTCATTTTGTTTTAAGAAGGATGCTTTCTGAGAAGGGCGGCTGACAAATTGAAGCAAGAGGCTTTAATTCCCATTTCAGAAGTACAAATTCCATTTAAAACACACACACACACACACACACACACACACACACACACACACACACACACTTTGACATGTGGCTGTTTTCAAGCCTAAATGTCATCTTTCCTTAGTAAATATCTCATTATCTAGTACTTTTAGCTTTAAACTCTGTGCCATGTTGCATCCCATCACTAATTTATTTAATGGTTGCTGACATCTTTTTTTGTCCCATGTTTTCCTCTTGTTTTCTACCACTGAAGTAATTACAGACTAACAAATCCTTGAAAATAATATATAATGAACACTCCTTTCTCATAAAACTCAAACAAAACACAACTTAAAATGTCTATATTGAATATCATATAAATTACGACAGTGACAAAATCCACCAAATGTAAGTGTAGGATGCACAGCCTGGTGGCCCAGGAGGTGGACAGACTCAGACATGCCGAGTGTAAAAGCCGCCACTAGAAACGGCTGTGCTTCAGACTGACACATTTAGTAACTAGGTGAGATTTGACAGTGACTGAATGCTCTTCCCCTGTACGATGCAAATAAAATTGACATGTAACTACAAGGCTGTTCTCCATTCAGAAGTCAAACATAAACAGAATGGGATCAAAATATAACCAAGAACTGTACTGTTATACATTCACACAAAAATCATATTTCATTTTCTAATTTTGAAAAGGTATATTGGTATTTCCTAATTTAAAAAAATACATGTTAAAGTTATTATTTTCTAAACTTAAGATGTAAAAATTTTGTATATCAATCTGAAAACATGCCAACTACCCATAAATTAAAAATCAAATTGTCAGGCAAAATATGCACTATCTTGCAGCAACTATACATGCATTACTTTGTAACCATGAGGTATTATTTCTCAAGTCCCTACATGAGGCGTATAACCTACATGAGCATGTAACCACATACACGTTTTAAAATACGATGCAGTGACATCAAAGAAACAAAGAAACTGGAGATATTATGTTGGTGCAAAAGTAACTGTGGTTTAAAAGGCTGAAAATAATTGCAAAAACCACAATTACTTTTGCACCAACCTAATGCTTACTCAAAACTACTTAAAATATACAGAAGTGAACCATGTCTAGAAGATTCAATATGAAATATGAAGATGACTATGCATGTCTCTTATTTAAAACACTTCTAAAGAGTTGTCATCTGGCATTACCACCAGCGCCATGAAAGTTGGCAGGTCTGGGCTGTCCCCACGTATGGACTGAAGGTCTGTCCTCACTACCCTGCTCCTAGGAGGTCACCGCTAAGCCCTTGGAATGTGCTGCCTGATACAACTACATTCGCTGGCCTGGGGGCCGTGGTCATGACAGAGTCGATGCTTGGGCCACCGGGCTGGAGACTGCAGGGGACCACAGAGGAGACCCCAATCAAAGCCCTGGACACAGGCTGGGCTGGGCGGACTTCCCTGGTGGGCAGTACTCCATGCGTGTTATCACACACCACTGCCTGGAGGAGAAAGCAAAGTCCTTTGTGAGGGGACGGCTGGAAGCGTGCCCCTGGTCTTCCCGAGACTCTGCCTTGTGAGTCCCTTGCCTGCTGTGAGCCTGGACTGTATCTGTTTGCTGCAGTAGACCGTAACCAATAACATGATGGCTTTTCTGAGTTCTGCAAGCCCATCCAGCAAATGTCGAGCGGACCCCAGAACCACATTTCCCACTAAGAAGACAAGAGTAACAACGGCGCTGCTTGTTAGACCTCCTGCCGCAAATCCAAGTTCAAAGCACACTGTTTGGGTGACCGGCCCTGTGACTGCTCCTCGTTCTCCATCTCTCCAAAGTCTGCGGGGGACCCTTCGGAGTCCATCTAAGCCAACGCATTCCCCTCATCAGTCCTTCTTGACGAATGTAAATGTGACGTAGCACAGGCCATACAATGCAAAGGAAGTCTTTGAGGGAAACGTTCTGTCTCTTAAAAAGAAGCATGATACAGGGACATGCCCCCAGTCTGGGTCACAGGTGCACGTAGGATGTGAAGCCTGGAGAGCCTTCTAGCAGCCATGAAGGGATTAGCTCCCTCAGTGAGGGTAACAGTGAGAGACAGAGGGTCCGGCCCCTCAATCAACTGACCTTGAAAGTACCCTACTTCCAGACTTCGGGTTCATGTGATAATACATTTTCCTTATAGTTTAAGCTATGCCTTGAGCTATGTGATACAATTTAAGCTGTGTGATTCGTGGGCAGAAGTACCCTAACTGAAAATAGGTTGTCCCACTTGCTAGCAATGCGTCCTTGGGGAATTTTCATCAACAACATATGTCTAGGTTCCCTTCTCTAAAAAGTGACAGTGACACTTGCACACACTTTAGAATTGTCTTGAGTTGTATGTCCACGTACCTTATTAACCAAAATAAATCACATCATCTCTTTGAATCTGTTTTCTAATCTCCCATAAAGGTGATATGACTTGTCATAATTTCTGGATTCTTCCCTGGTCTTAATATAATAGGTTATATACAGGCATCCGGCAGGAAGAATACACTCAGTGGTTTGCTTTGTCCCCGACCCCCCACAAGCTGCTCTGGAAATTCCGAGCCCTGGAGACATGATGGTAGTGATGGCAGGAGCTCGGCCACGACTAGAGCAAATCACACAGGAACTACTTGCATCCCCTTCCCTATTCCTCTGGAAAGCGTCCAGACCTACAGGTTTCTTTGCCAAGGAGCTTGGAGGAGCAGAAGAAACATGTGCACTGTCTAGAAAGTGTCTCTCTAGACTGGAAAGTCAACAGACCAGGAAAAGCCTGGTGGTCGGAACAAAGAGACCGTAGCCTTGAGTTGGGGTGGTGTTCTGGGGGGAGAGGTGGTCTCAGGGAGGGGACAGAGAAAGGCTAAGGCCACGCAGGTCTTATGTTGATATATTTTTTAAAAATTACAAATGCTGTCGGTCTTTAATGCTTAATGTTAACCATGATTTGCTAGATTTGTCCTTATTTGTGAAGGAAAAAAGAAAGGCAACACAATCATATGTAGACTAAGCTTTGCAAAAGGTGTATCACTAAATTCCATGTTTTGTTTTCCCGTACCTTCGTGTGTGTGTGTGTGTGTGTGTGTGTGTGTGTGTGTCTGTAACACTGGTATTAACAGTTGTCGCTAACCAGGCCACTCTGGGCCCGGAAACGAAAAGGAAAGTCGGGTTCCATTAACTGCACAGGCTCTCAGATGGACTGATTCTGAACAAAATGCACATTTCACATGAAATGGGTAATCACTTTACTGGAGTAAATTGCCTTTCAGACTTTCCATTCGCTTGTCTGTGTGACTCATGAATCCCTATGCAAATCCAGGGTGGTAAGTATTAGCAATTACTAGCTCTTTCCACAGATGGAGAATCAATGAGTTGCTAACAATAGAACCCAGAATCCCCAATTGGGGCATTTCATTCACCACCTCCTGCAACAACTTCAAAATGAGTCGATCTAGAAGCAGTAATAAAAATCTGGTTCTTCGCGCAGCCCACAGATTTCCTGCTTTATTACTAAGTGGCTCCTTGTGACTGTTTTTATCTGACAGGGCACATAGACACTTGTTATAGGAAAGCGTGACTTGGTCACTTGGGTAAACTTATTTTTTCAGTACAAATAGAAAGGAGAATAGGACATGGAAAAACGCATTTGTTAAATCATGATTTATTCTTCTGTTATAAAATGCTTCTGATGTCTCAGTCAGCTATCACAAGATTTCTGAGAGGATTCTCCTAAGATCCCAAATACAACTTTTACTGATAAAAGGAAGTGGTACTGGGCTAAACTGAAAATCCGACATCAGATTTCCCTTCAGGTCTTCCATTCAGTGCTCAGCCTCCCACTGCTGCACAAAACCCCACGTGGGGGACACCCTGGTGGGTGGGTGTGCACCACCACCACCACCTCGCCCTGCAAACCTCTCATGATTCTCCTGTTCTCGTTAGAACTGACCTCAGCTCAGGAAACCAGCGATATGGGTAAACGAATTCACACTAAGGGGAACAAGAAACCTAAACAATAAATGAGTTCCTAAAGCGAACGAGGTGAGAGCAGAAATCCTGAGCGGTAAGCACTCTCAGGACGCCCATCAGGGTCTGCAAAGCCCGGTCACCTTGACTGTCCTTCTTAGAGCTGCACGTGGGACAGAGGATGCAGCAAGTGACGCCTGGGGCCACCCGAAACGGAAGGTCTACGCCATATTGATAGAATATATACACACACACATATACGTATGTATAATATGTGTAGTCTGTGTTCTATGTGTATATAGAATGCAGACTATACATATTCATAACACATATAATAAAATATGCATATTAAGTATAATATCTGTAGCTATAGATACTGATAAGACTCCAGAGTCACCTACACAGTAAAAGAGTTAACAAGACATATACCCACAATGAAAAACAGCTGGAAAATAAACTAAAACTAAAACAAAACTTGCCCTTTCCAACCGCGGTTCTGTGCGAAGAACAAGGAAGTATCGCCAAGAACTGACAAGCCTAGATCAGCTGTTACGTAAGTTCATGACCCAAATGCACGGGCCTCCATGGCCCTGAACACCTCACGCTGGGACTAGAAGGCAAGAGCGTCCTCAAGCGGCGACTGCGGGCCCCGGGCAGGAGCAAGGCCGCCGGGGCGCGGCTCCCTCGGGGCTGCAAGGCCTGCAGTCGCCTCGCTGCTCAGGCCCGAGGACGGGCGCCCCCGGCGGGAGAGGAAAGTGACTCACACTCACGCGAGGACACGGGCGCACGTGCGAGCGCCGGCAGCTCCTCCGACCGCGGCGCGCGACGCTCAGGCGCGGCTTCCAGGACCGAGTCCCAGGAGGCGCGGCCAACGACCGTCAGTGAACGAAAGCGCAGCTGGGACACCGTGAGCATGTTAAGGGGGGACAACTGCAAACCCGCCTTTCAACCAACATGTGCAGACGCTCTGGAGGTGACATCAGTTAAAAGCAACACTGCAAATTCCGGGTATGAACCCGCTCCAACGGGTCCGCTCGTGGTGAAGGAGACGCTGAAGCGCTTTTCACAGGGACCCGGCCACAGCCGGAACCGGAAGACCGGCCGCAGCCGGAACCGGAAGTCCCGCAGCAGGGCATGCGCAGACGGGAGCACTGCGCCCTCCACTGCCTCTGGAACCAGCCTCCCCGCCCCATGGAACCAAAGGACCCGACACAACCGGAACCGGAACCCCGGACCCCTTTCAGAAGCGAAGGTCCGTCGTCTAGGAAGATCCGGTGCTGACGCCCCTGCACCGTTAATGGCCAAGCTCCAGGCCTCGGATTAACACCAGCGCTGCCTGCGCTTCCGCCCACCTGGGCCCCAGCCCCTTGAAAGCGCTTAGCCTGGTCCCGCGAGCAAGATGGGCTTGAGGCACCATTACGTCCCCATCTTCTCGGTTCAATAAACCTCTTCTTGCTCCAAACTCTGACGTCGGGAGGCTTGGCCTTTGCAAGTGTGCGGCACAGCGACCTTGGTTAGGTGACATTCTGGGTTTTTTGACACCAGCTGGCAGAAGCAGCTCCTTTGCTGTTGCACTTTGCTGCTGGAGTCACCACTCAGCCACCAGAAAGAGAAGGGGAAGAAGCCAACTAATTAGGTTAATCAATTTAATTATGTAGCAGTAGAGTTAATAAGCTTGATTTGATTTGATACCTGGGCGAGGGATCGGGTTCAATGGAACGTGGTACCAACGACGCTGGGAACAGAGGCTAATAGCATGTGTTACCCACCCTTGGTTCAAAAACAACTGGATACAAACATGGGAAACAAGTGGAATCAAAGCATCTGACTTGTTGTCTCTAAGGATGTGCTCCAAGATGTTGCTTGTAAACCAGCAGCACAGCAGCACCTGGGAATGTGCTAGAAATGCAAGTGGCGACATTTCAGGCCCCATCCTAGACTTGCTGAGCCAGAACCTCCAGGATGGGGCCCAGCGGTCTTCTCACAAACGCTCCAGGTGGTCCAGCAACACCAGTTTGAGAACCCTTGCTCTTAGGGCGTTCGGCAACAATAACAACAGCACTTGCCTATGACTAATTTTCCTGAAAACAGGCTTTGGAGCCAGCTGGCCTTGAGTCAGGTCTTGCTCTGGAGCACACAGGTGTGAGGCCTTGCACAACTGACATGAGAGTCTGAGCACACCCATCTGCAGTGTCATCTTAACACAGCGGCAGTTGGAAGAGAGAAGCCAATGCAACGCTCCTTGCACATTAATGCTTTTTCTCCTGTTGCAAAGAGAAAATGAGGATGAAGACAGGCTGAGAAGAATGAAAATGGGAAGTTAGCATGGAATGGAAAGATGACAAGGCTGATAAAGAACAAGAGGAGATAAGATGCAGGTAGCTGGAATAAAGCCTTAGAAAAATTGCCCCACATCCAGGAAACTCCAGGTTTTCTGATGCTTGGGGCCTAAAGGGAAAAACTAGCCACTTGTTCTCTCCTTGCCTGAGTTCCCTCCTCTCTCCTCACCACTCTTCATCTGACTCGGGAAAACCCAGTGACTTGTTTAGCAACTTGAACTGTGAAACTTCTGTCCTGAAGCCATGTACCAGCTGAACAGTGAGATCAGTAAGGAGATCGCAAGGCCAGAGTCATGTCCTGTACTCCCGTTAGTCATGGCTCTACTCAAAGCAATGCACAGTAAGGACCCTGAGACCACTCACACCAGCAAAGCGATCAGTGTCAATGCATTTGTCGCCGGGAGTTGCAGCACATGGGCCCAGATGCAGCCTCTTAGAGGCTGGACTCAGAGCTTTCAGAGGAAAGACCCGTCCTTATTGGGGAAACTGCTTTGATGAGCCAGCCCGTGGTAGGAGCTGAGCTTCAAGAGTCTCTGTGCCTGGTCTCAGAGGGACCATGTGACCCTGATGTACCACTGGTGGCGGAAGGCAGTGGTCACAGGTGGCAGAACAGAAGGCCACTTAAAAGTAACCTTCTGCCTTTGCAGACAAGGCAGGGAGACCCTGAGAACCACAGGCTATGCAAATGCTTGTTGACAGTTTGACTTTGCAAAATGCAGAGGCTTCATCTGGCATCTGATTATGGAGTCAACAATAGGTTTCTTCAAGAGAAACAACAACAACAACAACAAACAAAGTGTAAAATGCATACCAAAAGAAAGATATCCATTGGCATAATGTTCCTCTAAGAGAAGGGTGACTCCATTGTTTAATGATGTTTAAGCATGTTTTGGGCAATTTGGGTATGAATACTATCATCTTCAAAGTATGTCTTCCTTTAACTCTTGGTTTATAAATTCTATGTATCAAAATTTATCCTAAAGAAATAATTAGGGTAACTTGTTTAAAAATACTAGCTGTAATGATATTTATAACAATTTCAATACAGTAATATCAAAAGAATTGGAACTATCCTTAATCTCAACAAAAGAAAATGGATTCAATTAATCGTGGCATAGCTACATGATGGAAAGCTCTTCAGACAGTAAAATGTATTTCTAAGAATGTTTATCAACATGGAAAAAAGTTCACAGTATATGAAATTTAAAAAAAAACAACCAAAATAGGTATATAGTATTTTATCATATTTGAAAACATATTACATGTACATATACATAGAAAAAGCAAGGTTATATTCCCAGATGTTAGCTATAAAATGTTTCCACTGTATAGCACAGATTTTTGTTAAATATTTTGTTTCTAATTTGCGTTTCCCATTTTTTTCTATGCCTGCATTGCTTTATAATAAGAAATCAAAACAAAAATCTATTTTAATTTAAAAAATGAAGTACCTTGTTTGATAATAAGGGAAAATTGCATTTATTAAGATAATAATCATTTCATTTTGAAATGTAAATAAAGATCTGGCAGTTTAGTAATTGGGATTCAGGGGAAATGTAACATTTCATAACATATGAATTTGTTTCCCTGATACCAGTAGGACTGCCCATAAGAGCAGTTAGGAAGCCACTAAAAATGAGTAACTTTTAGGTTCCTGCCAAAGGCATACTCAAAGGGCCAGATTTGCCTAGTTTTCACACCTCATTAGCACTTCTTTTAAACAGAGCTTTCAACCTGGCATCCCCTGCTTTCTCAGAGGCAGGCAGGAGAGAAGGTTCTCCATGAAAATAACCACTGTCATCTTTTCCTTATTGATCTGGCCCTGCCACCCTTCTCTACATCTTCCACAGGCTGGCCTCATTCCCCTGTGACTCCATCTCTTGTGTGTGTGTGTGTGTGTGTGTGTGTGTGTGTGTGTGTGTGTGTGCCTTGCCTTGGGGTGGGATGAGGTGGGGAGGGTAAGGTAGATAGAATAAATATCAGTACCTCAATAATTATACACTGTCCTCTATGATTAGTCCCATCTTAAAGGGCCCGGCAATGTCATTTTTTACAGCTCGCTCCTGGCACTTTTGTGAAGTGAAAGCTGGGTCCATCCCTTCACATGGTAACAACAATCCAAGTTAGGTGTTCAGACTGAGAACAGTAATTGTATTACTGTAAGCTAGTGTGCCAGGGTCGTTCTGTGGAGCAACTTCAGATTAAGAGGTATGTGACAGCCTATCCTCTTCAAAAACATCCATTCTGTGCAAGATGAAGACAGGAGAAGGGACTCTTCCCGATTAAAGGGCACCACAGTGACAAGACCACCCGTGCAGTGTGCGAGCCTGGGGTGGGTCTGTGGTCAGGAGGGAAAAACAGCGTCGAGCACACTGCTGAGGCCATTTTCAACAGATGGAATTTGGGGTGATGTTATTTGATGAAAGCACTAAATTAAATTTCCGAATTTGAAAATTATAGTGTAGTTACTATAAGATATTGTTCATAGGAAATTCATATTGAATTATTGGTTGGGGGGGGGGAGAGAGAGAGAGAGAGAGAGAGACAGACAGCCAGAAAGACTGAAAAACAAATGTGGCAAAAGGTACACTATACTGTTAGTGAATCTGAGAGGGGGTACTTGTACCAGTCTTGTAAGTATGCTGTAAGCTGGGAATTATTACAAAATACATTGTTACATGTGGTTTGTTTGTAAAAGATACACACCTCTTCATAAAGCACTGAATTCTACTGTGAGCAGCCGGGGTTTGCAATGAGGCAGAACATATTCCTATGTGTGGGACCACCCATCCGTGAGGCAGACATCCCTGCCTGGTAGGGATGCAGGATAAGGGCAGAGCTGATGGTTCCAGCTGCAGAGGGCAGGTTTCTGCCAAGAGGACTTGCTCCATTCCCTGGGGACTCTGCTCCCACAGCCAGAAACTGCCCCTGCCTCCTGACCACTGCAGTCCAGCTCTCTGTTGTTTCATACTCCCTGTCTCCTTCCCTTCGTTGCACACAAACTGTTGTGGATGTGTACACACACACACAGCACGTGTCATCTGCCTGTTTCACCAAGCGCCACTGGTGCACCAGGTGGGAAGTGGTGAGACCTCTTCTGTGAACGCACTCTCTTCCTCCACCACTGATATGCTCAGTCAACGTCTGATTTTATATTCTACTACAGTATTCTACTTTGAAAATCTGCATGATTGATGAGAGAGATTCAAAGTTCTTGTTAAAAAGCCAAGACAGTCTTGAAAACCTTTTGTATTTAGTTGTTACATATTTGGGGAAATCTTTCTTTAAAGGGGACAACTTATTCTAAAAGAAGTAAATTTGAGTAGTTTTCCCTTCTGGTCAAGCATCTTGGTGTTTCAAAGATGGCTCGTTTAACGAAAATCAAATGCAAAGTAAGTTGGAACCATACAATGTAAGGTGTTTATTTTGGGTGTCAGTGTAAGAGATTCTCCATAAAAAGGGGGAAATAGTACTACGTAGGCACTCTTGATTGACAAAGCCACGGGACTTCAGAGACAGGCAGGCTCAACGTGACAGCAGATGCTGCAAAGTTCAGATTGGTGGTTCTCAGCCAGGGGCAGACTTGTCCAAGAGGGGACACTGCCATTGTCTGGAGACACTTGACTGTCACCACCACGGGGCTGCTTTGGCCCCTGGGTGGAGACTGAGGTTGTTAAACATCCTACAGGGTACAGGACTGTCCCCCATCTACCTACCTGCCACAGCTCCCAGCAGAATTATGCGTCCCAAGATGTCATTGTCATGGCTGAGAAAATCAATATTAGCGTGTGTGCCAGACAGAGACGAGGAAGTAGAGTCACACACTGCAAACAACGGGAGGGCCAGGGAGGGCAGAAAAACTGCTGGACCCTAGTTTTCAGGCGTCAAAAATCGCTTATGTGAAACTCATTCTAAAGGATCCCACAACCTTCCCATACCCATTCCATTTTCAGTCTCCCACCGCCTCTCACACGCCATGTCTCCAATATGGACACCGATACACCGGCCAAGGAGCCCTTGTCTGTCTCTGCCAAGGGCCATGAACATGGCCGGGGGCTACCTCGCGCTTCTGTGCACTGTGTCTCACTCCTGTGTTCTTTTTCTCTTTCCATTTGACCCCTTCCTCTCACCTTCCAGGCACGCTCACTTCACACTTGTGCCCATAAGAAGACAACTGCAGATATCTCAACGAGGAAGCAAGAGAACCAGGAAGCACTGCCTTGGCTTCCAGCCCCAGAAGCCGCTGCAGCCAGACCCGGGAGCCTGGCTCTGGGCCAAGGCCAGGCAGGGAGCTCACCCCACACAAGGCACAGCCACGTCCTGCCACCCCAGCAGGCACTGAGCCCAAACAGAGCAGCCTCGGGGGTCATCCAAAGGCAAGAACCCAATCCTATCCCAAAGCCCAGTGCAGGGGAGTCTAGGGTGTGTGCACGTGTGTGTGTACACATGGGTACGTGTGTGCACATATGTGTACCTGTGCACAGGTGTTTGCACATGTGTGCACTCGCTTCTGCCAGTGAAGGGGGATGGCTTTCGGGCTCACCCAGAGCCTCAGTCACCCTGGCCAAGGTCACTGTGCTGCACACGGGCAACCCATCGTCACTCTCATAACACGACTCCAAGTGACAAGTCATCAACGTCCCCCTCGTGATTGGGAGTATCTGTTAGAGCATCTCCAGTCGGGACCTCTCCCCTGAACTTGAAATTTGTGTTTCCTTCCTCCTTTCCCCACACACTTGAGTATAAATCCTCTGACAACAGGAGTTTATATTAAATTATGTACTGATAGTGTTTTGTTTGCTGCTTTGGTCCCAGAACTTAGAACAGTGCAGACACATCACTGGCACTCAATAAATATCCATTGAAGGACAAAATTAACACACTGAGGACCAAAGCCCCTCTAGTCTAACTACGTGAAAGCATAATTAGCATTCTCGGCACTGTTAATAACACTCACAGTCTATTAAAACACAGTAAAAGACACATAAAAATGCTTTCTATCAGCAAAGAGCACATTGTTAGCCCTCATTCATCACTGGTGAGCGTCCCTTGTCTGTGCATATAGTTTACCAACTGAAGATACTGTAGGGTTATAGATTTCAAAGTTTAAGGACATATATACACAAATGTAGTCTGTTTCTAGAGCTTCCTCTTTCACACGTTGTCTCATGGAAACAAACACAAGGAGTTCAGTCAGGAATGGCTTAAGCAGAGTGAGCTAATAGTGACTACAGATGACTCGTCCCCCAGGACGCTGCCTGTCTAGTCCTGCCAGGTCTTCACACTCACGGTGGCAACCACATGAGCCCAACTTGAAGAATAAAGGCTGGCCCCCGTGGAAGCCTGGCCACATGTCACCCATGTCCCAGGAGGGTCCTGAAAATGACTTATCCCTAAGTTGCAGCACAAGTTCAGTGACACACGTAGTTGACAGATTCAATTATATATTTATTTCCATTCTCATTCCCAGAAATGACAGTCTCATCCTGACAGCACCAGTGTTAAAAATCAGCACTTGTCTCATGTCTGAAACTGACAGTTTCATTTCACCCATGACAGCCTATAGTAGTCACATAAAAAATATGATTTGAACTTGGATCACTGATGTGAAAAGTCAATGCCACCGCATGGAGAAACCAAGTAAATAACACCCAGTTGGGCAGAAATGGCTACAATCTTGCCTCATTCCCCTTAGAGTGTGGGTGTTTTCAGGATACAATGTTACCACCCGTCCATATTCATGTTCACGCCACACCCCACACCCACGGACACAGACGGACACATTACTGAACACAGGTCCTTTTGAATGACATTTCAGTATTTACTGTAGTCTGACTGAACGCTAAACTGTCCTTTGTGGGGAGGTTGAAAATAACATTGTTAGCCAAAATCTAGATCTAATAGAAACATAAAGATTTATAAAATCATGTAATAATTTGTAGTAGAGTTTGCAGAGATAATTATTTGATGTCAACTTGAAATATTTTTGTCTTAAACCAAGTGAAAATATCAGCTGTGTGTGCAAAAGGAAGTGTGGGTACATACATGTGCATGTGTTTAGGGAGAAGTGTTATTGGAAACAGAGTATACAGCATTTTTTAAAAATCAAGGGAAAACAAAACTCTAAGTCTGCATTGTTAAGGGAAATTACATTTTAAAAAGTAGGAATTAGTAATGATTATATGGAGAGTTTAGGAGAGGAATTAAATCTCTGCCTAAACTCAGGGAACCTCTTTTTCAAACCAAGTCAGCCTTTCATTTGTGGGGTGTGAGAGATCCATTTGGGGAAACCTAAACAAGACTAGAGTCTCAGGTCAGAGCAGACATGGGCTCTGGCATCTCTGCAGGTGATAAAGAGCTCTGGCCTTGAGCAGAACAGAAGGGAGCACACGGTGTCCCCACTGGGTCTACCGGGTAGCCCGGCCCTGTCGTGGTGGCCAGAGTCCCCCGAGCACCGCCGTGTGCGCGTCACCTGCTTCCCACCCCACTCTGCACCAGGAGGCATGGCTGGACCCCACGCAGCTGCGCACAGATCACCCTGCTTCATCGTCATTGCGGGTGGCTCTTGATGCGTCTCAGACTCAGCGCCATGAGTCGGGGTCGGGGGGTGGGGTGTGATACAGCAAAAGCTCTCATCTTAGTTTTCTTAAAAAGAAACCCATTAAAGAGGGAAACTATAAAAAGAAGTGCCTATGCTTCTTTCAGGCAGTTCATTTTCATTCTAAACATGAAAGTGTGCATTGATTTCCCAAACCTTAGCTCCACCGCTAACACTCTTCCCTTTGAGTATTAGTCCACACACAACACTGGTTTCTGCAAAACCAACTCATCAATTATCATCTAAAACATCCAGTTTTTGGCTCCCATGAAGTGAAGCAAGAACTTAAGATCTGAAGGTTACCTGAGTACATAATCCTTCTATTCTTTTAAGAAGTCCCCCGCCCCCCGCAATTTTTGCTGTCATCTTGCCTGCAGCTAATTTGGCAGTGATTTTCATTTTCAGCTATTTTTTCTATAGACTCAATAGCTGCCTTTTTAAAACTCATATATCATAGGTTTATATAGTATTTTATTAAATTACATAATTATGATGAAAAATGGCACTGCCAGAAATGGGTTTAGCGTAAACACACCACCGGATTCTGGATAAGCGTGCAACACACCTGCTGGGAAACCCAACCGTGCCAGGTACAGGAGGAAGCCCCTGGTGGTGTGAGCTCAGCCAGCCAGGAACTGCAGGCAAGAAGCATGGAAGGAGCCGGTTCACTCTGCACGTTGATTAAGTGCACTTTGTGTGAAACAAACAAACCAAAAACTTCTGCTGTGTATTAGCTATTCTGAACCATTTGTAACTTAGCAGCAACTCACAATTAGGAAGTTAGCTCTCATGTGAGAAAGCAAGAGAGCTTGGCTCTGATGGCAAGAAAGAAGTCTTCTGACATTTTCAAGGCGAAACCTAGAGAGGATGACTGATGGAAGACGCACCAGACTTAATTTCTCAAGCGAGCAGAACAGGCATACTCTCCTGTCTGCAATGCCAGAGAGGTCAGATGCCCCAAAGTGCTCTAGTGTCGATTCCAGAATCCCTTTCACGGCAGAGGGAGGGGGGTGGGGGTGGCATCGCATTCATCCCACCACTAAAACTAAATTGCAATTGGGAGTGCCTCTGGGAAATATGCGTGCGATCCATTTGAACCGGCGTCCACTCCCCCTACCACACACACAGCTGCAGCCAGAAGCCAGTGGGTGCAGTGCCTCAGCGCTGAGTGGGGCAGACCTGGTGAGGAAGGGTGAT